>NC_058374.1:133152857-133778214 GCF_018350175.1 Felis catus
TTCATGCTCTGTCTCTCTCTGTCTCAAAAATAAATAAACGTTTAAAAAAATAATAAAAATAAAAATAATAAAAAAATATTTAAAAAAAAATCACACGAAAACCTGGAAATGAATAAAGAGATAAAGAAGCAGACAATGAGCTAATTATTTAATAGCCAAATAGCTCTTAGAAACTGATAACAAAAAGATGAGAAACCAAACAGAAAAACGAGCAAAGGAGATGAATAGAGTTAATAATAAAAAAGAAACACAGGGACACCTGGGTGGCGCAGTCGGTTGAGTGTCTGACTCTTGGCTTCCGCTCAAGTCATGATCTCACGGTTTGTGAGTTCGAGCTCTGCATCGGGCTCTGTATTGACAGTGAGGAGCCTGCTTGGGATTCTCTCTCTCTCCCTCTCTGCCCCTCCCCCACTCACATGTTCTCTTTAAGTAAATAAATAAACTTTAAAAAAAGAAACACAAATCCCCAAGAAACATGTGAAAAGTTCTTCCACTCTTACCTGCAATTACAATGGAATAAATTAAAACAAATTTTCCCCACCTTTCAGACTGACCAACAAGTGTACAAGTTTGATAACACTCGGTATTTGCAAAACTATGCTTTTGGTGGGCATAAATTGGTGCAACTTTTGGGAGGACAGTGTGGCAGAACTTTTCAAAACTAAAAGTAAATATAATCTTTCAGCGAGTCCCCTTTTAGGACAGCATCATATAAAATGTGTACAAGAACCGCTGTTACAATAGACAAAAACATAAAAATATCCCTAAATGATTACCAACAGGGGATGGCCAAATAAGCGAAGATTCATTTATGCATCAAGAATATGCACAGCTAGGGGCGCCTGGGTGGCTCAGTCAGCGAAGCGTTCGACTTCAGCTCAGGTCATGATCTGGCAGTTTGTGAGTTTAGGCCCCGCGTCGGGCTCTGTGCTGACAGCTCGGAGCCTGGAGCCTGCAGCCTGCTTCGGATTCTGTGTCTCCCTCTCCCTGCCCCTCCCCCACTCGCTCTCTGTGTCTCTCAAAAGATAAATAAACATTAAACAATTTTAAAAATAAGAAAGAATACAGCACCACTATCCATACTGATAGAGAAAGACATCCATGATCTACAGTCTAGCGAAAAAGATGTGGAGCAACACACACCAAATCATTGCATTTATTACATGAATACATTTGCATTTATTACATAAATAAAAAAGATGTCCAAGATACATTGTTTAGTTCGAGGCATGCTGCAGAGCAGTATATACGGAATGAATCCTTAGATAAAAGAAATGCCTGGACACAGAAAATTTCCCTCCCCAATTTCTAAGAACCTAGTTGGTAAGGGATGCCTCCAAGGGAAGGAACTGAAGGTGTATAGAGAAGTAAGAAGAAACTTTGTTTTTCACTCTTGACCCTTTCATATTGTTTCAACTTTTTCCAGCAAGTATCTTCCAACTTGAAAAGAATAAAAGTACAGACATGAAAATAAAAAAGGGCTTTTCAGCATAAAGCAATGATGCAGAAACAAAGTAAGGGGATGATGGATTAGCATGATTAGAATAGGTACAATTTCCATTTCCCTAACAGCTTTGATGAGTTCAAAGTTTTGCAAATATAATAAATGATATGCTAATAAGCCCAAGGATAAAAACTGTTTACTCTTCATTTAACAAAATAATAAACAGAAGCAGGAGGAAATAAACATTTATCTCCCGTCACTTCCAAACTCACAACTAGACTGAAGGCTTTGGTCAGCTTTAATTCTGCGTGAACCAATTCATAGCATCCCTATCTGTTGCTATAGAAACAACTGTGACCAAAAAAAAAAAAATCATAACCCTCATTGTTGAATCTCCTCAAACAGGAAAAGAGGAAGGTCTCTTGAGGTGGTGAAAGGCTACGTAATAACCTTATTAATTAGCAAATTCAATAATAAAGATTCTGGGCAGTACCTAAAGAGAACACATACCCATGTCTAAGTGCCATACGTTTAAAGGCTTTCCTGAGTTTTGAAAGTACCACAAGCAAGCTCTGCTCTGCTTTTGAATGCCCTGTTCTGTTAAGAATTTTATTTACTGCTTTTAGATCATCCTTTCATTTGTAGAAAGAGAATAAAGAGATTTCTATTTAAAGTTTTTAGAAGATATTTTTAAGCCCCCTTCATCTGCCTAAGCAATCAACAGTATCATTTCTTTCTCATTCTGTATTAAGAACATGAGAATTTTAATGTAGATGTAGTACATTTGGCAACAACAATTAGATTCACTGTTCAGCCTGGTAGGTTTTGTCTTCTGCCACAAAAGCAGATTTCTGGAGAGGATATATTGGGTCACATCAAATGTTCCTGACAGTAATAAGAGAGATGCTCGTCAGTAAAATGATGGAACAGTGTCATGATATAGTAATGCTTTGAGAAAGAGAAATCTAACTTCAAACTTCTTTTGAGAGAAGGGCACCATTTTTTGCTAACTGATATAAGATGCTGAATGATATAAATCAATTACAGCGGTTTCCTCTAAAGTCAGAAAAAAACAATAATAATGAGAATTTGGGGACTGATACAAAAAAGCTAGGTGGCACTTTATGTCTTTGTTAGGCTCCAAAGCATGTAAGATTATTCAAGTCTATTTTCTCCCTTAAAAGCCATCGGCAGTAAACAAAACTGACCGCATATTTAAAAATAATTTTGCTTGGGGTGCCTGGGTGGCTCGGTCTGTTGGGCGTCAGACTCTTGATTTTCGCTCAGCTCGTGAATTCGAGCCCCACATCAGGCTCTGTGCTGACAGCGCGGGACCTGCTTGGGATTCTCTCTCCCCTCATCCCCCACCTCTCAAAATAAATAAACTTAAAAAAATAACAATAATAATAAAAATAATTTTGCTTAATGTCATATCTTTTAAAACGATCTACATATTTTCTTTCAGTCCGTGGGCTGTGACGCAATTAGGGAAAAGTGAAATTTTAATTTTATGTACTTTTCTGGGCTGCTAGAAGATCAGGTAAATCCAATACCTAACTGGGTTCAGGGAAAGGGTTGGGATCAGAAGGTCAATAAATAATTCCAGCCACTCTCATAGGAACTGTGGCAGGGAACGCTAAACAAAACAGAAGACCAAACAAGCCTCTGTCACAGGGGAGGAAGAGAAGGAAGTTAAAATTGAGTGTCTACCATTCAGTCATTTCTTCATTAACAAAAATTTGGCAAGTGAAGATTCAGTAATGAGTAAGACTAAAATGGTGTTTACTCTCAAGGAGCTTTCCTTCTAGAAGGAGAAACACACATAAAACAGAAAAACAAATGAGTGATGAGATCATTGTAAATAGTCTTAAATGGAACAGGTTTCCAGTCAAGATGGTTCTGTAAATTCAAACTTTGGGGATACCTTCCCTCCCCAAACACACAGCAACGAAAGAGAAAAATACAAATGTGAAAATTAAAGACACAGGTCATGCTCAAAAACAAGATGAACATCTTCATGGATGAGAGCACAAGTAGAAACACACTGGTATCCAGAATATACAAAGAACTCTCCTAACTCAACGGTAATAAACCATCATCAGTCCAATTAGAAAATGAGCAAAAGATATGAAGATATATGTCACCGAAGAGAAGTGACGATGATACAAACGAGCACACGAAAAGATGTTCAGCATCATTAGCCATTTGGGAAACATCAACTAAAAACCATGATGAGATATCGCCACAAACCTATTAGAATAGCCAAAATAAAAAACGGTGATGCCACAAGTTGGTGAGAAGGCAGAGACACCGCGTCTCTCCTACACTGCTGGTGGGAATGTAAAATGGTACAGCCAGTCTAGGAAACAGGTTGACAGTTTCTTACCACATTTAGTAGGTACTTAATATACAACCTAGCAATCACACCCCTAGACATTTATCCCAGAGATACGAAAACTTCACAACTGAATGGACATCATGAGCATTATGCTAAGTGAAAAAAATAAAAACGATCTCAAAAGATTACATATGGTCTGAATTCATTTACATAGCATTCTAGAAATAATAAAACTATAAAGATAGAGAAAAGATTAGTGGTCGTCAGGGGAGGACGTGGTTGGGGTGTGGGGAATGAGATGGGGTGGATAGCATGAGGGATTTCTTTTGGTGATTACATGAATCTATACTCAGAATAAAATTGCATAGCACTCCCCCTACACACACACACACACACACACACACACACACACACACACACAAATGGAGGTTAAAAAATCAGCTAGTGAGGGGTGCCTGGGTGGCTTAGTCAGTTAAGCATCCGACTTCAGCTCAGGTCATGATCTCACGGTTCACGGGTTCGAGCCCCACATCGGGCTCTGTGCTGACAGCTCAGAGCCTGGAGCCTGCTTTGGAATTTGGGTCTCCCTCTCTCTCTGACCCTCTCCCGCTCGTGCTCTGTCTCTGTCTCTCCCTCAAAAATAAATAAACATTAAAAAAATTTTTTTAATTGAATAGCAAATTAAAAATTTGGAAACTGAATAAGGTCCGTAATCTAGTTAGCAGTAACATACCAACATCCACTTCCTCATTTTGATCTTGCACCGCAGTTATATAAGATGCCAACATTGGGAGAGGCCGGGTAAAGGGTACATGGGAGTCTGTACTATTTCTGCAACTTCCTGAAGTTTTTAAAAAGTTATTTTAGATGAGTAGAGAGAGATGGACTGTACAATAAATTAAATACTGTTCATCCACAGGTATAAAGACAGTAAGATCCCCCTCTTACGGTATGTGGCAAAATTCTAGAAGACACGAGGATTTCATTTAGAAGAAAAGATAAGAGAGCTTTATTCTATTAGGATAAAGAAGAATTTCTTTAGGAAGATTTTTTTTAAAGCATGAGCTTTAACGGAAAACTTTCGTAATTTAACCTCATTCTTATTTAAAACGGGGTAAAACAAAAGACAATAAAATTAAAAGACAAGTGTTCTCTTAGAACACAGGAAGCCAGAGAGGACAAGGAAACAAATTTTCCCTTCAGGCCTCCAGAAAGGGAGGCAGGCTGCAGATGATACCTTGATTTTAGCCCAGTGAGTCCTGTGTCCGACTTCTGACCTACAGAGCTGCAAAATGACACATCTGTGCTGATTTAAGGCACTGAGTTTGTGGTAATTTGTTACAGCGGCAACAGGAAACTGCCACAATGACTTACCTCTGTTGATTTCCAAACATTCGTCTTGACTGCTGGTGTTTCCTGGGACAACACAGTCCCACCAGGCAATTGGATGTCTTGGCGGTGCTCCTGTTTCAATCCCGCCTTGGAGGCGTTTTCTGTCAACAACAGAAAGCTAAGATTTCAGTTTGGCAAAAAAAAAATCGTAATGTTTTTACATTAGCTCGCAATTTTTAAGTTAATTACTCCGGAAGATCCATTTTGTCTGCAACATAGACATCATCTGCCAATGGTCATTTTAATGTATCCCTGTATTATAGTCGGCTCATTCAGGCAGATTTAAAAATACAACTTTGGGGCGCCTGGGTGGCGCAGTCGGTTAAGCGTCCGACTTCAGCCAGGTCACGATCTCACAGTCTGTGAGTTCGAGCCCCGCATCAGGCTCTGGGCTGATGGCTCAGAGCCTGGAGCCTGTTTCCAATTCTGTGTCTCCCTCTCTCTCTGCCCCTCCCCCGTTCATGCTCTGTCTCTCTCTGTCCCAAAAATAAATAAAAAACGTTGAAAAAAAAAATTAAAAAAAAAAAATACAACTTTGATTCTAGTCTCTTCTACCATCGACACTTTTATTTTACACTTCATTACTTGAAACAGCTTTTTAAAAATAAGGTACAATACAGCATAGAAAACAGAATTTGAACATTATTCTTAGCAAAGTAGGAATGACAACTAGAATCAGTCTAATTAAGATGTAAAAGAACCTTATTACTGCAGGGCGAATTTCACGTGGTCACATATATGATCTATAGGTTAGATGATGAGAAACTGCTTTTAAACGAAATTAAAAAAAAATTTCAACATAAGAGAATATGCCGATGAAAATAAATGGATAGCTCTGCTTATATGTTTTTGCTGAATGGTTTTGTAGTTGCCATTTTCATGACCTGAGCTGAGGTTGGACACTTAACCGACGGAGCCACCCAGGCGCCAGCCCCTTTTTTGTATTTTTTTAAAAACACTTATTTATTTTTGAGAGAGAGAGACAGAGACAGAGAGTGAGCGGGAGAGGGGCAGAGAGAGAGGGAGACGAGACACAGGGAGACACAGAGAGGGAGACTCGGACTCCAGGCTTCGAGCTGTCAGCACAGAGCCCGACGAGAGGCTGGAACCCATGAACCGTGAGATCATGACCTGAGCCTAAGTTGAAGCGAAACTGTCTGAGCCACCCAGGCGCCCAGCTCCTTCCCTTTCCTAATCAATTTCCTCCCACTTTACAAAGAAAGGCCTCGCCTCTCCCCACCTTCCTGTGTCTCATCTTCCTTTATGCCGCAAACACAAGAACCTCTAAACACCAAACAATAGTAGAAAAGACTAGTATGGGGAATCCTTTTTTATTTATGTATGTATGTAGTTATTTATTTAAATCTTGTACGTCTTTTTTAATGTGTGCAAATATATGTGAAATTTACAGTGCTACATATAGAATCCATGGGTCAAAGGATTACATTTCCAATTTAGATGCAATCTCCAAGTTGCCCTCCATCAACTTATGGAACTTTCAGATTTGTAACAATATAATAAATGGGAAATGGTATTGTTCTGGTTAATGTGTATTTCTCTTACTATGAAGGAACAAAGCTGAGCATATTTTCATATGCTTAAAACCTGCCTACATTTATTTTCCTGTAAACACTATCTTGAAATCTTTTGTCCATTTTTTTTACTGGATTGTTTTTGTCTTATTATTTTTTAATTTTATTTTTTATTTTTTAAAATTTACATCCAAATTAGTTAGCATCTAGTGCAACGATTTCAGGAGTAGATTCCTTGATGCCCCTTCCCCATTTAGCCCACCCCTTCCCACAACCCCTCTCGTAACCCTCTGTTTGTTCTCCTTATTTATGAGTCTCTTCTGTTTTGTCCCCCTCCCTGTTTTTACATTATTTTTGATTCCCTTCCCTTACGTTCATCTGTTTTGTCTCTTAAAGTCCTCATATGAGTGAAGTCATATGATTTTTGTCTTTCTCTGACTAATTTCCCTTAGCATAATACCCTCCAGTTCCATCCACGTAGTTGCAAATGGCAAGATTTCATTCTTTTTGATTGCTGAGTAATACTCCATTGTGTCTATGTACCACATCTTCTTTATCCATTCACCCATCGATGGGCATTTGGGGTCTTTCCATACTTTGGCTATTGTTGATAGTGCTGCTATAGACATTGGGGTGCATGTGTCCCTTCGAAACAGCACACCTGCATCCCTTGGATAAACGCCTAGTCGTGCAATTGCTGGGTGGTAGGGTAGCTCTATTTTTAGTTTTTTGAGGAACCTCCATACTGTTTTCCAGAGTGGCTGCACCAGCTTGCATTCCCAGGGAATCCTCTTTTAATCAAGGCTGGAAAAACCCAAAGTAAAACTCCACAATTTGTTCTGTTTACGCATGTTTCTTTTAATGGCAACGCATGGCATGAGTAACAGGGTATTTTCGTCCATCCTGGGATGTTTGGTATTGAGATACACTACAGTATGGGGGAGCTGTATTTAACAACTTCCATTTAATGTCCTGTGCTTTTCATCCCCAGCTATTGTCAGAGATGCATCATTCTGAGGAAGAGTCCCAGGAGAGGAAAGAAGGGAAGCACGGGGCCGGGGGCGGGGGGCAGGGGGGAGGGCGGCGGGGCACCTCATTTCATCAACCCAAGAAACTGACAAGGCTCCATGCCCTCGCCATCTCTCTTAGGAAAAGAATTCAGGAGTGTGAACACAACCAGAGTGTCTATTACATGTCTATTTAAACAAACAAAGTAAAATGTTTTCTAGAGAAAGTGTAAGGGGCACCTACGTGGCTCAGTAAGTTAAGTGTCCGACTTCGGCTCAGGTCATGATCTTGAGGTTTGTGAGTTTCAGTCCTGCATCTGGTTCTGTGGCTGACAGCTCAGAGCCTGGAGCCTGCTTCAGATTCTGTGTCTCCCTCTCTCTCTGCCCCTCACTCACTCACGTTCTGTCTCTCAAAAGTAAACATTAAAAAAATAAAAATAAAAATAAAAAAGAAAGTTTAAATCTGATTTGGTCAACTGTTTTGACTTATAAGAGTTGGCTTTGCCAGTGAGGTAAATATGGCCGATAGTTTCCAGAAATTGAATGAACCAAATCTGTAGTTCTCAACAGTTGCTGAAATATACTTAAAGCATATGAAACAATAAAATAATTGTTTCAAGGGGCACCTGGGTGGCTTAGTCGGTTAGGCATCTGACTTCGGCTCAGGTCATGATCTCACAGTGAGTTCGAGCCCCACGTTGGGCTCTGTGCTGACAGCTCAGAGCCTGGAGCCTGCCTCAGATTCTGTGTCTCCCTCTCTCTTTGCCCCTCCACTGTTCATGCTGTCTCTCTCTCTGTCTCAAAAATAAATAAACGTTAAAAAAATAATTAAAAAAATGTTAAAAATTTTTTAAATAATTGTTTTAAAAATTATATTGACAGGTACATTAGAATTAATATTTTTCTTTTTCCACTTTCTGAGTGTAGGGTTAAAGTGTAACTAGTATCAGGGTGCCTGGGTGGCTCAGTCGGTTGAGCGTCTGACTCTAGCTCAGGTCATGGTCTCACTGTCCACGAGTTCGGGCCCCACGTCAGGCTCTGTGCTGACAGCTCAGAGCCTGGAGCCTGTTTTGGATTCTGTGTCCCTCTCTTTCTGCCCCTCCCCCACTCGTGTGTGCGCGCGCGTGCTCTCTCTGTCAAAAATAAATAAACATTAAAAAAAATGTTTAAGTGTGACTAGTATCATTAATAGTCATCTGATAACTTTTAGTAAAGGTTTTTCAATATTATTCTCAGAAACTGAGAAAGTAAATTACCCCTAATGACTGTTTAACAAATCTTTTTCTAAGTAGGTTGTTTCCAATTCTTTGCTTTCAACAACACTGAAGAAAGACCTAATCAAGTTAACAGTTGACAAGAGATGAAAAACATTTTTATAATAAATCAATATATAATTCTGGCATGTTGCTTGAAAGGAATTCATAGAACGGAGTGACAATGCTGTAGTAAAACACCTTCTGTTCCCACCTACAATTTTATGTGAACAAGTATTCCCAGCATTTCCACCTATAAAAATGTAAAAGAGAAACAGAATTTATGCTGAACCTTGCTTATTTCTAGCAATAAGCAATATATATTCACGTGTGTAAGCAAAGAATTCCACGTATCTCATAGAAACATGTATTTCCAATAAAACTCTATTCTTTATGCTTAGTAAGTATTTATAAAAATTTATAATACATTTATGTGGTTTGGGTTTTGATCAATTGTGTACTAAAAGTAATTGTAATGACAAGTCCATCTAGAAAGAATACTTTACCACTTCAAAGCCTCTGGCCATAGAAAATTTAGGAAAATAATTTCCATTTCCATACATCTTTAATGTAGAGAGGACTTTCAAGCACAACAACACTTTCTATTAGGATGGAGTCCTATGAGGGACGTGGAAGAGAAACATGACTTCAAGGAGTAAAGGGAATGATGCAAAACTTCCAACAGTTAAAGACGTCGTGGGTTCTTTCAAATGAATGACTGGAGGTATCGATCGCAAGAGCATTTTAGATTCCTCTAGCTACACGTGAAAGCCTCAGGGGACGATTTCATTTTGCTCTCTTTGGTCTTTAATCTCAGTATTTTGAATCCTGTCCTTTGCAGTTACTTAGTGTACAATTTCACATGCCAGCTTAACGGTGAACAAGGACGAATGTCATTTTTCAAAATCTTTCAGGGGCTATCAAGAAAAATAGCCTGAAAACCAATGGTGTAGGATGCGGTGATCCTTGCCTTCAGAAAGTTTACAGTCTGACTCGGGAGAGAAGTCTGACATACAGACTTATGGGAAACAACCAGAGGAAAACAGTACCATGCCAAGCTTTCTTAAATTAACTAACTTTAGGAATAGACATCCTATGGGGGGGGAAAAAAATCTGGGTGCCCCAGAGTAGTCAGAACATGCCTCAAATAGGAAGTAAAATTTGAACAAGCCTTTGAAGGATGGCTGGGATCCTGGTGAATGTGAATGAGAAACGATCCTAAGCAGGAGGAACTATGCGGGCAAAAAGGAACGAGTATGATACATGCCAAAGATACCGAAGAAAGAATAAGGACTTCGCAATTAATCGTTCTTTTAATTTTCTCATCACTTCACATGAACATGAATAATTAAGATGAACTTATTTGGGACTTGGAGATTTTATAATTAATACTGGCAAACAGTAGTGGTTTGAGGCTTAGATCATCTATGTACTTTCATGTGATTCATCAGAAGCCACTTTTTAAAAAAAAATTTTTTTTAACGTTTATTAATTTTTGAGACAGGGAGAGACAACATGAACAGTGGAGGGTCAGAGAGAGAGGGAGACACAGAATCTGAAACAGGGTCCAGGGTCTGAGCCGTCAGCACAGAGCCCGACGCGGGGCTCGAACTCATGGACCACGAGATCATGACCTGAGCCGAAGTCGGATGCTTAACCGACTGAGCCACCCAGGCGCCCCAGAAGCCACCTTTCTTATCACTCTTTGAGTATTGAGCAATAAAATTATCCTGGAAGTGATGCGGACTTAGGTTTAGACATCACAGAGGTAGATTGATAACAGTTGCAGGAAGTCAGTTTTGAAGTAAAATATGAGGAAAACTGAGTAACAGCAAGAACTGTGAAAGAAAAAAAAACACCTTGACTATCTGGAGATGCATTTCAGGCTACAATAGTTAAAATATTACAAACTTATATGAAATAATCTTCTAGGGGCAAGAAGAAATGTAGTTGGAATAGAGCGAGTCTCGGGAAATTCGTTCAGAAATTGTTTTAGCATCAGCGCAACACTTCAGCTGGAAGTGACATGTGCTTAACTGAATTAGGTGACTGCACAACACTTATTTCTGGGTTTTCGCAAGCAAAGGGAAAGGGAGGACACGTTTAGTCCCAGAGCGGCGTATGAAGTCCCTTTGATCTCATACGCTCTGTATCAATTGAGACCGTGAAGTCACAAGCCGGGAGGACTCGTGTGTGTGATTGTGAAACCCCAAAGGAAGAAGGGAAGGCACGGAAGCAGTGATGCTATCGGCTCTTTGGAAGATGAGAGGTTAGATACCAGGGCTGGAGGTGCCGCGAGGAAACCATCGAGAGAGAGGCGGTAGATTTCATGAGCCTGTACCGCTCAGATAATACCGCAGAGCAGAACCGGCAGACCCCGTGGTACTTCTTAGATGAGATATCGAACTGACATCCAAGCCATCAGACATTCACAAGGCAACGGCACATTCTGGAACTGGAAGGCTCCACAAATTGAGTAAATTCCCCAATTGTTCCACTTATTATTTAGCATCTAATAAACGTTGCTGCTATGGATTGACAGTGTCCTTTCAATCAGTGTAGGTAATTTAAGTAAATTAAGTCATTTACTTAACACAATTAGCTTTTAAAAAAACAAAAAACAAAACAGAACAAACGCACCCATCAAAGAAAATGCGCGGTGGGCTAACAAACTGGTAAGCTATGGAAGTCTCATGGTGATTATGTATCTAACTTTTGCAGAATCATGAGTTTGGAACCTTACCAACTTCCCTGTCTTGGAGCATAACTGCACTTAAGCATCTGCAAGTGATTGATACTTAATTCTTTCAAGTTCCATTTTATAGTCATTTCAAATGTACACAAAAAACACGGCAAGAAGAGGACGAAGAGCTCCCATACTCTCTTCGGCCAGGTTAACCAACTGTTAACATTTTGCCCCGTTTGCTGTATAATTCTCTTCCTTCATGCACAGACACAAATTATGATACTCCTATGTTAAGATAGTACATTGAAACGGCAACACAGTTTCCATCACCCAAAACTGAATAAGAGGTTTTTAAAAAGTTGCAACTAGGGGCCCTGGGTGGCTCAGTCAGTTAAGCATCTGACTTCAGCTCACGGCATGATCTTGCGGTCCATGGGTTCGAGCCCCGCATGGGGCTCTGTGCTGACAGCTCAGAGCCTGGAGCCTGCTTCGGATTCTGTGTCTCCCTCCCTCTCTGCCCCTCCCCTGCTTGCTCTCTGTCTGTCTGTCTCTCTCTCTCTCAAAAATGAATAAACATGAAACAAAATTTTTTTTAAAGTCAAAACTAATTAAAAAATTTTACAACAGCAATCTAACATGGAAACAGATATAACCGAAAGTAGTTTTTAAAAGGAAAATAACTGCTGACCAAGGTGATAGGGATGAGTTGCAAAGATTCGGAGATTTCTCATCACTATCCTCATGTCCGGAAAAAGGGGAACTGAGTAGACAATCCTTTTTTCCCCTCCTTATGACTGAGAAGAGGTGGAAATGGGTAAAGAAAAAAAAAAAAAGGTGTAACAGAGTGAGTAAATAAAGACGCTGACGCTTTAACGGAAGTGAAAACTACCGTTTCACGCTGGACTGGGCGGATGATCTGAAGCTTGGGGCGGCTCTTGCCCCCGCGGCACCGGGACCTATTTCCCAACTAGACAGAACGACCGGGGTCCTGTGCAAAAGGCTCAGAAGACAGAGCAGAGCCCAGATACGCTGAACAAGATCGCGTGTGGCCTGTTGAAGGCTCCCCTTCCTCGCTGCTGCAGAAAAAAGGGATAAAATAAGAAACAGCACACCAACTGCAACTTGGTGGAGAAAACAAACTGGTCTCGGTCATGGTGGGAAGCATCGAGAAATCGCTAAGTGTATCTGAGCAAATAACCGCCAGGCTGTATGTGCTGGACCTGTATCGCCTCGTTTACTCCTTACGACAATTCTACACCAGACACTCTGTCGGCCCCGTTTTACAGAAGATGAAACTGCAGCACAAAGGCGGAATGAAACGGCATGTCCGAGGGCACACAGGCCACACAATCTCAGGCAGGGTTCAAATCCAGTCGGTCAGGTGCCAGGACCTCAGTGCTTCACCATTACTCTACACTGCCTTCAAACCAGACTGCCTCGGGGCGCCTGCGTGGCTCAGTCGGTTGAGTCCGACTTTGGCTCAGGTCACGATCTCGTGGTTTGTGAGTTCGAGCCCCGCGTCGGGCTCTGTGCTGGCGGCTCGGAGCCTGGAGACTGCTTCGGATTCTGTGTCTCCCTCTCTCTCTCTCTGCCCCTCCCCTGCTCATGCTCTGTCTCTGTCTGTCTCAAAAATAAACGTTGAAAAAAAAATTTAAAAACAAAAACCAGACTGCCTAGAGGGAGCTGCGTAAGCAGCAGCAAGATGTGAAGAAAGGACCTGGGAACTGAGGACACACATTCCAGGAGGAAAATAAGGGAAGAGGAGAAAGAAGGGAGGGGGAAGCAATAGAGAGAGAGAGAGAGAGAGAGGAAGATGGCATGCCAAAAATAGATTCCAAATGCACAAGAAAATATACTTCAAGGAACAGAAGGACATTCCTCACAATATGGCATTAGACGGTTTTTCAAGTTATTGTAATTGTGCATTTTCACATATTTTATTTTAGAATTGTTGCTACTGTATCACAATACAAGGTTGAGCATTCGGAAAAACGTCTCTCAGCCGTACGTGTTTCCTCCCTCTTTTTTTTAGGAAATGCTTTCCATATCTGCCCCCCCTCCCCCCCCCCCCCACCACCCAGTTTTCAGTGAGGCTGTCCTTTTCTCATGGATTTGTAGAAGTTCCTTATATATTCTGGATAATCCCTTGTCACTTACATATGTTAGAAATGTTTCTCCTAGTGCGGGACCGTCTTCACTTTCTACATGGTGTTTTTTGATGGCGAGATAATTCTTAAATTTAATAAGCCTTGTTAGTTTTCTGTTGCTGCCAAAAATTACAACAAACTTACTGGCTTAAGACACAACAGCCATTCATTATGTAGATCATCAGGCCTGGCAGGCTTGACTGGGTTCTCTGCCTTGGGTCTCACAAGGCCAAAATCAAGGCGTCAACGAAGCTGGACTCCTATCTGGAGACTGAGGAACAATCCACTTCCAAGAGCATTCAGGTTGTTGGCAGAACTCCGTTTCCTTGTGGTCGTACGACGGAGGTCCCCCTTTCCTTGCCGGCTGGCCACCGGGGATCAATCGGTCTCTGCTTCTAGAAGCCACTTGCGTTCCTTATCACTCCATTTTCTAGCCGGTAAGGGTGCATCAAATCCTTCTCCCATTTGGAATCTGGGACTTCCTCTTCTGCCTTCAGCTGGAGAAAACTCTGCTTTCAAATGGTTGGTGCGATTGGATTAAGCCCACGTGGATACTCCCTTTGTGACGTACAATGTAACATAATCATGGAAGTGATACCTCTTCTCATTCACAGGTCATACCCACCCTCAAAGGGGAGGAGATTCCATAGAGGCACAGGCCCTTGGGGCTTATTCTCAGTCTTCTGCCTACCGCAAGAGTCAAACTCACAAATGCTTTCTCAATAGCTTGTACTTTCTTGGTAACGTTTAAGAAATCCTTCCATATCCAATGTAAAAAAGATATTCTCCTTTCCTTTTTTTTTTTAAATATGTTTATGTACTTATTTTGAGAGAGAGAAACAGAGCACACGAGCAGGGGAGGGGCAAAGAGAGAGGGAAGGAGAATCCCAAGCAGGCTCTGCACTCACAGCAGATGTGGGGCTCGAACTCCTGAACTGTGAGATCATGACCCAAGCCAAAGTCAAAAGCCGGACGCTTAACCGACTGAGCCACCCAGGCGCCCCCTCCTTTATTTTCTTCTAAACATTTTGAAGTCTTTCTCCCCCCCCCCCATCCTTTAAGTCCTTAATTCCTCTAGAATTTGTTTTTGTGCACGGTAAGAGGTAGAAACCTAATTTCACTTTTTCGATATAGGTAAATAATTGCCCCACCATTATTTATGAAGTGGCTCACCCTCTCCCCACCAATGTGAAACACCACCTCTGTCATACATGAAGATAACCTAGTTGTACAAGTCTGTGTGCTGGGCCCTACAGTTGTCCCGCTGGCCCACGCACCTATCCCCGCATCCATACCACACTGTCGTGATTACGATTGCTTTAGTCTCGTTATCCAGAAAGGCAAGCCCCCCATCTTATTCTTCTTCACGAATGTTTTGGATATTCTTGACAGCTTTTTTTTTGATACTCCAGATAACTCTGGGAATCAGCCCATTACATGCAATTTTTAAAATCCTTTTTGGATTTTGATTACAATTGCACTGAATCAGTGGTTCTCAACGGAGGGCAATTTTCGTCCTCAGGAAACATCTGACAATGTCTGCAGATATTTTTGGTTTTCACAACAGGGAGAGATGTGTGCTAGTAGCATCTGGTGGGTAGAGGCCAGGGATAATGCTAAGCATGCTACACGGCACAGGACAGCCCCCACAACAAAGAATTATCTGGATTAAAATGTCAGTATCACCAAGCTTGAGGAAAACCTCCACTAAGTCTATGCAATTTGGAGACCATTGATAGTCACATTTTTGAGTTTTTCAGTACACAAACATGAATATCTTTCCATTTGTATAGGTCATCTTTCACATATTTCAGTTAAGTGTTATAATTTTCAGTGTATAGATCTTGTACATCTTTGTAAAAGATTTATCCTTAAGTAAATAATGATTTTTTGCTATTATAAATGGTATTTAAAAAAATATGTTTACTGTTTGGTGCTGATACATAAGAAAATATAACTTGATTTATATATTTTGATATAATAGCCATCCATCTTGCTAAAACTCTCATTATTTTTTTTTTATTTATTCATTTATTTATTTATTTATTTATTTATTTATTTATTTAGAGAGCATGCATACATGTGGATGTGAGTAGGGGAAGGGCAGAGAGAGAGGGGGAGAGAAAGAATCTCAAGCAGGCTGTCACCACAGAGCCTGGTGTGGGACTCGAACCCACTAACAGCAAGATCATGACCTGACCCCAAATCAAGAAATAGATGCTTTTAACTGACTGAGCCACCCAGGTGCCCTTCTCATTATTCCTAATATGTCTATAGATCCTTCAAGTTTTCTATATCTCAGATATATTTTTATTCCATTTCAATACTTATGCTCTTAATTTGTCTTACTTATTCTATTGTGACGGCTAGGGGCAGTACAAAGCTGAACAGAAGCAAAGAGAATGGGAACATTTTTTTCTATCTGATTTTAAAAGGAATACTTCCACGTTTAAATATATGAAAAATTTTGATGTACATTTTTAAAAATCAAACTTAATTGCATTTTTGCTAGAAAAAGTGGTTTGTGTAATACAGATTCCTTGAAATGTTAAGACTGGCTTTATAACATAATCAATTATAAAATCCATATTTAAAAAAATTTTCACTTCATTTCATTTATTTATTTATTTTTGGAGAGAGAGTGTGTGCTCGAGTGGGGGAGGAGCAAAGGGAGAGGGAGAGAGAATCTTAGGCAGGCTCCACACCCAGCACTGAGACCAATGGTGGGGCTCGATCTAACAAGCATGAGATCATGACCTGAGCTGAAATCAAGAGTCAGACACTTAACCGACTCAGCCACCCAGGAGTCCCTTTAAAAGTGTTCTATTGGGGCGCCTGGGTGGCTCAGTCGGTTAAGCGTCCGACTTCAGCTCAGGTCATGATCTCACAGTCCATGAGTTCGAGCCCCGCGTTGGGCTCTGTGCTGACAGCTCAGAGCCTGGAGCCTGCTTCGGATTCTGTGTCTCCCTCTCTCTCTCTGACCCTCCCCAACTCATGCTCTGTCTCTCTCTGTCTCAAAAATAAATAAACGTTAAAAAAATTTTTTTTAAATAAATAAATAAAAAATAAAAATGTCTTATTTACTTGGCCTATCAATAATTGAGAGAGATTTTTGGGGCGCCTGGGTGGCGCAGTCGGTTGAGCGTCTGACTTCAGCCAGGTTACGATCTCGCGGTCCGGGAGTTCGAGCCCCGCGTCAGGCTCTGGGCTGATGGCTCAGAGCCTGGAGCCTGTTTCCGATTCTGTGTCTCCCTCTCTCTCTGCCCCTCCCCCGTTCATGCTCTGTCTCTCTCTGTCCCAAAAATAAACGTTGAAAAAAAAAATAATTGAGAGAGATTTTGAAATCATCTGCTATAATGATATAGGTTTCAATTTCTTCCTGTAGTTCTACCATTTTTTGCTCTATATATTTTTGAAGTTATTTTATTGGGTGTGTACTGACATTTAGAAACGTTATGTCTTCCTGGGGACTTAAGCCTTTTATCGTTGTCCTTAATAACGCTTTAGGCTTTAAATTCTATTTTGCCAGATACTAATATAGCTATACCAGCTTTATCAAATTAGTATATGCCTGATTCATCTTTTCCTACCCATTTGCATTTATTTATTTACTTACTTACTTAATTTCTTTTTTATTTTTTAGACAGAGAGGGAGCAAGCCAGGAAGAGGGGCAGAGGGAAAGAGAGAATCCCAAGCAGGCTCTAATGCAGGACTTGATCCCACAACCCCGGAATCATGACCTGCATCGAAATCAAGAGTCAGAAGCTCAACCAACTGAGCCACCCATTTGCTTTTAACCATTATGTGGACTTTTGTGTGAAGCATGTATCTGGACTTCCTTTGTCCCAATTTGATAATCTCTGCCTTTTAACAGATGAGCTGAATCCATTTATATTTATCACGATTATTACTATATCTGGACTTATTTCTATCATTTTACCTTTGTTATTTCCATCAACCCCACTTTATCTAGGCTTCTTGCCCTTTATAAAATTTTATTTTTTTTTCTCATTCTATTTTTGTCACTACTTTGGAATTTATGCATTCTACTTCTCTCCTTTTGGTGTTAATCCTTTCAAGTTTATCATGCCCATTTACCTTTAAAAGTTGAGAGTCGAATAATGTCTTTACCGGTCTCTCACAAAAAATGCAAGGATCTCAGAACGGTTAATTCTATAGATTCACTTCCAACTTACATACCATGGCTACCCACTATTTTAGTTGTTTTTATTTTAATTTTTTAAATGTTTATTATTTTTGAGAGAGAGAGAAAGGCAGAGCGTGAGTGGGGGAGGGGCAGAGAGAGAGGGAGACACAGAATCCGAGGCAGGCCCCAGACACTTAAGCGACTGAGCCACCCAGGCGCCCTTAGTTGTCTGTTTTTAAAACTCAAAAGTTAGACATTACTATTTTACACAGAAAGTGTTCATTTTATTTTATATACATACTTATTATTTGTTAATCATTCCCTCTTGCATTTCCAACCATTCTTCTGGAATGATTTTCCTTTTTTAAAAAATTTGTTTTTAAAGGTTTTCTTTATTTTTAAGAGACAGAGAGAGAGAGAGACAGAGTGCGAATGGAGGAGGGGGCAGAGAGAGATGGAGACACAGCATCCAAAGCAGGCTCCAGGCTCTGAGCCGTCAGCACAGAGCCCGACGCGGGGCTCGAACCCGCGAACCGTGAGATCATGACCTGAGCTGAAGTCGGACGCTTCACCGACTGAGCCACCCAGGTGCCCCTGGAATAATTTTCCTTCTTTTTGAAGTATATACTTTCACAAAGGTCCCGTGGTGGTAAGCTCCAGGTTTTTTATTTACCTGTAAGTGACTATTTCACCCGTATCTTTGAATGACAGTTTTGCTGGGTACATAATTATAGGCTGTTATTTTCTCTCAGCACTTTGAAAATGCTGTCTCACTGTCATCTTGCCTCTGCTGTAGCCGAAGAGGAGAGGTGACTGGCGTGGTAACTGTCATTCCCCTGCAGATGTGTCCTCTGTGTCTTAACACTGTTTCAGTGTTTTCCTTTGGGCATAGCTTCTAGTTCACTAAATTAAAATTTCGATTTCAGTGGTTTTTCTCATTTTTGTAAGTTTCCATGTTTCAAATTCCTACATTCATTCCTAATAATTTTTTTTTTTGAAGTAAAATAGTTCTAATTTTTAGAGTTTGGTTTGGCCCAAGGAGCCAGGCTATTGCAGATACAACTGACATTTGAATAATTAGATTAATTTAGAGAAGGATAAATCCAGTTTTGACACTTGTGCTTGTGTGTATGTCTTTATGTCTTTTTTTTTTTTTTTAAGACTTCATTTTTCAGGGCAGTTTTAGGTTTACAACAAAATTGAGAGGGAAATACAGAGATTTTCCATATGCCTTTCCCCTACACGTGCATAGTCTCCCCAAATCAACAGCATGATTGTATTCTTTCCTTATCTAAATACTTAAATACATAGCTATTCTACATCGTGTATCTGACCTTTCTACTACCTACAATATTTGGGGGACTAAATAGGCTACTCTTTTCTTTCCTGGATTGGTGACACAGATTGTGAGCTCACTGTCTGATCTTAATTGGTGGGAATCCTGTGGGACTAACTCACGAAATGAGCTTTATTCTTCCAAAGAAAATTACCTTGAATCACTTCAGTGCCCTCTCGAGTGTCCAGGTTCTGCACAGCAAACCGAGGCTTTCCTTCACAATGCTCAAGTGAGGCCCAAGACTGTTTTTCAAAAAACCATTGACAAGTGCCTCTAAACACCTCTACCCCTGCAGACACCTCCAGTGTCCTACAGGCACCAGCTCCAAGCCACTCTGACCCCAGCTCACATGCCCTGCTCTTATTTTGTTTATTTAAGTAATTAATTAATTTAAATTTTTGGAAGGCAAGGTCTTTGGAGACTTCCCATACCTCTACTGAGGCCAGAAATGTCTCGGTGGTTTGTCACCTAGGGTCTTTGGTTATTGTGCAATAAACGGGTTTCTAGGAGCCCCTGGCAAGTCTAACCGCCAGGAGTAGGCCTAAAATATTTTTCAGCAAAAACAATTGCATCTAGTACAATTCCACTTTTATAAAAATAATTCCGGGGTGCCTGGGTGGCTCAGTTGGTTGAGCGTCCGACTTCAGCTCAGGTCACGATCTCACGGTCCGTGAGTTCGAGCCCCGCGTCGGGCTCTGGGCTGGTGGCTCAGAGCCTGGAGCCTGTTTCAGATTCTGTGTCTCCCTCTCTCTCTCTGACCCTCCCCCGTTCATGCTCTGTCTCTCTCTGTCTCAAAAATAAATAAACGTTAAAAAAAATTTTTTTTTAATTAAAAAATTAAAAAATTAAAAAAAAATTTCTCTCTAGTTATCCATTTTCTAAATGTGTATATGCACAGAAAAATGCCTAGAATTTATGGTCATCTGATACAAGTTATGGCTATTTTGGAGGGAGGGGATTGGAAGTGATTGATTCTTCAGTACTTTCGAGTTTGTATTGTTTTTACAAGAATAGAGTGATTTTTCTGAAACAAAAACAAAAGAAGAAAAGTAACCAGACTGGAAGTAAATATTCGAAGATGTTAGTGGTGGTTGGTTTAGGGTGACAGAGATATAAGTTGTTGTTATTTTCTTTTTTGTACATTTGTTTAAGTTACAAAAAAAATCGCTGTTTGACATTCATCAATGCAGATGAGTTGGTAGGAACTCCCATTTGGACCATAAGCCCTGCCGTCTAGACTGTATGTGACAAGGCAACCAAGCGTGACTCCAGGTCAACTCCGTTAGTACAAAGTTCACTGCAGGAAGCAACACTAACACTGGTGTTTTTGCTTAGAAAAGCATGGCAAGTATTTTGAAGTTTTGCTTTCGGTCCAACAGGAAACATAAATGATTTTTTGGGCAATGTTTCCGTGATGTGGAGGGCTATTACATTTAACATAGACCAGAGTAATCCTTCTCTGATACAAGTTCCATCGCAAAGGATAATACCACTAAAGAGCTCTTTATGGAGGATCGGATGACCAACACAGGGAATGCTCCGCTGGTCTGGTTGTAAGCAACACCTCTGGCGACAGCTTTTTAAATGATCACCTCTAAGGAAAAGGACGTAACCCTGAGGCTTACAGTTCAGAGAAGCTGAGTTATAACGGTGCATATATAGTTTTCGGTCTTGCTATCAGGCAACAATTATCATTGAGTTCGTCTCTTCCTCCAAACAACAAAATCGCCTAAACAAAGGCTATCCAAGCTAACTACCACAATTAAAACTTGGGGGGAACATCTAGGAAGAGAAGAAAAAGGAGTAGAAGTAGTAATGTGTGTTTAACACCTTCTCCAAAGTACCTTTTCTCCCTTGCTAATTTACCGCAAAGAAGCTCGGCACAGCTGTTTCAGCTCTAGATCCTAAAGCCTGGGAATCAGATTTCCAGCAATGCATTCAATTTCACATTTCAATGGAACTAAATAATTTGGAGACATCTTTAAATACATCCTGATGGAAATTTCCCTGTGTGATACCATCACTTGCCTCTCTAGCTTAAATGTTAGTCGTTTTCAATTTCTCTCTTTCTTCTCCAATACATCACCTACTTACCCCATTTCCTCTCTCTATTCTATCCTGAAACATTACCTTTCCTTCATTTCAATAACCTGAGAGCAGGATGCTGGATTAAAACAACTGTCTCTTACAGAGCTGCCCTTCAATTCGTATCGCCTTCATTTCTACACAAAGCAATAAGAATTATCTGCCACAAACAGCTGTTTTCAGTAATAAGAAAGCTAAGTTCTGTGACTAAGCTAAACATCCCTTCTGTTCTTCAAGGCCTACAATGGCTCCTAGTCGCATCACATCGAAATTTCCAAATACCGCTCATTACGTCCTTTACGAACGGTGCTGAGTATTCTCAGTGATCTGTCCACATTTTTCTACATATTCAAATTTATGGTCTCAATTCCATTTAGTCTGACAAATATGTATTAACATGATTAATTCGTTTCTTGTTTGTATTCTTTGCCACTACAGTAGGGACTATTTAGTCTTCCCTGTATTTATTCTTTCCTTCTTCCTTAACCACAGCTTCTCTGTCTTTCATTGGAGCACATAGCTGTCCCGTATAAAGACTACATTTTTCAGCCTCTCTTGCACCTAGCAGTGTCCATTTGACTAAATGCTAAACAACATGTAAGCCAAAAAGGTTATGAGCAACTTCAAGAAGTGTCCTTAAAGGGAAGGAGTATTCATATTTTCCATCTCTCCTCCTTCCTACTGGCTAGAATGCAGATGTGATGGCTGGTGCTCCAGCAGCTATCTTGGATCGGGAAGTGGAAGTTCCATGCTGAGTTTGATGGAGCAGTGAGACAGAAAGAGCCCTGGGTCCCCGACATCATGAAGAGCCACATCAGTCCTAGAATATCTAGTTGTTGGTTCTTTTTAGAAGAGAGAAAAAAAAATCCTTTTGTGTTCAAGCCATTAACATTTTTGTGGCCTCTTCTACTATCACTTATGGGAATACCGCATTCTGAGAGATCCACCTATCTCCAAGTCTTCATTTGCTACGTCTTCTGTCCCACTAAAAATGCCCCTCCAATTTATTTTCCTACCTCCCTCCCCCACCCATACACACCAAATTGTCAGTTTCCTTTCCTCCTTTAAAATACAGCTTCAGGTTCAAATGCCTACATGGAAATGGCTAGTATTGCTAAGCTTATTTAATCCAATTACTATTTTTGAACACAAACACACACATCTACATATCCCGTATGTAGATGTGTATACATGCATAGTGATGGATAAATGAAATTTTTAGATAATTTAACAGATTTTTAATAAATTTACCACATTTTTACATCCAAACATTCACTACTCACTTGAAATAGTACTCTCACTACAAATTCATTTCAATGATGCCATCATCACTAAAACTCTTTTTGAACATTTTTTTAAAAAACAGACTGAAAGTCCTCACTCGATATAACCCCCAAGACAGCAGAAATACATTCACTTTGCTTCCCAGGCCTAGAACAGTGTCTGGAACACAGTAAATACTCAACACATGCTTGTGATATAAAAAAAAAAAAAATTAACTGTAGCAAAACTTCATTTAAAGGTAGATAGACTATTTAAAAGTAGTCAAAAGGCATTCTGAACTCAGTTTAGTGAATAAGATGGGTCAGAAAGCTATAAAATATCATTTGGGGTTAGAAAAAAAAAGCAGTGACGATAATGCAATAATACTTGATTTCCTTGGATGAATCATAAAAATGGCTCAGAGTTCAGCTACTTCTGTAGCAGTTGAAAGACTCACTTCCTAAACTTCAGTCAAGTATGCCAAACTTATTCCAGTTTCAGA
This sequence comes from Felis catus, assembly GCF_018350175.1. Lineage (NCBI taxonomy): Eukaryota > Metazoa > Chordata > Mammalia > Carnivora > Felidae > Felis > Felis catus. The sequence continues at coordinate 133,175,991 of NC_058374.1, forward strand.
ACTGTTTGCACCTGCTGTTCCCTTTGCCTGGAACCCCCCAGATACACGTGGATTGTTTCCTTCTTCATTTGAGTCTCTGTTTATATATTCACCTCCTCCAAAAGGCCTTCCCTTACTCTTTGACCTAAAGAAAGTCATCTTTATCGCTCTCTGTCCCTTGATACTGCCTTCCTTTTCTTTATAGGACTTGTCACGAACGTAATATTTTAGATCTATTTCATTTATGTGTGGTTAGTTATCTGTCTCTGTCACCAAAATATTTGCTCCATGATGAAAGGGACTATGTTTTATTCACTGCTATAGCTCCAAATTTCCGCTTGATAGTCAAATTTCAAATGTTCAAATTATTCGAACATTAATGTAAGTTTATAATGAGAGAGAAAGGGGGGATTCCTGGGTGGCTCAGTACTTTCAACATCTGACTCTCGGTTTCGGCTCAGGTCATGATCTCACGGTTCATGGGATCGAGCCCCACATTGGTCTCTGTGCTGACAGCATGGAGCGTGCTTAGAATTCTCTCTCTCCCCCTCTCTCTCTGCTCCTACCCTGATCACACACTTGCGCTCTCGCTCTCTCTCTCTCAAAATAAATAAATAAACTTAAAAAAAAAAAAAGAAAGAGAAAGGAAGCGAGAAAAGCAATGGAGGCAGGAAGACCAAGAAAGGTTACAGAAATAGCAAAAGGGGTGAAGACTCTGGGTGAGTTATAATTGGCTGTTTTATTCTGTTACTCCTTTGTCGTATTAGTTTGAGTTGAAGGCTTCCATGAGAAAATTGCAGAATGGGTCTCCATCTCTCCTAGAGGTTTATTTCAAAGGAACGGCTAACCTAAAGAAAGAGATTCCACTATGTTTAGAAGCATGTGGATGGCATTTACTAGCCTTTCCTGCCTTTCCACATCTCCAGGCCACACAAATACAAACTGAGTGAACATTCGAGAACTCCTGACCGAGTCAGAGAAGTACTTTCGTGATTTTTAGCAGGATTAGTCTGTGTTGGTATTATTATTCACACTTTTAATTTCCATACGTAACTGACATTTGAAACATCTGTTCATCCTGAACACCTGAAGCTCTTTCAGGATCTTGCTGAATCAAGTTACATGATAAAGCCAGGAGGCAAGCCTCTGAAAATACTTTTAATTCCATTCTACTCCTGCTACATCCCTCACAAAGTTTCATCCCTTTTGAGTCACATTTCTTTAATGCTTTTGCTTCCTCAAACTGTCCATTCCTTATATAAAACTTATCGGTGGGGTTTGTGCCACAGAAGATCAAACACAATGATATTCCGTTACATTTTAGTAAATTTAGTAGAAAAGATCACTGCATCTTCCTGCTGATTTCTATCATAACATCACAAAGGAATCCCTTTTTTTAATGTTTCTTTTATTAAAAAAAATTTTTTTTACATTTATTTATTTTTGAGAGACAGAGAGAGACAGAGCACAAGTGGGGGAGGGGCAGAGATAGAAGGAGGCACAGAATCCGAGGCAGGCTCCAGGCTCTGAGCTGTCAGCACAGAGCCCGATGCAGGGCTCGAACTCAAGGAGTGTGAGATCATGACCTGAGCCGAAGTCGGACGCTTCACCGACTGAGCCACCCAGGTGCCCCTGTTTATTTTCTATTTTTGAGAGAGAGCAAGGGAATTGGGGAGGGGCAGAGAGAGGGGGACAGAGGATCTGAAGCGGGCTCTGTGCTGATGGTACACAGCCCGATGTGGGGCTCAAGCTTGCAAACCATGAGGTCATGACCTGAGCCAAAGTCGGACGCTTAACCAATGGAGCCACCCAAATGCCCCCAAAGAAATCTTTTTTAAAAAGTTTGGTTCATATTTAACATTTTAGGCCAAGGAAAGGCTTATATAATACAAGGTACTGTCTCATAATAGTTTTAGAGCACTTTCAGAATTCCGAGGCACATTTAAGAAAATGTCAGTTTCTCGACCGGTAGGAGCAAACAGCACAAAATGCACAGACACCCAGACCCTGAGTCTCCCGTTTCAGTGATGATCAAAATCTTAAAGTGAATCATGATGCCAAATAAGTCAGTCACTACTTGAGTACCCTTCAAGCCCCCAAATCCCATTTTATGTGAATCCCAGATAACTGCATTCAGAAAATGGTCATACATTTTTCCACTGAGTATTATTCTTCGTCTTTGTTTCGAACAGCATGACGCCTAATGCAGTAATGGTGGCACTTATATTGTATTAATACCTCAGAACTAAACCCCAACGTTTCCTATTTTTTCATTGCTCTTAAATGATACCTACTACATTCGGGGCCAACGTTCATTATACGTACTTGCATTACGTTGCCTTGCAACCTTAAGAAGCTTACGTTTCCTCTCCAAGGCAGGGATTTCTGGTGTGTGGGCAGAGGCACATACTGCTGGGGTGTTAGCCGTACCAGGTAATCTTTTAGGAAATGTCACGGAGTGGGAGGTTCGCTGCCTCGTCCGACACGCTGCCTCCCTCTCTCTGCGCAGCAGCTCTTCATCCACCAGCAGTGTCATGACTTGCTTAGACTTTTCCCAGATATGATAGCCTGAAAAACACGTTTGGCTCTGCGTCGGTAAGAAAATACGCCTTAGGGCGGCGAGGACTTTTTATTCTAAAGAAAATTAGGGGGGGAAATGTAAGCAACGTAAGCAAAGTGAAAAAAAAATCTGTAGCAAACGTACAAGGAAACCTAAGTCCCGTGGGAATTGTCAGTAAGTGCCCTTTTCTGATACTTTAAGAAGTGAACGAGTATATGATTAAATCGTATCACCATATTGACATGAAATTCTGCAGTTTATTTTTTTAATACTTATTCATTTTTGAGAGAGAGAAAAAGAGAAAGAGAGAGAGAGTGAGCTCGTGGGAGCGGGGGAGGGGCACAGAGAGAGGGAGACACAGAATCCGAGGCAGGCTCCAGGCTCTGAGCTGTCAGCACAGAGCCCACGTGGCACTTGAACTCACGAGCCGTGAGATCATGACCTGAGCCGAAGTCAGACGCCCAACTGACTGAGTCACCCAGGCACCCCGCTCCCCGACATTTTGCACTTTAAATATGCTATTTCTTTTTAAAAGCAATACACACTCTATAATCAAATTATATAGGTGTAAAAGAGGAGGAATGAATTAGACCTAGATTTGCTGACCTGGATGTGTGACCATGACATAGAGCTAAAGATTTAAAGTAATATGCACGGTATGATTCAAATCTGGAAAGCACAGGGGAAAATCAAGCATTATGTATGTATCCAGGAGAGAGAAGTAGAGAAATATATGGATGGCTGGATGGATGATGGATGGGCAGGCAGACAGCCAGCTGTGTACCCACAACATTGTTAACATCCGTTACGTTAAAGGGGTACAATCGGGGCGGGAGAAGAGTAGTGAGGGCAATCAGATTTTCTTTGACATAACATCCTATCAAAACAACTTGATGCCATTAATAGAGTGCCAGACGAATAGTCTAAGATCAGAATCCTCACCAAGACGCTGTCCTTAACCATCTGTGTGACTCTCAGGTCATCTGTCTGGGCTTGAGGTTTCTATGTGAAAACCAGGAGAAGGAGATCTATTCAGTGTAACTCACAGATACAAAAGTATACCTGTTCGAATATATAGTATCGTTACTACAATTCTCAACCCCCTCCCAGGAGAAATGATCAAGGAAAATCACTTACCTTTCCACATCTTGAGACAAACTCGTATTATCTCCTGTCTTCCCAAGCCTTCTTCCAGAAGTAAACTGAAAAGTCCCTGAAGAGCCACTATGTTCATTTTGGGCTCCAAGTGTGATGAATTAAAGTGTTAATGTATCCAATTATAACTTACTAGTAGTAGGAATAATGAGAAATGGTCAACTGCATGGTGTATGCAGACGAAAGAGGTCAACACGTTCTGGGCCAGTCGTTTCATTAAGGACTGCTAAGGACAGTGTCGGAAACCTTTGCTCAAGTTGCCATCTTTTCCAAGATTGTTTTATCTACACTTTTTAAAAAAATTTTTTTTAATGTTTATTTATTTTTGAGACAGAGAGAGACAGAGCATGAATGGGGGAGGGTCAGAGAGAGAGGGAGACACAGAATCCGAAGCAGGCTCCAGGCTCTGAGCTGTCAGCCCAGAGCCCGAAGCGGGGCTCGAACCCACGGACGGCGAGATCATGATCTGAGCTGAAATCGGCTGCTTAACCGACTGAGCCACCCAGGCGCCCCTATTTTATCTACTCTTAATCTCACTTCTTAGTCACTTCTTCCTTCCAAACTTCTTTTGTAACTGCTGCGAACCATATCGTTCTCAATATCCTTAATTTCCTATGATTAATGTGTAGCCCATAAACAACAAAAAAACCTCACGGTGTTTTATGCTACCACTCAGTGTCGCACGACAGAAGCCTGCTGTGACTGTCAGCCTCTGGGGACAGGCGACATGCCAGACACTACTTTCCCCTGGAAAACTGCCACAGCTTTGTTTGGAGGAAGGGGTGAAAACTTTCACAAACTCATCTCCTTCCGCTTCCCCTCTCTCCCTCTACCCTAGCGACCCCGACTGCCTTATTCTTCAATTACACCAGGCTCTTTATCTCCTTCAAGCCCTGGGCTAGCTGTCGCTTCTGCCAGGGACTCTGCATGGATAGGTCCCCAATTCATTCAAGTCTCTACTCAAATGTCACCTCCTCACAGAAGCCTTCCTTCTTCCCACCCTCTCTAAAATAGTCCCATCCCCATCACTCTCTATTCCCTTACCTGTTTTATCACCACCTGCTATTGGTATACACAGGTTTGTACACACGAACACACACACACACACACACACACACACGTTTACTTGTTTACTGTTCGTTTCCTTACCTAGAATACAAGCTCCATGAGGGCAGAGAACCTCATTCACCCGGTATCTCCAGTGGCTGGAAGAATGATTGGCACATAACAGCTACTCCATAAATAGCTACTGAGTAAATGAATCGATAAAGGAGCAAATTCCGAAAAGTCTCAATATTCGCCTCTCTACAGTGCAAACGGAACCAGAAGGGTGACAGACACTGAGCGCCGACTTACAGGGTAGCTGCCTGAGAAAGTTGCTTGGCCTGAAATAGTTTTTTGCGACACCCCTAACTAGAAAAGGGCAGAACCAGAAGTTACGGGACAGACGGGGATTCTTTGACTTGGAGGCTGCGTGAATTGGCGGGACTTAAAAGCAGCTGCAAAAGTTCAAAGGTCCGAGCGGATCCGTGAAGCAGAAAGCCAGCCACGGTGACGAAGCACTTTTCCCCGAAATATCAGGGCTCCTCCCCGAGGTAGCAGTCTACGGCACTGGGAAGGTCAAGCCACAGTACTCCACTTCTCACTCAAGGCCGCCCACGGCCCTGGCTACCTGCCCACACCCATCCTTGAGATGCTGGAGGGTAGAAACCCGGCTGTTCTCAAGCGTTAAAGTTGAAAAAATCCAAGAACCCAATAAACCGGCATCAAGGGTGAATTAACTAATAACAATGGTAATAACAGGATGGCATCTACTCACTGCGAAGCAATGTGTTTCTGAAAGGAAAGGGAGAACATAGTACTAAAACAGAATTGTACTGGAATAGAACAAACGTAGGCAGCACCTGCTCTGGGTCTGAAAGAGAAAGAAAAAGAAGGGGGGAGAAGTTGGGAGGGTGAGGGACAGAGACAGACAAAGGGAGGGAGCAAACATGGAGTCTCTGAAAAGAGAAATATGAAACAGATTGATACCGAAGGATACTTCAAGATGTAAAGCTTGTTAGAAGAGGTGAAGGGTAAAGTAAAAATGAAGCTACATTCCGTTTTAATAGGCATCCTTGGGTTATAAGCGACAGAAACTCAAATTGAACCGGCCATGGGAAAAGCAGGGGTTGTGACCGGGCCTCAGGCACAGGAGAGGCAGAGACTGGAAAAGTACCAGCACACTTTTTCCGTCTCCCATCCTTTCTTCTCTGTGTGTAATGCCTTCATTTTCTCCTCTTGCAGACTGGCTTCCTCCACCTGAATGTGGACATAGCCACAGATAGCTCTGGACTCACGCCTCACACTGGGCCACCTGAGAGGCCTCCCTCTTCCTTCATTCAAATTGGAAAAATCCAGGAGAATGACGCTGCTCGGCCCAGCCTGAAAGTCACATGCCCGTTACCTTGGCCAGAGGGGGGGATGCTACCACTGGCAACCCCCCATCAGAAAGGCATGGTGGGACGAGGGGAGAGTCAACAGGACAGAAGAATGAACGAACAGAAAGCCAACCTGCGGAGGCTTCCCAAACTCGAGGCCGAGGCCAAGGACATACAAATCACTAGAGCGACTAAGGGACCGACCGATCTCCAAGGATATTCACTTATTCACTTATGCAGCATTTAATCATTTCGTGAACATTTCAGTTTCAGGAATTGTCTAGAAGCAGAAGTGAGGACAAAAGAGACGAGATCCCCACACGAGATAATTTCAGATACAAATAAAAGCTCTAAAGGAAATAAAGAACAGCGAGGTGCTGAACATCAAGCCGTGGTGAAGGGAAGGAGAGTCGTCCCGGGGACATAACGTATCATCTGAGCCTTGAACAGCAAGGGGAAGCCAGCTGTGCGGACATTCAGGCAGAGGGAACCGCTGTGATTTCCCTTCTTCAGGAAGCCTTCTACTGAGAGAGAGCAAGCCCCTCCAGGCTCACCCTACACACACGTGGTCGAGCCGGGTTTCCACGCAACTCTCATGGCATCTAGGCTGGTCTCTTACAGCACTTGCACGGTTTGCAATTGCCTATTTATTTGCTGAATGTCTTGCTCCTCCACTAAAGCATAACGTCCATGAAGGCCAGAGCTATACCTGTTTGTTAAGATACTTCGGAAGTGTCTGCGAAATAAGTGAGTGAACGTGCTGAGGAAACATCTTCCAGATGCGGGGGAGGAGTCTCTGTAAATTCACAAAGGAACATCACGTAAAGGGATTTGGAAATGTGGTGGATTCAAAGATGCCGGGCAAAGTGATGCACCAGGCTTCTAGAAGAACATGCACGAGGCTTGGAACAGCGGTCATAAAACATCTTAACGCCCCTCCCTCCATACCTGACCCACTAACCAATCAAAATGTACTCTTCTTCCTCCATTCCTTTCTCAGTCAAGTTGATCTCCATTCTAAGCCTGAAAGATGAACATTCACCTCCCCAGATGCAGTAACCCGTGTCCACTGATGGTACCCACTGAATCTGTCCCCCCCTCGCCGTGTCCCTCAGTTCAGGCTCTGCTCATTTCCTGCCCGCGGTGTTTCTTTTTTTTTTTTTTTTTTTTCAACGTTTATTTATTTTGGGGACAGAGAGAGACAGAGCATGAACGGGGGAGGGGCAGAGAGAGAGGGAGACACAGAATCGGAAACAGGCTCCAGGCTCCGAGCCATCAGCCCAGAGCCCGACGCGGGGCTGGAACTCCCGGACCGCGAGATCGTGACCTGGCTGAAGTCGGAGGCTTAACCGACTGCGCCACCCAGGCGCCCCTGCCCGCGGTGTTTCGAATTATTGACTTATCTGGAGTCTCCCTCACCATCTGTGCTCCACAGTGTCTCCAGGGGCGAGGGGGTGTGGGGTCGGGAGAAGCACCCCCAACAGTGTATCTGATCAAGGTATTTTCCAGTTAAAAAAAAAAACCCTCGGTCAAGTTGGCATAGTAAAGTCAAGCTTCAAAGTACCCCTCTGCTCCACAACAAATACAGAGCGCTAACAGACACTGCCAGGCCCCAAAACAAGATAGAAACCTCCACAAACCAGAAACGGAAGAGAAATGGAAGGGTGGTCAGCACGGCTGAGGCCTCAGGGCTGCGGGACTCTTGACCTGGCAGCCAGGAGTTCAGCTCCTCACGTGTTAGGGGACCAGAGCCGGCCTTACTCCCTCTTTGATGTTAGGAGGTATCCGTGTTTGTGAGAGAAGGCTGGGAAGAAAAGAAATAGTAGGGACAAAACCAGCGGCTAATTGTTTCCTGGGCTGTCACTTATTTGTAGCTGTGGGTCTAGAAGCTAGAAGACACGTGTGCAGCCTCAAGACTGGGAACTAAACCGAGTCACCGCCACCTGCATCTAAGACATCCCGGTTCTGTCACAGGGCACGAGCCCTGAGCTTCCTTTACAAGGGCTGCGCTGGGGGCTCTGAGGGAGCTGGGTGGAAAGAACTGGAAAAAGCAACGTAAAGGGGTAAACATGAATGGTGGGGGAACAGCCTCTTGGTCAAAATGAGGCAAAAACTAAAATTCCAAAATAGATTTTTTTTTTTAATGAAAGATGGCTGATAAAAGCAGCCATCAAAACGTAAATTCACAGGGTGTCTGGGTGGCTCAGTTCGTTAAGCGTCTGACATTTGATTTCGGTTCAGCCCCGTGTTGGGTGGCGCTCGGAACCTGCTTGGGATTCTCTCTCTCTCCCCCTCTCTGCCCCTCCCCTGCTCGTACTCGTGCCTTCTCTCTCTCCCCCTTCCCCCCACCTCAACATAAACTTAAAATAAACTTAAAAACAAACAAACACATGCATTCACTCCAAGTGAAATCAACGTTCTACAGGATTCTGTAAGATCTTCTATAAATCAATATTCTATATTGTCAGAGGGTTTTAAAATCCTAAACCAAGACTTTTAAAATAAATACAATTAAGAGAGATTATTACAGGAGTCACATCCGCAACAAGGACTACGCGAAAACCACAAAGGACAGATTGCAAGGTCCTGGTATTTACCTAGAAGAAGTTCCAAAAGAAGAAAATTAAGGTCATCACAAAAAAGCAATATTCAGAGCAAAAAGAGCGAGGAATTTTCCAGAAAAGACGTGAATCCTCACATCAAAAATGATCTCCCAAGACCAAGCGGGATGAAAAACAAAAAAAAGAAGAAGAACAAAGCTATATGGAGAGACACTGGAGGAAGCCAGAAGGCCGTCTAGGAAAATGAGAAACTCTCCAAAGCTACCAGTCCCCTCTTCAGACCTACAATAGCCCGCTGGCCATTCAGTCAGCACTCATTCGGCACCTGCGTCGAGCCAAGTGAAGAAACGGAGATACCGATGAGGCCACCTCAGTCCTCCAAACCCCACAGTCCAGTGAAGACGGACACCCAGACGGCTCTCACAGCAGTGTGTTCAGCAGACGCGTGGACAAGGTACAGCGGATTGGCAGAAACCGCGGCAGCGGCACGGAAAAGCCCTTCCTGATGGTTGTACGGAGCATTATTTGGACATGAATATACACTGCGGGAAACAAAATTAATTAAAGTCAAAATATGCCAAGGACTAACAGTATTAGCTAAGATTAACTGACGATGTACTATGTGCCTGACTTTCAGACATTATCTCACATCCATCCGCACGAAGCCCATTTTACGGGGAGTAAAGAAACTCTCCCAAAGTCATAGACTTAATAATAAGCTGGAGGGTAGAGACTGGCTCCATAAAAATAACAAAATGCAGACTTTTATTTCTTTGACTGAATTCAGTGCACAAATGTAAGCTTTTTTATTTGATGACAAGATGGAGAAGAGAAGGATTGTATTGACATAGCACCGAAGTGCTAACCTGGTTACTCTCCCTTGTTTGTCTGCCCTGCTCTGCTGTCCATGTGCATACAGGAAGCAAGGAGGAACGTGGGAAGACTGGCCGGACAGGTATATTTAAGTTTAAATAGATTCAAGGTCTGTTTCTTGCTGTCGTGATTACTAACACCTACATTTGTTGAAAAGGAGCGAAGGTTGACCCAAAATACTCAACTGTTTTAGGTATAAAGATTTTGTTTAAACTCAACAGTAATATAACTTAAAAAAAATTTTTTTTTTAATATTTATTTTTGAGAGAGAGAGACAGAGCATAAGCCAGGGAGGGGCGGAGAGAGAGGGAGACACAGAATCTGAAGCAGGCTCCAGGCTCTGAGCTGTCAGTACAGATCCCGACGCGGGGCTCGAACCTGCAAACTGGGAGATCATGACCTGAGCTAAAGTCGGACACCTAACCGACTGAGCCACCCAGGCGCCCCATCGTAGTAATATAACTTTTAACTGTAACTTTTAACAATAGCAGAACAGGCTTATGATGACCTAAAGCCTGCATGTTTGTTAAAAGAAATTCATGACTTCATCAAAACTACAAAAATGTTGGTTATAGGAAATCACATTTGGTCAGTGGCCTTGTGTTAATGAACCCACCTCTCTGTAAATGAGCACAACTCCGTTGCATTAGCTAATCAACCCACCACCATCTATCAGGTGGGTTCAATGGTTCGAGAATTTGGACTCCCGTTGTCTGACCGTTGTAGAGAGAAAACCAAGTCTGATGAATTTGTAAGGTACATCACGCACCCCCCGTGCCGCGTGCTTAGCCACTACACCACACTGCCTGGGATTTGCCCGTCTCTTGCCCCCACGTTCCTTCCCTCCTGTACAAGAATACCCTCAGATTTGACTCCGTTTTTGGAGCCTTGACATAGCTGACCAATATCTAAATCAATTCTTCCACGTTTTTAGATATTTTCTTTCTCTTGAACTCACTCCTTCCAGAGAGCTTGCCTCTATTTAATTTATCACAGTCACTTTGAAAGGGAAATCCCAATCATTCCTTTTTTCTCCTACTTGCCCATGTTCCGTCTTTCTCTAAACCCCTTCCTGGCCCAAATACGCGCTTTCTCCTTTCTTCTCGGAGAACCTGAACTCAAAAAACAACCTCCTCAAAAACAACTGATTTTAATAACTTATAAACTAATATAAATATAAATAAATGTATTACAGGGGTGCCTGGGTGGCTCAGTCAGTTAAGCATCTGACTTCAGCTCAGGTCATGATCTCACAGTCCATGAGTCTGAGCCCCACGTCAGGCTCTGTGCTGACAGCTCGGAGCCTGGAGCCTGCTTCGGATTCTGCGTCTCCCTCTCTCTCTGCCCCTCCCCTGCCCATGCTCCGTCTCTTTCTGTAACATTAAAAAAAAAGTTTAAAATAAATGTATTACATCTTCCAGAGAGTTTGCTTTTTACATTTTAGTTTGTATCTCTTAACTCTGGCGTACGAGGCTTATTAGTTCCTAATGTCACTCCAAGACATTCAATTTTCGTGAGCAAATGGGTAGCTGATTAGGAAGGGCCAGTCCTTGAGGCCTGAACAAAATCAGCCCTGGATATAAATGTGAAGGGTCTAATTTCCCAAGTTGGATGACTGATAATGACAGTAGAAAACAAAAAAGGCAGTAACGTCGCCAACGCATGCTACTTCTAGTAAAACTGCTTAACACAACTTTTTAACAACACTGAAAAGCTGTCTTTTTAAAATGTACCTTTCAAAAGAAATCTAGCTTGAATTTAAATATATGAGTGTGTGTGTATATACAATGGCCCATTTAAATGAAATCAACTGCAATTTCAGGACTTAACTAATTGAGAATAATGTAGTAAACTTTAATGCACACGTTTCTGAGAATCTATATCGGTTTTATAAAAGGAATACCATAATTTCTGTAAATAAATAATTTGATGGTGTGAAACATTCAATTGGGTATTTTTCAGACCCTTTTAATTAAGTTCACTCTAGTAGTTCAGTGAAACTCTGTTAGGATATTTTTTAAAACTCAATTAGGAGAGGCTGCCTAGCATAATAATAGAATAGGACCAAAGAGTATTAGCGTATTAATCATGTTCAGTCATTAATGAAATGTGCAACCTTACATAAAGAACAATCTGAGCGTTAGCGCCTCATCTGTGTCAGAGAGATAATACACATCCTTCATTCCTCATACAACATAACGTGTTGTCAGATCACATGATATACCATACATGAAAATGCTCTACAGGCGTCTGGGTGGCTCAGTCGGTTAAGCGTCCAACTTCAGCTCAGGTCATAATCTAATGGTTCTTGGTTCAAGCCCCGCGTTGGGCTCTGTGCTGACAGCTCGGAGCCTGGGGCCTGCTTGGGATTCTGTGTCTCCCTCTCTCTCTCCCTCTGCCTCTCCTCTGCTTGTGCTTTCTCTCTCTGTCTCTCTCTCAAAAACAAACATTAAAAAAAATGAAGACGACTTTGGTTAAATATACACCTGCCCTATGACCCAGAAATGCCACTCTTAAGTGTATGCCCAAGACAGCTGAAGATGTGTGTCCACAAAAAGCCTTACATAAGGATGTTCGTAACAGCTTTACTCATAATAGCCAAGGACTATATACACACCAAATGCTCATCAACAGAAGACAGGTAAACAAACTGTGGTATATAAGTTATATCTCAATAAAGCACTGTTAGCATTAAAAATCTATTTTGAAAAGGAATTTATAGTGAACAAATGGGAATTTTGTTGTTAAAGGAATCGACTTTGACACTTATATTTTTCATATTCCTAAAAGAAAGTCAGTTGCTATAAACCCGCTAAAAGTATAAAAGTACTAGGATATTAATCATCCATTCATCTAATATCTATTGAGTGATCCCACCCCCAGGCATGTACTAAGGGCTAGGGACAATGCTCTTGCCCTTTAGAAATTCACAGTTTTGCAAGAGATACAGGCATGTATATAAATGTGCTCTGACAGAGGCATGACAGAGGTATAGAGGCGTTGTGCACACAACGGAGACAATGTTCTACTCTACCTGAGAATATCAAGGAGATTCAGGACTATCAGCTGGAGACCCTGAATCTCCTGCAGGAACATGGCCCCCTTCCCGATGAGTTTGAGCCTACCTTGCAATGGGCCCTAAATCTAAGAGAAAAGAAACTGGCCCGATCACGCCAACTGTGTCTAGCTAGTTGCCCGAGACCATAAAATTAGATTTGCGTGAAGGATTTTTTTTAAGCCATGATTGCCACCAGACTATAAGGTATACATTTCTTGTACCATCTTTGACCTAAAACAACTTAAACAGATGCAAAAAAGGATACACTTTTCAGTTCCTGTCCCAGATTAATGAGCAGAACTAGTTTAGGTCTCAGGTCCTTCCTGTGTGTCCCACCTTGCCACGTGTAACTAGTTAAATGCGCGATCAAGTCTGGAGACACGACACAGGTCGACAGGGTGGAGTAGAACGTCACTCATTCAGTCCGTCAGTCATTCAACAATGTATTGTAGTAGGTGAGAACGTGGATTCTGGAGCCAAAACATCGAGCTTATAATCTTGGCTCTGCCACTAACTAGCTGTGTGACCTAGCTACTCAACCTCTTTCTACCTTACTTTCCTCCTCAGTAAAATGGGGCCAATACCGCAACTGTCTCAAAGGGTTATTATGAAGATTAAATGAGTTAACATATATGAAGTCGTTAGAAGAGTCTTTGTCACATAGTTAAATGTCATAAACTTGTTTGCTAACATAGGGGGTCCAAAAAGTTAGGGAATACAGAAGAAAACTTATTTTTACATAGTATGCTAATTACATTTTACGTTAATACATTCACTGTTTTTCTATAGATTCTAGACACTGTTTCAGGTAAAGTACCTCTAAATTTAAAGCAATGTGTCCAATTGTCAACCTAAAAAAAAAAAAAAAGAACTACAATAAATACAATACAGAGTGTCCCCCAAAGTCTAAAAACACAGTGAAAATCATGTGTTTATTATAAATTTTTTCAGATTAACAATTAGACTCATTGCTGTAAGTTTTCTTCATCTGAAAAACTATCTGGAGGTTGAAGAGAAACACTGGGAAAGTCATTTGAAATGTTAACAAACTATTTGAAAACAAGTTTCTCCTGCTCCCCAAGTTTTCGGAGTTGTTTTCTCAATTTTTCCCCCCTGTAGCCAACGGGAATACTTTCCAAGACCCCCAGTGGATGCCTGAAACTGCAGATACTATCAAACCCTACCTGTGTTTTCTTCTACACACACATACCTATGATGAAGCTTAATTTATAAATTAGACACAGTAAGAGATTAACAACAACAACTAATAATAAAAGAGACCAATTATAAGAATATACCATAACGGAAGTTATTACATGAATGTGGTCTCTCTCTCTCTCAAACTATCTTATTGTACTCCACTCACTTTTCTCCATGTGATGATGTGAGATAAAACACCTACGTGATGAGATGAAGTGAAGCGAATGATGGAGACACTGTGTCATAGCACGAGGCTACTACCTGCCTTCTGAACCACGTATCAGAAGGAGGCTCATCTGCTTCCGGACGATAGTTGACTACGGGTAACTGAAACTGTGAAAACTGAAACCACAGATAAAGCGGGGACTACTGTAGGGACGCCTGGGTGGCTCAGTTGGTTAAGCACCCAACTCTCGATTTCAGCTCAGGTCATGATCTCGCAGTTCGCGAGCTCGAGCCCCGCATCGGGCTCTCTCTGCTGTCGGTGCAGAGCCTGCTTCAGATGCTCTGTCCCCCTCTCTCTGCCCCTCCCATGTGTGCTGCCCCTCTCTCAAGAATAAATAAACATTAAGAAATGGGGGGGGGGACTACTGTAATACTATTATGAAGTACTGAACATGAGCTGTGTGATAGCTGCTGTTGTAATGTTGGAAATAGAGCATGGGCAAAGCAGACATAAAACATTCCTGCTCTCAGGGCACCTGGGGGGCTCAGTTTGGTTAAGCATCTGACTCTCGATTTCAGCTCAGGTCATGATCTCACAGTTAGTGAGTTCGAGCCCCACACTGGGCTCTGGGCTGACAGCATGGAGCCTGCTTAGGATTCTGTCTCCCTCTCCCTCTCTCTGCCTCTCCTCCCCTTGCTATCTCTCTCTCTCTCTCCCTCTCAAAAATAAAATAAACTTTAAAAAATAAAAAAAAAAATTCCTGCCTTCATAAAACATATGCCTTAGTAGGAAGAAATAGACAATAAATAGTAAAATAAAACATGCCCTATGTCAGATAAGAAAGGCTATGAAGAAAACTAAAACAGAAGGTGGCTAGGGCCTATCAGTGCAATTGTGGGATGGGGCTGATTTTTCATAAATAGGGTGGATAAGAGGCCTCACTAAAAAGATGACTTTCTCGGCGGAGATCTGAAGTATGTGAGAAAACAATGCAGGTATCTGGGGATGAACACTCAGGCAAAGGGAACGGCAAGTGCAAAAGCCAATCATGGAAACCCCCCCAGAAGTCTTTTTCTGTAACTTCTTCTATTTTTATCTTTTCTTCTTTGCCCCTTCTTGGCAGCCTGTATCTCAGGTAGGATCCAGCTACAGATCACTTGGATCACGACAATTTCTCTTCCGTTAATTTCTCAAGACAAACTTCACTCTCTGCCTTTCTTTTCTGATACAATAAAATCATTCTTATTCAGTGGTTTTTCAGCTATCCTATTTCCTATCTCAGGTCTTTTGCTTTTTTTATGACTTCCATTCAATAAAAATTTACTGAGGTCTAGTACGTGCCAAGGCCTGCTGGTGAAAAGATGATTATCACATGACGTGTACCTTCAGAATCTAGTTAAGGATAAATATATACACACCCGCACATACATAAAGTGGATAAAATAGACTGTAAAAAACACCTCGCTGATATTATGAATAAAACGCCACGGCAATTAATTCTTCCCAGTAAGCAAAAGAAGACACAGTCGGAGATATAGAGGAAAAGCCTCCTGAGCTAGGATCTGATGACTAAGTAGGAACTCAACAAACAGACAGCAGGAAACAACTAGTACAGGGAAGAAGAAACATCGTAAGTATCAGCACAGAGATGTGAAAGCAAATAATACATTAGGATGTATTAGGATGTATTAGGATTGTATTGCTTGGATGCAATGTGTTAGCTTAGAAGACTAAGGAAATAAGAGTAGAAATGTCGATTGGGAACATGCTAAGAGGCCTGACTTTATCCCAAGAGCCAGTGGCTCCCAAATTATTTTGACCACACACCCTATCAGTCACAAAATTTTATGCATATGTTTATATCTATATCTGTATTTATATCTATATCTATCTATCTATATGTTTGCTTATGTATAAATTATGCCAAGAACTACTATCCTAATATATTACACTCGTTAGGAAACAAATACAAAAAGAGAAATGTGTAAAATATAAAGATGTAATAGGTAATATTTTCCTCCAACAGGATTATTTTTCACTAATTAGTATCTATTAACTTAAAGAATGCTGTGTGCCAATGTTACCAATCAATAACCACTGTCACTTCCGTAATCAACAAATGAATACACGATGCTTCTGTTGACAATTCAGTTCTCACTTGCATTTTTCTTGCTCTCGTCATGCCACCAAGTCATCAAGAATATTTTCAAAGCCCAAAATAGTATACATGTGCTTACGTCTTTGATCTTAAGCTCAGCTGTTAAGAAATCTGAAAAACCTTTACGGTAGTGAGTTTAAACATATCCCAATATACCATACCTTATAAAAGGTATAAATGCATAAACAAGCTTGCTTACAATTTCATGCTTATCTACTCTATCTCTCAAAACAGCTCACAAACGCTTCAGAGTAGGGGCTGATCCTCTCTCTCTCCACTTAAAAAAAAAAAATCATCATAGTGCTCAGCACAGTGAGAAAATAGCTGCTCTGTAAAGTACAAAAATGATCACATTCCATTCACTGTTATCCAAAATATTAGGCCTTTTTAAAACTTAATTCTTGGGGATGCAAACCTTTAATCAGTATTTTATTTTAATTTTTAATGATTAATTTAATGCTCATAGAAGTTGATGCCTTCACAAATTTGAGATTAAGAAGCCTAGCATGATCAAAAACCAAGAAGATGTTCTCCAAGATCATCATTAAACATCACACCGGACCTTAAGTAAACACTTCAAAAATAAAGAGGATACACACCATGACCGAGTGGGATTTATACCAAGAATGCAAAGTTGGTGCCCATATGGAAATTAATTGATGCAATACACCGTATCAACAGAATAAAGGAGAAAAAACACATAATCATCTCAGTAGCTGCAGAAAAAGCATTTGACAAAAGTCAACAGCCTTTCCTTATAAAAACAATCAATAAACTAACAATAGAACTCCAGCAGGGCACGTGTGTGGCTCAGTTAAGCCTTGGCTCAGGTCATGACCTCACGGGTTCGGTTTGTGAGTTCGAGCCCTGCCTTGGCCTCAGCCTCAGGCTCTCTGCTGTCAGCCCAGAGCTTCTATCCCCTTCTCTCTGGGCTCTCCCCTGCCTGCACGCGTGCGCTCGCTCTCAAACTAAACATTAAAAAACAAAACAAAACAACTCCATCAACCTTCTGATAAAAAGCATCTATGAAAACCCACACCTAACATCATACTTAATGGTGAAAGACTGAAAGCTTTCCTCTCAAGATCAGGAATGAAACTGATTCTCACCATTTCTATTCAATGTTGTACAGGAGGTTTTAGCCAAGGGCAATTAAGCAAGAGAAAGAAATAAGATGCATCCGCATCGGAAAGGAAAAGTAAAACTATCTCTATGTGCAGATGACATGATATTGCGTGTAGGAAATCTTTAGGTATCTTAAAAAAAAAAACCCAAAAACTATTACAGCTAATAAACAAGTTCAGCAAAGTAGCAGGATACAAGAGCAATATACAAAAATAACTCAGACGGTTGTATTTCTATACATTAGCAACGAGTAATCTAAAAATGGGATGAAGACGGGACGCCTGGGTGGCACAGTCGGTTAAGCGTCCAACTTCAGCCAGGTCACGATCTCACGGTCCGTGAGTTCGAGCCCCGCGTCGGGCTCTGGGCTGATGGCTCAGAGCCTGGAGCCTGTTTCCGATTCTGTGTCTCCCTCTCTCTCTGCCCCTCCCCCGTTCATGCTCTGTCTCTCTCTGTCCCAAAAATAAAAAAAAAATAAAATAAATAAATAAATAAATAAATAAATAAATAAATAAAAATGGGATGAAGAAAATAATTCCATTTACAATAGCACCAAAGAGAATAAAATACTTATGACTATATTTACCGAAAGAAATGTAAGCCTTGTGCACTGAAAACTACAAAAGATTTATGAAAAAAGGCGTGGGGCGCCTGGTGGCTCAGTCGGTTGGGCAACTGACTTCAGCTCAGATCATGATCTCGTAGTCAGTGAGTTCAAGCCCCACATCGGGCTCTGTGCTGAGAGTTCAGAGCCTGGAACCTGCTTCCAATTCTGCGTCTCCCTCTCTCTCTCTCTGCCCTTCCCCCGCTTGCACTCTCTCTCTGTCTCTCAAAAATGAATACACGTTAAAAATTTTTTTTAAAAAGGAAGAAGACCTTAAATTAAAGGGAAGATATCTGGTGTTTGTGGATTGGAGGAACTGATGTTTGTTAAGATGGCAATATTCTCAAAATTGATCTACAGGTTCAGTGCAATCTTGATAAAAATTCTAGCTGCTTTTTTTTTTTTTTTTTTTTTTACAGAAATTAACAAGCAAATGCTAAACTTGATAGGGAAAAGCAAAGGACCCAGAAAGGCCACAACAATTATTGAAAAAGAACCAAGCTGGAGGACTCACCTTTATTTCAAAATTTACTACATAGCTACAGTAATCAAAATAGTGTGGCACTGGCATATAGACATATAGATCAGTAGAACAGAATTGAGAGAACAGGAGGTGCCTGGGTGGCTTAGTCAGTTAAGCATCTGCCTCTTGGTCTTGGCTCAGGTCATGATCTCATGGTTCATGAGATCGAGCCCCACATCGGGTTCCACACTGACAGCACAGAGCCTGCTTGGGATTCTCTCTCCCTCTCTCTCTCTCTCTCTGCCTCTCTCCCGCTCATGCTCTCTCTTTCTCAAAACAAATAAATAAACTTTTTTTTTAATTGAGGGTACAGAAATAAAACCTTACATCTATGGTCAACGGATTTTTATAAGGGTGCCAGTATAATTCAATGGGGGAAGGAATAGTCTTTTCAGCAGGTAGTAGTGGGCCAACTGGATATCTACACGCAAAAGAATGAGACTGGAACTCAACTTCACGCCATACGCAAAAATTTAGATCCAAGATCTAAATGGAAGAGCTAAAACATTGAAACTCTTAGAAAAAAACATAGGTGTGAATCTTCATGACCTGAGATTAAGCAATGACTTCTTACATACGACACTTAAGGCACAAGCACCAAAGGAAAACAGACAAACTGGACTTCATCAAAATTTAATCGAGCAAGTAAAAAAGACAACCTAAGAATGGGAGAAGATATTTGCAAGTCACAAGATAGAGGTCTTGTATCCAGAATATAAAAAACTCAACACATAAAAAGAAAAAAAAAAAACCCAACAATTAAAAATGGACAAAGGATTTGTACAGCCATTTCTTCAAAGAAGATATATAAATGGCCAACAAGGGCATAGAAAGATGCTCAACATCATTAGTCTTTGGGGAAACGTAAATTGAAACCGCAGCGAGATACTACTTTTCACCTCCAGTAGGATGGCCCTAATCGAAAAGATGGACAAGAACAAGTGTTGTCAAGGATACAGAAAAACAGGAACCCTCTTACATTGCTGGTAAGAATGTAAAATGGCGCGGCTGCTAAGGAAAACCAGTTACTGGTTCCTCAAAAAGCTGAACATTGAATTGCCATACGACCCGGCAACTCCACTCCTAAGTATACACCCAACGGAACTGAAAGCAGACGCTCAAACTGACACTTGCAGGCTTTTGTTCATTGCAGCCCAATTCACAAGAGCCAAAATGTGAAAACAACCCAAGAATCCACCATCAGATGAATAAACAAAATGTGGTACGTTTATACAATGGAATGTTATTCGGCTACAAAAAGAATGAAGTTCACATCAAGTATGTGAAATAAGCCAAAAACAAAAGGGCAAATACTATATGATTCACTTCCATGAGGTACCCCGAAGAGGTGAATTTATAGAGAGAGAAGGTAGATTAGAGATTAGCAGGAGAGCTTTATTGCCCAATGATTACGGAGGTGCTTTTTTTTTTTTTTTAAGTTTACTTATTTATGTTGAAAGAGAAAGTGAGCACAGGAAGGACAGAGAGAGAGAGAGAGAGAGACAGAGAGAGAGAGAGAGGGACTTCCAAGCAGGTTCCACACTGTCAGCATGGAGCCCAGCACAGGGCTTGAATTCACAAACTGTGAGATCACGACCTGAGCCAAAACCAAGAGTCAGACGCTCAACCAACTGAGCCACTCAAGTGCCCCACAGTTAATGGAGTTTCTGCCTGGGGTGATGAAAGTTTTGGAAGTAGACAGTGGCAATGGTTGTGCCACCCTGTGAATGTAATTAATGTCACGGAATTGCATGCTTAAAATGACCAATTTGGTTATTTACATTTTATCCCAATTTTTAAAAGTTAACAATATACCTAAAACCATAGGATTGTAGACTTTAGATGGGTGAATTGTCTGACATGTGAATTATATTGCAATAAAGCTGATTTTTTAAATGTGAAGAAAAAAAGAAAAAGAAACGAGCTCTCAGGCTATAAAAAGGACATGGGAGAATCTTAAATGCAGACTGTCAAGTAAAGAAAGGAGTCTGAAAAAGCTACATCGTATATGATTCCAATTACATAATATTCTGGAAAAGGCAAAACTATAAGGACAATAAAAAGATCAGTGGCTACCAAGGGTTCCAGGCAGGGGAGAAAGGAGGAACAGGTAGGACACAGGACATTTTCAAGGCAGTGAAACTATTATGATCCTGGAGTGGCAGATACACGACGTGCGTTTTTCAAAACCCACAGAACAGAACACCAAGAGCGAACCCTAAGGTCAACAAAGGACTTTAGCGAACGTGTTAATACTGGTTATTAGTCAATTGTTACAAACGTACCACACCAATGCGAGACGTTAACTGGAGAGGCAGTGTGTGCGGATGGCGAAGGGTATGTGGGAACTCTGTACTTTCTGTGTAAATCTGTAAATCTTTTCTCTAAATCTCAAGCTGCTCTTAAAAAAGGTCTCTTCTAAAAATGTATGCTTCACACAAAGACTGCACTGAATTGTATCCTTTTCTCATGATTCATAAGACTATTCACTTTAAATGCTAATTATAATTTTACATTAGATGGGGAGGAAATGCTTGGTTTTTTTTTAGCATTACAGAATACCAGACGTTTCCAAGTCATCTCCGTTTGGTATTCCCCATAACTGTTCCCTACTTCACCTCCTCCTCCACCCCCGACAAAATTATTTTATGACCTAAATTTTTGTGTTCCTATACTTCCATCTAGATAGTCTTTGAGGATTCTGGAGCCTGCGGAAACGCTTCCTTACATTTATGACTAAATTCCAGTCCAATTATAATTGTGAATTACAGTGACCTCATTACCCCAAGCTGCCATGCTTCCTGTCTTATTCACTTTGTTCATCTTCTACGAGCTATCGTTCTATCGGGAACCTTACGTGTGTTAGTTTTACACATTTCTTTGAAAGAAAATTGCTCTCTCAGGCACTGAAGAGTCAACACAAAGTCTTCTGGAAACTGTAACTGTCCCAGAGAAAGGGAGCTGATACATTTGAGCATAACTTTCCCCCAGCTCCTGCTTCAAAACGATCCCTTCCCAAACGTCTAATCTTTAGTGGCACACCATACACATTTCTTTTACCTTGGTCTTTTCCAGCTTCGTCTACGTGTTGAAAATCTTTTAGTGTCTGAAGTTTACGGAACCCCTCTCTGCAATGCTGGATAACTTTCTTTGATCCATTCTTGATGAGATAATCCATGAACGTAAGGGATTTATACACATGACGCCAGCTCTTCCCATGGTCACCGAGTCTCTGCCATAGAATATTCATAATCTCTGACAGAGAAATTGTGTTGAAAGTCAGGTCACTGATATCTAACATGAGAGAACTCGAAGGACCCCAAGGGTCATTGGAAGTTGCTTCCCTGACTTTTATTTCGGCATCTGAGTAATTCTTCATGAAGTTTTTCACTTGCCTCCTGAATGCCATCGGTAAGAAGTTTGAAGGTGGGATGGGGGTGTGAGCAACGGAAAAGGAGTTCATATAATTGGTTTATAAAATTGAGAGGTAACTGGCCCCCCGTTCTGCTGCTCCCAAACACAAATGATTAATCTCCATTTTGACGAGGCATCAATTTCCTGCAAAGCAAAGCACAAAAAATAGGTAAGTGAAAGCTTTTCTGAGAAGTCTACAGAAGACCAAGTCAGTGTGAGAAATCTAGTTTTACTTAGAAATCAGCCCCTCACTTACAGGAGCCAGAATTGAGGGCACTATATAAAATTCTCCTAGGAGCTGTATGGGAAAATCTCTCATGAGGGAATGGCCCATATTATGTGAAGAAATATAGGTGGTGTTTTTAGTCCTAAACGTTTCTGCAGAAAATTTTCACTCAATCACTCAAACTCTTTGGCCAGAAATAAAATTATCTTAAAGCATTACATGGACAGTGGGCAAGTCAGTTTAAGAAAATGGAACTTGGGGGGCACCTGGGTGGCTCAGTCGGTGAAGCATCTGGCTTCGGCTCAGGTTGTGATCTCACGGTTCACCGGTTCGAGCCCCGCATGGGGCTCTGTGCTGACAGCTCAGAGCCTGGAGCCTGCTTGGGATTCTGTGTCTCCCTCTCTCTCTGCCTGTTCCCTGCTTGCTCGCTCTCTCTCTCAAAAATAAATAAATAAACATTAAAAACAAAGAAAATGGAACTTGTGCTCTGACATCTCATGCTTAAAACTTGTCTTGTATAAAATAGTGTGTCCCGAAGGTAATTAAGACGGTTAACGACTGAGTCTTAGCGTCATCAAGTGACCCCGTGGTTGTATTCTTCTTAGAACTACAAGTCACTAGAATCAGATCTAAATATGTTCTGCTTTCTTGTTAATCTGAAAGTAGGGAGGGTTGTGGACTATTAACCCAAGGAGTTGCACCTCAGCAGACTCCACATCTAACTCAGGGTACCCTCAACCAATGTGTAAGGTTAATAAGGTCAAGGAAAAGGTTAAATTACTTTCTTTACTGGGCTTCAGTAAAGGAAGTATGTGTTTAGGACTAAACAATATCAATAGTGTAATTCAAATGGGGGTAACAACTTCCCTAAAACCTGGAGTGATTATCAGTGGGATCTGTCAGATCCCAGAACAAGGGCGCACAAAGCATGCCCACTGAGGTTGACACAAAATACGCTAAAACCTTAAATGGTTTTAAGGTTTTGAGATCTGCAGCCCCAAAACCTTAAGTGATGCTTCTGATCAATTCACAGCTCACATGAAACCATTCCCTTCCTCCTTTGTCATTGCTTTGCATTAAGGTGGGTCAGTTGGTTTGCATTTTCCCTGGCGATTCACCACCGATGGCCACTGAGATCATGTACTAAATTGATTTCGAGCCCTGACAAGCATCCAGAGCCAGTGAAGCCTCAACGATCCGTAATCAGATTTTACCAGAGAAACGGCACACACACAAAAGAAAAACATTAAAATCCATAACAAATTTGTCTTGTTTTCAGTGTTGTTTTTCTTCCTGGACCTTCACAACTCCCAGCTCAGGTTTGATCAATTTCTGTGTGTGTATTTAAGGAAGACATAAATTTTCAGAAGCAAACTAAATGAGTTATCCCTTCTTTTTCAAAAAATAAGAGAAGGGGATAATCAACTTTTTTTTTTTTTTTTTTGGTAAAAGTACAACACATCCTCAAATAAGCAAGATAGAAAATGTAGCAGTTTAATTAACATTTCTCTTATATTAACATTTAATTGACCATCATCAACCCTAGGAAGAAAACAGTAAGTTGTGTGTTTTTACAATTTTCTCATTTTCTCTCTTGTTTGCACTTCAAACACAGGCATTTTTATCTGACTTATTCCTGCAGCAAAAACCAGATTTATAATGTGTTTCAATAAGCTATTAAAATTTTCAACCATGAGGGCTTTCTTTTTCTATTGTCCTTTTTTTCCCTTCTACCAAAGCTCAGTCAATGCAGAGATGCACTGTGACACTGGCTTAGAGCAACAAATATTGATCTGTTTCCTCACAAGTCTATTAAAAAAAAAACAAACCTGTTAGAATCATAACCTGCTGATGAACAACAGTCATCAAACACACTCATTTTTCCTTTTTTTTTTTTTTTTTTGGCTAGCTACCTATCTATATTTTGGAGGAAGAAAATCCTAATTTTTTTAGGTTTTCCTATATTCTCTAAATTGCATTTGAAAAATGCTTTCTTAAATAAATTTTCTGCCCCAGGAAAGTATCTAAATAATTGGCTTCAATCCAATAGGGCAGTTTAAAATGGATGTGCTTGACATTATACTGAAATTAAATACATTCCCCACCATTAGTAAAAGCCCGAAGAAAAAAGTCTGGCTAGGTGAATTAGTATCACTTTACTAACGCATTAGTACTTTATGACACGACCAGAGAATATGTAAGACACCATTCTGCCATTGGTTTCTTTTCAGATTAACAAGTTCAGTTGGTGTTAGTTGTAAACTGTATGTTGGTTTTATGTATTTTAGACACCGGACTACATGCAAATGTTCAGTTTACTCACACCATCAGAGACTTGAGATAGTAATTATGGTGATATGACATCTGAGACAGAAGTGATGCCTGAGAGGGTAAATTTACACACCTGAATTTTGGTTGTCTGGCTACCCTAACCCCTAGAATACTTAGAGGGAAGTAAGATACTCTATGTCACAAAGCTGGGTCACCTCCTCCGGGAGGCCTTCAGCAAGCACACTAACTACTTAGATCTTCCCAGATACTCTTTCTGCACCAGGTTCATTTCCTTCATGGCACTTACCACGATCTGTACTTGTGCACTTGTCATTTGCTTTCTTCACCACCAGATTAGAAGCTCCGTGACGGCAGGGACCATGACCATCTTATTTACAAGGCAGTATAATCCTATTGCCCAACAGGTACCTAGAACATAGTAGATACTCGAGAAACAGGTGTTGAGTGAATCCCCAAATGACTGAGTGACTCTGCTTTGGGATAAACCTGCACTGGTTCCACAGTTTTGGATTATAAGCATGATATTTAGAAAAATATATTAAAGTCCTGTAATTGTCGAGTAAAATCCTAGAGTGTGGAGCAAATCTTTTCAAATTAATCAGTAAGTATTTCTTGAGTATCTACCATTGGTACTGCTTTGTGGATGACATAAGAAATCTAAAACATGATCCCAACACGCAAAAACCAGTGTCTGGTTAAGGGGCTTTTTTCCTTAAATAATTCCAAAATAAACAACAGGATGAGGTAGAAAAAGTCTCTTGGTTCTCTTTTTAGAGTTACCCACTTCCACAATACTTTGGCAAACGCTGTTTCCTCCCCCAACTTTACCTTAATCACAACAGGAAATCATGTAAGCTATCAAGGGACATTATGGAATTCAAACCCAAGGTTTTTTCTCAGACTTTTGAAGGGTAATGCGGTGCCTCTACCATAAGTCACATGATAACCACAGTAAGGTGGGGGGGGGGGGGGCGCTCGGAACAAACAAACATTAACATGACTGCAAAAACTTGTTCATATTTGGAATAAATGAAGACAAATGGCTCGCTTCAATTCAGGTCTTGCGGCCAAATGAGTTGAGGGAAAAACTGGTCTTCAAAACTCTTTGGATGTCAGAATCAAGAACAAGGGATTGAGAAGCCGAAAAGGACTATACCCGACGACCTAGGACAAGAACGAGGGCAGCATCGAAGAGGCTGAGCGCAAGCGGCATCTGGAAAGGTGCATTTAGGGTAGTGCTACAAAGAGAGTGCTATAGGTTCTGCCTTTGGACTTAAGTTTACCCAGGAGAAAAAAAAAAAAAGTTCTGGACAAGACTGTCATGGGTGAGTGACTACAGAGAATACCGAGACGGCATTAGGAGGTGTTACCGTTTCGATGGGAAGAATACGGCAAGAGGCAGAGAAACCAACTTTTTGGAGCCCGCCTGTATGTTCATTAATTCAATCAACTGTTCGCCTTCTAGTTTACCACGTAGCAGACTCCATTCTAAGAAACGGGGGGAAGATGCACCGGACACAGACCCCTCCTGGAATAAAGGGCTACTCTTTTTCGAATGCTCACAATGTACTCACACCTCACATACCCCATCTCATTAATGAGGGTTCCAAAGGCCTGGATTTGAGGTCCTGCTCTGCCATTCCCTAATTAAGGCTCAACAACTTCTCTGAGCCCCTGTTCCCTCATCTGCAGCATAAAGAATAATCACCACACAGAAAGAACTGTCGAGAAGAAGAAATGAGATGCTCCAGAAAGAATTCTGAACGTGAAGGGTGAAGGCTGAGAGAGAATCAACTTCCTGTAGACGGGGTCTTTCCTTGGCATCCATTTCTTCATTCATTCAACAACCACTTCAGAACGACCACTGCGCGCAACCAGGCCCTAAGTCACATGGAGTCACACGGCTGAACCAGCCCACTGACTGGCGTCGGAGAGCACGCAGTTTACTTGGAGGGGAAGGTTGGGCCGCACAGAAGCTTCTAGAAGGAGGGCGTGACATGATGGCGTCACACAGCGGGGGGCCTTCCCTCACGCAAAGCATGGTGGCCTCGGCCCCCTAGCGCCCGCGCCCACACCCGCACAGCGACGGCACCGGCCTGGGACAGGAGGCAGGGAGCAGCCCCTCCATGCCCGCCTGCACCCACAAACAAGAATCTACTACCTGAGGGGAGGATCCAGCCACCAGCGTCGGGGCCTCTTTCTGCTCAAATTCAAGCCCCTTGTTCCCAGGCTGATCGCCTCCTGCGGCCGGGCGCCAGCGCCCATGCCTTTCCCCACTTCCGCTTCCTCACTTCCGGCCCCTCACTTCCGGCTGTGGGAGGTCTGGTGCCCGCTGCTCCCAGGGCGTCCAGCAAAAGGGACAGGAGGGGTTAAAATGATCCAACTTGGGGCTATCAAGTGGGATGAAGGCAAATGTCTTCATTTAACAACCCACGGGGCTATGATGCTGCCCTATTCCTCCTTTCAAAGAGAAGTTTTCACAATTTGTGTTACCGATGTATTTTAATGGACTGGATCCGGCACCCGCAGCTGATCTCCACCTCAAAGGAGTGTAATAATGGTAGTTTTCCAGGGATGAAAAGAGCAGTGTGTGTGATGGGCAGTGACAGAGTGCCTCCAGTGAGGGCTTCGGGTACCGCTGACGCGCAGTCGTTGAAATATTCACCCGATCTTCACGGAGCGCCCACTGCGTGCCAGGGATCCCGCTAAGCTGTAAGGACGTAAGGACCCAGAGAGAAAGAATGAGTCCAATGCTGCCTGAGTTTACAGACGAGTGGAGGTGACAGGCACCGTCACAGAGGATTGTGACAAGGTATGTATCTGGTAATAAGAGAGGAGAGAGCATCTAATTCTGCCAAGGCGTATTTAAGGGCAGGTTTCACGGAAAGCTTTACATCAGAATCTTAAAGGATGACAGGGAGTTCACTGGATAGACAAAGTGGAGGAGCCCATTAGAGGCAAAGGACACATCATGTGTAAAGACTTGAAAGCTGAGAGAGCCTATTATCTTGGTCAGACCGCAAGTACTGCAGTTCCTGTGGCTTCTCAAAGGCTATTTGTGGAACAGCAAAGGTAGATGAAATGGCAATGGAAAGTCAGGTCATGAAAGACCTTGTCCACACTGCTAGGGGATCCTACCTGGAAGGCATTGAAAATATAATCAAGCCCATGTTTTCAAAGACTATGCCAATATTCCACCAGGATGGAGGGAATAGACTTAGACAATAGCAAAATTCTTCACAGATGGAAGTAACTTTGTTTTTAGCTCCTACGACTTCAATCATAATTATTATTTTAACAGATCTCACGATCAGTACTGACACGTAGGTAGGTAATTATAATCTAAAATGGCAGGAGATATGAAAGAAGCTGGTGTGTTTATAACATTGCTTAGCTGGCTATCATTTAGAGGAGTGAGGATAGTAGCCAGGGGGAAATTAAAAAGGTAGCCCTAGAAACAGATTGTTCAGGGCCTTGAATGCCATGCTAAACTGTTATTCTATAAAACAGTGGGGGACAAACAGCAAGTATTTTATATAGTGAGCGATAGTTTATGAAGATTTTTTTTCTAGGCATATCTTATGTAAACTTCAAAGGGACTCTGCAAAGTAGGTATAATTATTCCATTTTACAAATGAGGAAGTTGAGTTTGGGGAACATGCATTCATTCTACATTATTGAGCACCTGCTAAGGGCCAGGCACGATGTTGAGCTACGGGAATACAAAGAAGTAATAGTCTAATTAAAAAGACAAAAATAAATTAGCAATTATAATAAGTTGCTGTGATAAAAATGTTTGGGGAGGAAAAAAGAGGATTTGTCTAAATCTACATAATTAGAGAAGTCTTCCTGGAAGAGGTGAACTTGAGCTGAGTTTGAAGGAACAAATAGGTTACACAAATTGCCCAGAGATATTCAACTAGCAAGCTGTTTGGCTGGAACTTGACCCAAATTTTCAGTGTCCAATCTATGCCCTTTCCTCTACCCCAAGGACCAATTTTTGGTCTTTGATGTTGAGCTCTATTGACATTCTTTTTTTTTTTTTATGTTTATTTATTTTTGAGAGAGAGAGACAGTATGAGTGAGGGAGGGGCAGAGAGAGAGAGAGACACAGAATCCGAAGCAGGCTCCATCCAGGCTCTGAGCTGTGAGCAAAGAGCCCGATGTGGGGCTCGAACTCACGAGCCATGAGATCATGACCAGAGCTGAAGTCAGACGGCTACTGACCTAGCCACCCAGGCGCCCCTCTTTTTTTTTTTTTTTAATATTATTTTCAAGTAATCTCTACACCCAATGTGGGGCTCGAACTCACAATCCTGAGATCAAGAGCCACATGCTCCACCGACTGAGCCAGCCAGGCGTCCCTCCGTTGACATTCTCAGTCACAAGTCTACCTGTTGCAGTTTGAAAAGGTTGGATCCCAGTTTTTCCTTTTCAAACCCATTCATTTCCTCCTTTTGGAATGGATCTTCGGATGTCTTTGAAAGGGAGTTGATTAGGCTCAGCAAAACTGTAAAGTGTTCTCTACCTAGTGGAATTAACTTCGTTAAAGTGACATAATGTGAGAGGCCCTTCTCTGCTTTCTTCCATTTGGGGGCACCATAATTTAGGTGCAGTACTGTAGCTCACCAAATACACGGTTTTACAATTATGACTTGGTGTGGTTTTTTTCCCCCTGAACTTGGAGTTTTGTAAAAGTGAACAGTTTTCTTCGCTTGGTTTCTAGGATCTCGTTGCTTATCATCTCCTTGGCTGGTTCCTTCTCATTTCTCTGACCTCTCAACTTTGAAGGGGTCTGTTCTCTATCAATATTCATTCCCTGGGTGGCTTTATCCAGTTTCATAAATTTAAATACATTCCATCTCTCTCAACAACTCTCAAGTTTTTATCTCCAGCACTAACCTCTCCTGACCTCCAGACTCATATCTATCTTGACATCCCCACTGGTCTTTCTCATAGACATCTCAAACTTAATATGTCCAAAACCAAACTTTGGATCTTCCAAGCTTGTTCCCCCAGCTCAGTGATGACACATCCTTGCTTCTCACTTCTCAGGCCATGAACCTTGGAGTCACCATTGACACCCCTCTTTGTCGCCCAGACTTCACATCTTATCATCAGCTCACCGTTAAATGCAGGGTGGCCACCAAGTCTGGGTAATATGAGGTTGGTAGGTGATAAATGGTTCATCAATGCCACAGTGTAATTCACAGTAAAGTAATAATATTGATGTTTCCAGACTTTGTGGTCGCCCTGTATGTTCAGAATTCACACATTTCCCACCACCTCCACTCTCTACCACCTGTCCTAAGTTGCTGACTTCTCTTGCCAGGACTTTTGCAGTAGCTTCCTAACTGGTCTCCCTGCTTCTCCTCTTGCTCCCTGATGATTTAATCTCAACACAACAATCAGAGTGATGCTTCTAAAGCCTAAAACCCAAACGAGATCATGTAACTCCCCAGTTCAAAATCTTCCATCGGCTCCTGTTTGACTCAGAATAAAACCATGACCAGCAAGGTCCTATGTGTTCCGGCCCCTGCTCTCTCTCTCACCTCCATCCTGACTCCTCTCCTCCTCCCTCATTGTATCAAGCTCGCTCCCACCATAAGGCGTTGCACTTGCCGGTCCCTATACCTGCAAAAGCTATTTCCCCAGAGAGCCATCAGCCTGGCTCCCTCACTTTGTTCTGGACTTAGCTCAAACGTCCTTTGATCTCCCAATAAAATTGCACCCCCCGCCCCCCAATGTCAGCTACACTCTCTCCAACCCTTGCCTCATTTTATGATTCTCTATAGTAGTACAACCATCTGATATATGTAATTATTTCTCTGTCTGCCGGAAGGTAAGATCCAGGAGGGCAAGGACTATGTTTGGTTCCCTGCTGTATTCCCAGCACTTAGAACAGGCCTAATGCAGAGTGGGTATTCAAACTTTATTTACTGAATGAATGGAAAGAGAATATCTGAATCTATACTACTGAATGAGAAGTACACCCTTTACCATAAAGGTAAGTTAAACATAATTATGTACAAGAAATTCTGATATTAACAATGACCCCTCAGAAGGAACTGCTGAAAATTTTTAAATGAGTATGGTTTTAAAAGAAAATTTCTCTATTATGGAGAAGTCCAGATTTCACATATTCTTGAATCCTCCCAATTTTGCTGATATTTTCGGAGTGTCCCAGGATTGTGCCAGCATTCTCGCATTAGAGTCTTTATTCTTAGCTTCTGCCTTTGCACTTGCTCGATTACAGAGCATCCATGAAATAGATCAGTAGAGTGGCCTCACTCTCCTGTCAATATGCTCTATAACATGTCTGTTGATCATTACTTACTATGAAATAACTTCTCTTTTTTTGAGATTTTCCTGTTCTGCATTCCGTCCCACACTTGTAAGGGAAAGCGTTCTATTCTGCTCCCCGAGGGGTAGTCCCCTGTGGAAAAGCAGCTTCCTCATTACAGTGCAAGCTGAAAACACCCTGATACTTCCTACAGTATCCACTTGTCTATCCACTTGTCTTTTCTCCTTCCTTCCCACTCTCACTGTTCAACAACTTCGAAACCACTGACTTGGGATAGGACTGTGACCAGAGGATTTCAGTGTCTGAAAACTGGCTATGAAGCTACTGGGTATAATGATGGAACCCAAAAAGGTCCTTAGACCATGAAGACTGAAGAACACTAAGGCCAACGTTGAGATGTTTATTGTTCTAAAGTCTGTGACCTGCTGTTGCCTTTAAAATTCTATCTTTTTTTTTTTTAATTTTTTTTTCAACGTTTATTTATTTTTGGGACAGAGAGAGACAGAGCATGAACGGGGGAGGGGCAGAGAGAGAGGGAGACACAGAATCGGAAACAGGCTCCAGGCTCTGAGCCATCAGCCCAGAGCCTGACGCGGGGCTCGAACTCACGGACCGCAAGATCGTGACCTGGCTGAAGTCGGACGCTTAACCGACTGTGCCACCCAGGCGCCCCTAAAATTCTATCTTAATAACCTGTGGAAATAGTGGGAACTCTGATCAGACACAACTTGCATTATTTAACAAGCTTGCATTAACAAAAAGAAAATCCTGGATTAAGGAGTTGGGAATAGCAAATGACCTCCTTTAACTCATTCAATAAATATTTATTGAGCACCTACTGTGACCAAAATATGCTGATGATTCCAAACCAGATTCTTCTTTTCTATTTCAATAAAATTGCTGAGCAATTATAACCAAGGAGAACTCCCCCTTCCAAAAAAAGGAAATTTCAAACAAGATTTAGGTACAAGGGGGCGAAAAGTTAAAAAAGGATATCATCTCATAATGTAGCGTGAGTCTAAATTTTAGAACTCCAAACAGTCTTATTTTTCTTATTATTTTTTTATACTTATTTTTATTTTGGGGAGAGAGACAGAGTATGAGCAGAGAGGGGCAGAGAGAGAGGGAGACAGCGTCTGAAGCAGGCTCCAGGCTCTGAGCTGTCAGCGCAGAGCCTGACATGGGGCTTGACAAACTCAAAGAACGTGGGGCTTGAGATCATGACCTGAGCCAAAGTCGGATGCTCAACCAACTGAGCCACCCAGGTGCCCCCAAACTGAGTCTTATATGATTCCCTCCTTCTTAGCCTTCAAGGAATTAATGCTAGGAAGAGCCTGTGAGCCAACATTTCCCTCTTTCTCTTGGGCCTAGTCCCTAAACTCTGACTGGTGTCATGTAGCAAGTAGCAACGTCTCTTATTTTGTGCAAAGATGCAGCGTTGGCAATCCATTTTCTAGCAAGAGCAAAGAGAGGAAGAGGCCTTCACAAGCTGCACTTGGTATGGGAACCTACGGGGGGGGGGGGTTGTTTTTTGTTTGTTTGGGTTTTTGTTTTTTTTTTTTTTTTTACAAATTTTAAGGTTAGAACAAAGGAAGCTAAAGGTGACAACAACCTTAGGTCAGTGAAAAACCTTTAAATCCTAGAAGTCCTTTAGCCCAACCAACTCAGGAGAAAGGGAAATCTCAAAAATCTAAGTAACCAGTCCCAGCTCGTGCCTGACTGGCAAAACCGGGGTTAGAACTAATCCTGGCTCAAAACTGCTGCTTCTTTTTCTTTCTTTCTTTCTTTCTTTCTTTCTTTCTTTCTTTCTTTCTTTCTTTCTTTCTTTCTTTCTTTCTTTCTTTCTTTCCCCCCATTAAGGGTAATGTTACGGACTAAGAATAATATTATGGGCTGAGTGTACTAAGAAAGCATTTTTCGCTGGGATTTTAACTTTGTGAGTGATCCCAGGGTGATATGAAATAAGTTCCCCGAAGAAGTCCTAATTTTTCTCTGGATTCTTCAATGTACTAAGAGAAAATGGGAGCTTTCCTTCAGAGCGGCAGCAGCTTTGTTGATGGATCATCTCTAGGATTAGAGATTTTCTTATGTGAACATAATTGTTCGGGGGGGAAATTGTTAAAATTGAAACCAAGCAAAAAGAAGCAAAAGTGTTTCAGAGAACCTCCTGCATTTTAGTTCAACTCTGGCAGCAAGAAAACAAAACCGCATAATCTAAGGCTCACGCCCAACTCTCTGTAGCCCTTGTATCTGCTAGTTCCTGTGTGGTTTGCCTACAGACTACAGGGCTAACGGGGGGTAGTTTGGAGGAGGGAGTAAGAAATAAGGCAGAGAAGGAAGCACTATTAATGGATGTGTGAGCTTGTACCCTGTTTTAATGCAGTCCTTGGAAGACACAAGGTGGACCTGTACTCTGACATGCAGTAATTTTGACGTGAGACTTCACCTTCCTTCTTGCAAGAGAGGATTCTATTAACTTGGTGTCAAAGCCAAGACATAGACTCAACCTCTTCTCTTCAAAAAGGTATGTCATTATACAACACCGGGCCATATACTCTAGAGATCTTGAACAGTTTTACAATTTGCAGCATATTCTCTGTGAGTCAAATTGAATTAAAATGAATCCCTTGGGCTCTCTAAATATTGCTTTTTCACATTGTGCTCCATCAGCAAAGGTCTGTGAATCTTTGGCCTTCTCAATGCTTCTGGTGATGGGGTTCAATTTCCAGCAAAGGAACTTGTTCCTTACTTAGCCCAGCACACAAAATTCTCCACTAATTGGCTTCTGAGCCACCCCAGGGAGAGACTTGAGACCCATTACAGAGGTGAAATCCTCCCTTTCCACAGTCAGCATTCAATCCCTGTTGAAGGTGGGGATGGCGGGCTGCGCAGAAATGAGTGAACCTTGGCACGATGGGGCCAGGATTGCTGTCTTACTTACATTTCTATTTCTCTTAATATTTATCTTCCCTTTACAAAGAACACCACTTTGGATTTCTTTACAAAGAGAAAACTTTACAGTGAAATAGGTTGTGAGAGAATATCGTCAATCTTTGTCTCTTTATTGATAACTAGCGCCATGTCCTTAGGATGGTGTCCAGTTCAGGCATCGAGTCTGAAGACAAACTCCTTTATGTTCTCTGTCCCAACTGCTCCTGAATATGAGGGTTGAGTATACCCACCAAGGATTCCCCTAACTTAAAAATACCGTGTTTATGTGCCTGGAATGAGGCCTTGTTACTAGTGTATGTGTAACTTCATCTGCACGGTACTGAAAACACACATCCCCAGATAAATTAAGAGGGAAATGTTTAGGGTCTAAAACTCCAATGGAAAAGATCGCATGTGCTCATGTTATGTCGTCTGAAGGTGGGAATCCTCAGGCCGAAGCATCTTTTGTTCTACACAACTGCATTTATCATCGACTGATTCGTTCTTTAGTTGGGTCACCTTTTTGTTTGTTATTTTTGGTTTCAGAAAGAACATTTAATATAAGCAGATTCTGCTTATAAGTAGACCCAACATTGTCTATAAAACTTCATGTTTATAACATAATATGAAAGCAAACCTCTTTACGAAAGGATCCACTGTTAAACAAAGAACACCATGTAAATCTAGAGCCATCTAAGTGCATTTAGATTTCAGGTTTGAAAAATGATTATTTGGACTCTTTTCAAGAACTCTGTTTTTTGTAGACAGAGGCCTGTGTCATTGAATAAAACTACCTTTTTAGACTGGACTTGGAGTGTCTCTCATGTAGTAAACAGGAATCTTATTTTCCCTAAATTGTGATAGGTTCTTTTTTAAAATGACTTTACTGACACAGAGGGGAGGGAGGCTATCAATTTGCTCAATATCAATATGAGTAATACCCCCATTGCTTATATGATATTCTTCTGAATATCTTCTGCATCTTAGGTCCTGATGAAATTCCTTTCATAAGCCTAATTCAGTTGCTCTTCATAGAGCCTACTTCATAGGGATACTATAAGAATAAATGAGTTCGCACAGATGTTAAGTGCCTTGGGAAAAAGGCACTATGAAAATGCAAAATTATATCATTATGGATTATTTCTTTGAAACTTGGTCATTGTCTTTCCACTTTTATATAAAATATATACCCCTTACTGCCTGAAACCATCTCCTTTAGAACCACTGCCTTCTGGAAGAGGTGAAGTTGATCTCGATTCCCACAAATTTTGTGATTCTCAGAGAATAATACCAATTCTTAAACAAGGAACAGTTAGTTGCTGCTGGATTCATCCTAGGGATAGACTCTTCATTTTCATACCCTCGTAAAACAAATTCAAAATTTGGTCAAGAATCTTTGAGACCTAAGTTATTTGAATCAAAAGATGGGGTTGATTGGCCCCCATTTTGTCTATTTTGAGTATTTGCTAAAGCATATCTTGATCTGTAAAGGATCAACACAGCCTCATGTGTCTCCATCTTTCTCTCCCTGTTTCTTTCTTTCTTTCTTTCTTTCTTTCTTTCTTTCTTTCTTTCTTTCTTTCTTTCTTTCTTCCTTTCTTTCGCCTGCCACTTTAAAATTCTCAGGAACAAAATAAATTTAACAAGTAAGCATTACAAACATGTATTGGGCATTTGCTATGTATTAGACCCTGTATTAGGCACTGAGCTCTCTTCAACAATGTTAATATTAGGTTTCAAGAAGCTTGAGCCAATAGACAGTCAGTAAGCAATTTTTTAAAACACTGTTCTTTTTAAATATGCATTCACTGACAAACATTATAGAGAATGAAAAGAAATTATTACTAAGTACAGGAAGATAAAAGTCTTATATGCTCTCCAAAGACGATGTAAGACATTTTATGAAGAAAGTGAGGGAAATTGTCCAAACATAAAGAAAAGTTGAAGTATTAGTATAACGAATACCTCTAGACTCGCCTGCTAGGCTCACCAACTGCTATCTTTTTACCATATGTGTTCCATCCTTTTGGATTTCTTTCTGAAGTACTTGTAAGTTGCAGACAAAATGACACTTCACTCCTCAATAATTGGGTACACATCTAAGAATAGGGACATTCTCCTATATAACCACAATACTAACATTATACCTAGAAGATGAATTCTAATTCCTTAATATCATCTAATATTTAGACCGTATCTAACCTTCACCGTCTGACCTCCAAACACCTTCTGTACCTTTAAAAACAAAGTAGGATCTAATTTTTATAAAGAGAAGCACATTTTGCAATCGGCCTTTACGTCTTCTTGTTTAATAACTGGATTTTTTTGAAGAGTTAGACCAGTTATCTTGTAGAATGCCCCATGTTCTGGATTTGTTGTTCCCTCATGGTGTCATTTAATTTACTCCTCTGCCCCCTGTGTTTCCTGTAAACTCCAAGCTTTGACTAACACATTGATTAGATTTCGAGTAAGCGTTTTTTACAGGCTGCTCCATATCACATCTCATCAGGAGGAACATAGTGCCAGGTTGTCCGTCTATCTGGGATTGTCAGTTTGATTATGGCTCAAGGTAGCGACCTCACTCCAGGGAGCTCTCGTTGTAAAGGTACTTTCTCCACCTTTGCAATTAACGAGTTACCTGAGGAGGTGACCGTTGGTGCTGGGGTCGCACCTTAGTTCCCAACAAACTTCACCTGATGGCATTAGATGATAATCCTTGCCAAAATCAACTCTTCCGCTGAGGGATCGTATCCATGTTTTGTACACTTTGAGGAAGGATTAGACCCACAAATTCGTCACTTTTAGCAGCAATAGCAGGCATTATTGAATGTATACATTCAGGCAGTAACAACTACAACAACAATAATAAGGAACATTTCCTGGGTGCTTGCTGTGGGTTTGGGGCCAATCCTCCAGGTACTACCTGGGCCAGGTGGGACAAGCTAGTCTTTCTGTGCCTTCGTTTCTTAAGTTACAAAATGAGAGGAATAACGGTACCTATCTCATCGCATTGTTTTGGAAACTAAATATAGTTGACTCTTGAACAACACGGGTTTGACTGCACGGGTCCGCTTACACTTGGATTTTCTTCCGTAACTACAGTACAGGACTGTACATGTATTTTCTTTTCCTTATGATTTTCTTAATAACATTTTCTTCTCTCTAGCTTACTTCATGGTAGGAAGACAGTGTATGACACATAGAACAAGCAAAGTTGGTGTAAATCGAGTGCTCATGTTATTGGTTAGGCTGCTGGTCAACAGTAGTCTATATCAGTAGTTATGTTTGGGGGGAGTCAAAAGTTAAATACAGATTTTCTTTTTTTTAATTTTTTTTTTTTATTTTTTTAATGTTTAAGAGAGAGTGCACACAAGCGGGGCAGGGGCAGAGAGAGAAAGGGAGAGAGACAATTTCCAAGCAGGCTCAACGCTATCAGTGCAGAGCCCAACGTGGGGCTCGAACCCATGAACTGTGAGATCGTGACTTGAGCCGAAATCAAGAGTTGGACGTTCAACCAGCTGAGCCACCCAGGCGCCCCTAAAAGTTATACACAGATTTTCGATTGTGTCCCAACCTGCACACTGTTCAAGGAGCAACTGTAAATTATACATGTGAAGTCCCTAAAATGGTGTCTTTCTGAAGACAGGCACATTTAATGAGAAGTGACACAAATGGAACCAAATGGGAATCAGTAACAGGACCTCACGCCACCACCACCCAGGTTTTAAGTTCTTGTAAGTAACTGAAAATCTGGGAGCCAAGATATATTTTAGGTTTTGTTCATCTGAATGATAACAGTACATTAAGCATAGATGAGGATACTTATTGCGTTTACATAGCTTAAGGCTCTGTATGAGAAACTTTCAACAAAAGATGTCACTAGGAACTGAAAAATATAGAACCATGAAGGAATAGGAAGGAAGCAAACAGAAAGGAATAATACAAGAGGGAAGTTATGAGTCCGCAGAGCCCTGGGGCAGGAGATGGTATTTTGATATAGTCAAGAGGGGAAAAAACTCCCTCTCATTCTCCACATTTCTGTACCGTATAAGATTTTACCACTAAAACACAGGAGGATAGCCATTGTCAAATTTATAAAAGCTCCCACTGGATTTCTTTATGGGACGATGGATGAGTCTTACAAGTAGGTAACTTCCCTGGTTGGGTATCTCATACTCTCAGATATTCCAGAAGGCAGTCTCTGCTTCTGAAACAAAGAACTGTATGCAGAAAAGGCCTTAAAACCAGTGTCCGTCCCTGCACCTTCATCAGCATTACAAAAGGGTTCCAGTCCTGTCTTCTCCACTCCCTCAATTGCCCTACAGAAAGCTCTCAAGTGTAATTTTCTAAAGAGAACTAAGAATAAATGAGGAAAAAAAAATCCAACATTAATAATGTTTTTATGCACTTCGAACACAGCCATTGCTAAATTGGTTCTGCCTTTTTATGTTTTTTAATGAAAAGCAGCCTAATTGATCAATTGGTCATGAATAATACTTTTCCATTTGTTTTTCTCCACGCCGCCCAGCCTTCCAGAACCACGGGCGTAATGCGGCAGCCTACAAATGGTTTATGATTTGTGTCTTTTGTCTAGTGCTTTATGGGAAAATACTGGAAGCAAACTGCTGAGAACTCAGTAGGAACTCAGTAAATAATAAGTAGATAGTTCACTTGTTAAATATGGCTTTAAAGAAATCTCTTTCAGATAACCAGGAAATATTACGAGGGAGGTACACAAGTAGGAAAAAAAAATAACAAAATCCCTGGTTGATCGGTCATTTGCAATTTCTATTCACTGGGGAGACTGGGCAGCTGAGTGGGTCAAATGTCCATCTCTTGATCTCAGCTCAGGTCATGATCTCACAGTTCCCAAGTTCGAGCCCCACATCGGGCTCTGTGCTGACGGTGCTCTGCCTGCCTGAGATTCTGTCTCACCTTCTCTCTGCCCCTCCCCCACTTGTATACACTCTCTCTTTCTCTCTCTCTCTCTCTCTCAAAATAAGTTAATTAATTTTAAAAAATTTCTATTTGTCATTTTATAGGCCATAGGTTTCCCGTCTTTTATGGAGCAAAATGTGAGGTCAGATTAGCTTTCCTCCCCTGAATAGATTTATGTTCTAAAAATATGGATTATGGAATCTCCAAGGCCAGCAGGAAAATCTCAGCCATACATTAAATACATGAATACAGTCAAATTTGAATACATCAAGCTTTGAAGTTGATCATAAATACATTGATATCCATAGCACATAGATTCTTACTGGCAGTGGTAAGGTAGGGGTCGGAAGAGAGTGTCAGCCACACATTTAGAAACTAATGGAAGCCATAGAAACTCCTCAGGGAGATTAAAAAAAAGGGGGGGGTGTCTAGCACTCATCCATATGCAACTTTATACAGAATTTCTAGTGTTTCATGAATTCCCCTGGAGTCTACACATACATTCTCGACAAGAAAATTTTCCTTTATCTGAAGTTATTTTATCTTGGGCCCTATAAAGTCTTTCAGAAGAGTGTGCACACATTATTTCATTTGATCTTTGAGGTAGACACACCGCATGTTTTACCTCCAGTGTTGCAGTGTGGGAAAAGCAACGCTCTAGAATTTAAGTGACCCTCTCAAGGTCATTTTGCTAACATCCGCCAGGACTTAAGACCAAGGCTGTGAAGTGGATACGCAGGGCTCCTTGTACGACACCGGTCCGGGCACAGCATTCTGGGGACACAGGAACCCTTGATGGGCTTCTGGAGATCTGAATGCTGGCTCTCCTAGAAACTACCTGCGTGACTCTAAACAAGGCCTCGTAATCTCTCTGGGCCTCAGTTTCCTTCGCGGTCAATTGAGAGGTTAGACCATGTGCTCCAGAGCCTTTTTGGTTCTGTTGCAAACTACTTGACCCCCCCTGGGTCTGAGAACAGAGAGAAATGACCTTTTCTGCCATAGATGGCAAGACCTTTCATCCTTCCCTGGAGGTCACACAAGCTGGTGTCCAGGTCACGATGGGTCCCTTTGCAATATCAAATCCCGTTAGAAGCTATAAACATAATAGTGTTTTTGTGGGCTGCTTGCTCATTGTTCGACCGGTTGCTTCATTTCCCTGCAGGGCTGACTGCCTCGCAGCGGACTTGCTCTCTGTGCTCTGCCTCAGACAGACATCCCGCGATTATTTATTATCCCTCTCGGTTAGTTCCGAGTATAATATGGAAATAAATAATGATGATGGACTTATTTGGGGCTGATAAACCTTATCCTTCTATAAAGGTTATTCCTCTTGAAAGACCTAAACCTTCCATCTGATTTTTCATTATTAAGAGTTATTTCCTTTAACGTCCCTGAAATGTGCTTGGAAATCGGAGACCCGTGAGAGGCCTGCAGCGCTGAACACAGAAGCCCTGCAAGTAGAAAGGACGTGACCGAGCCTTTTACTTGGGGAGATATCTGGAGAATCTTTGGGTCCGTGTAATTAGGACAAATTCGCGTTAGCATTTGTTTCAGATTTATAAAAAATGTCCGTCGCACATGCTGCCAAGGACACAAAATCCATGATGTAGTCCCAGCTTAATTCTGAGTCTCTCTAGGAAGCTAAGACAAGCAGAAAATTCTCATGCTCCCTGTGTCAGTTGCCGGACAGACCCTGAGAACCCAAGGTCTGCTCCGCGTAGCAGGAACCGCCCTGCTCTAGGCCTTTGGACTAGTCTGAGCCTAGTACTATCGACAGGGCTAGGCCGGCCACCTCAACCATCAGGAAGGTTGCCACAAATCTTTATTTGTGATGACTAGCCAGAGACACGAAATCGGGGGCCCTGTTGCTCAGTCCTTTTGCTTTGTGAGTTTTCTCAATGACCTTCAGGCTGGCGAATGGAGTTGTAGCACCTTCGTACCGAGAAGTATATAATTTGCTCAGTAGCGTGTCAGGTCATTGACTGTGGGAAGAAACACTGTCCAGCGATGAGAGCAGTCTGCTCTTTGCTCCTATGTTCTGTGCTCTTTCCCCAGCTTTGTGGATGACCCACCGTGCCCTGTCCCCTCCTCTGTCCTTGAGTGAAACCACACCATTCTTCAACCTGCTACACAGGACACTTAGGAAGTGACATGCATTGTTACCCCGAAAGCACTTCTCTACCTCTGACATAATATGAATATGCAATATCTCATTTATAAAATGCATAAGATGGTGCTTTCTTGTGTAGTCAAACTCCTTTTACGGCATTTCTCTCTCTTAGACCAGTATTGGTAAGTAGCCTACTAATTCACTTCATCAACTAGGTCTTGTATGATGGTGACACTGGTACCTGGTAAATACCCAAATAAACAAAGAAGGAGAAAGTGTAAAGTCAAAAAAATGCCCTAGCTGGAGAGCAATTCCTAAGACCTGCAGCCAGGCAGATGGTGCTCTTAGATAGAACGTTTTGGTTTTTTTTCCAGCACAGATACACAGTTTTTATTTTAAAATGCGAGATGTAAAGGGCCGCCTGGGTGGCTCACCGGGTTAAGCGTCTGACTCTTGATTTAGGCTCAGGTCCTGATCAAGCTCATGTAGGGCTCCGTGCTGGGCATTCTCTCGCTTAACATTCTCTCTCTCCCTCTCCCTCTGCCCCTCCCCTGCCTGCGCAAGTGCACACGCAATCTCTCTCTCTCTCTCTCTCAAAAAATAAATGAATACATAAATAAAGTCCATTAAAATGCAAGATGTAGGGAAAAGTAAGATTTACTGCTCAGCCAACTTTGTCAGCTCAAATTATTTCATGAAGTGAAGGGTCAATTAGGTGCTATTATCATCAAGAGAACAAGCTGTAATGCTCTGTCATATAGATGCTACAAAAAATTACCTGTCTGGTTACTTTAATTCATCTTTGGGCTCCCATCAGCAGACATCCCCTCAATCCCTAATTCACGACACCCAGAGCTACCAAGAACGTTTAGGGTAATA
This sequence comes from Felis catus, assembly GCF_018350175.1. Lineage (NCBI taxonomy): Eukaryota > Metazoa > Chordata > Mammalia > Carnivora > Felidae > Felis > Felis catus. The sequence goes on from NC_058374.1 coordinate 133,217,467, forward strand.
AAAACAAAAGAAAATGGTTCCTTTCCCCTAAGGAACATACAAGCTGTTAGGGAAACTGGGCAAATGAGAACCACGGGGCCCAACTCATGCCGAGGAGATAACAGAGCAAGTGGGGCAAGGAGGACTTTGTAGAAAGAGCTTTCTGGAGGAAGTGCACCTGCAGGAGAGGGAGGTGGCCTGATGAAGAGGCATAAGTGTATGCACACACTTGCATCCTTCACAGAAATCAGGGGAGGAACTGGGTCTTCTTCTCTGATGACCCATTTATTTTATCCATTTACTTATGTTAAATGACAAGTGTTGAGAAGGCTCTCATGGTTTGTTTTTTTTTTTTTCCCCTGGAGGAGCCAGAAATGTTACTTCTGCCACTAGAAACCGTGCCTCGGGCTCTTTCCCCAGATAGCCCACTCTTCTCTCACTTCCAGTTATGTCCCTAAATCGTCTTCTTCAAACGTTGATATCCTTGGTTCTTGTGACTCCTCTCCCATGATGGGATTTTGCATCCATCATCATTCTAAGTGCCCACCTCTGACGGACTCCAGTTGAAGGTCCCGCCTAGATCATGGTGCCCAGAATGGGACAGAGCGCTCCAGGAGCCATCTGGCCAATGCAGAACACCACAGAGTCATTGCCTCCCCTGCTCTAGACCTTATATTTCTATTAACATGGCCCAAGATTGTATTAGCCTTTTTGGCATTTGTGTCACACTGCTGACTCATACCGAAATTGTGGTCAACTAAAACCCATGAGTTCCCATGCGTTACTATTAAGCCAGATCTTCCTTATTCTCTACTTATGCTATTAAACACATACACACACACACACACACACACACACACACACACACACACACACACATGCCTAGGCACAGAGGTTTAAACGCAAAGACATTTATCCCTACCGTACTAAGTCATATTGATAACAACCTATCAAAATATTTCAGGGGCGCCTGGGCGGCTCACTGGTTAAGTGACCGACTCTTGATTTTGGCTCAGGTCATGATCGCACGATTTGTGGGATCAAGCCTCGCGTCAGCACTATCAGAGCAGAGCCTGCCTGGGATTCTCAGTCTCCCTCTCTCTGCCCCTCCCCTGCTCCTGTTCTAGCTCGCTCTCTCTCTCTCTGTCTCTCAAAATAAATAAATAAACATTTAAAAATTATTTTAGAGCTAGCAAACCAGTACTGTCTCCCAGCAGGTATTTGTTGCTGGCATAGCTAGTCTCATGTTGGATCCCCCAGAACAGGTCTCAAAAAGGATCAGGACTTCATTATCTTCTTCCTATCAGTGAATTGTCTGCAACCCTGGACAAGTCTACATCTTTAGACAGATAAGTGAGCCTCAGTCTGTCTGACTTGGGAAGAAATGTGAACGGCCATTTCCTTCCGAAGGATGTACAACAGTGAGTCCGCTGTCTACAAAACTCTAAGTACAAGTTCCTTAGAGGCATATCATGCGAGAGGAGGAAAATGTTATTTCAGGCTCTCAGCAGCTTTTGGAAGATTTGGTTATGCTTACCACTGTCCGTTATAGTAAGTAACATTCATTGCAACTGTTTTAAACCTGTAGCTGAGTGGTCTGATTTGGGGCCATGGTAATTTCTTGTGATGTCAGTACAGTTTCAGTGCAGTTATTTGTGATTTGAGTAAACATGATAAGGTGTATCTGTTTGGTCGCAAAGCTTGGTTTAAAGCGATTCTTCTCTCTCCATCCCCTCCCCAGCTGCATCCTTACCCCAACCTCTTCCGTTAGTAAAATGAGGACTTCAAAGACCTTAAAGTTTAGGTTTCTGTCAGACCTTTGGAAACCCCTAAAAGTCTTACCAAACTAGCTTAGCAGATCATAGGTTTTCTTTCCCGACCAAAGCAGAGAACTCACAATAACTTGTATAACATGTCTAATTTCCAGCTGATCGAAATGTTGCATTTCAAAACTCACACTTGTGAGCAGTTTTTTTTTTTCTTTTCTTACAGAAAGGTGCAGGGAACATCCGCATTTTCCTAATCTGTCACTCTAATGCAAATTTTAATGTTGCTCTCATGACCTTGTAATCATTAAGATTCAAAGAGCTCCTCCCCTCCCCCTCCCCAGTGATTTTGATCTATGGCATCGCTATCAACTATTCAAACACCAGTGTTGATTCTACCTAGGAGCCTGTTAGAAATGAGGGTCTCAGACCCTGCCTCAGAATCGCAATCTGAACTTTAAGAAAATTCCCCTGGTAATTCTTATGCACAATAAAATATGAGAAGAACTGCCCTACGGTACAGCGTTTTCACCCCACTTTACCCAGCATCCGTCTTGTATCATAATACAGTTGTAAAATTGCATTTCGTGTTGATTAAGAGTTTAGAGTAGTTAATTAAAATTTTACCAGATTTAAAGAGTTTATACACATCCAACTATTTCTCAAAGTATATATCACTGGCTTTAAAATACTCTTGACTTTCTGAGTTGTTGTTGAACAGGGGTTGTCAACAGAGAGCTATTTGATATCCCCTCCCTGCCGGGGACACCTGGCAATTCCTGGAGACATTTTTCGTTGTCATAATTTGGGGTGGGGGATGCTACCAGTGTCTGGTGGGTGGAGGCCAGCAATGCTGCTAAGGATCCTACATTGCACAGGACGGCCCCCTTAGCAAAGATTTAACCAGCCCCAAATGTCAATAGTAATAATGTTGAGAAAACCTGTTACGGAGGTGTATAGTTTGTAGGTAAAGAGTCAGACGTGCAACCATACATTACACAACTCCATGGGAAAATGGAGCCTTGTGGTATGTCACAACACGGCCAGAGAAGAGATAGGCTGGCAGTGGCCTGAATGATGATGGTAGGGACATGGGAGGAAGAGAGTAGGGGATCCAGCCACAGGTGAAAAGAGACATCTAGAACACATGGTCACCAGTGCTCCGTGCACAAAGACAGTCAGCTTTAGGGAACAGGGATGGGGTTCAGAGACGGGACACCAGAGATGAGCTGGGGGGAGGTTGGAGAGACACAAAGCTTCAGTCCTAGAGTGGATACTAGATATGATCCCCAAATGATGTTAGGCCTGGAAAACAAGAAAGGATTTCAGGTGTTAGCCTCGGAGGACACAGTGGATTTCAGGTAAATCCAGTAAAACAGGGACTTAGGAGCAAGACAAAATCCCATTCGCTAGAATTGGGACACCTCTGAGCCCGGCTGCTGCAGGGGGTGACCTGAGGCAGAGTTAGCCAAGCGTTCAGCCACAGTGAGCTTCTTAAATCCCTCCCAACCGAGAAAAGGCTTAGTGCTGAGTTTACAGTATGGTAGACTCGCAGGAAGGGGTCAAGTGCTTCCAGCTATGGAGAACAGTAGGCAAGGATCAAGCCAGGTCCTGACACCAGCTGGTGAAAAATCATGGGAGAAGAACTGCAACAGAGCTTACAAGGTCGTTGGGGTCAGTTCCCTGCTGCACCGCACCGAAATCATTTCAGAAAGATTATCTACCCTTCAACTGTAAAATTTCCAGAGAAAGATGTCTTAAAGATTGTGTTGATACCTTATAATCCATCTCAGTCAAGCTTCTTCGCCATTCCTAAGCCCAAATCCCCTTCGTGAGATGTAAATGGGCCTTCTTTCATCCAACCAGGGTGGCTATGTGCTAACATTCAGTATGCTGAACAACCCAAGAATGGCCGTACCCAGCCTTCTCTTTCCTAGGGTAAAGGATCTCCATTGCATTAGCACGGCACCCTAGGATCCTCTCCCCAACCTCTTAATCCCTTTGATATTGCCTGGAATCCTCTCCAAGTCCTGCCTGCTTGTGATAGTCACCACCAAAATGTATTTAGTAAATGTATACTGCGTGCTGACTGCCCCTTTGACAATAGAAGGCAAAGAAGAGAGAATCTAAAAAGATACATGTTGGGTTTTGTTGGTTTTCATTAGCCTCTTTTGTCTCTCGAAGGAGTTGTCATTCTTTGCTGAGTTCATAGTCCAGTTGGGGTGAGAGTCCTTAGGCTAAGTTCCACTGCAGAAAGTATTCTGCAAATACTTTCACTGTGACCCTCACCTGAGGACAATAGAGTACGCTATCATATAAAATAGCTCCGATGTGAATTTAGCTGTGAATAAAACTGGGATAAATGCATTTGTTCAGTTCCAGAGAAGGCATTATACTGCCATGTGGATTTTGTTTCAAATGAGCTGCAAAACAAAATTCTTTTCCACAGAAAGGGATTTGTTCAAGTGAATTCGCTCACTTTGCTGCGACTGGATTAATTTCATTTCACATCATGTCTCTAAGTAGAAAAGTAAACTGATTTGCATCAGGCTAAATGGATATGTTGATGTACCCAAAGTCAGTAAGACTCATTCCAACTAGATTACAGCAATCATGGTGTCCTGGTTGTTTTAGCTTCTACAAAGTAGTTGCCAAAGTGCGCTGCTTCGGTATGTGAGAGGCAGTTTATAAAGTCACCATAGATGGAGATGTTGCAGAACGAGAGACAACACAGAGGCATCAAAAGAGATGAGCATTTCTCCCTTCCTCCAGGTTGACCCACCCTTTCACTCCTCGATGTTACAAAAGAATATTCATTGTATTCTGTACCCGTGTTCTAAAAGCCACCATTTTATATTTTTGAGTTGTGCTGTTAGCACTGCTCAAGATACACACCCAACACCCACTCGTGGTGGCACGGGTATTGACTATGGGCTTGCTGAGTGTTCGGTACTGTGCTAAGTACCACCACCCACCCCCCTAATGGACCGCTACCCTACACGCTCTCCATCCTCTCTACCTTCTGCATCACTCATTTCCAAAGCTACAATCCCATCATCCTCCTGTGACTCTCCATCGCTATCTATCTCAGGACCCTTTCTTTCATTTCTCCCAAATTGCTGACTGTATCCTGGTGTGCACTTCTAACACAATAAGGCTGCTAGTGGAAATTTTTCTGATTTCTATAGCTAGTAGTTTCTATAAGTAGTAGTTACTTTCAGAGGAAATAGCTTGTGGAGATGAGCCTGCGGTGTCACAGGGCTGTTATGTGGATCAAACGCAATAATGTGGATAAAAAAGCCATTTATAAATTGTAACATGCTCTCCAAAGGTAAATTATGACCGTATTACATGATTTGAGGGTTTAAAAAGCAGCTGGATGATATATAAAAATTCAGCAAGACTCAGTAGCACAGTTGGAAAAGGAAATGAGAGAATTTAGGGCATTGACCTCCCCATCAATAAGCTAGAGGCCCCTCAACGTCTTTTACAGCCAGAGCACGCCCATTTTGTTGAGAACATACACTCGGTTCCAAGGACCATGTCTGCTCACCATTCTGGAACAAGGCCTTCCCTCTTGCTTGAAGCTACCCCATCCCCCACATAGCCACCTTCCTAAATCCAAGCCAGCCTTGAAGGGCTAGCCCCAAACCTGCCCCTTCTTCCTAGTCCTTCCCCAGACAGAATCAGTCTTCCTCCCCAGCACTCATGTCAGCCTTATTTATGAGGGGTTCGATCCCCTCAAATAGACTGTGACGTGCCGAAGGGCAGGATCCGTGCTAGCATCTGCCAGGCCCTCCCCTACCAGTGACAACGCAAAGTAGAGTTGCCAGAGGCTAAAAGGGGATTCCAGGGACCAAAAATGGCCTCCAAAAAAGGTTTTATCCCCAGAGACTGGTCTCAGACATGGAAATATTTTCACGCACGTAACCCATCTAAAATGGAACAGGGCCTATTAAAAAGAGTCGCAAAGACTCCATGTGTGGTGGGGTCATAGAGGCTTTTTATTACTCCTCTTTGTCCTTTCCTGTACATTGCAAACTCCTACTTTGAAGTGAGTTGAGTAACTTTTATTGTCACCTGATTTTTAGCCCTGAAGTTTTCCTGTAATTTAAATTATAAAAATCATTCTTCACTTCCAGCCAGCTTAGTTGTATTTTCTCTACTGAACATGGTCCCCCTGAAATTGTTAGTTCTTAGACTATGCTTCACACAATGCCAGATTGCATCGCACCCTTATTGAAAGGATCTCCTTGTGCAGAGTGTGTGTGTGGGGGGGGGGGGGTTCTTGGAGGATGAAAAGCACCAGTTTTTAGCACATTAAAAAAAATCCTTGAGCTGTTTTGTTATTTTAATACTTTATCTTTGGCAGAGCAGAAAGTCTTTTTTTAGGAATTATCTCTAAAACGATTAGCCATATGACTATTGCCAAGTACGTAATAGGTGCTCAATAAATATTTTAAAAATAGATTAAAATACTATGCACTTCTAAATGAAAGATAACTTCAGTCCATCTAAAACAGAAAGCAACGGGTACAGTTTCCGATCGCTCCTCTTTTGTGTTCATTAGAAATCACAGAGGGGCACATGGGTGGCTCAGTCGGTTAAGCATCCGACTTTGGTTCAGGTCGTGATCTCGTGGTTCCTGAGTTCGAGCCCCACATGGGGCTCTCTGCCGTCAGCACAGAGCCTGCTTCAGATCCTCTGTCCCCCTCTCTTTCTGCCCCCCCCCCCCCGCTTATGCTGTCTCTCTCTCTCAAAATAAATAAATAAATAAACATTAAAAAAATTGAAAAAAAAAAGAAATCATAGAAAAAGGGGAAAATGGGGAAAAGATCCAACACCATTATGGACTCTGCACTGATGAGAGCAGATGGTAATTTTGTGGATAGCGGTTTGATGCGCAATTATTTGAGGGATTTATTGTCATCACGGTTTAAAGCCGTGTCGTTACTGTATTACAAGATTGGCCCAGAGCCCTCATCTGATACCAAACTCTCCAGCCTCACCTCTGCTTTTTCATCAGCAGTCCACGCCCCGCTTCTGTCAAACTCTGTGCCGCGGTCCTGGCACGGACCCCAAACCTAAAACTCCAGCCAACTCCTTAACAACACACGACCTCCCCTTCACCTGCCAGATGCCTCTTGTTCTCAGACACTGCACCCTGAAATCGGGGGCTTTCAATGAGTTAAAAAGGGAAATATAGAATTACCTCGCTCTACCAGTATTTTAAGTGTTCTTGTAGACTTAATGAGAGCTCTTGTATAAAACCACTTGAACTCTTTCTTAAGATATGCTCATTTTTTTCTCTCTTTGATTGAGCTGTTGACCTTCTGGATATAGGACCAGCTATTACCTCGAGTATGTTTGGAACTATTCTTGCCCTAACCATTCTAGAATGTAATTAGCATTACAACATTATTGTAGGAACTCATCCCCTTGGGCTGGGATCTCATTAGACAGCACAGACCGAGCAGACTCATGCGTGCCTCACACTCAGGGGGAAAAATCTCTAAGAAAAATCCATGGCATTGGGGGGAAAGTTAAAACTGGTGATTTCGTGAGCCCTCTCTTGCACATTTCTTTGATTTGTCTAAGGATATAAACAGAGAGAGGACTGTGGTTCTTCTGTTTGAAAAACGAAAGCAACTCTGCTTTCTCAGAGCTCTGCTTATGCAACGTGGCTGTTCTCACAGCTCTGGGTCAATCAAAACCCTAAATAACGCATTTTAGAACCCTGGCTTCTCCCTCTAAGAAATGCATCGCATTTTAAGGCATGATCCCATTCACGCTTGCAGCCACAGATGTTATAGGGAATGAATATTTTCCAGGGGGTAGGTAGCAAATAGGGGAAAATTGAGGCCCAAGCAGGTGTAATACTTCATGGGTTATTCACACTCTTCCTTGAACATTCTCCACCTCTCCCCCATAGAAGATTTTTATTTTCTGCGTTGAAAATCATTTCGTGCTGCCTGCTCGGTTATTTCAGTACGTTTCCTAACTTTTGGACCAATCCCAACTGTTATGAAATCTTATATGAATAATAATGAAACTCTTCATTCCTGGGGATCCTGAAGGTTATCATTTTCGGTTCATCGCCGGGCACTTTGGATGCCTCGACCGAGTCCTAAATGATTGGAACCTTCAGGAGAAAGCTTGCCTGATTCTGCCATTCACCTCCTTTATGAGTCTATAATGCGTTTTAATGTGCAGAGATAAGTCACATAAACAGTCATTTCTCATTATTATAATAACACTATTCCTTAATTGCAAAAATATATCTGACCTGAATTTATTCTTGTCATGGCTTGTGTGCACAAGCGGAGTCTTGTTTGCCTCTACGTTATATTAATAATGTATAAATTAGCTTCCCAGTGCTGCCCAAATAAGAAACAGAAAGGATTTATCTAAATCATGAAACATGAAATGAAGCTAACACTTTGTTAATTATATTTTAAGGGCAGTCTTGGCATTAGGTAGTGTAACAAAATTTAGGCCTAATTTTTGAGTGAAGATAACAGAAACCCCACTCAATTAACAAAACATTTGTTTAGCACCGACTGTGCACAAATTCTGAGAGGCAAAAGAGGCTAAGACAAATAAAATTGGCCAATTCAGTTCTATAGCCATAGCTAAAAGGCAATAAAGGGCAAGGTAACATAAGTGTTTTGATTTAGTGTCAGTTAGCTTAAATATATTAAATTGAACCATATGATGGGGCGCCTGGGTGGCTCAGTCAGTTGAGCCTCCACCTTCGGCTCAGGTCATGATCTCGTGGTTAGTGGGTTCGAGCCCTGCATAGGGGTTGCACTGAGAGCTCAGAGCCTGGAACCTGCTTCGGATTCTGTGACTCCCTCTCTCTCTGCCTCCCCTGCTCGAGCTCACGCGTGTTCTCTCACTCACTCTCTCTCTCTCTCTCTCTCTCTCTCTCTCTCAAAATCAAATAAACATTTAAAAAAACTTAAATTGAACCGTATGAAATTGACAATGTCTGACCATTTTTCACCAAAAGAAGTGGCAGTTTCACACGATTCAACCTCGTATTAATGCACTCTTAAAACGTACCAGGTCCTAAAACATTAGACTGTTCATTTTCTTTCTGTTTTTTAAATTAAATTACTCATTTTAAGCTGTCATTATTAGAAAATCAATACAAGGTAAATACAGGTCAGAGATTTTACTCCTGTTTTTTTTTATTTTTATTTTTGTAGACTCAAAATTAACATAAGTTTGTAGTTTTAAAGTGTCTGATTATATTAGATATTTCTCTTTATTTGCTTTAGAGTCATGGACCCTGCTACCTGTCCTTCCATTCAATTTTTCATGTCATTCCCACTGTGATCTTCACGCAAAACCATCATCTCCGTTCCCTTCTTTTCTGCAGAAGCGGATGTTTGACTGCAGAAAACTCCACTTTTTTGAAATATTTCTCTATAGCGGATTAAATCTAATGTCCAGTTTGACCCAAAATTGTAGGTTCCCGAGAAAGCAGAACAAATTGCCATTCACATATGCCACTAAATCCATTCTTCTAATTCCTTCAACATTTAACAAACAGTTACTGAGCACCTATTTTGCACAAGCATTGAAACTGGTCCTCTGCCAAATATGAAGTTGTATCAACAAAGATGTGTGCATTAATATAAATACAGATTTAATGCTAACTCAATACCAGGCACTGCTCCAAGCACTTGACATGTATTAATCTATTGAGCCCTGCCCAAGGGGGTGGGTACCATTGTCATATCCATTTTATAGATGGGGAAACAGACCAGAAAAGTTAAGTGAGCTTCTAGAACCCAAACCCTTAAACGAGGCACCGATAATTTATCTAGTCATGGTGGGGGACCCATGTTAAAAAGTAAGTGTTTCTCCCAAACTATGGCCCCTAAAGTCTGACCAACTCCCAGAGCCTGCAGATGCCCTAAAATAGTAAGTACCAACCCAGGCGACTCGTATACAACATCAGAAAACATTTGTACCTAACCTGATGGGTCTCCTCCCAGCTCAGGACACTGAAGCATGCCCCCTGGAGGCCCTCAGCACACCCCGGGACACACATGCTGACCTACACATTCCTGCAGAGTCACATCTTAACCCAAATCTTATCACAACCCTGCCAAAGGCCAGGCACTATCAAGAAAATGTTCACCCTTCTTCCCGTTAGGCCCCATGTGTGAACACTGATAACAGATCTAAATTCGAAGAAAATCAACAGAAGTCATCTCAGTCAACCTGAAAAGTGTAGTGACTCATTCACACCCTTTCACAGGGCTCCTACTGGGCGGCCCTGGTTCCCCGGAGCAAGCCTCCAGGCATCCTGCAGCCGGGGCACAGCACGAGGACCCGAGGAGCCTTGACTTCCTTGTGCTCAGCATCTGAGTTGCTCAGCAAGCTGCCCCTGTTCTGTGCTGCCCATGACCCCCCTGCTTATGTCCCCAGGGCAGGCTAAACAAGGTTGCCTTGGAAAAAAGAACAGAGGAGATGCTGACTTTTCAGCCCCAAGAGTAAATTCCATCACTCTGGAGCTAAAATCATAACATCTAAATTTGACTCGACTGGTGTCTGCTCTTATAAATACACACACACATGTGGATGCTTAAACCATGTGTGCGGACTGCCAACAACAAAACAAAACCCAACATCTCATTAGAAAGACGAGCTGGTAGACCAACTCACTAGAACAAAGAAAAGAAAAGCAGGTACTCCAATTTCACCAAACACACACACACACACACACACACACACACATTGGTGTAGTGAAGCCCATGAGAAAACTAGTTGCCCTGGCAATGAAGGACAGTTTATGTGCTCAAGGATTTTCTTGTTCAAATTTAAAGGAGCCACAGGAACTTACTGAGCTTCCGTGGGCTAAGTTTTAGGTCTCCGTCCTGAGACGAGGGTCTGTCTGGCTTCTATTTCAGCCTCTAGTAAAGCCGTAAGCAGAGTAGGTAAGAGCAACAGCTCGGGGGCCAGGCGGCCCTGGCTGGAGCGTCAGCACCACCATTTCCCAGCTGTGCCGCCCAGGTGAGTTACTTAACCATCAGTAATGGCGCCTCCATCTCCTCACCGGTAAAATGGGAGAAATACATCCAAAAAACGGACCTGCCTGGGTTGGTTGTGAGGATCTGGTGAAATAACACATGGTAAAACATTTGGAACGATGCCTGGTTCTGAGCAAGCCTTCCACAACATGTGAGTTATTTGCAACAATAACTTGAAATGACTTCCCGCATCCCACCTGAAACTGACTTCTTTGTTTTTACCGTAAGTCTCCCAGCACTGTAATCTCATTTTGTCTCCTTTTGTGTGCATGCAGAGGGAGGATGTTTAGCTGTCCTTGGAATACAATCTCTCCTTTCATTAAGAACCATTATTAAGTCTCTTTAAGTTTCTCTCCTGCAGTAAATGATCCAGATGACTTAATCGTTCTGCTTTACATGCTTTAATCATTTATTTGAACTTCTCAACCATCCAGATTTAGTACACACAGAAATATCATCTAGGAAACGTTGGTTTCAAAATTCCTTATCATCTGCAGCCCATGAGCTCAAATGTTTAAAATCCATTGTTTGTAAGAGCAAACTAAAGGTCTTTACCATATTAGTCAGTTGGTTTTCCTCTGTCACATTGCCACAGTCACCTCATTCTCATCTGCACAGCTCAGCACAAGCCAAAACAGAAGAGACGGAAGGTCATTCGTTCATTCATCAAATGTTTATCGAGGGCCCACTATGTGCCAGGCACTGTGCTGTGCTATAAAATTACAAACGAGACCCTCTCTACTTGGAGAAATTTACAGCTTAGGAGGGAAGATACAGAAGGAAACAAATCATTGCAAAAATCTTCCATTAAATGATGTAGTTGACTGAGAAAGTGCCAGGATACCCTTGGGGCAGAAGGGGGGGAGAACTCAGCTCTCCTTGGTGGGTCTGGAAAGGTTACACAGAGAAAGTGACTTTGGAGCCGCGTTATCGAGTGGCAAGGATTGGAAAAAGGAGGAGGAGAGTCTTTGGGGAAGATGGAACACCTAGGAACAATCTGAACGTCATGTCACCCGGGAACCTTCCTTGGTGCTGTTATGACTGGGGCCTGGGGTCTAGGAAAAAGACAGAGACACAAGGCTGCCCACCCTTTGGAAAGTCAGTAGGGAATGTCAAAGTCACGTGTAAAGAGTAATCTATGTATTCTTTACTAGTTATTTTTTAAAATACCTCTTAATAATATGTGACATATACGAGCTAAGATAATATTCATGGAGGAGTCTTCGTTTTTAATTTTCTAGAAATTAATTTTCCAAGTACAATAAAATGGTAGCATTATTTCCATTATTTATGCCTGGCACAGTATGTGTCTTCTTACTTGTTTACTTATTATCTGACCCCCCACCCCCGGCCAGAAGACAATCTCCACAAGGTTAGGGACTTTGCCTCTTTTGTTCATATCTGCTTCCCCAGCACCTAAAACAGTGTTTGATTCATGATAGGTACTCAATAAATATTTGTGGAGTAAATGAATGAATTTCCATGTGGGTAAAAAGAAACAATCATATCCTTTGCTAATGAGGAAAGAGAGACCCTGGGACTTAAAACGGTTTTTCATGAACAGATCCAATTTGCAAAACTGGAACTGAAGTTTAAAAGCTATTTTTCTTTCTGAAGCTCTGCTTCTGGGAAAATCACAGCTGCCAGCTTAGATGGTGGTTTTAACTGCCCAGTTACAAATTCTGCACAGTTGTACATATTGGCAGAGCTCAGCTTCCTTAAATGCTCTTGGATCACTAAGGAAATGGTGATTTTCCTTATTGATTTAACGCCATTTCTTCTTTTGTGAAAAATCCCATGCGCTGCTCAATGGAACACGTACAATAAAAACCAAACATTGGGGTCCAAAAATTAAGTAAGTCTCTCGTGTTCCTCTTCAGTCGTGTGATGCTAAACCATTTCTACTTTCAAGCTGGAGGGTTCGACCGTTTTCCCTTTTAAATTTAGCAGAGTGATTATTCCTCCTGGTGGATTGCATATATGCGCCTTTTGATCTGTGAAATAGCTCGTTGCTGGGTGAACTTTAAGCTCTGAAGGAATGCCTGGAAAATACTGTTTACGGATCCTAGCAGAAATGTTTCACATTCTCTTTACTCCAAAATGGTGGCAGCAAACCACTCTCTCCAAGATTTTTCAAGAAGAGGGAAAAAGAACTTCGGGCCACAGCACTGTGGTAACAAAATGATGATCATCCCTCCCACAGATTTTACTCAATGGTCTCCTAGAAGCTATAGTGCAGGAAAGCCATCATCAGCAATTATTTATCACGAGCAGGATACTGAGCTAGGTCCATAGACTACAAAGAGGGAGGAGGCTTGGTTCCTACCCTCTGGAGCTGACAAATTAGCTGGCGAAGTAGGACACAAACCGCCAAGTGAAATTCACGGTCACTAATGGACAACATAGTGTCACACAGGATTCCCAAGAGTCCAGAGATAACCAGACAGCGTCCCTAGAGGAGATCGTCTTGAATTTGAGTTGGACCTTTAGTGGGGGTCTGGAGGAAGGAAAAGCAGGAGGCAGGAGGGTGGGAGGCAGGCACATCAACAGGCAATTATAAGGCACTGCCATGCCTTGTAGATGGTGTCACGTAGGCCATGCATGGACGCCATTGCAGGGGGCCCCACCTGGCTGAGGTGAAGGTTGTAGCAGGTAGGGTACGGGACAGATTGGGGACGGCCTCGGATGTCACTCTCAGAACTTAGTGCTTGATTCTATAAGGAAAGAGGAGTCATCAAGCTTTTGAGCAGAAAGGATATAAGCTAAGTGGTGCTGCAGAGAAATGTAATCAAGCGGGGATCCGTGCTGTGCATTTAATTGGGGGTTCTTCAGAATTGAGATAATGAGACCCTGACCTAGGCTAGGGACAGTAAGATTATCTCCATCACACGGTACATTCCTGTGCATACTTCTTAAGGATTTCTGCCGCATCGCACTCAGTATGCCTGCCTATCTCTGTCCTGTAAGACAGCGATGCTGTGATACTGCGTGCTGCTCAGAGGTGGCCTCATTCCTTCAGAGCCCCACGGTTTGCACAGGGAACAGGCCCAGGTGTGGTCTCTGCACAAACCTCAGAGCCCACAAAGTCCACATCCTCAGTTTGCTCATACAGAAGCCAGCTCATGAGTGACGGGTGTGGGACATGACGGGATCTCCTTACTGCACTTCAGCAATGCTTCCAAAGCAGGTCCAAAGTCTGCTTTGGGGTGTGTGTGTGTGTGTGTGTGTGTGTCCACATTCTGGCACCATCCAGAGGAATTTGGGTCCTAAATGAAGTTGGAGCTCCTTTCTTTACTCCACCCAGACCCCTTCCCTCCAGATCCTGCCTGGGCTCTACTTTATTTTTGTCAACTCCTGGCCTCGGCGCTTTCCCAAAACGCCCTCCAGCTTCTAGCCCTCTGCTCACACCCTGCTCTTTCTCATGTCCTGTCCTTGACTGTGCCACCCCTTTTGGAGCGCTTTACAGCCCCAGCTTAAGCCTCACCACCTTCAGGACACCCCTCCACATACACCGCTGTCTCGGCCCCTGCCCTAGGTAGACCAAGGTCTCTCTCCTGAGAGCTCCGCGCTACCTTGCCCGGGGCTCTCTCGCGGTGTCCCCGTGGTGTCTTACAATTGCCTGTTTACCTGCCGGGCTCCCACCCTTCCACCGTGAGCTCCCTGCGGCCAGGGACTGTGGGTACCCGTCACTGAACACCCAGCATCTAGCACGTACTAAGGCACATACTGGCACTTACTAGGCATTCCAATGCCTGATGAACGAATGAATGAATGACATTCGCCTTGCTGGTGCATTCATTCATTTAATAAACACTTAGGAAGCAATTGCTTACGATCGGGACTGTGGTCGTCAACATTTAAATGTCAAAATATACGACGGCACTCAAGTTCCAAATGATGTGTGCGTAAATTATGCATGTGGAATGAACATGCACACACAGCAAAGACTGCCTCCCTCGCTACAAATACCAAAGCTAGCAAATGCAGTAAACTGTGTACCAGATGTCCCTGAAATTGACAAAGAACCGAGAACCAAAAATGACAGTTAGCTCCATAAGGCCTGTAGAAGAAAAACGAAAAGAGTAAAAGAACAAAAGAACCTCCAGCAGAAGGAAGTGGCTATGGTTTTCTTCTATGCACTAGAGCTGGGGGTGGGGAGGATTTCTACAAGCATTCTATGCTGGGCAGGTTCATGTAAGTCTGAGTTCCTCAAGGGTTGGCTCTTAGGAGCTGTTAGGAAAATTCATTGCCATGCACGAGTCAGGGGACTGTTTTTTATTCCACCGGAAATTGTTAATGGGGACTGCATTAGTGGCCCCTTATTGTTCTGCCTGATGGAGAGACAGCAGGTTCACCCAAGCAGTTCTGGAACCCTGATCGCTGCCAATTAGGGGAGTATTGTCTGGCTGACATAATCAAGTGAGTATAAATATATTTATTGTGATTGGAAGGGGGAAGGGAGACAGCAGAAAGATTGAGGCAGAAGCGGCCACCCCTTGCCTGGCTCCAGCCTGGATCAAACTGAGCATTTCTGTCACCACGTGCTCTCGGTGAAAGTGGTCACTGGCTTCCTGAGGCAGAATTCACAGTCGAGAATTCAGGACTAACTAGAATTGTTTTTCCCAGAAGGGGCCCTGTCTCTCCTTATTTTTTGCTCCTCCCTCCTTCCCCTTTTTTCATGTTCACTTCTGTGGAAGCTGAATAGAGAAGAGAAACCAGATGCTGCGTTGATCACATTTTAATTCTGCCCTGTCTGCCATGCTACCCCCACTTAGCTTATCCACAGTTCAAAGCGATCGCAGACAGAACTCACTCCCCTCTCTGCCTCCCTGACGTACGAGTCTGTCTGGCACGGGGTTTATTTCATTGTCGACCGTGGAACTTTTGTAGGAATATCTGTCATGTGTCTCAGAGCTGGGGTTGAAAGACCCCGATAAAAATAGTTTCCTGCAGCGGACTGATATGGGAGGGATTTCTCACATCTAAACGGCTAAAAAAAGGAGGCACGTTTAGTCACATCTGGTGACATTCTCGTCTGACTGGAGAGCAGGGTCTGTGTAAGCATCTGCACAGATTTAAAAATGCAGGCTGTATCCCCAAACAAATGGCTGGGTCGGATACAAATGGCCGAAACACATTGTCATGGGGAAGGTCAACAAAAGCACTGATCCCTGGGCTGAATTTCAATTCTGGTCAACGCAGGGCCAGTCCGTCCAACCCATGACTTTTGTTCTCTCATCCTTGACTATCGGATAACAGCATTTATAGAGCCGACCGGATTTCAGCTCTTTTCCTCTACACTTGACCTGTGAGTGCTGCTCTGTTCTTGGCACCTGCGGGCGGGAGACCCTTTGCAACGGCTACCACAGAGTAAGGAACCCCTCCCCCCCCCCAATTCTTTGTGTCCCGTTTGTTCCCTGCAGCCCATAGTTCTTCACAACTGCAAATTGCTCTCAGCCTGTCTTGACTTTGACAGGAACGATTTTATTACTGGTAGCACGGATATGACACATGACAATATAAGGCAAGGTGTAGATACACAAAATAAATTCATAGAGATCACTCAGCCTGAAGGCATCTGACCGCCCTTATCCAGCCCGGTCCTGCTAAATTCTTCCGTCTTCAGCTGTTGAGGAATTGCCAAGGCCAATTGTCAAACTTTTTTTACCCAGCTACCAGAAATAAGTATTTTGCTGAAATTTCAAGTCTTAATGGACCAAACACTTCATTTTTCCGTTTTCTACCTCTTGCCAGACGTATCATTTTTGGAGAACCAGAGCTCATTTATCTCCCAGGGAGAAAAAAAAGTCATTCCATATTTACTGGTTAGCAAATTACCACTGAGAGTAAAAATACAGAGGAACTCTCACTCTGTTAATTAATGGGTTATTCGCCTTGGCTGAACCCTGGCTGATGGACAGCCACTGTTCCCTTCAAGTTGGCTTAATTTTCTCTCGTTGGTTTTTGTATCCTTGAAGCAAGAAGATTTCTTGGTTCTTTCTCCGTTTGATTCTGCTTTTGAGGACTGTGCCTGTATCCTTTGGGTCTGTTTGTTTTGTAGGCCGGTCCGATTAAACCCCTAGCATTTATTGAGGAACCTGTCGTATCGGGTACTGCGGATTCCTCTGAAATCCTCCCGGCATGGAAGTTGGATGGAGTCACTTGTGCTAACTCTCCTAACCCATTGGTTTTCTGCTGTGTAGATGGGACATGAAATAGCCATCTATCAAGAGATAGCACCATGTCAGAAACTGAGGCTGGGTTCTGTAGTCACGGAGACCTGGGCCATACAGCAGCGCGATTTGGGGCACCTTCCTGTCTCTTCTGAGTCCTGCAGCCCTCACTATAGATCCTGATGGGAACAGCAGAACTGTCTGTTCTTCCGTTCTTTGCTGTTCTCCATAACAAGATGGAGCCAAACAGGCAGTGAAGAGTCTGGTCTGACCACGTGATGTTGGTACAAGTTACAGACAGCTGTAAGAAGGTATTTGGGGCCTGGGCATTTAGGTGGCATTTACTATTGTATTTGACGCGTGTCACTTAGTTACAGGGATAAACCCTCTTGAACACACATGAAGTTCTGGACCTGATGGGGCATTAATTACATCTCACCTCATTTTGATTCTTTTTACTCAGGGTGCTTCCTACTAGGAAATGATCACAGAAAAGCCAAAAGTCCCCTTGATAACATTACGCCAATGTCAGTTTCCTGGTGCTGATACCATGCCGTGGTGACGTACGATGTCACCCCCGTGGGAAGAAGATGAAGAGGACAGGAGACAAATTTTTGCAACTTCCCGTGGGTCAATAGTTATTTCAAAATAAAAAGTTTAATGAGAGAGAGAGAGAGAGAGAGAGAGAGTATGGAATGGCAATTGGAGAAATGGGTGCTCGTGTTGGTTTTTACTTCCTGGCTGAACAAACATTTACATTTTGTTTGCCTCTTCCTCCCCTTTTTTGCATCTCGATCTTGTGAGCAGCCATAAAAGGGCTCATTTTTCTGTAGAAGAGAAAAAGGAAGCAGAGGGGCCAAGAGAACCCCTGCCAACATTGGGTTAGAAGGCCTACTTCCTGTCTTTCCCCACTCTCTTTACCTACACAAACTTACCTTCTGCAATCACAGTCCCTTCGTCCTTCCTTCCCACTTGAGAGGAGATACCTACAAGTGAGCCCCTCCACCTACACGAGATGTCCATCCCTTCCTTGTGTTTCCAGAGCTCAGTCCTTGAACATAATCGCCCCATGTGAGTTCCTTCTAACCCTGGTTTAATAACCACCTGTCTGGCAATAGCTTCCGACTTTATATGTCTGCTCAGACTTTTACGCTGAGATCCACACCTATGTATCCAACCCCTGACTAGGAATCTCCACCTAGATGTTTCCCAAGCCTTTCAAACTCCTTCCAAATTATCTTTTTCCTCCGATGGTCCCTTAACTCTGAGAATGTTATCACCGTCTACCGTATCATCAACAGCAGAAATGGGAGAGCCATTCTGGACCCACACTGGTCAAATATGGTAGCTGCCAGCCACGTGTACTATTCAGTACTTCAAATACGGTCGGTGCAAATTAAGATGGCCTGTAATTATAAAGTACACACCAGAGTTAGTCCAGTAAAAAAGAATGCACAATATTTCAGTAGTACTTTTTATTGATTTCATGTTGAAATGATAGTATTCGGGATATATTGTGTTAAATGAATTATTAAAAATGAGTTGTTTTTTTTAATGTGCTACTGAAATATTTAAAGTTGCATATGTGGCTCACATTCGTGGCTTGCGTATTTCGGCCGGAGAGCGCCGCTCTAGACGCCTTTCTGCCTCTCAGCCACCGCCAGTTAGTCGAAGTAATACACCAGGGACAATATTAGTGAAGTGCACAGGCTGAATTTGAATTCTGGCCCTGCCGTATCTCGATACACGTGAACTTGGGCAATTTTGTTGCCTCTTTGCTCCTGAGTTTCCTCATACGTCAGATGGGTATAATAACAGGACTTACTCCTCAGGATCTTGCAAGTGTTAAATGAGATAACACGTAAAGCACTTACCCTGGAATCAAAACCCAACGTCAAGAGAAGGAGCACAGTCTCTCACTGTCCGATTTCAGGCCCTCACCGTTTCTGACCGCTGCATTGGTTTGGCTGTCTGGAGTTCCACCCCGCCCTCCAGTCCTTCATGCTGCACCAGACTGAACACTTCCGAATGCAAATGTTAGCAACCCCTTCAGTGATTCCTCCTCACCCTTGGCATAAAGTTCAACGTCCTTGGCAGGCTGTGCAAGGCCCTTCATGATCTGCCCCCCCCCCAAATCACCAATCCCATCTCGCGCCAATCCACTATGGTTATAATGAACCAGATGGTCTCCCCAACTCCTATTTACATGGATCATTCCCTCCATCGGTGATGTATGTGCCCTCGACCTGTCTGCAAGGCTCAGTTTATTTGTCATCTCACTCGGGAAGCTCCCCCTTGTCTCTCCTGCACCTGCACCCTTCCCAGGGGGGTTAGGAACTCTCCTCTGGGCTCCTCAACCACTTGAGGTTTGGCTCAACTGATCTCACTTGCTTGGTCAACTTGTGTGTCTTTCCATCAAGACTGGGAGCCAGCTAAAGTCCAGGACCGCTCTCTAATCCACTCTGGATCCCCACGGAGCACGATGACTGGCACAAAGTGCGGCCCAGTAGATGTCCGCTGAGCGAATGCATAAAGCATAGGAGATAGTCCCGAGAGAGGCAAGGAGAGTGAAAGCCCGGTGAGGTCAAGCAGCAGAAACTCTGAAGGCCAGACTGAGGAGAAATCACCACTCCTCGGCCATGCAGACAGAGTTAGCAGAGAAAGGGGTCTGGACAAGCAGTCAGTCATGGAGGATCAGAAATAAAAGAGAACAAAAAAGAGAAGATCAGGAGGGGAACAGAACCCCATTTGGTACCACTGGGGGTTCAGTAGCTCCCTCTACCGTGGCCAGGAAGAGGCAAAGCTCTAGAAAAGCACAAATCGTATTTAAAAATAATAATAATAAAAAAAGGATGATGTATCAGCAACGAATTCAAGGATTATTTGTCATCGGGACTAGAGACACAGATAATATGAGTAAATGTCAACCTGGTGACTATGTGACAGGACTACTAATAATTCACTGGGGCCGGTGCCCAGGAGGTTTTTTTTTACTGTGGTGCAAATGCCAAGCGTGGAAAAATTTGACAAGTTATAGATACGAGAGAGCAGATAGTGAATTTGAGAATAACGATGTGAAATGCCAGAATAATCACAAGAGAAGTATCTGAATACGTAAGAAGGCTTAGAGGATTCCTGCTTTAACACAAATATGGATTACAAGAAAATTCACTTACAGAAACTGAAATTCCAATCTATAAAACCCACTTACCAAAACACATAGTATTTCAGAACGCATAACAGGAGGAGCGTGCTTTTTGGCCCACACAACATTGAAAGTGGCAAATAACACACGAAAGGCAGAGAAAGTGGGAAGTATGACATTTTGTGGCTCCCCGCATATACGGATGAGAGAATATATGCTTCTACATGCCAACCATAACGTTCACAGGAACACCTAAAGGCTCCATTCCAAGATGGCGGGTCTCGTGCCACAGATCGGCCCGCTCCCCAGTTTTTATGTCAGAGACCTAACAGGGCAGGCGTTGTGTGATGTGAAGGGCAGCAGAGAGAATGGACAGGACAGGGTGGAAAGGTCAAATGATTGCTTGCCATTAATCTTAACAAGGCACCGTCTACCACTTTGAGATTCCTGTGGAGAAGGTAAACATTTGGGATATACTTACACTAGAATGTTTGTCTGAAATTCAAATGGAACCGGGCATTCTGTGTTTTATCTAGCGACCCTCCTTAGTGAGGGCCACGTTTCCTCGCTCCTACTTTCCGTGAGCCACAGCCTGTCTCAGTCATTGTTAGCTATTGTGGAATATGCACAAAGTAGCGGGAGCTAGCAAGCACAGAGTGCCTCCTATGTGCCAGGCACCATTCTAAGTGCTTTGGCTGGTATTTCAAGTATTCAAATATCTTCAGTAGAACACTAGAAGGCAGGTATTGTGATCATTCCTGTTCTAAAGATGAGAAAACGGAGACCCCGAGAGATTAAATAACTTTCTCAGGATCACCCAGATAGCTGGTGGGACAGCCAGGACTCGAATTCTAGTAGCCAAACTCCAAAAGGCCAGGTGCTTGCCCACCTCACTGAATGTGGCGGCAGCACCAAGCAAGGGGTAAATACGCCGAGTCCCCCAGAAGAACAAGAGAGGAGAAGAGCATAGGGTATGACAAGGGCAGACCCCGAGTCAGGTTTAGAAGGAACAGTTGCAGTTAGACCCGATGCCTTTGTTTCAGTTGGAAAAGTGTGCCCCTAACTTGGGGCAGACGCAGCCCCACGTCAGGCCTCAAAGTTTGATAGAAGAGCGCCGGTTGGATTTTAGCCCCCACGGCAGGCTGAGCCACAGGCCCTTGTGCAGTAAACAACCTGCACAACGGTACATAGCAACCTGAGTCAGGTGACGGAAGGAAGACCGCTGCAGAGGTGAGGATGGAGAGGGAATGCTTGGAGAATAATGAGAAGCCATTTCCTAAGGCATGTGTGCATGGGTGTGTGGTATTCTGAAGTCCATTTGGACTTAGATCCCCATGGGATGGGGAAGAGATTGCTGAAGACCTAAAATGGCAAGAGGAGAGTCTTGAGGAGATCTGGGAGGTAGTGGGACAACATGGCATCGATCCTTGAGTGGGAAAATGACTGTCAGAAAGTGTGAATCAGAAACCTTCAACACCCAGGAGTCCTTGTTCTATCAAGCAAGCAGGATGGGGGAGAGGGTGAATGGGGGCATGGCAGACAGCAGCCTAATTAAAAGACATAAAAAGGGGATGCCTGGGTGGCTCTGTCGGTTGAGTCCAACTCTTGACTTCAGCTCAGGTCACGATCTCAGTGTCGCGGGTGGAGCCCCGCACTGGGCTCTGAGCAGAGCAGGGAGCCCGCTTGAGATTGTCTCTCTCTCCCTCTGCCCCCCTCCCTCTCTCTCTCTCTCTCTCTCTCAAAATAAGTAAATACACATTAAAAAAAAAAAAGACATAAAAGGAAACCCAACAGGCTAGGAAAGTGGACAAGGAGTGGGGAACAGAAAACACAAAAGAGGGAAAGTGAGTGAAAAAGACAAATTTCTTCCACGTTGCAGTTCCCTGAGTATGGGCCTGAAAGAGAAGCTGACCCTGCTCTGGTTTACGTTCTTTCCTATAAGGTTATTAGAGCACCACGTGACGAAAGGGCCACCGACGTGTCCCAGTTTGATCTCAGGAAGGCATTGGGGTGCATTTTTCATGAGCTCCCAGGGAACAGAATGAAGAAAACCATGGAGACTGGTACGGAGCCAGTCCTCAGAGTGTGTCGATGAATACGTTGGTGTCAACCTGGAGGGAGTCATTCAGGAAGAAACTGAGCTCGGAGATCACCAGTTTGCCTGCGATCACACAGCTGGTGGAGGAAGGAGCAGGACCCTCGCCCAGCTGTTCTTGACTCCAAAGCCTGTGTTCCATTTATTACAGAGTAGAGGCCACAAAGGCATTAAGCTTGCTTGTACGGAAAGAGTCGGGAGAGAAGCCAGGGTGGGGGGATATAAATCCGTGCCCAGACAATGGCGATGGACTGAAGACCTGGCCAGTGGCGAGGCCCCAAACAAGATCTAAGCCAAAAAGACGACGTTTGAACCTCGCGTTTTGGCTCCCAAAAGCCTCTCGCAGAATCACAAGTGGAGAGGCCTGGTGTGGCCCCTCTTCAGGCTGGGGGACCCTGGTGCTTTTGTCCTCCCGGTTTGCTGTGGAACCCCGACGGCCAGCAGTGTCACGCGTGGTTAAAGCTCTGTCGTGCGGCTGCAGCGATCAAACGTGTCCTTCCGCTCAGCCGGGCTGAGACCATTTCCTTAAATACTGGGCTCAAACCTATGTAATGCATTTTGAGAAGAGCACTGACAGACGGTGGCGCTACCTGAAGGAAATGACCGGAAGAGCGAGGAGCCTGAGCCCAGTCACCCGGAGGGTGGTGGAGGACCCAGGGACAGTCACAAGATTTTGAGACTTATGAGCGTCATCTTTATACATTCCTTTTGGGTTTTTTTTCTCCTTAGGGAAGGATTCAAACTGAAAATTACAGCGAGACATTTGCTCCAATATAACCGATGCACCGCACTGTTTCCAATTCAACCTCCCCTCTGCCCATTCTCTGTCATCTCAATGAATTCGAGAGAGAGCGGGTCACGTCCAACTTTGAGAATCTGAGGTTTAGAGCATCAAAACTAGCAGTTAAAAAGAAAGAGACTGCTTGAAGCCAAGCAAATACAGGCGTTCCTCAGTTCAAGCAAACTCAAATTATGACCTACGTTTCCAAAAAAGATAAGAAGAATTGTTAACTATTCATCGGATGGAAGTAAGGCGCATTAGCATCCCTCCTACTAGCAGCTTTTTAGTGCCTTTATGGGGCGACTGGGTATGTAGAAATGTAGTTACCTCCAACTTTTGAGGGATAGACTTATCAGATGAAGCAAAGTAAACTGTTATACGGGTTAATGTCCACTTTTGCAAGCTTTGAGACCAGCGAATTAAAAAATGACCCGTATTCCAATAATAAATAGGGGCTTGGGAATATAAGTAAAAGTGACAAGAAGATTAAAGCACTTGTGACCACACAGTCATCGACTCTCTGCTTTTGTGCTTTGCCCAAATAAGAATTAAGGTAGCGCTAAGTGCAGACTGAGGGCAAGGAGAGAGGGTGCTGAGCGCGGGCTGATAGCATCTGGGAGCGAAGTTGCAACCGTGGCGACGACAGGGCCAGAAGACGGAGGTTTTCAAATATATGACAAATGAGCCAAGCGTTCAGAGCCCAAATCAATAAACACAAACATGAAGTGAACAGACGGGAAGAGAAGGAAAAGAGAACGTGAAGGCACCATAAAATGCCGGTGATACATTTGAAGAGAAATCAGGATGTGAATAGAAATTAGGAAGTGAAGGGGGAGTTGGGGAGAGAGGAGAAGCCTGGGGATTTGTAAAAGGTCTGTCTGTCTCTTCGCTGCCCTCCACTCACATCCACCACCACCGCCCCCCCCCCCCCCCCCCCCCCCGCCGCCCCTGCCCTTCTTGTAGGGCTCGTGGAATAATTTCTGATTCTGGGGGGCAGGTATCTTTCATGCTCCATTCTTGTTTGGACTTTGCCAGCGGGATTCATGGTGTTTCTGTAGACAATTGTTATTGCTTTAGGGAACAATCAGGATAAAACAAGGAAACAGCAAGTGATAGCTCAGCCTCGGGAGGCGGCAGAAATACCGGGCTTGAATTTTGCGGGTGTGTGAGAATTGCTCCCATCAATTTCTTGGCTGAAGGACAGCCACCCAGGAAGGTCTGGGGGGCCCTGAGCTCGTTGGTAATTACCCTGAACTAGTGCAGGACTTTCCCCGTTTGCTAGGACCGGCAGAGGCACCGCAGTGAAGGAAAGCGAGCACAGCCTCGCCAGCCAGCAGACTTGCACGGTAATCGCCCCCCTCCGTTTCCCAGCTATGAAATGGGAGTGGCGGTCGGGTAGCGCTAGGAATAACGATCATAATCATATTAATGTAGCAAAGTGCAGGTGAGGCCCTTGGCCCGTGGTAGACCATATGGATACGTGGAACTTAGTCTCAGCCGGTTCTGGTCTCTGGACTTGGGTGAGGGAGGCATGGTCTGCGTGAGCTCCCCGCGTGGCTGTCCTGGGGCTTCCTTTACAGATAGCAGTGCAGTCACTGAGCTCCGGGCAGAGGGCAAAGTTTAGAAGCCAAATCGGTCTTCTGTTTCTCAGCCTTCCGTTTCGCCACTGCCCTTTGGTTTGGGCTGTCTCTTCTCTTTACTTACGGGATTGTCTTGATTGCAGGACGTCGTGGCGTACGTTCTGCCGTTGCTGCAGCCGGGACTCCATAGGGAGTAGAGAGAAGCTAGCGCTCACCTGGGGTTAAGTGAACAAAAACGGAGATTTAAGAAGCCGGACAGTGGTATAGGCTTGGTGGATTTCTAAAAACGATTTGGAGACTGTTTACAAGAAAGGGAAGTAAAGGGGCGCCTGGGTGGCTCAGTCGGTTGAGTTCAGGTCATGATCTCACCATCTGTGAGTTCGAGCCCCATGTCGGGCTCTGCGCTGACAGCTCAGAGCCTGGAGCCTGTTTCGGATTCTGTGTCTCCCTCTCTCTCTGCCCCTCCCCCGCTCACGCTCTGCCTCTCTGTCTCTGAAAAATAAATAAACCTTAAAAAAAATTTAATAAAAAAAAAGAAAGGGAAGTAGATAGGTGAGATGCGAAATGATGGGAGAAAGAGACACTGAACTATTGAACGCCAAGGATGAGCCTATCCCTGGCGACACTGGGAATGAGGATTATTATCTGAATTCTTGATGCAGAACCTGGGGGGGGGGGGGGGGTAAGTTTTCCCAGCGAGCAAGGAAGCGGCCAAACAGATCTGAAACCAGGTCTCTCTCTGACAGCCAGGTCTGTGCCTCGCCACTGTTGCTGGCAATCTTGCCTTGCAGAGAATGGCAAGTTAGGAAAAAGAGAATAGGATTTGCTTGAGTTTGATAGAACGTAGACATTACGCTTAAAGAAAAGGATTTTTTCTTACAAAAAGGGGGAGGACGAGTGAAATTTTACGTGACGTGCTTTGAACTTGGAAAATAAATAAATAAATAAGAGGGGCACCCGGCTGGCTCCGTCGGTCGGAGCACGCAATTCTTGATCTCGGGGTTGTGAGTTCAAGCCTCCCACTGGATGGAGAGATTGCTTAAAAATAAAATCTTAAAAAAGAAAAGAAAGTTAAGTTTGATAGGCCAGACTGGTGTGGATTACAGAAGAGTAGGCTGATAAATAACCAGAAGGAAGAGCAAATGACTCTTTGTCCTGGGCATCACTTGTCTTGGTGTCACTTGTCTTGGCGCCACCGGGAGGGGCAGGGGAGGGGAGGGGACGTGCACAGGGACACTCTCCTGATTTGTCTCCACCTTCTCCTCCCTTCCCCTTGCCATCCCTCCCCACCCAAAACCAAAAAAAAAAAAAAAAAAAAAAACTTAAGCAGGGAAAGAGGAGCTAATTAAAAAGGAGGAAAACATCCTTGAGACCAGTGAAATCTCCCTAATCCACAGTGACAGGCAGGGACCTACAGAACAGCAATTTGATTAAATAAGGATATAAGGGATTTACAGGGACTCTCCAGTTGTGTCAGGTTTGTCTGCACGTCTTTGAAATATATTTATTTGGCTCCCAAAGCTAAAAACAAGCTGAGGAGATGGTTCCCATGGGAAAATATTTCCCATGGAAAATAGGGAGCCGTCTCAAGGCAAGGCCAAAGGGTGGATTGAGACCCTAAGAGGTTGGCAGAGGGTCTACAGGAGGTGCACTGGTAGAGAGAGCATCCCAAGGTCAGGGTGGGTGAAGCCAGCCTCGCCGAGGGGGTAACAGACTGCCGTCCCAGACGGGGAGGAGAGAACGGCACAACCTCTCCCGCCCACGTCTCATCTCTCGCTCCAGGACCCGCTGCCCGTGAGTTACCTGTCATCGGAGACAGCCCTGTGGCTGCTTCCAGCCGAGGTGAAACAGCCAGAGGATGGTTGTCACGTAGGAAACACACCTGCAGGGAAGACGGAGCACACCCTGGGGGTTCTTCCTGAGCCACTTCCTTGTGTCTTCAAGACTTGCGTCAGCAGATCAACCACCGAGGAATTAATGTTCTCGGACGGGCCGTGGAGGTCCCCTCTAGCTCCCTGCCGGTCATGTGGGGGGATTTGTGCCTTCCTAGGGCTTTGGAGGGGGAAATAATGAGTCACCTAGGGACAAGAGGAAAATAAGAACGTCACATGTGTGCAAAATCATTTAAAATGGAGGCTCTTAGAGAGTACTAAAATCTCAGCCAACTAGCCAGAAATGGTTTGGTGGAGTATATTTCACTTGTCTTTGCTTACTCTGGTTGCCGTAAAGTCCGAAATGTTTATGTCCCTTAGAGAGAACACCTGTGGAAACAGGCCAGGTCCTCCAGAGAAGGCTGTTTATTCCCCTGAGATCCTGAACCTAAAGAGGAATGGTCCTGCGTCCCTGGCTGGGGAGGTCTAGATAAGCATGGGAGCTGTTGGTTGTAAATCCTTGAAAGCAGAGGCCCCTGACGGCCATTCCCAAGTACATGGCTATCTATCTGCAAGCTTGGTGCTGCCTCAACTCCCACTTAGCCTCTACACGTGGCCACAGATCCGAATCTCCAGAGAAACCAGAAGGAGGATCTCACTAGAATAGGATTTGAGGGTTTCTATTTTAAAGGCTCCAGAAGATGAGTTAGAAGTAATTCAAGAGCAGGCACAGTAAAGAAATACGCACGCCTTGTTAGACCTTTAGCGAGAAGGCTAACATTTTCAACATGGCCAGCTGATTAAGAGGTATTCTGTAAGCAGGCCTTCCGCTGGTTTAGAATAGAGCACAACTGTCATTTGAAAGCCCCAAATGAGGAAAGGCCAGCCCTTGATCTCTTGGCCAGGCTCAGCCTCTTTCTTTCCTTTTTCTCACTTTCTTCTCCAAAAGAGGTGGATTTGGGTCCCTAGGAGAATATTTAAGCAATAGCCAGCAGGTGAATCCTAAGGTCGTTGTCCCTCCTAAGCCTACACGTTTTCAGGAAGGGCCATCTATGACCTTTCTCAGCGTCCTGGTCCGACATCTAACGCCCAAGAAAAGGCAACTAAGGCAAAAAAGGCTCCAACCACAGCTCTAGAGTTCAGATGAAAGAAAAACACACCGTAGGGGTTTCAACACGAATCATTAACCTAGACTCAAAACCGGGAGTGAGGGTCTAGTCACTCTGAGAGGAGCAGAAACACCTTTCCAGGAAACTCAGGGAATTTAAGTGCCAGAGAGCGAGTAATTGCAGATGGCTTCTAGCTCTTTCCCGGCAAAGTAACTCATGTGCTGTAGGGGCTTGAGACTCGTTGAAATGTTAAAGTTTACACGCCTTAAAACACACAGGAGACAATGAGGACAATCACCAAACCTGCCTAGATAAAGACTGCGGGCACTCAAGATGAAAAAAAAAAAAAAATTTACGGGATGGAATCCACGGTTTGGGGTGCACCATTGCCCTCTATTGGATTAAATAAATCAGGCCTCTAGTGTGGGAGTATGTTTTATTATCTCCGGCTGAGTTTGCCGAGAAGTCAGGGCACCTCCGAGTGGAAAATTAATTGATCCTTGTAAATGGGTCCTCTGTCTGCTGCCCCTTCCCCGAGGAAATCAATTACAGTTATAATTCTGAGCGCAGGTTGCTGATCGCGTTTTCATTCACTCAGCGTTTCCCAGGTGCCTACTAAGCACCGGTTCGATACGGTAGGGAATCTGAGGATAAATGACAGCAACCACTCCTACCATTTATTGAACGCCTACTGTGTGCCGGCGTCTTTATACGCATTAACACCCCTCTGGAGTCAATGTGGTTACTCCTGGCTAATGGATAAGCAGGACGCTGGGAAAATGAGTGACACCTCTCGGATTTAAATCCAGGCCCATCTACTCCCAAGCCCACACTCCGTCCACTAAGCTACAACTCTTCCCCTCCAGAAGTTTACAAACTATTAGGGGAAGTAGGATATACATATAAACACCTGTACCCGGGGTCCACAACGTATAGCCAGTAAGCCAAATTCCACCCATCACGTGTGTTTGCCCATGAGCCAAGATGGTTTTCACATTCGTAAATGGTTGGGAGAAAAAAATCAGGAGAAGAAGAATACTTTGTGGCATGTAAAAAGTATATGAAATTCAAGCTTCGGTGTTCGAAGTTTTATTGGAACCCAGCTACACCCATTCCTTACCGTTCTCTCAGGCTGCCTTCGGGGCTACAACTGCACGACTGAGTGGTTGTGGCAGAGACTGTATGGGCCGCAGAGCCCAAAATATTTACTCTCTGGTCCTTCCAGAAAAGGTTTGCCGACTCCTCCTCTATACTCCAAGGTGAAATGTTACATATCAACAGGAGAGGCTTGTAAAAAGCTTTCTGGGACTTAAGAAGAGGGGAAACTAACATTTAACCCACGGTGGGAGGTGTCGGAAGGATCTACAGGTGTGCTCTGTTTTAAGACTCAACACATGAAAACCCAGCATTTAAAACAGATAAGGTAAAAGCAGTTATTTGCATAACAAATTTTCCTTTTCATTTTGTAAAGGGATTCACCATGGGGTTGCTTTATAGAGTGAGCCTCTATAATGCATGCTAATATGATTCCACTTACAAATACTCTATTCCTAATAACTTTCCGAGAACATATCTATTGTGGACCGTGAGGCTTAGCTATAATCTTTTTTTTTTTTTTCCTGGTAGTGTAAGGTTTCTTACTGCTGAAAAGTAATGGAGCTGACCTTGCCAATTCAGCGGGGAGGGTAAGCATTCTGCGTTACCTTCTCATGGTCTCCAAGAGGGGCTTTGCCTGACAAATGGAAGAAATGCCGTGGGTTCCAAGTCTCTGCATTGTGTGAAATTAACCCGCCGGGAGAATTTTACGTTTTTAGCCAACCTCCTCTTGGTAACTGCAGTTAAAGTCCTCACATGTAAACTCATCACTATTCTATCGCTTCATTTCATACACAAGATGCAAATTAATAAAAATCACAATATTTATAAGGAGCAATGTTTCTCTCTTAAAAAAAAAAAAGAACACATTAGCTTAACTGAATTACAAGTGCAAGTCATATCATATTTAAATTAGAGCTCTCCCCCAACAAAATAGGAAGTGGTGTTGCCAGTTCAGTATAGGACCCAGTTCCTTCTTTCTTCGGGTCCTGAGCCTGAATCTTCCAGCAGCTTTGCGGTGTTATGCAATTGCTCTTTTCAAGAGATGCATAAAACGGAAGCCGCGGCTATTCATAGCCAACTTAGGAGGAGCTGAAATCTTTCAAGAAGTTTCTTGCCTGGTACCATCTCGACAGTAACTACGTGTTTCTGAACACATCCAATTAATCTGGATTTCACAGGGCGGCTCTTTTAAAGAGCCGTCTCGTGGCTTTTGTTTTCATCCTCTGTGGTGACTCTATCTTAGAAGTGGACATACATTCCTGGTATCTAAGCCTGAATGTTTTTCGGGTGTTTTGGTGGTAAAAGAAGCCTAAATGGAAATGCAAGGGCAGAGAAAATCATGCGTGGGGAAGTCCTGTGCCGCCAAATGGCGTAGATCTGTGTCGCGGGGCTGCTAATGGATATTGTGCGCAATCCATAAAGGGGCAAAGTGAGAGAGACACAGAGGGAGGGTGAGAGGCAGAGCCAGCATTAAGGGCAGGAGCCCTGCATGGTTCTGAGGCAGGATTCCTGGGCAAACGGCGTCGTCAACGGGCTTGCGGTGGGTGGGGGAAGCTGATGGAGGTGGCTTGACTGCCTCCGGAAACTGTCACCTCAAGTTCACATTCTCCAGCAGGTAGCTTTGCAGCCATTTCTGAAGCTCAGCGCTGGAAGGAAACGCACATTTAATCTGTCTGTGAGGTTCTTTAAAGAGATGTCTCTCTCTTCATCTCCCCCTGAGGTCAGGAGCACGGTCACTGCACACAGTAGCTAGAAGGCTCCATTGCGTTCTTGAATTCCTGAGGTGGCCAGCATCAATCGATGCATCATGGAAGGTACTGACTATAAAACAAATGGACAAACACTGAGCAAGATATGGTAGTTCAGTGTTCTTCTTCCCTGGTGGTAATTCAAAAGTTTTCGAAGTTAATACTAATGG
Organism: Felis catus; assembly: GCF_018350175.1. Lineage (NCBI taxonomy): Eukaryota > Metazoa > Chordata > Mammalia > Carnivora > Felidae > Felis > Felis catus. Next base: position 133,248,026 of record NC_058374.1, read on the forward strand.
GTACAGACAAATGGGATATAAATTTCCATGCATTTTTATGACCAAACAGAAGCCCAAGCCCTGGGGGGGGGGGGGGCCTGCTATTAGGGAAGCAGGGAGCAGTAAATGCAAGGGGAGAAATTGCAAAACGCCGTGATTTCAGCGAGACTAGAACACTCCCCCACTCCCCCCTGAACGTCTCCCTCCTACCAAAGAGCATCTGAACAGATTTCATTTCACAAATGGAAATGGGACACAAACAAATTTTTTCAAAGTGATCTCATTAAGAGTGGGCCTGGTTTCACTGGGTTTTCAGAGCCAGGATTAATATTATAAGCGGGGGAATTCTGTTATGGGCCCCGGGGGGAAGGCAGAGAGAGAGCTGGTGCTTCAGGAACAACGCTGCCTCACCTCCTCACGGAAGTTACGCCCGGCCAGCCTGGTCCAAGCGCCCAGGCCGGATCCGAGTTCCATGTAACATAGGAAAGATCTTCCCAAGCTCAAGGTCATATCTAGAGCATGCCTTGGATATTTTTTGCATCCCTAATTTATGTGACTTTCTAATATGTTTAGCATTTGCCCTCCCCTTGTCTCCATCCTGCTTATTAAGGTAAATTTGCATAGAAATGGGATCTTGGATTTCAGGACCATTCACCTGACACTTGATCTCCTGAGGTGACCAGTATCTGTGTCAATACCATGAGGGTGACCCACAGACACCACATCTCCCTGCAAACTCAAAGCAAGGCCTTAATTAGGGGAGGCTTTTCATGTTAAAGCCACGGGGTGAAGCAAATCAGCAAAAGCATTTAGCACTCACTAAGGAGGGCAGAATACTCCTTCCTGTTGAGTGGGCCATCCTAGGTCACAATTTTAATTTGCCTTAGATGGACAGATCCTGAAGAAAGGATACAAAAAGTATATATCTTTGTTGGGGGGGGGATAAATTTTGGCACACAGTTAACTATGACATTTTGCTTGGGCTCCTGAAATATTTTTTTGCCCAATAGCTATCTTTCAGATGGGTAATCGTCATCTCTACAAATTACCTTTGGAAGACCAAACAAATGTGGAAAGTCAGAGAAACGGGTCACCTGGCTGCCATCGCTGTGGCAGTGGCTTTAATCCCCTGATCTCTGCGTGCCGCACCCTCCCCACCAGGCAGCCACCTTCCTTAGTCACCTAAATCTTGTCACTTGGGTGGAAATTCCCACAGAGAGGGTGATTGTGGTCCTGGTTTACTGGTCACTGAAAGTCATTAGGTGTGAGTTCACTGACGTAAAGGGGTTCAGACTTTGGCACATTCTGACAAACGTAAATGCCAAACAACAGCTTCCAAGACTGTCCCAACAGCGAACTGTCTTAGCACAGAAACAAAGGACTTGCAGGTCTTGGAGAATAGGCATCAAATTCCAAAGAGGAAAGTTCATAAAAGATGGGAGAAATCAGAAGAAAACTCTTCTGTCTTTTCTGTTTTTGAGCTCTTTTTGGCCAGGCTCCCTTGCTGAGGATAAATTCATTCAAATATAATTATTTTAAAGACAGAAAGACTACCTAGTTTTATCTCGTGCAACATTTTGCGTCTATTGTTTAATTTTTTTTTAAATTTTTTTTCATGGTTATTTATTTTTGACAGAGAGAGAGTGCGAACGGGGGAGAGGCAGAGAGAGAGGGAGACGCAGAATCAGAAGTAGGCTCCAGGCTCCGAGCTGTCGGCACGGAGCCCGATGTGGGGCTCAAACTCATGAGCTGTGAGATCACAACCTGAGACGAAGTCGGACGCTTAATCGACTGAGCCACCCAGGCACCCCGCGTCTATTGTTGAATTTAATCTCACATCCTTATTAGTTGAATATTATGATCTCCACTTTACAGATAAGGAAACTGAGACTCCAAGAGGTTTAGTTATTACGCAAGAACATACAGCTATTCGCCAACAAAACCAGGACTCTGCTCTATGACATCCCCCCTGTCTCCTAAAACAACAACAACTGTATTTCATTTGTAGGGTAACTTTCTTATTTTACACAGGCCCTGCGTATTACTGGGGGTGGGGGCATTTTAACTCAATTCAGAGGTATTATAATGCTATCTTTCAAAATGTGCTTGGCTTACACTATAATAATGCAATAAGGAATCTGACTAATCGAGTCCCCTGACTCTAAAGCCAGAATGTTTTCCACTCTCAAGCCATGTGGAAGGATGCTAAGTTCCCCACTGGCCGATGCCGCCTAATTCTCTTAAATGATTCAGATGTAAAAGAGAAAATGGCATCTGTCTAATTAACACCGCCCGGTTAGATATAGCTGCCAAGGGACAGCCTCAGGACGATGTTTACAGAACAGTCTTTCCAGCCCCTCGGGCCCCAAGTTAGAGATGATAGTGAATCTTCAATCCTTATCAACCAGAAGCAGAGATGCCCCAGAGATGGTGACAGGCCGGGCAGGCCAAAGGGAGGCGAAAGGGGAAAGGCGCTGCTGGCCTTCATTTCCCGCTCCTGGAGCTTGGGGATTCAGGGAACGACGGGAAGCAGATCCCACAGGCTCCCTCCCGCAGCAAGTCCACAAAAACAAAAGCCCTCCCTGCGAACCTGGGTCTTCCTCTCAGGCCCGGAGACCTTCGGCCAAGCGCCTACCACCTGCTAAGACTGCTAGGTGCCCACTGCTCTGAGCCCTTCCCTGGACAGAAAGGCACAATAAACACATTACCTCTCTTCCAGCTTCACATCACAACATGGAAGCCATTGCCAAGTTTGACTTCACCGCCTCCGGCGAGGATGAGCTGAGCTTTCACACCGGAGATGTACTGAAGGTAGGTGACGTGGGGCCCCGGGGAGCCGCGGGGGGGTTTGGGTTACTCTGGTCTGGTCACTGTGTTCATCGAACAACCCATGGCTTTGTTTCTTTTCTTTTTTAAGTTTATTTATTTATTTTGAGGGAGAGAGAGAGAGAGAGAGAACGAGTGGATGAGGGGCAGAGAGAAAAGGAGAGAGAGAGAGAATCCCAAGCAGGCTCCGCACTGACAGTGCAGAGCCGGATGTGGGGCTCAAACTCACAAAATGTGAGATCGTGACCTGAGCCGAAATCAAGAGTCAGATGCTTAACCCACTGAGCCATCCAGGTGCTCCCCCCATGCCTTTGTTTCTTCAGAACTGCATGTGGTTTCTTTCAAAAGAGAGAAATTCACCTCAATCAAAAGGGTTCCTTCTGAGCTCCCGGGTGCCAGTTACCAGGGTACACGATGGAAATAAGTCACCATCCTTGTCCTGTGATACTTGTGGTCTGGAGAGGGAAAGAAATCCATCCAAAGGGCTCTTACAGATGTTCTCGTCTAAGTGCTCAGGGAGCACAGGTGAGGGAACAAGGGATCCCACTCGAGAGATGGGGTGGCAGGAAGCTGCAGCAACACCTGTGGCCGGGGAATGCAGGGAACGTGGCTGGACGTTTACCGGAAGCTCAGGTGTAAGCAAGCCCATGTGGCTTCAGTGAGCACTGTGAGGTTCAGTGTCGCCAAAACTCAACCGAGGGTGCAGGCTGGAGACAGCCGGGAAAAAATGACTGGAACAGACGTGGGCCAATGGAGGCCATGCACACCCCGGCTGCTCGGGGACGCCTTAAAACCTGCCTAACACCCACACTTGAGTTGTTGTGGCTACGTGCAGAGACAAAGTGGCCTTGGACTTCCACATTCCATGCATCACACTTGCGGGCTTCACATCTTAACCCCGATTTTGAGCAAAAGCAGAAGCCCTTCTGCAGGCCATTTGGGGAGTCTGTGACGCTAATGCCCACCCCCCCACCGGCCTGGCCACAGAGCACCCTCAGAAATCCTGATTCCTACTCCTCAGCAGCCGATATGGGCCTTCTCAGCCTGCACAGCAACACTGAGGCCACCAGTGTCTCACCCCTAAGAAATATATTTGCCGTAGTGAGAGCCTTGTCAGTACGTGACGGGGTGACTCAGAAAGTCACTTGGTTTGGGACTTGAACACCCCCAGTATTTGTCCTTCTAACCGTTCTCAACTTGCAAGCTCTAGTAATATAGTTGTGAAGGGTGTGCCTTCAATGCTGGAGCTTCTCAAGGTCAAAACGTCACCTGGGCCGCCCACCCAGGAAGAGGCGACCTTCACTTCTGTGGGATCTTACCAAGGTCACAGAGGCATCTGCCACACGGTGAGCAGTCCCTCCCTTCTCTCTGGGATATTGTGACCATGTGATTATCAACCACTATACAGGGCCCTCGCTCAAAAGAGGCCAACGGGCCAACTCCCACCCCTCATCTCCCATTGCGAACAGAACCCAATATCTTGCTCAAGAGTTTCCTATTCCTCAGAAAAGCAGAAAGAAAAAAATGTTCTTCAACTCTGCTTCTCCGTCCACCTCCTGATTTCTTTCTTCTCCTTGGCTCCCAACCCCAGGAAGAGTTCCCTGTGCTGGTGCCTCTACTTCCTCACCTCCCACTGAGTCTGCTGGAACTTTCTGGAAACTGCCTCTTACCCTCAACACTCCCTTCAAGTCCACCCGTGATCTCCTTAATGTATCATAGCATGACACTACTATAGCGCCTGTAGAAGGTGACACCGTTAGCTGTCCCTCTTCTGCATCTGACTGGACCTCTGCCTTGCTCCTCAACATTACTCTGTCCTGAATATTCTTCTTGAGATCTCTCAAGCAATCCCCCGTCTCACGAGAGAGGAGTCCGATGAAGTAAAAGGGAGCGGGAGTTTAGAGCCAGAGAAGCTGGGAGTTTGAATCCCAGCTGACTAGCTGTATGGCCCTGGATCAGTCCCCTGCCCCTCTGAGCTTCATTGTCCTTCATCTGCAAGCGGGGACCGTAACTATTTTGCAGGGTTTGGGGAAGGATTAGAGTTAATGGCCCCGCCTCAAAGTGGATGTTTCGTGAATGGTTGCCGTATTCCAGTATTCCCCATTTCTACCACCGTTCAGACCATCGCCACAGCCCCTTGACTGACTTCATCACCTCCTGTCTCTTACTCCTTCAATCATTCTACGTACTAGTCTTCAGAGGATCTTTCTGGGAAAAAAATCAGGTCAGATCACCTCCTTGCTCAAAAACATTCAGCGGTTCCCCATTACCAGTTGATAGAAAGTTAAGCCACCCGGCCCCAACCCGCTCCCCAACCTCCCCAAGCTCTCGTCCGTGAACACGCACACATACATACACGCACGCGCACATACACACACCCTTGTGTATGTAATGCCCAGGTCACGTTGCAATATATACACCGAGTTTCTCGCACTCTCCCCGTACTCCAAATGCCTTTCTCCTCCACAGCCATATTTGACTACCTCTGCCTCGGAGCCCTCACTAATCCTCCACACCCCCTATGGCCCCAGCAAAATGAGTCACTCCCTCTTTAGCTCTTCCACGGCATGGCAACACACGTCATTCAAGGTGCTGCTGATCTCCCCTCCCGAGACGGTTATTTATGAGCAGCCAAACCCCTGTGCTCTTACTCACACTACACCCACCTCCCATCACTGCCCTTACCCTGTGGGACCCTGACCGCCCGTGCATGAGTTGGCTATTCCACTCGCCAAAGCTCTGTGAGGGCAGGGGCCAGGTCTGCCTCAGTGTCCAAAACAGCAGAAAGGTGACCCTCCCTAATATTTGACGAATGAATGAGTGGTGGTTCCCTCCATCTAGGAGCTCCCTGAGAGCAGAGCCAAGCCGGTTCATCTTTGTGTCTTCCCAGCAGCGCCCCCACGCAAGTCACAGCCCCAAATAGGTGCTCAGCGCAAATTGCGTGAATTGTTAAATTGCATTTCTGCACGCTCGTGTAGAATTCCATCAGAAGGGCAAACCTGTCCTTTTCAAATCCTGTCCCTTGCAGCTGTGCTGATGGAAAGAAAAGTGGAGAGGGGCTTGTTGGCCGAACCCCACAGCATGTCTCTATCATGGCGGTCAGTAGCCCTGCCCGTGGGTCTCTATGTATGACTGCAACATCTGCCCCTCCGCTCCAGAGATGGGTAAAAAGCCCCAAGATCTTGCAATTGCTTTCCAAAGCAGCTCTTGACCGCCCCAGCAATTTACTCCTGGGATGCTCTTTCATCCTAGACTTTTCGTGCTAAAAGACTAAACAGACTTTTTCACTAAAAGGTACCAACAACGTCTGACGAGCTCACCACCAGCTAACCCCCTCTAGACTGTGAGTTCCCCGGGACACAGGCCTCAGCTTCTTCACCTCTGTATTCCCAGCACCTAAGCGCAAACAGCAGGTGCTCACTAGATGCCGATCAAAGGACGATGAACAAGATGGTGGACGGGGAACTCTGGCCGAATGGCTCGATCCAGCTTCTCCTGTGACGGAAACATTAGGAGTCAGATAATTTTATGTTCATGCCTCAACCCCTTGGACCGGCAGCTCTGTGCGGCCCCAGACTTAACGTTTTCCCTCTTAAATCTGCCGCTGTTTAAAAAAAAAAAAAAAAAAAAAAAAAACGACCCAGTCCATTTCCACCTGCTTCTGTACTGTGTCTAACTCAACCCGGTTTCTTCCTACTAAAACAGTGACCTGAAAGCATGAAGAGTTAATCCTATGTAATTAACTGCAATACTTCAGATTTCTGCTATGCCTCTAAGAGCTATAATTCCATCCAATTTTAAAATTCTCCCAACTGTACATTTTGTCCTCTTCCCACGTCTAACTTATTCTCAGGCCATGTAACCCAGAAAATTATTCTCGTAGGCAACATTATACGAATTAACATACAGTAAAGTGAAGTGTAAAACCTCATGTGTTCAGGCTGAACCCCTTGCTCGAGTTTTCATGATGGGGACAAGAGATAGGGGGAACCGAACAGACAGAGAGATGAGAAGAACAGGAAGTATGGGGCCCTGGGCCAACAACGGCAGAAGGAAACCACCTCCCCCCAAACACTCCTCTTTGCAGAAAATGAGATTCTTTTAAAACCTTGCCTTCTATACGCCATAAAAAGCCTGTAAATTCACCTCTCTGGGAACACGATCTTAGGCAGACGGAGCACCAGGTGGTGGGGAGAAATGGCCGCCATCGTGGGATAATCTTTCAGTTGCTACAGGAGGTAGATGGGTGTGAGCCACAATGACTAAAATTACAGCTGGTTTCAGGTCAGAGAACTAAGTACATAGTTGGTTCTTACCGTGATGAGCCAATTTCCACATGGCCTCTTTTACCTTATCCCCGCTCACCTTCGTATTTGACATGTGCTACCCAGCCCAAACATCGCACTCCCATGTGATGGGAGAAAGGAACTCTAAAGCCATACGTTGAGGGGTGAAGGCAGGGAGTGAAGTGTCCTTGTGTTCTCTGTGTGAATCCCGGGCACCGGTGCCGGGTTTCCAAGTGCTTTTTTTGACCTAGATTTTTCTGCTCCCCCCACTCCGCCCCCTCTCGGCATACACACACCCACGAGTCCTTAGTGATACCAGCAGTCATATTTGATGATGGAAACTATAAAGTTTTCTGTCCTCAGCAATTCTAGAACTCAAATATGAGACACACTCTTGTTTCTTCAGAACAGGTGATTAAATTCAAAACATACACATATAATGCTTTCAAGAACTTATAAACCCTACTATGTCCTTCGGAGCTGGAGGTCTCCCTCCCAAGAATACCACATTTTGCAGAATTGTGTTTTAAAAAATTTTTAATGTTTATTTACTTTTGAGAAAGAAAGAGACAGAGGGAGGGAGGGGCAGAGAGAGAGGGAGACACAGAATCTGAAGCAGGCTCCAGGCTCTGAGCTGTCAGCAGAGTCTGCTGCAGGGCTCGAACCCACGAACCAGGAGATCACGACCTGAGCCGAGGTCAGACGCTTAACCCACTGAGCCACCCAGGCGCCCCTTTCAGTATGCACTTTCTGAAGGACTTCGAGGTACCAGAGCTCATCTGATCCTCACATCAGCTCGGGAGATGCTAGCTGGTTGTCACTGTCCCCATTTATCAGATGGCTAATTGACCTGCGGAAAGTCACACAGCGAGTGACAGGGCCAAGCTGGAAACCAAGCCTTCTCAATTCCAAACGCGGAGGGCCGGCCCCTTTCTTCCACCCCGGGGGTGATATTCGAAATATCAGTTACTTCGCTGTCTTCATCTCTGCTCCTCTCTGGGACGGAGACCTGCTTCTCCTCATGTATTAGCAAAGCCATCACCCCCCACTCGGTCTCCCAAGGGCGAAATCCGGAGCCCTCCCAGAGTCCACTTCTCCCTCGGTTCCAAGAACGGTCGCGAAATCCCGCACGCTTCGCTTCCAGGTTCCTCTAAAATACCTCTTCGCCCCTCGCTGGGATGGCTGCACTCCCTTCCCAGACTTTCCCCTGCCCAATCCGTCTTCACTTTCTGATGCAGGGCTCTGTTGTGTCCCTGTGTTATGGCCCTGCTCAGAATCCTTTAGTGGTTCCCCATAAATTTCAAGATGGAAGCCCAGACTTTCCAACATGGGCTACAAGGGCCTGTACCTCTGGTATCCCCCCGGCCCCTGGGGCCACAATCTAACCTCCCGCGGGACGGAAGCCTTTCATTCCCAGAATGCACCTCACTTCCTCTCATCCCAGAAGTTCCTGCGCCGTCTGACTTTGCCTGGGTAACTCCTTCCGTTGCCTGGGCAACCCCAGGGCCTCTCCTCCAGGCAGTCTTTCCTGCCCACCTTCTGCTTTCTCCTTTAGTGTAGCATGTCTATCTGTTACGGAGTCTTCAGCTACAAGAAACAGGAACTTAAATGCGGCTTAAACAATAATGCAAATGTATTACTTCTCATACAAAGTCCCGAAGCAGGAGGGCTCCAGCGTGGCTAATTCAGTGGCTCGGTGACACCATTAAGCTTCTTTTCATTTTTTTGCTCTGCCGTCTTCATTATTGTTCAAGTCCATGCCGCCCGCTTTAGAAACATTCTCAGTGGGGGATGGGGGCAAATATTTGTCTTTTAATAGCGAAACTACTATTTTCTGAAATAACCAGAAGCCACATAGAGCCAAGTGGTGAGTCATATGAGTAATCAAGGGAAGTGATAGCATTTGGGGTCACAGTCAAAGAAGGACCATACAGTAATGAGACCGAACTTCCGGTTTTGCTTGTGATCTGGCTCTAAAAGCAAGTTTAGAAAAGGCATCCCAAACATCTTGAGTTACGTCCAAATTGTTTGTGAAGCACATGGAGTGTGAACACAGAGAGTTACTGTTTTCAAAGCTGGCCCCACTGGATGTTTAAGTTTTAATTTGCTTGTGGAAAAAAAAAAAGGAACAAATTAAATTTTTAAAAGGTTCCTGGTTACCTAGCAGAGAAGAAAAAAACCATGGAGTGGCCGCTCTTGCCTTCCCAACACCTGCTCACATGAGGAGCTTCAGGTGCTGAGATCTGGGACACATGAGTTTCCAACGTACAAAGAGAAAGGATTGCAGAGAGGCCCCTGAATGCTGAGTCTGGGAGGTCACACCATGGTGGCGTCCCAGGTGTGGATGGCACTAGGGGACAGAAATTAGCTCGGGGTCAAGGAAGCCAAACTCTAGAGACAAACCTGTTGCTCTCCCACTGGAGCACCTGTGTTGTCTCTCTGGCTTATTTCCCTCTAAATCCAAAAGGGTGTTCTTTGCCCCGCAGCCCCCTTCTTCTGCCTCTTGGCGTCCTCCCTACAATCTTTGTCCTTCCTTCCTTCCTTCTCTTCCATGTAGATCTTAAGTAACCAAGAGGAGTGGTTCAAGGCGGAGCTTGGGAGCCAAGAAGGATATGTGCCCAAGAATTTTATAGACATCCAGTTTCCTGAGTAAGTATTTCCAGCCTGCTGACACGGGCCTACCCACTCACACTCCCCTTACTTTTTCAGCAGTCACTAAAATTATCCATCCATACCCAAGACACTGTCAAAACCGGTTGCCTCTGGAGAGGGAATCACAAAGCTGAAGGCCAGGGTGGGAGGGAGATTTGCATTTCACTGCATTCCCTTTTGAATTTTATACCATGTGCATGTATCGCCTATTTTAGGTTTATAAGCTAAACTCATCTATAACCGCAATCACAGGGTTTCCACAAATTCCACCGGGGGCGCTGTTGGCCACCCGTGTCAGAAGCTGCCTCTTCAGAGCGAGTCTTTTCTCCCAACCTCTTCCACCCTCACTAGGGACCCCACACAGCTCCCTGCCTTCCCTAAACCGTGCTCAAACCAGTGAGAACAATCAGAGTGGGGGGAAGAGGAAATTCCCTTCCTAAGGAGGAAACAGAAAAATTGAGATTGGGTCTCGTTTGTCTCAAGAATTGACCACAAAAGTTAGATAGAAATCTAATCTGGCCCGCGAGTCACAGTCTAGCCCAAAGAGCAGAGGTCTGTTAGAAACCCCAAGCGGTGTGGGCGACCCTGTGAACCAGGACTGACCACTGAACCGACAGAATGACCACTGACCTCAGCGCTTGACGTTGCCCTGTAATCTCTTCAATGACCCCCTCACACCTTCTCGCTCCTCAAGCCTCCAGCCCCTCCCCCACGGCACTGTTGACTCAGGGCCTTCCTTCCAGGGTCACTGGGACGATCAAGCCACCGGAAAAGCCCCTCTTGCCCATCCCCCCACCTGACTCACTGCATCCACCCACCTCCTGCAACTTACTGGGACACTGCCTTTCCTGCAGCCGGTTGGGAAGAATCGTCTGTGCCTCTGGCAGAAACTCTCCCCTCTCTCTCTGTCTCACATCAATTCTCTCTTCCTCTCTGCTGGGTCACTCCCATCCACAAAGATGCTGCAGTGTCTCCCGTCTAACAAAAACAAAACAAAACAAAGCATTCTTGATCCCAAGTCCCCTTCCAGCTACCACCCCCCTTCTTCAAAAGAATTGTGTGCACTCTTATCTCTAACTTCTCTCCTCCTACTGAAACCTTTTTATCAAGGTCACAGTGAACAACTGGGTCCGCTGTCTCAGCATGGTAGAACATAAGTTCCGTGGCAGCAAGGGTTCTTGTCCACCTTGCTCACCGCTGTATCCCGAGTGCCCAGAAGCAGGTCAGCGCATAGTAGATATTTGATAAAAACTGTTGAATGAACAAGTGAATAGCTTTGGAATGATGCGTAATAACGTAACCCTGCCCACTCGCTTAACTTATAGCGTGTGGACGTTTTTTGCAAGTCTTGAAGTCACGTGTCAAACTCCCATCAGAGGATAAGTGTGTACTTTCTAAACGATCTCCTAACTGCTGGCTGCCTCTTCCAAAATATTTCCATTGAGGTATGGCTGCTGAGGAGCGTGGCCCATTCCTCTGCCCGGCCCCATTACATTTCCTGCACAAGGCAAAAGCTGTGGCGGGCAGTCCCTTGTTCAGCCCTGCAGCAAAGCACGACAGGTATCCCGGCAGGATCTCTAGGCAGGTGACCACCAGAAACCCTCTGCTTCCAGCCCCTCGGAGCCCAAAGAAACTTCGCCTGCAGCACCAGGTCTGGAATAAGGTGCTCCTGTCTGGAGTCTAGGTTCCTGAATTCCAGAGAGCGTAGAGAATTGCTCACAAAGGAATCCAAAGAGTGTGGGACATTCACCTTAGGGGGACGCACATACTAGCCTTCCAGGGGCAACAATGGAGCAGCCGCCTTGAGGAAATGGGGCCAGTCCCTCTTAGGGCCTCTGAGTGATCGCAAACACTCATTTCGCTCTTGTGTGGTTGAGAGGTTTCTGGCCACCTGCCCTGAGGCTGCAGCTACTGTTTGCCTTGCCTCTATGGCAGCTCTTGGCCTTCACACGCGCTCTGCCACCTGCCGCAACACTTAGAGGCTGCCTGCCACCCTGACTGTTCCCCTGAAAGTGTAGTTTCTCCCCTGTTTCTTCTTTTCCACCATAAAGATTATTTTCCTGGATTTGGGGGAGGGCCCCGGAGCTGGCTGTGTAGACGCTGCTCTCTGGTCGCTGCTAGCCTTGCTCCATGCCACCCGGATCATGAGGGCCCTTGGGTTCTCAGGGGGGCCCAGTGAGCTCTCAGCCTGGGGGAGAGCCCACGGCTCCCCAGCTCTGGTCCCCCAGCGCCTGAAGGGGCTCCTGTCTTGCTGGCACATCATCTGTCCCTGCAGCGCTCTTTCCTAGTGACATCCCTCACATAGCTGCCAGCAGGCGGCCGCTTCCCGCAGCGAGTCACTCCCACACTGTCCCATTTTGGTGCAGTGGCACATTTCCATGATTCAGGTTTTCCAAGCGAGAGAGAGGGAGGGAACAAAGGGGGTGCGTCAGGGGAACACTCACTTGCCTCGCCTGCAAACCGCCTAGAGCATGTGTTTGGTTTTAGAGGCCCCGGCCCCCCCTTCGGCCTCTTTCTGCTCTCTACTGACCAGAGTCCCCGGCCTCTGTCCCTTTGGCTCATCTCTTCTCCCCTTCCCCTCCATCGCTCTGGCAACTCACCAAGATCCTCTGGTTTTATCTCATCTAATAGATGGTTTCACGAAGGCCTCTCCCGACACCAGGCAGAGAACTTACTGATGGGCAAGGAGGTTGGTTTCTTCATCATCCGGGCCAGCCAGAGCTCCCCAGGGGACTTCTCCATCTCTGTCAGGTACTGGCCACCCCCAACCCAGACTGCTAAGGCCGTGAGGTGACCTCTTGAATGTGACCTATTTATGGCTCAGGAGCATGGTGGCCAAGGGGCCCGGGCATCTTATTAACTGGGATGCCGTCCATTTCCTTCCCATGACACATGTATATAACTCTTCAGTACGCTGGTTTGTGGCCAAATTATGTAGATGTTCATCTGCTTCCCCTTCCAGCCCAAGTGCTTCTGGAAGGACAAGATTTTATTCTATTTCGTCTTTGTGCCTTTAACAGTGCCTTGCACCCAGTAGGTGTTCAATGAGTATTTGTGCAAGGAAGCGGGGCAGGAGAAGGAAGGGAGAATTCCCAGCTGTCCACATCTGTCTTGAGGTTTCAATCTGAGCCTTTTCTTTAACTACTGATATACGTCGGAAGAAGGCTCCGAGGACAATTAAAATCCCAAGTCGCTGCTGTAGGGGACAGAGGTAGTTGTACGTGGTGACACAAAAAGAAGGGCTACGTCAACACACTGTCACGCAGCAAGCTGACAGCAGCAGACGGGAGCCGAGGAGGGCCGGGGTGAGGGACGGTAGCAGCAAAATCTCACTCGTGTGCATGCCCGGGAGGAAGTGAGTCAGTCCAGGCATAAACATGACACAGCCCCACACTCAGAGAAACCCCAAGTCTGAGCACACTGCGTGTGGTCAGCCCGTCTGGAATCGCGAGTCCCATATCAGGCGTGGTGGCCACATGTGAAAGTGCATAAATTAACACTGATTTCCATGCAGGAGGAGACGCGTGCGGTGGGACCGCCTGTCAAGTTCATTGACAGGAAATGTTGGTTCAGATTGTTCAATACGCTTTGAAAGGCATACGGCTCTAGTGCTTTAAGCGCATAAATCCAATCTCAGGTAATGAACTGAGGCCGCTTTACTCTTTAGAAAGAATGGATATTTTAAGGAATAGGTAGGAAGGACTTACAAATAATGGGTCAACCATTCATATGCACGTATGCCTCTAAAGTGCTCAAAAATAGCTTGGTCTCATTAGCTTTGCCCTTGCAATCTTACTTAAACTCTTAATTTTCCTTAACTAAAACTTTTTTTTTTTTTTTCACAGCTTAGGCAGTAGTAAATTTTAGCTCAGGCCTACACTGATGTATCACAGATTCTAAATTTGTCAGGTTTTAATGCAATTTTGCTCTATTGATAAATCCTACAACCAAATCTCTTTCTTAAGGGCCCCGATTACAGGCTGGACCCCGGAAATGGTTACATTGAAGGGCATCTCTTGGTGCCTTTGGTTTGCATGAAGTGGACTGTGGCTTTTCAGCTAGAAATCATGGTTTATATTTCCTCCACTAAGGTGAATTCTCCAACACGGTCAGCCTTGACTTCTGCCAGTGCAGCTCCTTGTGAATATCGCCATAATCATGATTATATCTCTTGCAGAAATGTAGCATAATATATTCCAAAGCAAATCATTTTCATTTATTCATACATCTGCTTTCTGTCATGCAAAGATAATTAAGAGCTAATTGTAGTCCTATCACTTAGCATTTGTTAAGGGTCTGAAACACTAGGTTTTAGAGTCTGGAGCCCTGAGTAACATCCTTTTCTCGGCCCCTCTCTGAACTTGACACATTGGTGCAGCCACTCTCTCTCCATGGGCGCACATGACCAGCTGCAGGCCTGACATCCAGCCCTCTCAGCTCATGAGAGAGCAAGGGTTAATGTTTCTCTCTCTGTTTCTTTGACTAAGAGGTGGTAGATGAATAATTATATCACAAGAATATTTCCTCCTCCACGCACAGATGTGAGGAGTAATGACTTAATGAATTAAGCCATGTGGTGTTAGAGTGAAGAAAGCATCTGTTAGAGGCCACCTCCAAGGGGAAGGCCATGCAGTGATTGCAAAGTCAGTTCTACCCCAGAGCAGTCCAGCAGAGGTCACTGCGCAGGCTCACCTGGCTCTGAGCAGAGCCCAGCACATAAGAGGAGACTGAAGATCAGTCAAAATTCCTGTCCCCTCTGAACATGGACCACTGATTCCATCCTTAAGAAACCTGCACTAACCTTCCGAGGTATCTTTACTCTCCAACTCTCTTTAAATTCGTGACCTTTCTGTTGGATCAGGCAATTCGTATCATTAGTTTATTTTTAGACATAAATGTATGTCTGTTTGACAAATAAACTTGACATCCAAAAGAGAAGGACTTGGTGATGGAGAAACACTGAGAAATTGAGCTGTTACTAATTGAGCTATTAGTAAAGGCCAAGGTCCCCCTTTCCAGATGAATAAAATCCAATTTCTCCAATCCTGGTACAAATATTTCCAGCTGGTGCTGAAAGGTGCCGATCTAAAAGAAGTTAGCATGTGCACACGGTGTGACAGGCCCAATTCGCTAGACTGGAATCAGAGAGCGAGGTTCTTGCCTCAGCTCTGCCACTCACTCACGGTGGCCTTGGCCAAGCCCCCGCCATCTCTCTGAACCAGCGTCCTCCTTCATCTGTAACGTGGAGACAGGGCTAACCAATCTCAGAGGTCCTTTACAATGAAAACACCACATCGCTATATAACTTTTCTCCCCTAAAAGTTCAAAATCTTCTGTAACCTTACTTATGTAAAACGTAAACCAAGACCAAGAGATCGCCTTTATATAGAGAACCGATTGTGACAAATTTCTCAAGGTGGTCTCTTACTGTCCAGAGCTAGTTTATGGGCTTAAAGGAGCTGGTTCAAAGTATTTCTGATAATGGAAAGGTCACAGGGGTGAAAAGCCCTCCCCTCTGAGTCTTGTCAGAGTTCTTAGCATAGTACAGAACTCAGGGATTGCCACATTTCAAACAAACATTGTAAAGAGTCCTTAACCTTGTAGTCATTAAAGCACTCAGAACATTTTTTTCTTTCCTTTTTTTTTTTAAAGAACTTTTTTTTTAATATTTATTTTTGAGAGAGAGAGAGAGAGAGAGTGTGCGAGCTGGGGAAGGGCAGAGAGAGAGAGGGGCAGAGGATCTGAAGCAGGCTCCAGGCTCTGCACTGACAGCAGAGAGCCCGATGCAGGACTCGAACCCACAAACCGTGAGATCATGACCTGAGCCGAAGTCAGACACTTAACCAACTGAGCCACCCAGGCACCCTGGAAACATTTTTTTTCTTATGAAAGGTCGGCTCCAGTGTCAGAAAATAGATTATCTTCTGCTGATGTAAAAATCCTTTCTAATGCAGCCTGTGTCCTGAGCGGTCCCTCCCACAAATCTCCCCTTAGAATTTAACTGAGCCAGCCCCACCTGCCACTGGATGGGCAGGCACTTGCGGTTCCATTTCCTGCCCAAACAGAACTCTAGCATCCCTGGAAGCAGTCAGTCCTGGGGGGTGAGGACATTGTCGTGATGTAATATACAATGTGGATTCTCCTTGATCTGTAGGCATGAGGATGATGTTCAGCACTTCAAGGTCATGAGAGACACCAAGGGTAATTACTTCCTGTGGACAGAGAAGTTTCCATCTCTAAATAAGCTGGTGGACTACTACAGGACGACCTCCATCTCCAAACAGAAGCAGATCTTTCTGAGGGATAGAACCCGAGAGGATCAGGTACACCTCAGGCCCCGATCAGCCCAAGTCTGGAGATTTTAGGCAACATGAGACCTATGTGACCCGTCAAGGCAATGCATTTGATGGGCATGTCCTCTGAGTATTCTGGAAGACAGAATCTCAGATCTGGAGGTCAGATCTCAGTTAAACCCTGTCTTAACACTTCCTAGCCATGTGACTTAGGAAAGTTGTCCAATCCTGAGTTTACTGATCCGTAAAACCAGAAGGTGGTGATACCTAGCCCACAGGATGGTTGTGAAGGTTGGAGAAGATAATGTATCCCCTCCCCTTACGTCATTCCTAACAATGCTACAAACAACACTCAGCAAACATCAGCTCTTACCTGTAGATACTTTATTTTGTTATTACAAATACTACTACATCATAGCTTTCAGCCTAGCGTAGGAGTTGCCCAGAGATGAAGGCCAGGGGCCACACACAGGGGTGTTGGAGAGCAGCCTGGAGTCTAGGACGAAGGCAGTGGGGAGAGCTTTGTCACAGGAAGGAGGGTGGGGGTGTTGGAGGAAAAAAACTGACCTGGAATTCTTGCTCTTAGAACATTATGAAATATAAATATTTTAATAAATTATTTTCTTAAGTTTATTTATTTTGAGAGAGAAAGAGAGAGAGCAGGGAAGGGGCAGAGAGAGAGAGGGAGAGAGAGAATCCCAAGCAGGCTCAGTGCTGTCACCGTATGATCACAAACTGTGTGATCATGACTTGAGCTGAGGTCAAGAGTCAGACGCTTAACCAACTGAGCCACCCAGGTGCCTCTAGAGTATCATTTTAATAGAAAATGCATCAGACAAACCTAGCTTTAAATCCTGACTTCATCACTAACTGTCCTTGTTGCCTAGCCAAGTTAAAAAACCTTTGTGAGGGTCAGATTTCTCATCTGTAGAGTGGAGAGAAAAGAATACCTCCCTCCCTGGACTGTTGTAAGGATTAAATAAGACAGTATAGTGATAGCACTTGCCATAGGGTCTGGACAATAGTAAACACCAAGGAAAAGTTAAGGTGCCTCCTGTAGGTAAATTCACCGCCCCTCCCTCCCCCCGCGCGCACACACACACATTATAAAATATCTTTCAAAGGAAATGACATGGTTATAAGAAAGAGGTGTGTATTATACGAAGAAGCCTTCTCTGGAATAGTTGAAATCCCAGAAAACAAGTTATCTGAAAAGGCATTGAGACTTTCAAAGCAACACATGCCCTGGGGAAGTAGAGAAAACCATTTCAGGTGATTGGTTAATTGTCAGCTTGAGAAGTGACAGTTCTAGGAAAAAAGGGTGTTCCCAGCAAGTGCCCATAAAAGTTCAGAAAGAAAACAAAGGTTAACTAAAGACCTTGTGAGTTATTTTAATCAAGAAACAGACAGAGGTATTAATTTACTAGGATGTGCATGCAGAGTTAAAAGAGTTAGCATAAAAGTGCATTAAACTAGATTAAACGAGTTCATATTCGCAAAGCACTTAGAGGGGCGCCTGGGTGGCTCAGTCCGTTGAGCAGCCAACTCTTCATTTCAGCTCAGGTCACGATCCCAGCGTCATGGTCCTGCTTGGGATTCTTTCTCTCCTCCCTCTCTGCCCCTCCCTCTGCTCAAGGGCACACACTCTCTCTCTCTTCAAACAAATAAACTTTTTTCTTAATTAACAAAATAAATAAATAAACAAATAAAGCACTTAGAATAGCGCCTGGCATATGTGAAGCCCAGGGCCCTGTGTAATTGTTAAATAAAAATAACCAGAAAGGACCTCTGAGTCACAAGGTTATGGCCGCATTAAGCAAAAAGCCTTGCTCCTTCCCAGCATGCCCAGCGGCAGGCCTGGTTTCCATGGTGCTGCAAGAGGGTTGCTGTGTGGGTCTCTATCACCAGGCTATAAATGACAGCTAAAAATCACGCAAAGTCAATAGCAGAGCTTATCGGGAGGGCAGGCTGTCCCGTGGTGTGGCAACACGAGATAAGGAGGGGTGGCATTGTGTCAGTGAAACAGAATATTTAGCCTGATTACACAGAGGAAAACAAGCCCACTAGGAAGGGACTGACTGGGTAGCACGTGGAAAGTGAACCAAAGGCCCGAAATCCCCAACCTGGGAGAATCTGAGAACGTAGAGGCCACTTCTGAAACTGCGAGGGCCCGAACTGTCACCGGTTGTGTTTAGGCTGCCCGCCCCCCTCCAGCTGTTTCTTGGAGCTGTCTCTCCAGCAAAGTCTGGAAACAGCTGCCAGAACGGTGGGGTGGGGCCGGGAGATTCGGGAGGAGGATGGAACCACATCACCTTCGTGCTCTCCCAGGGTCACCGGGGCAACAGCCTGGACCGGAGGCCCCAGGGAGGCCCACACCTCAGCGGGCCCGGGGGAGAAGAAATCCGGCCGTCGATGAACCGGAAGCTGTCGGATCATCCAGCGCCCCCTCCCTCGCAGTACCCCCCGGCACCGCCACAGCAGCAGCGCTATCTACAGCACCCCCACTTTCATCAGGTACCTCCAAACAATGACGTGGGCACAGCGAGGTAGGGAAGGGGAGGCTCAGGCCACTTAGTGTGGGAAAATTCCCTACAGTGTCACGTACAACCGTCCGTGCTTGGGGGTCTGTCGTGGTCCTGGGACTGTGGGCGGGGGAGGGCCATCTGAGGCCCCCCGCCTCATCTGAGCCCGGGAGGGCTGACAAAGTTCATAAAGACCCGGGACCTCCCAAATGGCAGAAATATGATAACGTGATATAGGAACTGCTCTTGGCAAAGAAGTCTCTGTGAATTCGTTGGCTCCCCGCCTGAACACACATACACACACACACGCACACACATTCCTACCCTGAGGATTCAGCGAACCGTTGCTCCGTTTTCCTGTCAGCCCCTTAACCCATCTGGCTGTGGAGATCCACAAGAAAAGCAGTTTAACACCCACAATAGAGCCTTGCTTATTTATTTATTTATCCCCTGCCTTGTTCCAGATGGGATTTGGGGCCGCTTACCGAGACGGACAATACAGCCAGATAACATCGTTCCTAAATTCCTCAGTAGGGCATACTAAGCCCTTTGTGAGCTGTTTTCCCCAGCCTCTCTCCTGCAGACTCTCCCCAAACCTCCCCACCCCCCACCCTCCCCACTCCTGGAGCAAACACACATTCCAGCAACACTGCACTATCTTTAGTTACCGGAATGATCGATTGTGTTTTCTCTCATACCTTGGGGGCTTTTTATATGATGTTTCCTTGGCCTAAAATGCCCTCTCCTGGCTGATCCTTCTCCTCCTCTAAGCTGGAGGCCAAGGATCACCTCCTCTAGGAAGCCTTCCTTGATTACCCTGGCAGACTCAGACATTCTTTTTACACTTAAATGTGGATGCTTTCCCCTCTAAACTGACCCTCCATGAAGACAAGGACCTTTTCTTTCCAGTTACAAATCCCCGGTGATTAGGACAGTACTACACACGGGGCAGGTGCCTGATAAATATTCTTTGATTGAATGAATGAAATCTGGCATGGTCTTCACAGCCGAAGGTCCCTTTGCTATCCTTCCACCTCACCCCACCAGCCGGGGCTTATTGTCAGCAGCAGCAAGTATTCTTGGAACACTGGCTGTGTCCATGGCATCTGAGCAAGGCGCGGGGTTTGGGGGGGGGGTTGCGGGCTGAGAGGGATGTGGTGCGGTGACAGGGTCCTCCGTTACATGTGTTTCTAGGAACGCCGGGGAACCAGCCTTGACATAAACGACGGGCACTGTGGCGTGGGCATGGCCAGCGAAATGAACGCCGCCCTCATGCACCGGAGACACACAGACCCAGTTCAGCTCCAAGTGGCCGGGGTACGTGAACCTTCCCTCTCTGGGCTCAGTGAAGGCGGCAAGAGGGGCACTTAGGGAAATGGTCGGTCCTCCAGGAGAGACACGCTGCTGGGAGCTCAGAACGGAGGTGGTGGGAACCCAGCAAGTGAGGGCGGAGAGGTGTCCCCGGGGCAGAGCCGATCCCGGTCTGTCGTCGTCTGGCCGCAGGGCCTTGCCCTGTCCTGGCTCCGGCTCTAGCAGAGGGAGATCTGTCGCCTTTTTTGTTGCGATCCATCTGCCTCGGTCGCGCTAGCACCGTGGGCTGTCAGCTTGGGCACGCTGCCATCCTCTCTGTCCCCTGAAGACAATAAAAAGACCACGTACCGATGCAGGGAGAGTAGTTGTCCAGGATTCTCTTGGGGCCTCGGAGAATAACATCTCCGCGGGTGAAAGTCCTGAGTCTCGGAGTTCTGATATCGTGCAGCGAGGTGTGCTTGCAGCTCCGGCGGGGCTTGGGGCGTCTCTGGAGAGCCACAAGCCAGCCTCCAGGGCAGACAGCTCACGGAGGACTCTGTCTGGCCGCAGAGCCTCCTCCGTGTGACCGTGGCTCCCAAGGCCAGCCCAGCCGCCCTGGCTCGGCAGGACCCCTCTGTGTTTCCCCGACAGCGAGTGCGGTGGGCCCGGGCGCTGTACGACTTCGAGGCCCTTGAGGACGACGAGCTGGGCTTCCGCTGCGGAGAGGTGGTGGAGGTGCTGGACAGCTCCAACCCGTCCTGGTGGACCGGCCGCCTGCACAACAAGCTCGGCCTCTTCCCCGCCAACTACGTGGCCCCCATGATGCGATGAGCCCCTTCCGGTGGGGCCCGAGGCTTTCGTCTGAAGCTGCCTGCAAGAGAGGGGGCAGGGGAGAACAGCTGGAACTACGTGTACATCCGTGTATATGCGTGTGCACACACACGCGCCTATGTGTACGTGCATTCGATAATAGTAATTTATTGGCGATGCGGTCGGTTCATTAGTTGATATGAAAGGAAGTCAGGTGGAGAATTCTATTCGTACTTGTTTTTCTGCTCTCCCCTCAGCGGGTGTGTGGAAGGCAGGGGGAAAGTTGGGGTGGGGGCGGGCAGAGACATGAAACCGAAGTTCTTCCTGTCCTTAAGATGGCACCGCTTCCTCCTGGTCTTGGGACTTTCACTGAGACTGGCCGAGCAGAGATCCACATCCCGGCGTTGGACGCAGAACAACAGGGTGGAGCCGGACTCGGTGGGGCCACGTTTTGGCTTTCCCTCCGAGCCCCGCTCCCCTTGAGGTTTTGCAGGGCAACGTCCCTCCTGTGCGACCAGGGTGGGCACTGCTGGGCAGAGACCAGAGGAGCAGCCACACGGGACTGGAGCAGCGGGTGCCTGGAGGCCTGGGTGAGGCTGGCCTCCTGCCCCGTGCTCAGCGGAGACCTTCGCCTCCCTCGCCGGAGTGCTCCTCAGCCCTGAGAAACAGAGACCGTGAGGAGCTCAGCACTGGCAAATGGCGGGTTTTTCACAAATCCCCAGTGGCTTGCTTGGGTGTCACCTCTGTTTCCCCGGATACCAAGAAAGCAGCATCTGACATTCTGTAAAGTGCTCGGAGAAGCCCTGGCTGAGAATGCGGGACTTTAAAGCCATTGTTTTACGACTCCCAGGGTGTCTCTTTGGGTCTCTATTGGTTTTCCATTGTCCTGAGGATGCTTTGCCCAGTGGCAGAGAGGGAAGCCCACTCCACAAGAGCATTGACTAGCAATTGTTGATCGGTTGACTGATTGACTGAACTTGACCCTGGGAGGGAGCCGGCTTTGACGGGAGCTTCCTGTTGGATCTGGCCGTAGAGTCATTGCTGGCATCCTCTCTCCAGCCTCGACCCAAGAGCTGCACCTGGGGAGAGGGACCCCATTGCCCCTGTCTCTCCTGCCACCTCAGAATTATGTTTCCTTGGGCTCAGCTGGGGGTGTGGAGCACAGGCTGGCCTGGCTGGGGAGAAGGGACCCTGGAGAAGGAAACAGTGTTTTGGTGGAGCCTGGGAGCAAACACGTCTGCGCCGAGAGACCTGAGAAGAGGGTGTGTGTGTGTGATGAGGCCTAAGTGACAGGCTGGGTGCACGTGTTGGTGAGGGAGAATGATGGGGGGTGAGGTGTGCCTGCTCCTTTGTCTTCTTCCCCAGCTCTTCTTGCTCTAAGGAGTGATGGGGGCAGCCGTTATCGAGGGTGAAAAGAGAAGAAGAAAGAGTGTCTGGCTCAGAAGCAACTGTCGGGGTAACATAGGCTGCGTCCCTTTGAATGCTACGATTCTGTGATCCCTCTGTTGTCTTTAGAGAAAAAGGGGGAAAGAAGGCACTCCACGGCGAGTCTTGGGAGGGAAGAGAAAATAGCCTGAGAGAGGCAGGGGGAGTCAGGTGACGGTAAGGAACATCTGGCTCGCAGCCTTTAGAAATCAAAGAACAGAAAGGAAAAGGTAGCAGAGATGTTTCAAAAGATCAAGGAGCAGCGTGAGACACAAAGGGAGGGAAAAGGAGCAAGATGGTAAGTGGGACAGGCGAGGAAGACGTTGGAGTAGAGTCAGCAGGCCGGCCGGCGGCTGACAACCAGGGGAAGGAGGGATCCAGCAGGTGGGGAAGGAGGAGTTACAGCAGAGCCGTGAACGCCACGGAAGGCAGGGACCAAGACACCACAGGAACGAAGAGGAACGAACAGGGAGAAAGAAAAGCAAGGCAGAGGAGACCTAAAAGCTATTTTGGTGCTAGGTAATGTGAACATGTTACAGTAAATAAAAGCCAAAAGTGATGTTTGATTTTACAGTATTTACAAACCATATGCTTTAAACAGCCCACAAACCTCATCCATTTGTCTGATTATGTGGGAGGACCAGCCCCAGTGAAGAGAGAGGGAGCTGATTTGGTTCTGGCCTGGATTTTGTGCCTTGAAACACGTCTCGAGAAAGCAGTGATACGCCCAGGGCCCTTGTTTGGCCAGGCTGTGTCCCGTGTCTGTGTCACACTCCCCTCCAGGGGCAGGGGTCACTGGCCTGCAGAGGTTGACCGCACAGTGCGGGCAGAGCTTCCAGAACCCCTGGAACTGGATGTTCTGCTCCACCCCAGCCAGAGTCTTTAATTGAGGTGCTAAAACAGCCTTGCCCCTGCACATCACGTGGCTCAATGCAGAAGGAAGCAAGAATCATCCTAACCACCCACAGGGAGCTAAGGCCCTTAGGGACCAGGCTAAGAGGACAAGGACCAAACTATCCATATTGGGGGGGTTGGGAAGCAATGTCCCTGGGCCTCTGGTGCTGCCTGGAGGAACACATGAGGAGCTGCTCTCTACCTGACAGCATTTCCAGTCCACTCGGCCCTCCTTCCAGCCACAACACAATCAGGGAAACAACACCTTGTCTGTGACTTCAGCTGAAATGCTCTGCATGACCTGGGGGCAGGGAGCTTCCAGAGAAAGTCTAGTTCTGGCTGAACCAGTTCGGTTTTCCTAACGCCCTGCTGAGGCTCGCTGCATGTCAGATGTCTGGTACCTGCCACTGCCCACCCGCTTTCAGATGGCCTTAGGCATCTGATCTGAGGCAGCGCTTCTCAAAATTAATGTGCCGGTGAGTTGCCCAGGGAATGTGGTAAAATGTAGGTTCTGATTCAACCCTGCGTTTCTACCAAGCTCTGAGGTGATGTTACTCCGTCCACGGACCACACTTTAAGTAGCAAGAGCAAAGAACTTCGCAGCTAAAAAGCTGCAAAAATCTAACTAGATCCCTTTTCTCGGGATATTCGGGCACTTCTCTGTGTTGCTCACAAATAAGTCACTCTGAGCAGAGACAGGACTCAGAACTGTCATTATGACGTCATTCCTATTTGATGGCCGGGTGACTTTTGTCAGCATCTTCATCTCTACCAAAAATCAAGCAACTTTAGGGTGAGAGGCATCCAGATGAAATACAAACAGGGGTTGCCCCATAGTGATTATTTTAAAGAGAAGCAGAGGTTACAGAAGTTGTGAAACGTCTTTCTCAGGATTCTTTGAACATAAAATGGATTCGCATCAGGTGTGGTCCTGCTCGGAGGCAGGGGGATGGCCCATGTGACGGGGGCACTGTCAGATCTCATTC
The DNA here is from genome assembly GCF_018350175.1 of Felis catus. Lineage (NCBI taxonomy): Eukaryota > Metazoa > Chordata > Mammalia > Carnivora > Felidae > Felis > Felis catus. Next base: position 133,271,989 of record NC_058374.1, read on the forward strand.
ACCCAAAGCGAAACAGGTCACAGTGGGCACTGATTGGCATGAGCAAATACTTGCTGTTTGCCTTGTCTAAAGTTAACTCTTCAGCCTGTGTAGACCAAAACAAAGTCACAAGAAAAACATATTGTCTCGATCCTACTCAGGGTCCTCCACGTCTCTCCCAACACCACAGCTGTGCCACCATCACCTCTCCCTTAGGCAACTGAATAAGCCTTGACACGTTTCTCCCTGCATACTCTCTCATCCCCAGTCCATTCACACAGATGCCAGAGTGATCTTTGTAAAACACAAGTCTGATCACGTCACCCCCCTGCCACTGTGCTTAAATTTGAATCCAAGTCCTGATGTGGCCCCGTGAGGTCTCGCATTGCCTCCCTCTCCAGCCTCCTCTGCACCCCTCCCCTCCTGGCTGCCATGCCTCCACCCACTGGCCTTCTCTCGGCCTCCAGATGCCCAAAGATCGGTCCCCAAAGCCTTCATACCTCTTGTTCCCTCTTCAGCTTAAACGTCACTTTCTCAAATTGTCCTTTCTTGGCCTTAATCTAAAAGAACCCTTCCTATTGGATTATCTTCAGGTTGCTGGTGCTTTCCCTGATTAGCACATATACCAGTCTGTTGGACTATTGGACTGTAAGCTCCCTGGGGGCAGGGATCATCTCTGTTTTGTAAACCACTGTAGGTGCAGCATGTAGCACTGTGCTTGGCACACAGAAGGCTCAACAAGTATTTGTTTCATGAATGAGCAAGCGAAACCTGCCTCATGTCACCTAGCATTCATTCTATAACCCAAAGGTCCTGGGCCTTATGGACCTGTAGGTGCAAACAAAGTGATATTCACATTGATGCCCAAGTTACAGTAGCTTTTAGCCAACGGCCCTCAAGATCTCCAGTTACTTCCTAGAGTCCAAGAGAGGGAGGCTGGTATCTCTCATGTGTTTAAGCATCAGTCAGCTAATGTCTCCTACTCTGGCCATGTTCCATTGTCCCTGAACATCTTCTGCAGAAAGTGTCTTTCCTGATGCTGCCAACCTACTGTGCACCTGTCTGCTGATGAAATGGCCCAGTCCTTCAGGAAACCAAATCTGCCCTGCAGTCCACGTGGCAAGGCAGTCGTGGAAGAGGAAGCGTGGAGAATGGCCTGTACCTACTTCTGAGTAGCCCTTGTCCCTGACCCCCAGAGAGGCACTTCCTAGGTCAAGGGACCCTCACAGCTCATTCCCTTCTCACCAGAGCCCTCTCTCCATCACACAGGACAAAGGAAGCCACCTTCCCCACCATCTCTCTTGTTTGCCTCTCTCCCTATTGCCCCTTCCTCCTTCAGCTGAAAAGAAACGCATTTGTACCTGTTTGTTTGTGCAATAGATATCACCTAGGATGCCAGGGGACATGTACCCTGTTGTACAATCTGGGTTCAGCTCTAATTCACTCATTAAACCAACTATTTATGAAGCATCTCGTAGGGGACAGACACAATCACCCAGTGGGTCCTCCACATCTCTTTACACTGCCCTCTGTCCACATCTGTGCCACAGTCACTGCCTCATTTCAATCCTCTCTTGCTTCTCTCCCAGGCAACTGTAATAGTTTCAGAACCGGTCTCTCCACCTCTGGGTTGGCCCCCTCTAATCCAGCCCACTGACTACCATTGAGATCGTATTAACATGCAAACTTGATGACATCAGGCTTCTGTTCAAAAGCCTCCAGAGGCTCCCATTAGCTTTCAGGCTAGAGGTTAAACTCCTTGGCTTGGCACTAATGACATTTTGTGATCTGACTGCTGCCTGTTTGTTTAGCCACAATGCCCATCTCCCCCCCTCAGAATGAGTCACGTTGTCTCAGAACTCAGGGTTTTCCCATTCGGTTCCCTCTGCCTGGAATACCTCTCCCCCACCTTTTTGTCTAGATCAGTGCTGTCCAATAACACTTTCTGTGATGATGATGGAAAAGTTCTCTATCTGCTCTGTCCAACGTGGCAGCCTCCAGACACTTGTGGCCCTTGAGCATTTGCAAGGTGGCTGGTGTGAGTGAGTTAAATAGTGAGACATGGCAAGTGGCTACCTTATTGGGCAGTATGGATCCATGCAACTTCTACCCACTTTGAAATTCTTAGCTCAGGGCTCAAGTGGCCCACTGGGGAGCCATCCCAACTTCATGGCTGCTGAAGATGTTCCTCCTTCATTTTCCTATAAGCATCCTTGTTGTGCTTCTATCCCGATATTCAGAACTCTGTAATATGGTCAGTGATTCATTGAGCCTGCCTCCCCCACTGGACTGAACATTTTTTTTTATTTTTTAAAAGTTTTTATTTATTTTTGAGAAAGAGAGAGAGAGACAGATCATGAGCAGGGAGGGAAAAGGCAGCAGAGAATCTGAAGACAGAATCCAAAGCAGGCTCCGGGCTCTGATGTGGTGCTTGAACTCATAAACCGCGAGATCACGAGCTGAGCCAAAGTTGGACACTTAACCAACTGAGCCACGCAGGAGCCCCTGAACATTTTTGAGTGCACAAACAGTTCACCCAATAAATGGTTGATGCAGACATGCATTGGTATACTGATAAATGTTTAACAACTGCTCTCTGAAAGAAAGCCCTGATTTGTCACATTTGCCGGTTCTGTGTTGTGAATATTCCTACCATGTGTCAAGAGTATGAGAAGACAAGCCACAGAATGAGAAAAGATATTTACAAAAAAACCTATCTGATAAATAACTGTTATCCAGGGGCACCGGGGTGGCTCAGTTGGTTGAGCTTCCAACTCTTGATCTCAGCTCAGGTCTTGATCTCAGGGTTGTGAGTTTGGGCCCCACAGTGGGCTCCACACTGGGTGTGGAGCCTACTTAAAAAAGAAGAGAAAAGAAAAAAAGAAAAGAAAAGAAAAGAAAAGAAAAGAAAAGAAAAGAACTGTTATCCCAAATAAACAAAGAATTCTTAAAACCCAACAAAAGAAAATGAACAACCCAGATGAAAAATGGGCAAAAGGGCTGAACAGACACCTCACTGAAGAAGATATTAGATCACAAATAAGCACATGAAAAGATGTTCAACACTATATGTCACTAAGGGAATGCAAATTAAAATGATGAGATACAATGACACAGCTCTTAGAAAATCTAAGGTCCAGGGGCACCTGGGTGCTCAGTTGGTTAAGCGTTCAACTCTTGATACTGACTTAGGTCACGATCTCATGGTAGTGAGATTGAGCCCTGCATTGGGCTCTGTGCTGACAGCATGGAGTCTGCTTGGGATTCTCTCCCTCCCTCTCTCTCTCTCTGCCCCTCCCCTGCTTATGCTCTCTCTCTATCAAAGTAAATAAATAAGCATTTTTTTTTTTGTAAATCCAAGGTCCAAAACACTGACAACGCTAAATGTTGGTAAGGATGTGGAGTAACAGGAATTCTGATTCACTGCTGGTGGGAACGCAAACTGGTACAGCCCCTTTGGAAGACAGTTTGGCAGTTTCTTACAAAACTAAACATAGTCTTAACATATGATCCAGCAATCATGCTCCTTGGTATTTACCCAAAGGAGCTGAAAACACATGTCCACACAAAAACCTGGACATGAATGTTTATGACTGTCTCATTCATAATTGCCAACTCTTGGAAGCAACCAAGGTGTCCTCCAGTAAGTGAGTGGATAACTAAGCTGTGGTACATCCAGACAATGGTACGGTATAAAGTGCTAAGAAGAAATGAGCTATCCAGCCATGAAAAGATATGTAGAAACCTTAAATGCCTAGCACTAAGTGAAAGAAGCCAATCTGCAAAGGCTACGTACTGTATGATTCCAACTATATGACATTCTAGAAACAGCAAAACTCTTGAGGCGGTAAAGAGATCAGCAGTTGCCAAGGGTGAGGTGGGAGGAAGAAAAGAAGAGGTGGAACACAGAAGATTTTTAGAGCAGTGAAACTATTCCCTGTGATACTATAATGGTGGCCATATGTCATTACACATTTGTCAAAACCCATAGAATGCACACCACCAAGAGTGAACCTGGAGGTAAACTATGGGCTTTGGGTGATAATGATGTGTTGATGTAGGTTCACCAGCTGTAACCAGTGTACCACTCAGGTGGGGGTGATTGATAACGGGGGAGGCTACGCACGTGTGGGAAGTGTAAGGAAACCCCGTCTTCTGCTCAATTTTGCCGTGAACCTGAAAGTACTCTAAAACAAAGTAAGCCTATTAAAAAATTAAAAAAGAACCCCCCACCGTGGCTGATTTCAAACTACCAACAAGACATCAGTGAATCCGGAGCAGGGATTAGATGTGCACAGTTGGCATGAGACATGATGTGCACAGTTGCTCATGAGACATGAGCAGAGAGGAACGAGACTCAGCACCACTGCATGAATGAATGAATGAATGAATGAAGTGTGCTAGGCACTGGCAGTGTAAGAGAAGCCTTCAGGCCCTTCAGGAAGAAGTCTATTCAACCTTCAAGAAGCTGGTCCTGTAGTTGCAGGTTCCGTTTTAGTTCCAACCTAGGAGACAAAGAACCGAGGAGTCATATCTTTGACTTACTCAGCGAGAGGGACATTTGTCTCCTTTGGGTCTTTTACTTTTACTATCAAGCCTTGTCCAGGCATCTATTGAGCGCCCCACTCAGACTGAGCCTGAGGCCACGAAAGCAAGAGTATCCATCAGGAGGATGAAACCCTGACGTGAAGTATCTCAGGCAACGAGGAGTTTATATCGCATACAAGGCCGGAGGTAGGGCAGTTCCTGGCTTGCTGAGTTCAATGGTTCAACGATGCCATCCTTTGAACATCAAGGGTGTCTCTTCCTAGTGGCTGTTGCAGTACCAGACATCCTGTGCGGACTGACAATGTCAGTTTAAATTTGTGAGGAAAACCTTTCCCAGAAGTCACATGGCAGCCATTCCCTCGGATCCCATTGGCAAGACTAGATCACATGCCATTCCTAAACCAGCCATTTCCGAGAGAATGAGACCACCGTGACTGCCTTAGACCAATGGAAGGGACCCTGAGGGGGCAGAACCTGAGAACCCGGGCAGAGCCCTGCCTTAAAGGAGGAAGTGGGTGGGGTAGGGTGACAGTGGGCAATGGCCTTCAAGACCTAATCTACAGGAAATGTTAGAAGAAGATGCACAAATCTTATGACCAGGGCATTCCATAAACGTTTCTTGGGATAACTAAGGAACAAGAAGGCAAAGTGAGGCAGCATAGCTCCTCCGCTTTCCCCTCGAAGTTGAAATGCCTACATGGACACACACACACATACACACACGCACGCTTCCATCAGCCCTCCGCAGTGGATTCCCACGTGCGTATTAAGCCAGCATGTTAGTGAGGACAGCTGCCATGCTATTCACAGAAACCAGAACCATACATAGTGAGGCCCTGGGTCTGCTCTGGGGACAGAGGCCCCGGCCAGCCAGGTCTGTGCCACAATCCCGGCAATATCACTGATGTTGGCGTGAGACTTCTCCACTCAGGGGCTTCCGGGTTTGCCTCTATCCAGGGTCATTTGTGGCCACGTTCTGGCGTGGGCAATCCCACTGCAGCGGGACTGAATTCCCCAGGGTGGGCAGCACATGGTTCCTCCCTCCCCCTGCTCTGACCTGGTTATGGGGAGTTGCTAGGTAACGGCTACGCAGCCTCTGCTTCCCACGCTGGAGGAGGCTTGGTTACCATGGCAAGTCCAGATGAGGTGGGGGATGCAGGGGAAAGGGAGCATTGGCCAGGGGGTCCCTAGCCTGGACTCTGGGCCACTGGACCTTCAGGAAATCTCTTCACCCCTCTGTGCCTTGTTTTCCTTGTCAGTAAAATAAAGGAGGGGCTAGGTCTCTTCTTGCTCTAAACCACTGATGCGTGCAGATGGCATATACTAAATAGACACTGATCCTCAGACTCCTTTTAGGTAAGAATGACTCAAGACGGGCGCAGAAAAGGAATGGACTGAGTTGTGTTTAAGATAAAAGAGAGAAACTAGCAAGCCTGTGTCTCTAGTAGGACAGATAAGAGTCATGGACATCCTCCCTTCTGTCGACAGTAATTTAGCTTCTGAAATTGATACTCACGAGTCCCTGGGACTCCCTGGGTCCTTTACTGAACCTAGACTTCCTAAGGAAGTCCCATAATGGGTGTGTCGCCTTAGGGTACCTGGCTTGCTAAAGGCCCATCCCTGGGCTCTGCTGGCTTTTCTGTCCCCTGGAGCCATGTCACAGGCCCAGCCCCCTGGGGCCAGCTCTTGACTTGTGGGGCTCTGCACAAACCTCTAGGATTGGCTACTTGATCCTGCCCTTGATCTGAGCCCTGGCCCCAGCCTCTTCTTTCATTCCTGTAATAAGATCCCTAGCCAGGCCCAAGTGCTGGGACGTCTGTGGTACCCAAGTTCTCCCCTCCCCGTCTAGTTCATGCCAGTCCCTTTCCAGAATCCAGATCCCCACTGCTGGAGTCTCTTAGCACTGGCTGCCATCCTGCCTGTGGACGTGGGCTGCCGCTCTGTTCCCTGTCTGTGCTTCACCCCCTTAACCCTCCATTGGCCTCATGCTGGGGCCCCCGAAGGCAGCTGGCTCCCTGGGACCACCACCACCATCTGATGTCCATTGTCACAGGTGGCCCCTGTGACCCCAAAAGAGAGGTTGGACCCTGCCCATTCCACCTCCAGCAGCTGGTCTGCTTTCCACCTTCTTCCTCGGACCCTGCCTCCAGTTCTAAGTCTTGGCAGCTCCTTATCCTTCCCCTGCCATATACACAGGAGTGTCTGAGTGTGGCCCAGGGTGCTGGAGTCATCTCAGGGAACATTCTCCACACCCACTCAACAGCTGAGTTTCCCGCTTCCTGGTCAGGAGCAGAAGGAGGAATCCGTACCTTGTATGTAGGGTATGAGAAGGAGTAGGGTGTCAGGGCGAGTGGCCTTTCAGCTGCCAGCTGTGATTTGGGGCACCCTAGAACTTCCTAGTCCCATAGAGAAAGTACATCCTTGAGCCACGTACCCCAGTCCCCCCTCCCCTCTAGCTCTCCCCTACAGTGTGGAAAAGTGGAGAAAGCCGAGCTTTGATTCAGGCACACCCGCGTCTCTGTCCAGACTCTGCCACTGACCGTGTGAGCCTGGACCAGTTACTTGACCTCTCGGAGCTAAGCTAGAGAGCCAGAGACAAAAGCACTAAGTGTCACGAGACATAAACACAGTTATAGGAACTGCTTGGTGAGGGCCTAGCAAATAGAGGGCGGCCCCACTACACCTTCCACTGTGGCAGAAACGGCCTTCTTCGCCCCACCCCACCCCCAGCGACATGTTGTTGCAAAGGCCTCCTCTCCTTTGAAACTTGCCTGTCCTGTACTCAGCCCTCCTCAGGGCGAGTCTCTCTGCACCTATCAATCACACCGATAGCCTGCTGAGGTAGTAAATCAGCTTTGGGAGTAGACCTTGCCCGCCTCCTTCCAGGGGATGGCTGCCCTGTAGCAGTGGCCTGCAAGGGACAAAATGCTGAGGGTCTGGGCCAAATAAAGGAGGGATTCTTGAAGGGAGAATGGGGCCGTTACTTCCTCTGGCTGCTCTGCCTGCCTCCAGGCTCTCTGCTTCTTTACACATCACTCCACGCAGATCAGGCACCTTCTCTACTCAAAACTACCCCACCCCCACCCCCGCCACCATTTCTGGATTGAGGTTCAAGCTGCCTCCCAGAGACGCGGCAGTGAGAGGGAGGCAGGACCTCGGGGTTACTCTCTGCCCTGAACCCTGCAGATTCCTCCTTTGCTGACTCAGCTCGCAGGTCCCCCACCTGGAGTCTCCCACCCTTCCTACTGCCCCCTGTCCATGTCCTAGCCAGTCTGCAAGGCCAGGGAAAATGCCACCTCCTTCACAAAGCCCTCCTGGATTCCACCCTCAGAGAGTAACTCTTCCTCTGCCAAACTGTCTCCTGACACGGCTCTTCTGGCCTTGCCCTGGAGAGGTGGCTGGGCTCAGCACCTGTGCCCTGCGGTCTAGTCCCCAAAGACAGGGATGAACAAACACTACATAAGTCATTCCAGCCCAGGTCCCTTGGTTGGGACCGGAGCTGTTTTAAAATTTGTCTAAAAATGTTTCAGACACACCCCAGTTCCCGGCACTGCGAGCCCTTGGGAGGGGGAGGCGGTTCGTCAGCAGCTCCGTGCCCTACGGGGGTGAAGATTGCTCAAGCCGCCCCACGCTGCCTGCACCGCCTGGCAGGGCATGCCACTTCAGGAGCTCTGTGCCACTACCAGGAAGAAGTGAGAGAAAACCCCATCCCTTCCCGTGACTTCCTTCTGAACCCCTCCCCAGCCTTAGAACTGGAGCAGCCGGCTTTCCCGTGTTGTTGGAGCACACCAGGGGCTCTCTCTGCCTCTGGCCCGTCCCCTGCACTCTGCCAGGCACATCCCGCCATTTCCCAGCTCACACACCATCTGTGGCTCCCAGCTGCCAACAGAGCTAAGTTCAAACTCACCCTGGAATTCAGAGATTCAACAACGTTCATGAGGCAACCTGTATTTCTGGCCCATCGCCTCTCCCTGTCCTTCCCCCATCCCTGCAACATGCACATGTACATATTCCCATGTGTGTAGTCACATGTACACACACATGCACACACACGCACACATATATACACGTGCACATGTATACACACCTACACATGTACACACAAACACAAGACCAAATACACTTACACACACACACCGTAATCCAAATTGATTTGTCAGTTTCACCTGTATTTGCCTTGATCATTACACTCATTTACTCATTCATGTATTCGTTCATCCATTCAACATTCCCTTAGTGCCCTTATGCAAATAAGAAGGGTACGATTTCCCTGTTTCTCCTGGGAGTCGCTGCTGCATCCAACGCTCCGCGATCTCCTCTGTGTGTTTTAAGTCCTATAAAGCCCAGCCCAAGGTCCACCTCCCTGCACAAGCCTTCCTAGCTTCTCAGCCCTGGAGTAGCTGTCCCTGCATTTGAGTTCCTATAGCCATGCCATGTAAAAGAACTTTCCGGGCACCTGGTTGGCTCCGTCGGTTTGTCTGTTGGTTTCGGCTCAGGTCATAAACTTGCAGTTCATGAGTTCTAGCCCCACATTGGGCTCTGCAATGGCAGCACGGAGCCTGCGTGGGATTATCTCTCCCTATCGCTCTCTCTCTCTCTCTCTCTCTCTCTCTCTTTCTCTTTCACTCCCTCTCTCTCTCTGCCCCTTCGAAGCTCGTGCTCTCTCTCCCCCCCCCCAAAATACATAAATAAACATTAAAAAAATATTCTGTGATGATGGACATGTTCTATACCTGTACTATCCAGTATGATAGCCATTGGTCCCATTGGCTATTGAGCACTTCAGATGTGGCCTGTGTGACTGAGGAGCTGAATTTGCCACTCTAGAAACTCTGTTTTTTAAAGATTTTTTTTTACTTGTTTTTTTAAGATTTTTTTAAAGTAGACTCCATGCGGGGCGTCTGGGTGGCTCAGTCGGTTAAGCATCAGCTCAGGTCATAATCTTACTGTTTGTGAATTTGAGGCCTGTGTAGGGCTCTGTGCTGACAGCTCAGAGCCTAGAGCCTGCTTTCGATTCTGTGTGTGTGCGTGTGTCTCTCTCTCTCTCTCTCTCTGCCCCTCCCCCACTCACGCTTTGTCTCTCTCTCTCTCTGAAAAATAAACATGAAAAATTTTTTTAAATAAATTAATTAAAATAAAGTAGACTCCATGCATAACGTGGGGCTCAAACTCATGACCTCTAGATGAAGAATCATATGCTTTACCATCTGAGCCAGGCAGTCACCCCTAAATTTCTTCCTTTCGTTTAATATTGATTAATCTGTTTTGTTTTGTTTTTTAATGTTTATTTATTTTTGAGAGAGAGAGAGGGATCGGGGAAGGGGCAGAGAGAAAGGGAGACACAGAATCCGAAGCAGGCTCCAGGATCTGAGTGGTCAGCACAGAGCCCAACATGGGGCTCGAACTCACAAACCTCAAGATCATGACCTGAGCAGAAGTCGGATGCTTCACCGACTGAGCCACCCAGGCACCCCAAGCATATGACTCTTGACCTCAGGTTCATGGGTTTGAGCCCCAAGTTGGGGCATACAGCTTACTTTTAAAAAAATGCCCACTATGTCATGTACCTATCACACATATCAGATTCTCTCTCTCTCTCTCTCTCTCTCACACACACACACACACACACAGAGTCACACTGTGAAACAGAATGGCTAAAGAAGGATCCTATTCATTTGAAATCGCGTTTTGCATTCCAGGCTCTTCTTGTTATGTTCTTACTGTATGCCAGGGGAAATGAGAAAATCCTATCCAGTTTTAAGAAGGTATTCCCAGTCAGTTTGAAGTAAAATCGTGGTGGAGGAGGGGGGGGACCAGGGCAAAAGTCCAGCATTTAAGGTACAATTACCTGGGAACTCCTTGATGAAGAAGACCGTCCTGCCCTCAAGGAACCTCCCACCTGTGGGGGGAGACAAACCATTACCATGCAGAACTTGAGTTTAACTGAGGCTAAGCATGAAGTGAGGGCACTAGCCCAGACCTGGAGGGCCAGGAGACACCACGGATGGAGTGACCAAACTGAAGACTCAGAAAAGTAGCTGGTGGCCTGGAAAGGAAAGCATCTCAGCAGGGGGAGCCCCCTGAGCCAAGACACCACGTGTCAAGGAAGGGGGAGTAGACGGAAGGAATCTAATTGGTTTGGACCATAATGGCGGGCCATAAATGGCCACAAGGTGTTTGGGCTTTAGTGTATGGGTAGTGGGGAGCCCCGGAAGAGTTTTATGCGGGGGGATTATCCTTTATATTTGCATTTTAGAAGGGATTTGAGGGGGAGAAGATTGAGTTAGGAGGCTCTTGCAAAAGTGTGGGGTGGTTGGGGGAGCTGGGGTTGGGTGGCAGTGAGGATGGAGTGAAGAAGACTAAAGAGAGAACAGAAGAAGCCTCTTCTGGCCTGGTAGCAGTGAGAGAGGGAAAAGAGTCAAGACCCATGCATGTTTCCCACTTGGGCAACCAGGCAGATGGTGGTGTCATTCTGGAGGAGAGAGATCCAGAAAGAACAGGGGGGGAAGGGGGTTGAAGAGAAGTGGTGTGGGTTCCTTTGGAGACTTCCCTGGCGGTGGAGGTGCCTGGGAGGACGTCCAAGTAGAGATGACCAACGGGCAGCCGGATGAGCTGGTGTGGAGTCATGGAGACTGTTCTAGAGCTGAGATGGAAGCATGAAAATCATTCCAGCCAGGGAGAGGTGGGACCGCCCTTGAGCGTGGGTGGCCCAAAGGACAAGAAGGCCAGAGATGAGCCCTCGGGGACACCGGCCTTTGAGGGGTGGTTGAAGCAGCCTGGGAAGGAGTGGCAGGGAGGTGCGGATAAACCAGGGAACCCGAGTGTCTGGGAAAGTGGGGGCAGTTGCAGAGTGATTGGGGAGAGGAGCCTCTATGCTTCCAAGGTTGCAGACACAAAGTTGCCAAGTCTGGAAGTTCTGGGAGGACAGGAACTTGCCTAGTGCCCAATCAGTACTCAGCAAACCATTCATGAATGAAAAGATGAAGCTTTCAGTAAGTCATGACTGGCCGGGGAGAGGCCTCGCTGTGTTCCTTCCTGTGGGCCAGCAGAGCTGGTCAGGGGTGAAAACTGTTCATTTAGCTCAGTCCTAGGGTCTGTATCCTCCTCTCCACGGTGCCAGCTCCAGCCACCTCCTCTTATTCTCTCATCTTCTCTGGGCATAGGCAGCAGGCACGAAGGGTCCTCAAAGGGTCTTTTTTAATGCTTATTTTTGAGAGGGGGGAGGGGCAGAGAGAGGGAGACACAGAATCCAAAGCAGGTTCCAGGCTCCGAGCTGTCAGCACAGAGCCCGACGCGGGACTCGAACTCACGGACTGTGAGATCACGACCTGAGCCGAGGTCGTTCGCTTAACCAACTGAGCCACCCAGGCGCCCATGAAGAGTCCCCCATGTTTTACAACAGGCGCTCATGACACAAATTCCCACCGAGGAGAAAAAAGTCAACCCTGGAGAATGGTATCTGATCTATCATGAAGTGGGCTATTTTGGGACTCGAATTACACAGGAGGGCTAGACACGCACAGAGATGAACACAGTTACAATTAGCATTAACTACAAGGTGTCGTATCTTTGCTGCACACACAGCCGGCAGCCGGCAGCGTGCCCTGGGGAGAGAGGAAGGTGAACGAGTGCCAAGATGGGAGGGGGCAGCATCTGCTGGAGGAGGAAGCAGCATTTCTCAGGAAGGCACAGTCACCTTGGGCAAAGTGGCCTCCGATATTGGAAGTGCCAGTTTGACAGGCTCCCCCTAGCTCAGGGAAATTCCAGACCCAAGAAGGAAGGACTGGTACAGGGCCAGAGGCTTTCTCTTAGGGTGTCACCGCCTCATGGACCATCCCCAGACACAAAGTAGATAGAACCTGTGCATAAAAGGAATCAATTTCCCCACGGTTCAGGCTTTTTAAAAATCTCAGTGAAAATGCACGGAGTGTTTGAAGACCTGGGAGTCAGGCTTCGAGGACAGGTGCCCTAGAGTTTCCACTTGCCAGCTGATAACCTGGAACAGGTCGTCCAGGGCCTCAGTTTATTCATCATTAACACCCCTCTGGAATCCTTTTTCACAGTCTATTTCACCAGATTAGGGCGGATCAGATTAGATGATTATATGGTAAAATGCCGTCTCTGAGAGCAGCCAATATCCCCTGCTTCGTAAAGACAGCTGTGGGGATCTGACTCCCGGCTAAACAAGGCAGAGCCACCAGGACAGCTAGCTATCATGTCTGAATCCTCTTTTTTAATCCCCAGTGGCGAGCATGTTATCTAGGACACATTCACAACTCAAAAATGTTAGTTGAATAAATAAGTCATTGGTCCCTAAAGGGGAATATTACAAAAAGACCACAGTGTGCTTCATATCAGTTACATCTAGGAAAGATTTTTTCCAGTGTGAACTAGTATTCTGTTCTGATTCTGTTCTGTTCTAACCTCTGATAAAATATTCTGTTCTGATTCTAACCTCTGTCCAATTCCAACTTATATCACGTAACATTTGTACTCCTTGAAAACACAAACCAGGTCTTAATTTTTTTTTAACGTGTATTTATTTTTTGAGAGATAGAGACAGAGCATGAGCGAGGGAGGGGACAGAGAGAGAGAGTCACAGATTCTGAAGCAGGCTCCAGGCTCCGAGCTGTCAGCACAGAGCCCGATGTGGGGCTCGAACTCACGAACCACGAAATCATGACCTGAGCTGAAGTCAGAGGCCTAACCGACTGAGCCACCTGGGTGCCCCAACACAAACCAGGTCTTAATCATTGCATTTCGACAGGAGCTCTACGTGAGCAAAGACCTGGTTTTGCTCAGAGCTGCACCATCATACCTAGAACAGAGCCTTGTGCTTAGTAAGGCTCAGTAAGGATTTGTAAATGAATGAATGGTTTCTAACCCGTAACACCGTGCTAGGCATTCAGCAAATATTTGTTGAATGAAGAAATGATTAAGCAAGGAGAACACTGTCTCTTACTAATGCCCCTTTCTAATATTCTCAACTGAGGTGGTATAGCAAGGTGGGTGGGTAGGCAAACTCTGGAGTCAGATGATCTGGGTTTGAATCCTGACTCTCCTACTCACTAACTAGGTGACCTGGAGTAAGCTACTGAACCTCTCTGTGCTTCAGTTTTCTTACCTATAAAATGGAGATAATAGAGGGGTCTACATGGCTCAGTGTCCGACTCTTGATTTCTGCTCGGGTCATGATCTCACACTTCACGGGATCGAGCCCTGAGTCAGGCTCTGCTTTGACAGCCAGACAGCCTGCTTGGGATTCTCTCTCTCCCTTTCCGTCTCTGCCCCTCCCCTGCTCACTCACACTCGTGCTTTCTCTCTCTCTCAAAATAAATAAATAAACCTTTAAAAATAAATAAAATGGGGATACTAATAATTTTTTAAATAGGGTCACATGAATTCATTTGGAGGATCCATCAAACATTTAGCACAGTGCCTGGCACATAGTATTGCTGCTGTTTTTTAATGGCCATATCCGTCTCTTAATAACTTTCAGTGCCTCCCCTCTAGCTACAGAATAAGATAAAAAATCAAGGTCCCCACAGTTGGGCTCCAATGTCCCTCTCTTTCCAGTCCCACCTTCCCACACTTTAGCGCTAACTACCCTTCCCTGGCTTGTCTGCTAGGCTAGACACTCCACTAAGCAATAGGTACCCATTCATTTATTTCCCTTTTCAAGAAGGCCTGTAAGGGAGGACATTTTATTGCACATATTTCACTGAAGATGTGACCAAGGCTCAGAAAAGGGAAGTGACTTTCCCAGGGACACACAGCTTATCCCAAGGAAGTGAGATTCCATTCCAATTCCGCCCTGACCTGAAAGTTCATGCTCTTATTCCCTGGACTCTGAAACCTTTGCTATGCAAAGTGTGGTCTGTGAACCAGCGCTACCAGCGTAACCTGGAACTTGCTAGAAACGAAGAATCTCAGGCCTCACCTCAGACCCACTGAATCAGAATTTGCATTTTCACAAGATACCCCAGGTGATTTCTATGCCCAGGAGTTAGAAGCACTGTTGCAAACCCCTTTCTAGGGGTGCCTGGGTCGCTCAGTCAGTTAAGTGTCTGACTTTGGCTCAGGTCATGATCTCGCAGTTTGTGGGTTTGAGCCCCGCGTCGGGTTCGGTGCTGACAGCTCGGAGCCTGGAGCCTGCTTTGGATTCTGTGTCTCCCTCTCTCTCTGCCCCTCCCCCCACTCGCACTGTCTCTGCCTCTCTCAAAAATAAATAAATAAATAAATAAATAAATAAATAAATAAATAAAAGAAACCCTTTTCTACCAGTCAGACACAAAAGCTAATTAAATCAGTACTAGATCTCATTTAATCCCAACAACTATCTGGGAGGTATCAGGAAGTCAGCATTGTTATCCCATTTTGCAGAGGAGGACACTAAGGCTCTGAGGGTTAAGTATCTTGACCTGAAGCCACATATGCCTGATGTCAGCATGATGCTCTGGCCATCTCCCTCTGCCTGGAGTGTCTTCACTCCCTCTGTACCCTTGAAATCTCATCCTTTAGACTCTATTCAAAATCCCCTCCTGCTGAGTGAAGCCTCTCTTATCCACATCCCATTGGGCAGATTAATGATTCCTTCCCCCATAGTCCCTGCAGCTCGCGATGCACATACCTTTCTCTTGGCCCTAATTCATTCTGTTTTAAAGAACTATGTGCTAAGTGCATACTGCATGCCAGGCACATGGCGGGCGTTGAGTAAATGTCTGTGCCCAAAGCACTGTGGCTTGAGTTGATCAAAGTACTTTCATCACACCTGTGCTATCCTCCTGGGCATCCCTGTTCCTCCCACCTACGCCCCCCCCCCCCCCCAGCTCCCCTATGCCCCTGGAGCACAGTCTGGCATCTCTTAGTCCCTCAAAATCACTAGGAAGCAAACTAAATGCTCTCCATTCTAAAGGTGAAATATGTTTAAAGATTAATTAAGAGTAGAATGCTGCCAGGAGTGAGGCCTGGGCAATTCCTAAGGGTGCCAAGGTGATAGGCAGCTCACGGCCCAACACCACCAATCTTTGGGCTGACACCAGGTGGCAGAATGACCAACTGTCACAACAGTGGCAGATATTTGAAAATCTAACCCTCATTTTCTCACACCATCAAAGGAAGGCCCAGAAATAGTAAGCAACCTCTTCAAATACCCAGGGGTTTAAAATCAGGTCCTCAGGAACCTTCTGTCATTTCGTAAGCAGAAAGGGCGAAGGTGGCTGAGATGTAGGGCAAAGATCTCTGAGACACAGAGAACCCAATAGTCCCCATGCACTGCCTCTCCTTTTCTGGGAGGCCTGGTAAACCACATGCTTCAAGGCCTCAATTTCCTCAGCTGTAAAATGAGGGGGTTGGACTAGTTTCTAATGCTTCTTCCAGTTCTGAGATGCTGTGCTATAAAATGGGAGAAATGTGAACCTTTGGTTGCTATGATCTGAAAATATTTTGAATGTGGAGAATCAAATTGTACAGCAGTGCATGAACAAAATAATATGTTAATGACTAAGAAGATTGTATTTAATCCAATGGGAAACAGCAGAGCAGCCCGCTGCTGGTGATGTGTGTGTGTGTGTGTGTGTGTGTGTGTGTGTGCATGCGCGTGCGCGCACGGCTTTTTTCCTTGAGCTCAAACATGTACTTTGAAATCACTAATACAGTAATCAGGCCTCTGGCAGCCTATCTTGCCCAAACACACACACACACACTACACGCACACACACATCACTTCACATTAAAATGGGGGGAAATTAGATCGCTGCTGCTTACATCCTTGCAGTATTTGGATTTTTTTTTTTTTAAGAATTTTTTATCGTGGTGAAGGTGCTGTATTGAGAGCTTCTGGAGCCCTCTGATCTCAGAACTGGGACATGCATGTGGGTCGGGAGCTGGGGGTTTTATTAGCATTTTGCTTTTGCACACCGACTGCCCCCCTCAGCCGTCACAATCCCGTCTGGTTGCAGGGCCCCCAGACCCTCAACGAGGGGAGTGGTCAGATCCACCGCCCCAGAGGCACCCGGGCCAAAGCACGTGCTCGCGGCCATAACCGCGGGGAAAATGAACGCGCGCCGCCTGCTACGTGTCCGGCCGGGCGAGGCGGCGGGAAGGGTTAGATCGCCACCGAAGGGTCGGGGCCAGGAGGCAGAAGCGGGCCAGAGGCCTCACGTGCGTCTAACTAGCACACACACCACCCCCACCCCCCACCCCACCCGCCGCCCGCCCGCCCACCCTGGAGCCCCGGACCCGGGTCGGGCCCAGCAGGCCTAGGCCCCGCCGCTTCCCCTGGGAACCCCCCAGGCCACCCGCCGGGCTAGCTGGCCCGCAGGCGGAGGGAGCGGCCGCCCCTCCCCACCCGACGGCCGCGCCCGCGCCCCGGCCCGCGCGGATTGGCCGACCTCGCGGCCAGGTGAGGCAGCCCCGCCCCTCGGCTCCAGGTGCGGCGGTGGGACCGCGGCCGCGGCCCGGGCCGGGACGGGCGGCCGAGGCGCCATGGCCGAGTCCCAGCTGAGCTGCCTGGACGAGGCGCACGTGAACGAGAGGGTGACCGAGGCGCAGGCCGCCTTCTACTACTGCGAGCGGCGGCGGGCCGCGCTGGAGGCGCTGCTGGGCGGCGGCGAGCAGGCCTACCGCGAGCGGGTCAAGAAGGAGCGGCTTCGGGACTTCCTCTCCAGCCAGGAGCGCCAGGCCCTCCGCGCCGCCTGGAGCCCCTACGAGGATGCCGCCGCCGCCGCCGCCGCCGCCGCTCGGGGCAAGGGCAAGGCCAAGGCCAAGGCCCCGGCCCCGGCCCCAGCCCAGGCCTCTGCGGAGCCCGGAGAGTCCCTCGCCTACTGGCCCGACCTCTCCGACACCGAGGTGCCCCCGCTGGACCTGGGCTGGACCGACACCCGCGTCTACCGTGGCGTGAACCGCGTCACCCTCTTTACCCACCCCCCCAAGGAGGAGAAGGCGCCCCACCTCAAGGAGGTGGTCAGGCAGATGATCCAACAGGCACAGAAGGTAGGCCGCGCCCCCGCCCCCACCAAGTGCAGCCCCTTGGACCAGGCCCAATATCAGAGGCAGGGCCTGGGGCAGGACTTCCTGACCACTCCCAGGAAAATGGGCCCAGAACCTTCCCTTAAGTCAGGGGGACTGGTGAGGCCTCTAGAGAAGATGGATGTGAACCTTGGTGAATTACAAGGTGCTGGACAGTGGGTTGTCATCATTATTGCAGTGTCCAGAGGGCTGGCTTTCCTCTGCCCTGTGCTTTTACTTCCCTGTCAGGTTCCTCTCTGTAGAGAAGGGTGGGGGCTGTAGGGTTTTGTGGGAAAGTGGGCCACTCCAAAGTCTTGATAATAACCCATGTGAGGCCCTGGGATTTACAAAACATATCTTAGGCCATTTTTTCATTTGGTCTTCAGTCATCCGGAGGAACTGGGTAGTGAGACTTGTACACCCCTACCCCAGCCATGCTGCTCTGAGGAGGCCCCCCCAGAGTCAACAGGGGCCTGGCATTCACACCCCCTGGGGACCAGTACTAGAAGTCAAGCAGCCAGGAATGAATGAAGAAATGTATTTTGAGCACCTGCTCTGTGCCTGGCTCTTTGCTGGACACTTTGGACTCAACAGCTGAGGGTGGGGGGAAGCTCTCACTTATTGTGGCTACTCTGCTTGGGGGTTGAAAGGAGGGGATGTTCAGAATGGCCAGTTGGAATACTGATGGGCCAGTAGGTTGTGGGGCAGGGAGAAAAGTTTAATCTTTACTCTGTGCCCTTGGGTAGGGGCACCTGGGTAGGGTTTTTAGATAAAATATAGGACATCCCATTAAATTTGAATTTCAGATAAACAACAAATCATTTTTAGTATTAATATGCCTCAAATATCGCATGGGTCATATTGATATTAAAATGTTATTTGTTTATCTGAAATTCGAATTTAATGTGGCATTCTGTATTTTTAGTTGCTATATCTGACCCCCCCCTACACAGAGATTTGTTAAGAAACACCAGCAGCTTAGGGGTGCTTGGGCGACTCAGTTGGTTAAGCATCCGGCTCTTAGTTTCAGCTCAGGTCATGATCTTACGGTTCGTGAGAGCCCCACATCAGGCTCTGCAATGACTGTGCGGAGGCCTGCTTGGGATTCTCTTTTCCTCTCTCTGCCCCTCTCCCCTCTCAAAAAGTAAATAAGTATACATTAAAAAAAAAACAAAACACAGCAGCCTTTAGTGCCCAATTCAGAATATACAACAGGAGTGACTTGGGTTCACCATTCTAATTCAACTCAGTGGATGTGGTTGGAGTCCTGTTACCTTTGGAGGCTGAAGTGGCCTGGCAGGGAAGACTAATCTAGAAAGACCAGTCCTGGCGCTTCTCTTCCAGGAAGGGGGATGCTTCCTGGAAGAAGGAAGGAAGGGTTAACTTTCCCATACTCCCTAAGAAATTCCTCCCTATCTGCCTGAGCTTTCTTTGTATATTGCATTCTGCAAAAGAGAAAAGCCAGTTTGAGAAGAGGAGAAAGGACCAGAATAGCAGTGCTATGCAGCAGGCTGCAGCTGGCCTAAGGGGTCAGGTGTCATGATGGGATACTAAAAGCCTTGATTTGTTAGCGCTTTATATGGGCCAGCCACTCTGCTACTAATTTGTTTTCATTTTCTCGTTTGCTTTTCACAACAACTAGGCGAGATGGGTATTTTCCTTATTTTTTATTTTTTTATTTTTAGTTTTTGGTTCAGAGCAGTATTTGCCAAAGGCCACACAGCTAGTAAGTGGCTGCACCAGGATTTGAAAGCCAAAGTCCTTGCTCTTAACCACTGTGCTACCCTGCCCTGCTGTCTGATGACATTGCAGCAGGATTAAACCAAGCAGCTTGAATGGAGCTAGCCCCGTCACAACCTGGGGGTGTGTGCCCTGTTACCAAAGGCAGAGACAGGACACCTGCCCACTGGGGCTGCTGGTCCCATTGGGATGTCAGGAGTCTCCTGTGTAATACAATGTTCTTTAGCTCTTTAAATATTTAACAACAGGAACTTTAACAATTGTGAACACATCCAATATGTACATATTTAACTAGTCGCTATTTCCTGAGGGCCCTGTGTGCCAAGCACTAGCCATAGAAGGATTTAAGCTGTGGTCTTTGCCCTCCAAGAGTTAACTTAAATGCTGAGGGATGTGCTGGAAGAAAAAAGCGTTTTTGAGCCTGATGTGCCTAATCTAGGAGGGCTTCCTGAAGGAGGTGAATTGCAGAGTTGAAAGGGGGAAAGAGAAGGACACTGGAATGGGCAATTTCTCCGTTAAGGAATTTAGGAGCAGGAATGAGGGATTTTTCCTTCAAAAGAGAAAGCAGCTCTGGCAGGAGGAAAGGGCTACCCTGGTGGGAGCGAAGTACCGTGTAGGGCCTGGGTCGAGGATCTGAGTCCAAAGCAGGTGACCAACCCCCTGGAAGAGGCAGCTTCTGACCCTGCCTGTGCCCACCCAACTCCCAGGCCTTCTGGGCCCCACGTATTCACTGTCGCCCACGTCTGTGCGGCACCTTCTTCTCAAAGACCACGTGAAATAGGCAGGCCAGAGAGGTTGGCCCGTTTCACAGGTGAGGAAACTGGGGCACAGAGGAGGAAAGGGGCTTGCCCAAAGGCCACGTTGTTGGTTATGGAAAGACCCAGATCCCTGGCTTCTGCTCTACAGGCTACACCCTCTGACCCCTGTCTGCTTCACCCTCACCCCAGCTTGTTTACACTAGATTCTTCCCCCTTCCTTTTCACCCTGAGGCAGGGAGTTTCCTTGGTCTCCAGGGAGAGTCAGCCTGCTGTGAGGCCAGAAGGGGCAGCCAGAGATGGTTAGATGAGGGCGACTATGGAGGGGATGCACGTCCAACTGTGTCCCAGACGCTTTCCTATTTTATCTCATTTAATCTTCAGAATAACCTCGTGAGATGCTGTCATTTTTACTCCTGAATGACAAACGGGAGTGGCTGGGACATGCCCGCAGCCGAAGACCAGTGAGGGTTTCGAACCTGGGCCTCAGAGATATGGAGAAAGGAGCCTAACTAGGGGACACTTTGAAAATCTGATGGGAGGTGGGGCGGGGAGGAGGGGGGGGAGGCAGAGGCAGTGAGGACACAGCCCAGTGGGTGGAGGTGTGGCCTGGGAAACTGGGAGGACGGCCTCGGAAGCAGCAGTCAAATTACCTGCTCTCTAGGCCTCTGTGGATGGAAGAAGGCCCTTGGGGCTGTGCTAGATAGCTGGCATTCAAACATTTGGCCCTGTTTACCTTTGGGGTGGGGTTTTGTTCCCTGCTGTTCTTTCCCCCTTGAGTGATCTGCTTGTTTTAGTGTCACTGAACGAGGGACTTTGCTTAAACTACAGGCTGAAAAGCTGCCTTCAGGGACTGAGAAATGAGTCCCTAGCCTGTCCCACGGTGACAGACATGCCCAGGGGAGATGGCTACTGTGTGGACTGCTGCGATCATCTCATCGTAACTGCAGAGAGCTGAGGGGAGGGGGGGGCGCGGTCGACTTCGAGCAAGACCACGTGTGGACCGGGAAACTTTTGCTTCTTATCTACAAGGGCAAAGTGAGAGGACCAAGCAGGTGCAGTTTGGATGGGCTAGTGATTTGGGAGGAGAGTGTTCATCCGGTCATGGGACAGATATCTCCAGGTTACTGTGTGCTAAGCACTTTAGTGGAAAACAGACACATAAAACGCACCCCTGCTCTTAAGTAGCCTAATGGTCCACTAAACCATCATTAGCGTATACAGTTGGATGCGTGCCTGACAGCGGGCGTGGCAGCAGGGGCAGAAACCCAGGCCCGGGTTAGGGAAGGGCCTTTGATGCCGGGGCCTGGCTACAAGCGTGTCTGAACGCAACAGGAAGGCTGAGGTGGCACCTGCACACACCCATCTTTGCACCCAGGCTCCCCCGTGCCCGGTGGTGCCCATTTTTGAGGCTGCTGGGTGGGTTTAGAGAGATTGCCTGTGCTTCAGGAATAGAAAACTTACCGGCCCCCCCAATCTCCTGGACTGACCCTTGGCCCTGCACTCCTGGGCCCCGCATCCAAATGCATTTCACTGCCTACCACAACCTTTGAACCTCAATCATCATGTGAGGCAGAATATTATCTTCATTTCTCAGATGAGGCCTCTGAGGTCCAGAAGGGTGAGAGGACTTATCTTTAGACCAAGGACAAGGAGATTATACAGCCTCCCCCGGTACCTGGTCAGGGAAGATGACAAACACAGCCCAAGAGAGGGAGGCTGGTGGCCTAGGCAGTTTTGATGAACCAGCAACTCTTCATTCCTGTCACAGTAAGAGGACCAGACCTGCCTGGTTGGTGGGGGACAGAGGGGCGTGAGCCACAGGCCTGACCTTACCCTCCCCTGCCTGCTGACAGCTCTGTCCCCTTTCCCTCAGGGCCCGGCTCAGGCGCCACCCCTTTCTTGGCACTTTATCAAATTTTCAATCCCAAAGTGACCTTTTTGTTCTCAGACGTGGCTCCTCGTTTGTCCCGCCTGTGTGTCTGGCACACGGCTCGCTTTGGGAGAGCCCATTTTATCCCTGGGGGCCCAGAGCTTTGGAAGAGCCAAGAGTCCACCTTCCTCCTCTTGGTCTGCCTTGCTGGGCCTGAGCCGGCACAGAGGGCCAGTGATGTGTAGGAGTGGCTGGCCACCCATTTCTCTCCATCCCTCCAGCAAAGCAAGTGTCTAGAGAAGTCCCCTGCTGAACTGCACGTTACCCAGGGGATTCCTTTAATCCCCATTGTCATAAACTGTCTGGCAGCAGAGAAAAGAATGCTCTAAACGGGGGGGAGGGGCAGAGGGATTTGGGAGAAGGCACCAGAGCAGGAGATGTGTGGTTTGCCAGGTCAGCAGCTTGGTTAGAGGTCTGGGCAGCTGATGGGGGTGAACAGCTGGGAACACATGACCTGGGGGTGTGGCAAAGTCTTGGAGTCTCTGGCTCGTGGTGCCAGGAGCCTCGCCTTTGCAGGTGGCAGCCTGTGCCGCTGGGTAGAGCCCACTGTTGGCCACTCTTCCCCTATTGGCCTCAGCTGGTGCCTCCCTCGTTCAAGTTCATCCAGTAGATAGTACTGAGCACTGTCTCGTACCAGGCCCCATGCTTGGCATTGGGATATAGACGTGAAGCAGATGCAAAAACAAAAAGAGAGAAGTCTGCCCCACCTGACCCTTCTTCCTTACACATAACCATTCTGCACGGGCTTTCTTTCAGAGCCCCGGGAAGCTCCTTGTCCCACCGAGGCTGGTGGATAATGGTGCAGCTGCCGCTCCAGGGGCTGGCTGAGCGCTTCACAGCCCTTCCGGGATCTTGCCCCAGCCTGTCCCGGCATCCCCGCCAAGCCCTGAGCTCTTTGGCCATTGGATTCTGAACGGATTCTGAATGTCTCTCCTTTATGGTCAGTCACTGATCCCGGGAGCCAGAATTTCTGAGCAGTGGAGACCCAGTTTCATGTCAGGGACAAGGACAGGCTCCTAAGTTGAAAGGTCTTGGTTTCTCTCCAGATCTGGCCAATTACTGGCTGTGTCCATTGGGTAAAGCACTTCTTGCTCTGGGGCTCCTGACCTGCAAAATGGGAGGATAATGCCTAGATTTCTGGATGGTTTTGAAAAACAAGGAAGAAATTTGTGTGAAAGCTAAGGATACCAATTAAGTATTCCACAAAGGTCAATTGTTCTGGAAAGTAACTGCTGCCTTCTCTGTCTTCTCACAGAGCAAGGGAGGGACGTGTGGCCGAATTTCCTCCCAGGAAGTGGGGGTGCCACAGCCAGCAGATGAGTTAGGGGAGTTAGGAGTCACCTCTCATTGTTGGGGTTGGGCATCCTGTGCAGGTGTACTTCCCGTTTTCCTCCTTAGAGTGAGAGAGGACCGGCTTCCCACTGTCCCCCAGCCCCCTGCATTTACCTGTTGGCTTTGATTTGGTAGCAGCTGTTTGTGGGGCTGGGGCATCTGAGTCCTCAGCCAAAGATCTTCTCTAGGATCTGCCGTGGGCAGAGACAGGACAGGATGGTGCAGAGGTGCCCTGGTTCCTATACGGGGGATCCCCGAGGATGTTCCCCTTGCACTGTCATCCAGAAGGGCTGGCTGGCTGTGAGACCCAGCCCAAGGAGCCTGAGGGCAGTCTGGAAATATTCCTCAGAACTAAAGCTTTCCTAGGTGGGCAGTAGGGCACAGGGGGACAGACCATGTTTCTCTCTTTGGAGGAGAAGGAGTCCTAGGCTTGGTTCCTCTGAAATCTGACACTTTGGGTCCCGGAACCTCTGAGGACGGGTGTTTCCCAGGGAGCTCAAAGGTCGAAGATGGGGCCTCAGTAAAGGGGTGCCTTCTTCATGACCTTCTCTTGGTCTTGTGGGGGAACAGATCCAGGTTTATCAGGCTCAGGCTCAGGAGACCAGGCCACAGCCAAGGGTAGGAGTACCCAGTTGGGATCCAAGAGCCAGAGTGTCCTCATTCTTGCCCAGGTTGTCTATGTCCTTGCCCACTAGGTGACCTTGGGCACATCATTTGACCTTGCTGGGCTTCTGTCTCTGCATCTCTGAGTGGGGATAATTCTTGCCTTCTAACTTTCACAAGATTGCTCTGAGACTCTAAAGCAAGACTATGAGACAGCACTTTGAAAAAGATGAGTAATGTATGCAGATAAAAGGGATTTCTATTAAGAGGGGCTAACATTGTTGAAAGATAGGTGCTACGCTATTTCCTTTAATTAATCCACTCCTCAACACCTCACAAGGGGAGCGCTATCTTCCCAGAGGCGCAGGGAAAGTCCAAGATCATAGAATTCATAAGAGGCTGACTGGGATTCCACCCAGGTTTGAGTTCAAGACTTGTGTCCCTCTGCTACAAATGCCATTACCCTTGGGTACTGCCCTCTGGGGCCACCTCTTCCCTCTAAAACTTTCAGAAGCAAACTGTATTTGTTGCCAGCCAGGCTCTGGGAAGCTCACAGACTAGTTTGGAGACGGACAAGTACACAGCTGCTAGGTGCTCTGACCTATGCCGAGTGGGTGAGAAGGTTCTCTCCACTTGGAGATGTTGGGGCAGGCGTCACCTGGAAGCTGAGGGTAGGTAGCTTCCAGGGACCTAGATTGTCCTCTTTTTTGTTTGTTTGTTTTTTATATTCTTCCATTTCTTTAATTTTATATTTGTTTGTTTGTTTTTAAATCTATATCCAAGTTAGTTAGCATATAGAGCAATAATGATTTCAGGAGTAGATTCCAGTGATTCATCCCCTGTGTATAATGCCGAGCTCATCCCAAAAAGTGCCCTCCTTAATGCCCCTTACCCATTTAGCCCATCCCCCTACCCATAACCCCTCCAGCAACCCTCAGTTTGTTCTCTGTATTTAAGAGTCTCTTATCTTTTGCCCCCCTCCTTGTTTTTATGTTATTTTTGCTTCCCTTCCCTTATGTTCATCTGTTTTGTATCTTAAATTCCTCATATGAATGAAGGCCTATGATTTTTGCCTCTCTAATTTTGCTTAGCATAATACCCTCTAGTTTCATCCATGTGGTTGCAAATGGCAAGATTTCATTCTTTTTGATTGCTGAGTAATACTCCATTGTCCTATATTGTCCTCTTAATGGCCCCCTGGGACTTGTGACCTCACTGGCAAGCTGAGACCTTGATGGGGTTCCCAGCCAGCACCCCTAGTCCTTCCACACTCTCACCCCTAGCGTGCTGCCTCACCTTGGCTGGTGGCCAGGTCCACCTCCCTTTTCTCAGAGTGTACAAGGCAGAGCCTGTTCTTGGGCAGGATTCCAATCTGGGGGGGCAGGTGGGGAGCAGGGCAGAGAGCAATCGAGCGGGGTGGGTCCTGGCTGATTGCCTGCCTGTGCTCCTGGCGGTGTCCTGAGCAACCCCCACCTCTCTGAGTCACTCTAGCGATCCCTGCTAGATCCCTCCCCCACTGCACCTCGCCTCCCAGGTGCTATGACCAGTCAGCTTTAGCCGGCTTTTCCTTCTCTGAAATCCGTGGAGTCTGTGGACTTGCTAATGATCCCAGAATCTTAGCCCTGGAATAAAGCCTATGGCTTTTCTAATTATTAGTCTCTCTGGCCCAAGTTTCCAATTATCTGGAAGCTCTTCCTGGCACTGCCTGTATGGTGGTCATCACTCTGTTGGGCCCCTCAAAGTACTGCCTGGGCATGTGGGAGGCTCCAGATAAATATTCTTTTTGTTCTCTTTTCTAGCAGTGAGTCAGCAGATGCTTGGGGAGGTGGCAGGGATCAGGGTGCTTTACCTTTTGGTGGGTCTCTGAGGACAGACTATGAGTGTTCTTAACTCCCTTTTCCACACATTTGTTCATTCAATATGTTTTACTGGGGACCTACTACATGCCAGGTTCAAGAAATATACAGTGGAATAAAACGTGGACCCTGACCTTAAGTCTAATGGAGCTAAAAAGACAAACTGTAGGGCATTTGGGGGAGGGGTCGATAGCTGTCATTTGGGCACTTAAATGTCAGACATGCAGTGCCAGCTCTTTTAGAATATATTATTTCATTTAGTTTTCACAACAAGCCCGCAACTTTCCATTTTACAGATGAGGAAACTGAGGCTCAGAGAGGATAAGGTCACACCGCTGGTAGCTAGCGGAGCTGGATGGAACCGAGGCTGATTCCCACGGAGCTGCAGGGGAGCAGTGGCCTCCCAGGAACTGACAGCGAAAGCAGCCAGTCTGGGAGGGCGGGCAGGCCAAGGGCGGGGTCGTGCAAGGCCAGAGGCCAGGGAATGCATGGATTCACTTCATTCCCTGCACCCCAATGCCCTCCAGACAGCACTCCCCAACGCACGGCTCCCGGCACTCTCCATGTGCCTCTCTGGGGAAGCCCTCCCAGGTAGCATCACCTGGCAGTGGCCACAAAGTTATCTTTTCTGCTGCTCAGAACCTCCCGGGTAAACTGCCAGTTCCAGTTGCCTTGCCTTCTTGGATCGATCAAGAAATACCTCAACAGGTACTTTCCAGTCCTGCCTGGCTCGACCCACATATTGTCTAGCACTCAGAGCTCCAGACCAGCAACCCAGACCAGCAACCCAGACCAGCAGCTGATCCTAAAAATCATCTGTGTATCTTCACCGTAATTTTTTTTTTAGCAGCTGATTTATCTTCCTAATTATGTTTAGCTTTAAGCTAATGTTAAAACGAGCTTGTATTAGATAATTTTCACTAATTAACACCAACTTAATGCAGGGAAGTCATCCCAGAAGCCCGCCGTGGGGCACGGAAAAGCTGGCCTAGGATCTTAAGAAGAATTGCTATGCTTACTCCCTAGCGGGTCACATATGGTTCTTCACGGCTGAATTAGTTGACCTTGCTCACGTGGGTACAGTCTTTTCTCTGTCTCTGGAGAGCCGGCCTGGGTCTCCTTTGTATTGTCCCCTTCATCAACTTAGTTTGGGGTATGGGTGTTGAGAGGGAGACGGTCTCATAGGGTCACATCAACGGGGAATGAGTCCCAATGGCACAAGCAGGGAGACATGACCTGCAGGGTCGGGAGCAGAGCCTGGCACAGAGGCCAGGTGGTCTGGGAGAGGAGGCAGCCTGGCCGGGTGGAATTGGGCTCCTGCGGCTGCCAGTGCATCCAGGGAGCCTGGTGTTTAATGACGACTAATTAGTGAGCTTGAAACAATGTAACATGGCTACAGACAGCTGGGAAGCTTCAGCTGACAAAGCGCACATGCCCTGCTGGCGGAATGGGGGCAACTTGGCCTCTAGGCGGAGAACAGGGCCCCTTCTGGTCTTGGCTCTGCCCTCTTGGTAGGCCAGGGTTCTGGTCCAGACTGCTTCCTCAGCATCCCGAGGGGAGCCCCCTACTCCAGAGGTGTTGTTGGAACATTCAGTGTCAGGTCCTGGATTGGAAGGAATGACAGGTCTCTGCCCCCACCCCTCAGGTGCTCAGGACAGACACAGGCCTGAGCAGACAAGCACCTCGGGGAGGGCAAACACCGCCCATCCTCGGGACTGAGGACAGGAAATGATCCTGGGAGGGCCTCTGGGAAGAGTGAATTAGGGCCCTCAACAGCGAAAGGGCGGTCCAGTCACCGCAGGGATAGGGTGGTGGCAGCATGAGTTAGGGCACGAGTTGTGCTGGGGGGGGGGGTGTGAGGGGGTTGCTGGTGTGGTTGGAGAACGTAGAGCATCTGGTGTGGTGGGAGTTTATTGTCAGGGGAGGGAGTGGGTTGGAAGCACGTGAAGGGTCTTCAGCTGGGCTAAAGGCTTAATTCTGTAGGCAGCCTGGGGCCAGCGTTTGAGCAGAGGAATGACATGTTTCGGGTTGTGTTGTTGGGTCCACCTGCCAGGAGGGAGAGGGACTGAGAGGGACTGAGTGAGCTGTATCCCATCAAGCTGACCCCGAGCACCTACCGTGTGCTCAGCGAGAAAGGGCAGGGCCTGGCCATCCGGGGGAATCTCTGCATTCCTGTG
The DNA here is from genome assembly GCF_018350175.1 of Felis catus. Lineage (NCBI taxonomy): Eukaryota > Metazoa > Chordata > Mammalia > Carnivora > Felidae > Felis > Felis catus. Next base: position 133,299,920 of record NC_058374.1, read on the forward strand.
CTTCCTCACAGGAACCGTGGGGTAGAATTCAGAGGTCTCGCCGCCAGCGTGGGATCCCTGACTCCAAAGTCTGCTTGTCCCTCTGCAATACACTCTTGGACCAGGGATTTAGCAGAATGAATCTGGAGCCCAGGGTGGAGCAGGGCGAGGCCAGGCAGTGTTCCTCTGTGCAGGCCTCCCCTGTTGGCTCTGTTCTCCTTTTACCCCAGGGAGCTCAACACAAAGCTTTCTTATTCAGTCGTTCACACCCTACGTGTGCTGAATTGGTGATAATTCCGAGGGAGCCTGTTGAAGCCTTGATGACAACAATAAGTCTGGTGTACCCAGAGTGCTGAGAGCCCCCCCCCCCCCCCCGCCATCCCCGAGGGAGTTTCTGTCCTGCCACGGCACGCTTGCAGGGCTGCGTTAGCCCCTATGACCGTGAGATTCCCGGGGACCACTTCCAGGTCCTCCCTACTCAGGCGGTTGTTGCTTACGGTGTTCCCGCTGGTCTGTGTGCAAGTACAGACACCCAGCACTGCTCGAGGAACAGTGCACTGTACAGGCTCTTCACTTAATTGAGCTGCCCTTCCCCTCAATTAGCTCAAGTTCTGACCTTTCTGCAAGTGTAGTGTTGTCTAGGCTTTAATCACCACCCCAGGCTGGGCCTGCTGGGCATGGTATTGAGCAAAGGAAAAACATCTCCACCTTGATGTCTGAGCCTGCGGGCGGCTCCTGGCGGCCGGCTCCCTGGGAGCTCGGCCCCCCCCTCACTGGCTCTCTCCTCTGTCACCCCTCCTCTGAAGTGGTGGCCCCTTTGTTCAGGGTTCAGTCTCTGAGGAGAGAAAACGGCACCAGTATTTACCTACTGCTCACAACAGGCCAAGCGCCCAGCTCCTTGAGCCGCCCACATTATCTCACTAAAAACCCAGAACAACCCGGTGAAGGCATCACCTCCCCGTTTCAAAATGAGGAAACTGGTGCTTAGATGAAATGACTCGCTCAAGGCCGTACAACCAGTAAGACTTTCTGCTTCCAGAGAGCAGATTCTCTTGCGAACAGCAGTCAGGCCATCCACCACCTGCGTTCACATCCCCTGCAGGGGAAGGGTGTTGCTAAAATGTATTATTTAAGGACCCGCTGGATCCGAATCTCTGCGGATGGGGCCCTTGAAGCTGCACATTCAACAGGCACATCCCCGTCCCTAACCCACCCCAGGTGACCCTTTATACGCTGAAGTCTGACAACCACTGCCCTGTAGACCTTGGTCCCTCTGCGGAGATCAGAGGAGACTGCTGGCTGCCCGACCCAGCACTACCCTCCACGGGAAAGGGAAGGACTGCTCACTGTTCCCAGACAAACTGACTCCCCTGGGCTGCCAGACAGAGGGCCAGCTGCTGCCCTCCCTACCCCAAGGAACCTTAGGGCTTTAGGTGTGGGAGTTAGCCTCCTTCACCCTATAGTGAGTTTAATGACCCCTCATAACCACGCAGCTTTTTGGTGGGATTTTGTGAGCATGACCTCATCTGAACCTCCCAGCAGCCCTGGAAGGTAAACTTCAGGCCCCAGGCTCTCATGTAATCAGTGGGAACCTGAACGACCTCTGTGCCTTGGTGGGCTTCCTTCCTTCCTCCCTCCCCAGAAGGACATGACCGGCAGCTGGCACCCTTGCAACGAACAGGCCTGGCCTGTGCCCCTCCCTGCCCAGTGCCTACAGCTCCACGTCAGCAGAGCCTGGGGGGGCGGGGGGGGGGCGGGAAGCAGTGAGGGAGAGAGTGGCATTGTCCCGCTCTACTGAAGCATCCTGGTTTTGTGTGACTGCAGGTGGCCTGGGGTCCCAGCCAGAGTAGATCCGTGCCCAGAGCTGCCCTGTCCCCATCACTTGGTGAGAGGGCCGGGGACAGCTTAGTGCTGTAGGGAAGCTCAGGACTGGGGTCAAGCCCAGGCTTTAGTCCCATCTCTGCCCAACAGAGTAAATTAACCTTGGAGCCGGGCTCTAGCTGTAGAAGTTTCCTTCTACCTCTGAGATTCTTTGTGTCTGAAATGTCCTTCAGTGCGGGGGCTAAGTACAGAGGTGCAGCCTGTGCCCGGCACACAGGTACAACCAAGAGGCTTTGCAGGACTGACACGCAGCCCAGGCTCCACTTAGGGCCCTGCATCTCATTACGCGGAGGACAGGCTCTCTTTTGTAATTTTCACGAAGGTGGCTGCTCTATGTGCTGGTTGCAGCCCTGCTTCCTGGCCTGATGTACTTGGTGCAGACTTCTACCCCTACCCCTTGGTTAAGAACTGTCCTCACTTATGGACTGGCTGCTCCTTTAAGATCTTGGGTGGGTAGAACAGAGGCAAAGAGATCAGACCTTTGAGCTGTGGCTGAGGTGGCAGTCCTAAAAGGTTCCAACTTCTTTCCCCTTCTCTGCACTCCTGAGGAAGATCTTTCTTTTTTTAATGTTTATTTTTTATATTTATTTTGAGAGAGAGGGAGAGAGAGTACAGAGGAGGGGCAGAGGGAGAGGGAGACAGAGAATCCCAAGCAAGATCTGCCCTGAAAGTGCAGAGCCCGATGCGGGGCTTGAACTCACGAACCATGAGATCATGATCTGAGCTGAAACCAAGAGTCAGATGCTTATCTGAGCCACCCAGGCATCGCAGCCCTTGAGGAAGATCTTTAACTCTGCCTTCCAGCAAGATGATCTAACCAAGAATATTGCTCAGTATTATTTTTTTCCTCCACCCCAGTGCCTTGTCATTAACGAAATAAAAGAGATAACTATAAAGCTACATCTGCACCCCACAAGTACATTCAGATATTCATTTCACAAACACAGAGAACTGACTTGGTGTTGAGACGGCCCCCGAGGGCAGAGATTCTGAGGGAAATCAGATGGTCCCTGCCATCCAGGAGCCACAGCCCAGTAAGGGACAGAGCCGGTCAGCAGATGTTACAACAAAGTGTCGGACCTCTGACTTGCCTGGAATCCAGTGTGGGCAGGAAGCAGGGAGTGGCAAGCATTGCTGGGTAGGGAGAAGTTCGAGAAATTCTTGCCTGAGCCTCGAAAGCTGCATAGGAGCTTCAAAGGGGTATGAAAGGAGTAGGAACAAAAGAACTCAAAACTACCTGATACGTGTAAAGGTTCTCAAAAGAGAGTGGGGGGTGAGGGAGATGCAACTTTGCCCCCAGGAGACACTTATCAGTGTCTACAGACATTTTTGGTTGTCGCCACTCTGAATGACACTACCACCATGCTGCTAAATATCCTGCCATGCACAGTACAGCCCCCACAACAAAGAAATATGGGCCCCAAAAGGTCAATAGTGACACTGTAGGGAAACCCTGTGCTAGGGTAATTGTAAGGACAGAGGTGAGGTGGCCTAAGATGAGGCTGGAGACGAAGAAAGGGGCCAATCATAAGGCCCTTCAAGTGCTGAGCTAAGGAGGATGGAGGGCTCTGGGACCCACTGGTTCGTGAGGCCATTGTCTGGGGGAAATCCCTGCCCTGGAGAATGAATTGGAGCACAGAGACTCGTAGGAGAGACTGGTTAGGAAGCTGTTCCAGAAATTTGGTAGGAAATGAGGGGGCCTGAGTGGGAGCAGCAGTGCAGTGGGAACAGAAAGTAGTTGACCCGGAGCAGGTGCACGGAGCAGGTAGGACCTGCTGGGCTTGGCGACCAACTGGATGTGGTCAGTGGGGAGGAGGAGGAGGCCAGTCGACTCGGGCTTCTGGCCAGGGTGACTCAAAGGATGTTGATTTTGGAAGTGCCCGTGGGGCAGGCTGGTGAGATCCACACCACACAGCTAGACTGGGTCATCCAAACACAGGAGGGGTCTTGAGAGGAGCTGCCTTGGAGTGCCTGGGGAAGGTCGGGTCCTTTTTGGAGTTTTATTATCTCACGGTAATTAGGGAATCCAGACAGAGCATCTGAAAAGCTGGCAGTGTAATTAAAGGCAAATGACAGATAGAGGGAGATTCTGAGCCTCCCTAACCCTCCGTGATCCCCTGCCCCTACGCTGAGGCAGGATATCGGAGGAGGAGATGTTAAGCTAACCAAACACCTGATGCGCAGTATTGCAGCCTCAGAGCCTCTTTGCCAGTGCCTGCAACAGCTTCTAAAAACTCCTGCCACCTCAAATTAACCTCTGTCTCTGGGTGCTGCACATCAGTGGGTAACCAGGGAAAGGACACTGGGAACCTGCTGGGGTGGAGGTGACTTTTCTCTCCTGATGAAATCTGCCTCCCCGGGTTCTGAGCCTGTGACGTCCTTCTTTTAAAATCCCATTTTCCATTGGCACCGGGAGTCTCCAAGTTGGGTTTGGTGCGGAGGATCACGTGGCCCGTTAAACACCACGGCAGAGAGATTTGGGAGCTGGTGTTCCCGGGGTTGAAGCTGAATGTCAGGCAGTGCCCGCAGGGACCAAAGCGGAGGGTAATTATCACCTCTCCTCCACAACGAGATTGCAGGAGTCAGAGAGCAATTGATTTCTCTTCCCACTACAGATATTTCACTGTTTAATTGGTAGTGACACAGATGGCTGGCTCTCACCAGGGTGCCGCGGACCAAGCCTCCTGAAAGGGGGGGAGGGGCCTCGGGAATTGTGGTCCGTTCACATCACATCCTCCACTAGGTGGGGGTGGGTTGCCATGAGGGCTTCCAGCTCCCTGCTTGCTTTTGCAATTACGAAAGGAAAGCAAGAGTGTGAATCCAGAAGCACCTTAGAGCCAGTCAAGCGCTCCCCAGCGATACATTGAGGGCTGCCTCTGAGCTGGACACTGTGCACAGCTTGGAAATGAGCAACGGCCTCCGGCCTCAGATGGCACTTGGGACGTAAGGTATCAGAAGCCCTGCAAGATGGGGGGAAGCGTGTTCTGATGCAGCAGAGCCTGAAGCGTCCAGTTCAAACCCTCCATGATCCAGCCCAACCCTGTTATACTCACCACTCTGAACTGCTCTGGGCCAACTGGTGTGTGTGTGTGTGTGTGTGTGTGTGTGTGTGTGTGTGTGTGTGTGTGTTTTGGACCTCCAGTACAGAGCTGCCATCATCAATCCACAGAAAGTCCCTTCCTGTTTTTATTTTCTCCCTCATTCCTTTCCCCCTGCACTGATAGCCACTCTAATGTGCTCAGAATACATCCCTGCACATGTCTGTATCCTTGAAAAACATATGCAGCTTTGGGGAGCCTGGGTGGCTCAGTTGGTTAACCGTCCGACTTCAGCTTGGGTTGTGATCTCGCCGTTTGTGAGTTCAAGCCCTGCATCGGGCTCTGTGCTGACAGTTCAGGGCCTGGAGCCCGCTTCACATTCTGTGTCTCCTCCTCCTCTCTCTGCCCTTCCCATGCTCAGGCTCTGTCTCTCTCTGTCTCTCAATAATAAATAAAGTTTATATATATATATATATATATATATATATATATTTATATATATATATATATGTGTGTGTGTGTGTGTATATGTATATATATATATATATATATATATATAAAACATATGCAGTGTTATTTTATGTAGTGTACTTTTATTTATATAGTTAGTATTAGGCTGTAGATCTCATCCTCTGACATCTTAAATCAAATTATCCATTTCCAAAAGAACTATCCAGATTCTGCACTGGAACTAGTGTGTTGCCTCTGTCGGCTACCTAGTACTCCGCGATGTACATTCCTCACATTTTCCTTACCCATTCTTCTGGAGATGGACAACGAAGCTGTGGCCAACTCCTTGCTATCCCAAAGAAAGCTGCAGTGAATATCTTTGTTCCTGCCCCTTTATAGAGTGTTGCACAGATCCAAGAGATCCAAGAGTGGCATTGCTGACTCGAGTTATGTACCACTTAAATTTTCCTTAAATCCACCAAGCTCTGCCCACGGCTCTAGGGAATAGCTGCACCCAGGTCCCCTCCCACCAGCAGTGCATGAAGCTTCCCCTTTCCTCACATACCAACATTTAGGATTATCCAGATTTCTCATTTTTAGTTAATCTTATAGTTGTAAGCAGTATCTCTCTCTCCCTCTCTCATCTCTTTGCTTTAATTTGATTTTTTCTCTGATTACTAATGAGGTCTGTTTCTCTTTATATACTTATTAGCCATTCAAGTATCTCCTCTAGGAATTGCCTGTTCCTACCCTTTGCCCATTTTTCTAATTAGTTCCTTGTCTTTTTCTTGCTGATTTGCAGGGATCCCTTGTAGAGTATTAATTCCTTTTGATCGTAAACATTGCAGTATCTTTTCCCTGTCACCAGCCAGTTACCTTTGTCTACAGCATTCTCCTAGGAACAGAAAATCCTAATTTGTCAAATGCATTATTTTTTAAATTTCATTTGCCTTTTGACTTGTGCTTTTAGACTATTAAGAAGTACTCTTGGGGAGCCTGGCTGTCTCAGTCAGAAGAGCATGCGACTCTTGATCTTGGGGTTGTGAATTTGAGCCCCATGTTGGGTGTAGAGATTACTTAAATAAATAAAACTTAAAAAGAAATACTCTTACCTATCTTATCAATTCCTTTATTGGTTTTATCTTTCCCATTTAGGTATTTAGCATAGCTGAAATTCACCTTTATATATAGCGTAAGGCAGGGATACACTTTTTCTCTCCATAGTAAGCCAATTTCCCAATAACATCTGCATAGCAACATCCTTTCTTGACACTGAATTGCGATTCCACCTCTATCAGACTTAAAGTTTCATATGTTTATAATACATAATTGTTTCTGGTCTCTCAGTTCTGTTCCATTAGTTTGTTTTCTAGTTCCTTCCTGCCTCAGCACCTCAATGCTTATTACTATGGCTCAGCAGTATGTCTTACTATCTGGTAGTAGAAGTGTCCCTTCTAGATTTTCTTTTCAAAATTGACCTTGCTATTGTAGATCTTTAGCCTTCCCTGCATCGTAGAAGTATTTGAGTTCTTCAAAAATACTTACTGGACTTTCACTGGAATTACGTTGAATTTTATTAATAAGGGGAGAAATAGATTTTTCAAACATTGAATCATATTATCCATGAACACAATTTTATCTCTTCATTTATTCACATTTTTAAATATCCTTGAATAGAATTTTCTAAATTTCTTTTCTAAATTTCTTTTTTTAATGTTTATTTGTTTTTGAGAGAGAGAGAGTGAGTGGGGAAGGGAGAGGGACAGAGAGAGAGAGGGAGAGAGAGGATCCGAAGCAGGCTCTGCACTCACAGCAGTGAGCCTGATGCGGCGCTCAAACTCACAAACCTGAGATCATCATGACCTGAGCCGAAGTCAGATGCATAACTGTCAGATGCTTAACTGACCGACCACATGCCCTAAACTGCACTTTTGGTCTTATTTTCCCCTCCCCTCTCCTTTTTTTAGTTGAATGACACTGTAGCAGAAGAATGCTAATGGTCTTTGTAAGTTTTTCTTATATCTGGAAATCTTGTTAAATTCTCCTGTTAATTCTAATAGTGTTCCTCTGCATTTTACTGGGTTTTCTGTAAAAATATCATCTCCACATGCTGGTAGTTTTGTCTCTTCTAATCCTTCTATCTCTTCTTCCTCTCCTTCCTCTCCTTCCTTCCTTCCTTCCTTCCATCATATTGCATTAGTCAGCACCTCCAATACATTTTTCTCCACAGCAGTGGTGACAGTATTATTGATGTTCTTGAGACTTAAAGGGAATGTATCTAAAGTTTTTCTGTTCAGCATGTCTCATGTGGCTTTTTTGTAGATAGCCTCTATCAAGTAAAGGAAGGTCCCTTCTTCTATGCTTGTTTTTTTTGAGAATTTTATTCACAAGCGGGGATCTCATGTTATCAAATACTTTTTAAAAAACTATTAAAAAAACTATTAATATGTGATTTCCCCTCCTTGACCCCATGAATGTTATAAATTAAAACAACAGATTATCTGATGTTGAATCCTCCTTACATTTCTAGGATAAAGCTTACTGGATTGTGCTGTATTATGTTTAATTTGCTTTTAACGAATTAACCATGTCACCTTCGTTTTCAAATTCATCAAAGTATAAATAGTCCTAATATTCTTTTTACCATTTTTTACTATTTCTTAAATAGTACGATTTCTTAAAAAGTAAATATTGGTATAGTTATTTCTCTTTCTTCACTCCGATTTTATTCGCATTTCCTGTTTTTGTCAGTCTTGTCAGAAGTCTGTCTCTCTTATTTGGTCTTTTTAAAGAACCAGCTTTTGATGTGATGTCTCTAAAACATTTTACAGCTGTCCCATCTCTGTAAAGCCTGTATGATGCAGTGAAGGGAAGACTCTGGAGTCAGAGAGACTTGAGTTCAAATCCCTGTTCTGCTACGTGCTAACTGTATGACCTTCGGCACATTATTTAGCCCCTTTGCATTTTCTTCCTCATCTGTAAAATGAGAACAGTCCTCCTCATTGTGAGGATCAATTTAGAAAATTTACTTAAAGAGAGGCGACTAAGTGGCTCAGTTGGTTAAGCGTCCAACTTTGGTTCAGGGCATGATCTCACGGTCCATGGGTTCGAGCCCCACGTCAGGCTCTGTGCTTGCTGACAGCTGAGAGCCTGGAGCCTGCTTTGGGTTCTGTGTTTCCCTCTCTCCCTGCCCCTCCCCCACTCATGCTCTGTCTCTCAAAAGTAAGTAAACATTAAAGAAAAAACAATTTTTTAAATTTACCTAGGGGCGCCTGGGTGGCTCAGTCAGTTGGACGTCCAACTTCAGCTCAGGTCATGATCTCCCCGTTTGTGAGTTCGAGCCCGGCGTCGAGCTTGGTGCTAACAGCTCAGAGCCTGGAGCCTGCTTCAGATTCTGTGTCTCCCTCTCTCTCTGCCCCTCCCCTGTTTTTGTGCTCTCTCTCTGTCTCTCAAAAATGAATAAATGTAAAAAAAAAAAATTAAATTTACCTAAAGCATCTGGAACTGTGCACAGCACATCGAAAGTGTTCAGTGATGTTAGTCTCTGTCCTCAGTGCCTTTGTTTATGCTGTGTTTTTTGTCTGAAATGCCCACTTTGTAGGCTTCTGCTGGCCCACATGGAAGTCTTGTGCAGATTAGGAAAAGGCGTCCCTTCCTCAGCAGGCACATCTTCCACTCAGTCTGTCAGCCCAGAGCCCATGTGCAGTGCACAACCTGCGTACCCGTGCACGGCAGCTCTGTCCACTTGCCTGCTTGGTTTTCCTCCCGGTTCATTTCTCATTGTTCCCGAGGCTGCCCATTCTTCAGGTTTCAGCCTCCTTGATGAAGCCTTTCTTCTCCCTTGGCTAGAAGTAATCACGCAATCTCTTTCCTTCCCTGCCTCCCTCCGCCCCTCCTTCTCCCCTGCCCCCACCAACTTTGAACTCACATCACATGTCATTTGTACATCTCTTAAGGCATTTATCTCATTTCGCCTCATGTTTTAGTTATTTTGTGCAAATGTCTTATCATTCGAGGGGATTAACCCCTTGAAGTTAGGGATTATAATTTGTCTTTAGATCCTCCCTCTGCCTGTGAAGCTCAGTAAATGTTAACTGACATGGATGATTGAGTATGAAATGTAGGAGCTGAGAATAGTCTTAAATAATGTTGTGTGAATGGTGTGATGGGGATGGGGGGATGGTCTCTAGAGGCAGAGGTAATGGTAGGGCACATGTGAAGGTGGTGGGATGAAAGGTACTACTCATTGAGCTTACCATGGGCCAGTACTGTGCTAAGTGCTCTCATGGTTCATCTCCCTAAGCCCTCACAACAAGCCTTAGAGGCAGGTGCTAGTATTAGCTGGGGCACTGATGGGTCAGTGGCGGAGCTGGTACACTAGGCCTGTTCTGTGTGACTTCAGAGTTGGAGCTTTCAATTATGACTGACAGACTCCCTCAACCATACAGTGATTACCATTTATTTAGGACTTCCTACATACCAGGCACTGTGTTTGATGCTTTATGGATGTCATCTCTAATCTCCGTGGCAAATGCGTGAAGTACAGGGTACAGGGTATCCCCACTTTGCAGATGAGGAAACAGAGGCTCACCAAGGTTAAGTGACTTGCCTCAGGTCACAAATATAGGAAGTTGTTATAACCAGATCTCTTGACCCCAAAGTATGCCCTTTCCCCTGCTTTACACACACAGTGCTTGGGGTCAGCAAGAAAACCCCGCAGCTGGTGCGGAGAAAGGTTTGCATAGGAAAATGGAGGAAGCTAAGGTTAGAAAGGCAGTTCTGCCTCGGGCCACAGAAGGCCTCACTTTCCAGGACTAGCTTTTAGAAACCAAGAGTCCTGGGCTGTGACCTTGACTCGAGGGTCGTGTCGCATGACCTGGCCACTTGGAGGCCAGGGAGTTTGAGCTACCTGGAGCCCTGCCTGGATCTGCACCAAGGGGAACATAGAACTTCGCACAGCTATAGGGAGATCAAAACAAACCAGGCCTGCAAGGAGGTGGGTGTGAAAAGATCTACAGTCCATCCCGTGCCTCTCAGTGACCTCGTCTTCTTCCGCCTACTTGTTTCCCTAGGTCACTAGGACCATCTCTCCTCAGCCTCCTAGATTGCCCTGATCTGGCTTCAGAAAAGCTGCCGGAGAATGCCCAGGGTGGGATGGTGGAGATTTGTCCAGGGAGAAGTAAAAGTAGCACACCCTGGACCCCCAGGCATTTCTCAGAGCAGAGAGCCCATCTCCGGGCTCAGACGTGCTCAGAGATGGGTAGGGACATGGAGAACCCAGGAGTGGTGCAGATGGGGTATTTGACTCTTGGCCACCAGTTACCCAGGCCCCGCTGGTCCTCTCTTGGCCACACTGTATCCCTGTAGTTGTGGAGTCACCACGTGCCTCACCAGTGCCCTTCCACATCCAGGTCATTGCTGTGGTCATGGACCTCTTCACTGATGGTGATATCTTCCAAGACATCGTGGATGCTGCGTCTAAGCGCCGGGTCCCGGTGTATATCATCCTGGATGAGGCAGGCGTAAAGTTTTTCCTGGAGATGTGTCAGGGCCTGGAGCTTGCTGACTACCGTATTCGGGTAAGTTGTACCACGGGGGTAAGGGTAAAGGGTGGGGAGGAAGGGCAGGAGGTGAGATAGAGACTCCCTCTCTCTCTTCCTCTACCTCTTCCCCAGTTCAGGGACACAGATGAACATCAAGACCTCAACCCCTTTCTTTCTGTTTAAAGCCTTGCCCTGTGAATTGATAACCCTAAATTATATGCCCAGCTTAAATTTTATCTCAAGACGGTTGAGGCTAAAGAGGCAGCTCTGGCCCAGTCCTGGGGAGCTCACGCTGCAGAGTCACTGTCAGGGTCAAAGCTAGGACTGTGATTCTCTTCTGGGGAGCTTTTGGAACAGGAAGGAACTACTCTGGGCTCATCTATATTCAAAGCAAGATTTGCTAACTTCCTCCTGCTTTTCAAATGGGGTTCCAGTTCTAAGGCTGTAGAAAGTAGAGTCTAGTATAGACAGGAGTCAATAGGCAGGGTTCCATGAACAAGAGGGTTCTTTCTCTGCCCACACAAAACCTCAGAGGCCCCCAGCCTGAATGACAGTGCCTTTCTCTTCTCAACAGAACATCCGTGTCCGCTCTGTGACAGGTGTTGGCTTCTACATGCCCATGGGGAAGGTCAAGGGGACCCTGTCATCAAAGTTCCTAATGGTAGATGGTGAAAAAGTAGCCACTGGATCTTACAGGTGAGTCGGGCCAAGACAGAGAATGGTCCAGGAGGTCTTTTTTTGTGTAACAAATATACAATGTGGAAGACTGGGCTGGAGTCTCCATAGTCATGGGTTTAAGACACATTGTCTGATCTAATGACAAGAGCCTCCTGGCCAGTCCCTTCCTTCAAAATTTCTGGATACCGGATTATTCCAAAAAGAGGGTCAACTCTTACTGGGCATCAAGAACGGTCTGCCTTTCATGGTCCACAGCAACGGTTTGCATTTTGAGGCTAGTTGTTGGGACAAGTAGGAAGCAGAATGGACCAGATCTGGGAAAGAAATGTGAGGGTGTGGTCTCTTTTGCCCAGGCCCGTGGTACCAGCAGGATGGGTAAACGTTGCAGTCTTCATTCTGCCAGGAAGCTCCATAGCCACCAACGGAGATCAGAAGTGATATTGTGAACAGGACAAAGAAGCCCACTTGGGCACAGCCCTGAAGGCCAAGCCTTTGCAGGTGCTTCCCACGTAAAGGGAATCGTACTGGGAAAAGTAAGGGTTGAAGCCAAGTAGCCAAATTCTGCCATCAGGAAGTATATCAGGGTCCATTTTGTCAAGAATGGCAAAAAAAAAAAAATCACAGCCTTTGTGCCCAGTGGTAGTTGTTTGAATTTTATCGAGGCAAACGATGAGGTTCTGGTTGCTGGATTTGGTCGCAAAGGTTATGCTGTCGGTGACCTTCCTGGTGTTCACTTTAAGGTCATCAAAGTAGCCACTGTCTCTCTTTTGGCCTTTACACAAAGGCAAGTAGGAAAGACCAAGATCGTAAGTCCTGCTAGTGAAAACATGACAATAATAAATTTTCACAGGGGGTACCTGGGTGGCTCAGTTGGTTGAGCGTCTGACTATGGCTCAGGTCATGATCTCACCACTCGTGAGTTCAAGCCCCACATCAGGCTCTGTGCTGACAGCTCAGAGCCTGGAGCCTTCTTCTGATTCTGTGTCTCCCTCTCTCTCTGCCCCTCCCCTGCTCATGCTCGCTCGCTCTCTCTCTCTCTCTCTCTCTCTCTCTCAAAAATACATAAACATTAAAAAAATGTTTTTTTACTTTTCACATGCCAAAAAAAAAAAAAAAAAGGTAAGGGTATGGTGTGGAGGCAATGTCTCCCAAATTCTGATTCAGAAATAAGTTACCAGGAACACGAGAGACTATATCTCAGCAGTCTTTGCGCTCCAAGTGTACTAAAATCTGGGTGAGGAAAGAGACCTGGGCACAGGAAACAATCAACAAATGTCATAAGTCCTCTTACATGGTTAAAGTGTAGTGGTTTGCAGACATTAAGTGCTCTAAAAACCTAGAGAGGAGCCAATAATGGAATTATTGGAATGATATTAACAATAGCAGCAGCTCCATTATCACTTATTAAAATGTGTGTGCCAGGGACTGAACTAAATGTTTTCTACATGGTATCATACCTGAGCCTCACAGTACTTTTGTGACTGTATGTCCTATGAGCCCCACGTTACAAGGCATACAAGGGTAGAAACCAGGTTGGTGGGAATGCAAACTGGTGTAGCCACCCTGGAAAACAGTATGGAGATTCCTCAAAAAAGTTAAAGATAGAACTACCCTATGACCCAGCAATTGCACTGTTAGGTATTTATCCAAGGGATACGGGTGTGTGGTTTCAAAGGGGCAGGTGCACCCCAATGTTTATAGCAGCCCTATCGACAATAGCCAAGTATGGAAAGAGCCCAAATGTCCATCGACAGATGAGTAGATGAAGAAGATGTGGTGTGTATATATACAATGGAATATTACTCAGCAATCAAAAAGAATGAAATCTTGCCATTTGCAACTATGTAGATGGAACTAGAGGGTATTATGCTAAGCAAAATTAGTGAGAAAAAGACAAATATACGACTTCACTCATATGTGGAATTTAAGATACAAAACAGATAAACATATGGGAAGGGAAGCAAAAAGAATATAAAAACAGGGAGGAGGATAAAACATAAGAGACTCTTAAATATAGAGAAAAAATTGAGGGTTGCTGAAGGGTTGTATGTGGGGGGAATGGGCTAAATGGGTAAGGGGCATTAAGGACACTTGTTGGGATGAGTACTGGGTGTTATACGTAGGGGATGAATCACAGAAATCTCCTGAAATCATTATTGCACTATATGCTAACTAACTTGGATATAAACTTTAAAATATAAATAAATAGATAGGTAATTAAATAATTAAATGATTAAATAAATAATATGTATCTAGGAAAAAAAAAAAAAGAAACCAGGTTGGAATCCAGGCCTGACTTCCCATGCCCTTGCCTGCTTTCTGCATTTGAGGCCAAGACCTGGAAGAGAGGGAGGAAGGATGTGGGTCGGTAGAGGGAGAGCACCCCAGCGAGAAGGCCAGGAGCTGTCTCCCACCGGCCAGCAAGGCATCTGGCCTCAGTGGTAGATCAGGTTGGGGCAGGGGCAGTGGGGTGTTGAGAGAGACTGCCAAGGGACTGCTGGCAGGGCGAGGCCACGGGCTGGGCCTACATGTCGTGTTTTTCTGTCCCCACGTTCCCAGGTTCACCTGGAGCTCCTCCTACGTGGACAGGAACCTTCTCCTCCTCCTGACGGGGCAGAACGTGGAGCCCTTTGACTTGGAGTTCCGGGAGCTGTATGCCATCTCTGAGGAGGTGAACTTGTACCAGGAGCTGAGCCTGGCGGGAGGTGCCGGGAGGCTCGGCCCCAACTACTCCTCCACCGTGGCTCGCAAGCTGATCAACCCCAAGTACGCCCTGGTGGTAGGCAGCCGCCATCCGCCGGGCGAGATGATGCGCTGGGCCGCCCGGCAGCAGCAGGATGCGGGGGGCGACCCCGAGGGGCAGGAGGAGGGCAGCAGAGGCGGCGAGGCGGCCCGGCGCCTGGAGAACTTCCTGAGTGACCTGGTCACGCTGGAGCAGGTGCTGCCCCCCGTGGAGCCCGTTCCCTCTGGAGAGCTGATTCGGAAGGACGGCAGGGCGATCTCCCACCTGCACATGGACCTGAAGCCCAAACCCCGCGAGGCGCTTGTCCGAAACGGCAAGGGAGAAGCCGCCAACGGGGAGGCCACTCCGGCCAAGGAGGGCAAGCGCTTTAGCAACAGGTTCTTCAGTCGCCGGGCCAAGAGGCCCACGGCGCCCAATGGCACAGCCAGCTCCCTCTCCACCGAGACCTTTGCGGAAGTGGAGTTTGTGCCGGGGAAGAAGTCCAACGAGGGCTCCAGCGCTGACATCTCAGGTGAGCCCTCTGCCCTCTGCCCGGTGCTCCCCGGGCCTCCGGGCCTCGTCCGGGAGCGGTGCCTCCCATCTGCGGAAAGGCAGCTTGCTGTATGCAGAAAGCGGGAGCTCGGAGGCCAAGACGGTCCTCAGTTCCCACCCGACCCTGGCCTTTCTCTGCCTTGTGATGGCGAGCCTACCACCACGGGCCCGGGGTCACGTCCTCTTGTCTAAAAGCCGGGAGGGCACCTGCCTCGCTCAGCCGTTCTGAGGACAAAGTGCTCAGAGCAGTGCCGCGCGTGGAGTAGTCTGAGAGCCGGCGTTTCTAGTACTGGAGGCTTGGCAACTTTCTCCTCTGTCAGGGAAGAAGCAGGCACAACGCAGCTGAGTGGCCTGACCCACGCCTGACCTCTGCCTCTGAGTCTAGGACTCGTTCTCGAAAACGTGTTCCTTGCCAGATCACCTGTCCTCACGATCCAACCTGGGCAGACACACCGCGCCCTCCCTGTGCCCCACCAATGCTCTGACCCACTTTCCTCCTTTCTGTTTTAAACAGTTGACTTGGTTCTTCCCTGTGCTTATTTGATTAGTGGTGTTTGCCATTCTGTTTACATTTGGGAGAGATCATTCCTGCTGGCAGTGTCTCTCTGGGATCCCCTAGAGGTCTGGGCCTTTATCTTTCTCCAGAGCAGTCTCCGGTACGGCCTTTCCAGAGGCTGGTGGTGACAGCCGGGACCGCTGCTGGTACCTTGTCTCATGGCAGCGTCTTTGAGTCGAAGGGGGCTCCATGTTGGGATTTCTCCTGCGGCCGGGATTTCTCACTGCAGCAGTGAGCCTGGCCTCCCACCTGGCCAGGTAGCTGATGGTGGGACCTTGCCCTGGGCGGCCCGAGTGCTTCCAGGACTCCTGTGCCCCCCACACCCCCAGCTTTGACCTGTTTGTGGCTTCAGCGTAAGAGTCACAGCTGTCTTCCCCTCTGCTGATTCCCCCGCCCTGCTACAGAAACTGACACTCAGTCTGTGGTTCTTAAAGTTAAGACAGGCCCGGGAGTCTCTACAAATTTGGGGCACAGTAGGAACGCCAGTGCCATACTTCCACTTGGCTGGGAAGCATTTATGGGGCACCTGCATGTGCCAGGCCCTTCGCTAGATGCTTTCTCTCTCACTTGGCCCTCACAACAACCACAGAGGGGGCTGGCGGAAGCTCGGACAGGTGAATTAGGTGGTCCCAGGGCACAGTAAGTGGTAGTGGGGCCAGGACTCAAACCCAGGCCAGGGCCCGTGTCCTGTCAGGGAGGGGTGGCTGCCCCCCCACACCCATCCCATTCCCTCCTGGGCTCCCCGGCGCCCCCAACACCAGATGCTTTGCTGCTTTGCACCTTTTGTTTAGAGGGAGGGTTGCCATGGTGAACACCTGGCAGGGAAGGGAGAAGGAGGGGCAAGCCCAGCCACAAAAGGGCCATTTCCCAAGTCCTAACTGGAGGTGAAGCTGGAAGTGAAGCTGAAGCTTCCTCTCCCTTCAGCCCCTCACCCTGAGGTGCTGTTTCCATAGAAACGCAAGGCCCGTTGCCTTGTCCCTCCCTGCTGCCTTTCCTAAGTCTCAGCAGCCAGTTCCCCTGCTTGGAGACTTGGACGGTCACTGCTGCTGCCCTCTGAGTGTTTGCACGTGGTGCCCGGGAGCCAGCCGAGCACGTGCAAGTGCACCCTGGGGAAGCTCCTCTCCTGGGTGCCCGACACACGGCACATGGTCAGGAAGGCCCCAGGGATGCCCGGAGGATCACACTGGTCCTTCTCTATCCTTCAGAAGAAATACGGACTGGCCTCACGCAGCCCAGCCTCTGCCCACCTGGCTGAGTATCCAGTTCCCAAGGGCCTGAAATTCAGGTTGCTAATGAGACCTTTCCTCTCCCTGCTGCTTGCTTCCCTCAAAGGCAGAGGCGAGAAGCCGGACTCCTCTCCCCAAAGGCCCTTTTATTGTCCTCCAGCCTCCCAAATGTTTGGCTGCATCTGGACTGTCCTAGTGCCTCGTCTCAGGCAGAAGCTAAGTCACTAGGACTCTGTGTGCCGGAGGGTGGTGTTCCTGACGTCATGGGGCCCCCAAGGCTGGGACTAGTAATTCCAGTACTCTCGGAACGTCACCTGGGAAGGAATCACTTTAGCTTAGGGCCCTCATCTAAGGAAAGGATCCTTTTCCTACAGTGAACATGCAGAACATCATCAGAATAGATATCAATGTGGGATCTCAGCTCCCAGTACTTTGCTCCCCATACCCTGGACATATCCTTTCCCCTCCCTGGGGCGGTTTCCTGTTCGAGAAGAGGAGGAGTTAAGCCAGGGAGGGTTTCTGAGGTCCCTTTGAGCTCCTGATTCTGACTGTCTGCTCTCTCCCTGCCACCCTCTTGTCAAGGGAGAGCCTGAGCTGATGGACAGGGTGGGTGGAAGAGAAAAATAGAAAGCTAAGTGCTGGCAGCCTGTAAAATTGCTTGGTAAGAAGTATATAGTTGTCAAACAGCATGCAAATGTTTGCAAGCCCAAGTGTGGCCCTTGGGAGAACCTTTGGAAATTCCTTCCTTTAGGTCTGGGGATCCAGGTGGGGGGGGGGGTACATGGGGTTGCAGCCCCCACCCCCTTGCCTCGTGGTGAAAAGGCTCATTGCGCCCTCTACTGGCGGAAGCTAAACTCCTTTTCCTTCTGGTTTTTCTCTCAGCTGAGACCTTGTTTCTGTGCTGGATGCACTTAGCACCTTTTCCCAAGCCTGCCACCAGTGTCCATCCAGGAGCTTGGGACAGGCCCTCTGGGCAGAGATCCCAATCTCAGGGAGCAGCATTCACTGGAGAGCCTTATTAAAACCCAGTGAGGAGGGGTACCTGGGTGGCTCAGTCGGTTGAGAATCCAACTTCGGCTCAGGTCATGATTTCATAGTTCACAAGTTCGAGCCCCACTTCAGGCTCTGTGCTGACAGCTCAGCACACCTGGAGCCTTCTTCAGATTCTGTGTCTCCCTCTCTCTGTGTCCTTCCCCCACTAATATTCTGTCTGTCTCTCAAAAACAACAACAACGACAACATAGGAGTCTCTACCACTGGCCTGGGCTCAGGAATCTGCATTTTAAACAAGTGTCCTGGGTCCATGTGGGGAGTCCCCAGAGCAGCAGATTATGATGACACTTGGACAAAGCCCTGCTCTCACGAGGCTACCAGCCTAGGAGAAGAAGTTCCAGGTGATGTCCTGGGGCCACTCCCAGCCCCTCCAGGAAGATCATTGGGAAATGGCCAACACTCTTGACCATGGTTAAGGGAAGAAAGGCACAGACGTTCCCTGAGCAGATGCTGGGTGGATACATGCTAAGTGCCTTCACACAGAATTCACAACCATCCTGATGACATCGTTTCACAGACAGGAGGTGCAGAGAGGCAAGCCTCTATGTCCATGGTCATGCAGTGAGAAAGGGCATTGTGATCTCTTGCCTCCCAGGGCCTTGCACAAAGCATCCTGGTTATCTCTGGAAAGTTAGGGTTAGTGCCATTTCCCTACATCTTTAAAGATGTTTTGGAAGGGGCCAGAGGCTTCTTACACAATGGATTGTCCCCCTGGTATCCCACCAGTGGAGAGGAAGAAGAGAGTGGCCATTTACAGCCCAGAGTGCCTCTAGGTCACCAACTTCCAAAGTCCTCTTGCCCATGCTTTTCCCATAGTTCTCTGAGGTGACTGCAGCAACAGTTGCATTTCTAGAACTCTCCTCGATTCCCGTGATTCATGCATGGGGGAGCCACCATAGCTGGCAATGTGGTCTGGTTCCTAGTGCTGTGGCTGCTGGGCTCCTGGATTTGGGACTTCAGGCTCTTCTGTGTTGCCCCCAGGAGCTGGAGGTCTCAGATATCTCTCTGGGAAATCTGGGCCCCTGTCCAAGATAGAAGGGTGGGAAAGTGCTTCTGGGGTTCCGAGCTCCATAAGGGGCCTGTGGGCCTCCAGTTCCAGGATAAGTCTACTCAAGAGCTATTTTATGAAGAGAGAGTTTCAGAATTCAGTGTCACTCTTGAGGCGCATGGGTCATGCCCCAGCTGTTGCTGAAGGTCTGATTTGATAAACCCAAGCTTGGTTACCAGCCAGGGCCCCAACCACACAGCAAGGTGAGGGGAGCCAGGTGAGCATCCTTCGAGGAACTGATCCTGCTCAGTTCTGGAAAAGAGGCAAGCATCCTTATTCTCACCGGCATATGCCATAATCCCTATGCCCCTCCGGGTTCTCTTGGGCCTAGCCAGGGCTTTCATCACCATCTAGGTGAGTGAGGGCATGTACCTCACCCGGTCAGTATCTATTGATGCCGCTATTATTGTTAGTATTGGTCTGAACCTTTAAGTAGCTTGCCGCTGCCTGGTCATACATTTTACTCAACAAGTACATATCTACGCAATGTCTGCTGTGTGCCAAGCACTGCTCTAAGTTCCTGGTACAACAGGGAACGAAACAAGCAAAGTCCCTGCCCTTACGGAGTGAATGCCATACTAGAAAGAGAGGGGCAGAGGAGGGCAATGACCCTTTCATAAAGGGTCATTGGGAAAGCCTCTCGGACAAAGGGACAAAGGGGTATTTGAACAGAGACTTGAATGAAGGGAGGGAGACAGCTGTGTGGACATCCAGAAGACAAATCTTCCAGAAAAGGGGAATATGAAGTCCTGAAACCCATAGGGAGGTAGAGCCCACGGGTCCTTGGCTGGTGCCCCAGGTGCCTCCTCCTCCCCCACACCTACTTTCAGTCTTACTACAGTGTTATCTCCCTTTGAAGTTTGACCTTCCCTTTGGGCTGCCCATGGCCGTTCATGTTTTCTTCCCTGTGAAGCTGAGCAGGTCTGATTCTCCCCAGTCTCGCCGAACACCTGCACGTGGTGGGCTCTTAGTCAATGGGCACTGAAGGAATGACACTGAAGGAATGACGGAACACAGAGAATTCGCCCTCAAACCAATTTCTCTGTCCGAGGCATGCGAATGAATCCTGTGTCCAAAGAACCTCTGCAGGCATCTGTCAGCTTTCTGGAACGAGTGGGAAGCACACCCAGGCAAACTTGGGCTGTCGCCCCTGCCGCTCCCGGCTTCTCTGAGCAGGAGGGCAGGAGCGGGGGCAGAGCTCAGTCTTAGGAAGCAGGCTCCTCTAAGCCACACTCCTGCCCCTGCTTCCTGATGCAGGGATCGATCCACTTACCTGCCTCTAAAATGCTGCTGCCTCAGGGGAGGAACTCAGCATCTGCTCAGTAGGCCAAGCACATAAAACAAGCCACTGCGGAGACGAAGCCGGGATGGCTGTGTCCATTGCCGCAGCAAGGGGACTGCAGGACAGCAGCAGTAATCACTTGGGCAGAGCTGCATCAGACGCGCGGCCCGGCTCGGAAGATGACCCATGCTCCTTGACCCTTGGAGCCCTCAGGGAGGGGCGGCACAGTCGTCCTGCTCCCCTCCCTCCTCCTCTGAGCCTTAAACGCCTCAGGCTTGGTCTCCAAGGAGGCCAGGCAGGACCTGTAGCAAGTCCTGAGGAGTGAGTCCAGTCCACACAGACCAGGTGGTGGTTGGCCTGGGAACGGGTGGGGGGGCGGGGGAGGGTTTGCTGCAGTCGAACCTGTTCAGTGTCTCCCTTGCTAATGGCCCAGAGAGGAGGCAGCCGCCACCTTAATTAAATTCACAGCTGGAGTGATCTGGGAAGGTGGTGTGAACGCAGGGGAGGTGACCCTTGCAGTGTAGAGAGGGACCGGCAGGAAATAACTCAGCAGCTCCCACCTGGGAGGAAGACAGCCAGCGCCCCTGAGGACAGAGGCCACCTCGGAGGCCAGGGCTGCCTCCCAGCTCCCTGCTTCCCCCGCAGCTCCCACAGCAGAAATCCAGCCAAAGGAGCCCCGGGCCTCTGCTTGGGATTGTAAAGGAAGCAAAAACGGCTGGAAGGGGGCTGGGAGAAACGGGCTTCTCTGGCCAGGAGAAAAACCGCGTTCTCTCCCCCTTTCCCCTCGGTGAAGTGCGCTCCCTTATCCTCTGTTCTCAAAACCACCCCTCTGAGCGTGTGGTCTGTGCCACGGTACCTGGCTCTCAGTCAGCCTGCTGACCCTGGTGGCCCCTTCCCGGGACGCCTGCTCAGTGGCTGGAGCTGACGCTGGATGTGGAGGGCTGTGGCGGCTGCCGGCCCTGACTGAGTCCGGGAGCTGGTGGCCCCCCGTCCCTCGCTGTAAGACAGGGCTAATGCCACCTTCTCCAAGTGCAGCCGCCCAGGCGGGATTACCTGAGAGAACGACTGGTTGTGCTTTGTAAGCTGTGAGGCTGCACACAGTATTAGCTTCTGGCAAACTGCCTCTTGGAGAGACTTTTAAGTCATTGACTGTAGCTGTGGATTAGGGTTCTGGATCCTTCCCCCGCCCCCACCGCTGAGGTCAGGAGATGGCAGATCCCTTTGATATCCCAATCAGCGACAATCTAGCTGAGACGACCAGACCAGACCGGGAGAACCTTTCCTTTTGCTTTCCTGGGGGTGGGGGGGCCCTACTGACTCCAGATCAGCAGCTTGGCAGGGAGACAGTGACCCCAGCCCCTAAATTTGAGGCTTGAGCTGTGCACAGGAGAGGAGTGGGAGGCGAGTCTGCTGAGCGCTTCACTTAACGTCCTCCTTCGCCCGTGTCCCTTGTCTCTGCAGGCAAAACGAATCCCAGTCCTTCCAAGGCCAGCAATTGCGTGATCTCCTAAGCCACACAGGCCAGCAGTGGGCAGGACCTGTGGATGACCCAGCCCTGTCCTATGGAGAATACAGGTCAAACCCTGCGCCAGTTTGCACTTCGGACCCTTACTTGCTTCCTGCCCAACAGCCTCCATCCTGGCCTCAGGGACCCTCAATCCCAGATGTGAGAGTCGGCAGCACATCAAGACAATCACACGCCACCGCCGTGAGACTGTCGCCGCCGGGCAGGGGTCACTCCTTCTTGTTTACATGAAGTGGAAGCTTGACTAATGTCCGCTCTCCTTTATGCCAGACCCCCTCCCTCCACTGGGCCAGCCTTGTCCTGCAGGTCCCCAGATGGGGTGAGCCCAATGCGATAGGGTCTCCAGGGCAGCCCCAGCCCCCTAACTTCTCCTTCCCCGGGCTTCCTGGTGCTTCTGGTCCCCCAAGAGGCTTGGTGGGATATGAGGGAAGAGGATGGGGCTCTGAGCCAGGGAGCCAGTCTTCCCCAAGTCTCTGAACTCAGGGTGGAAGGGGCAGCTAGGGCAGCCGGGGCACCGGCCGCTGTCACCTTCCCAGCCTGGTTCCTGCAAGGCTCCCGTACTAGACCCAAAGTGAAATGAGGGGAAGGCCTCTCCTCAGCCAGTGCCAGGATCTGACTCTGCTATTCAGAGGGCTCTTGTACTGAAGTCTCCTTCCCCTCCCTCCCCACTGTCTTAGCAGTCTCCGCGCCAGTGGTCCAGACCTCCTTGGCTATTGCCTGCTGCAAGCACATACGGGGGTTCTTCCAGTGCCTTTAGCTGGGGCTGCTGCTTCCCTTTAATGTGCCTTGATTTGCAGCCCAGGGCAGGGAGAGAGAGCTTGGTTGGGAGTGGGAGGCTCAAGCAGTATGGGAGGTTGAGCCCTGCAGACAAGAGCATTTGTCCTTTCCCCCACCCCTGAGATAGCCCTCAGCCCCCTTCACCAGCCAGTGTGCCCGCTCTAGTTACATTCCAGCCAAAGACCGGCCTTCGTCTCCTGCCAAAGGACAGGCTGCATTTAGGAGCCTTAGCCTCCCCTCTTTGCCACAACATTGGCCAGGGACAGCAGCCTAAAGTCGCACATTGCCCCCTCCCCACTTGTGTGACTGATGGGGTCTGAGGAGAGATTTCTGGAATGGACAACAGAGAAATCGCCAAACTTCAGGCTCTGAGAGCCGACTGCCGGGGGGGGCCCTAGCCACAGGGGGCGCGGAGGGGCCCGCATCGCCCAGTGGAAGCGCCCCCAGGTGGCCTCTTTCAGCCTCTTCTGAACCAAACTCTTGTCTTTGTGTCTTTCCTTCTGCAAAAACCCTGGGGCACCAGCAGCACCTGGGGGAGGAGCCCAGATGCTGGCTTGAGGGAGGGCACTGGGGGCATTGAGGCAAAGCAGGAGGTGGGATGGCCCAGTGCAGTTGTTGGAGAACCTGGCCTCTTGTGGTAGGAGGGGAGGGAACAAGGAAAGGAAAGGTGAGCCTGGTTCCCAGGGGCTCCTCTCTATCTTGAGGCTAGCTTCTAGGGTGTTGGGTGGGGGGGGGCAGGGGATCCCCAACCCACCTCCCTGAGCTTCTGTGAGGATTAAACACTTCCTGGGAAGTGCTGGCAATGTGGCACGTGCTTGTTCTGGAGGGGAAGGAAGGGAGAGAGGAAACCGGGGGAGTGGAGGGTGGTGGTTGGGGGACAAGATCGCCCTTGGTGGGGAGAGTAGACGCCTCTGGGGACAAGGCAGGAGGCCCGGGGAAGGGACCAGCTCCTAAGGGCTCTTCCCAAGGGCTTCCTGTCTGTGCCCAGCCCCCCACAAGACAAGCTGGCCTACGGCACCCCTTCCCCTCTCCTGACCCAAAGTGGGCCCTGTTCTTTCCCAGGCCTGACATGTGGGAGGATCCACACTGGAAGCTCCCAGTCACTGCAGCCTCGAGCCCGGCCTGCCCTTTCTGCCTCAGTTTCCCCACGTGCCAAGACGGGATCTTCTCACTTTCTTCATAGGCACGGAGGTGGGAGAGCATGAGGAAGCACCACCGTATAGTGGGCGGAGGGCTGGCGGCTGAGGCGGGACACCTGCCTCCACCACGGCCTGTCTCCTCCTCCCCTTCGGAGGTTTGGAGTTTGGACAAGATGGTCTCTGAGCCCCTCCGGCTGTGAGGGCCTTGGAACGAGACAGCAGTCCAAAGATTGCTGGGGATCTTGAAGCACTAAAATGAGGCTACTGGTGTTCGCTCCTCTGCCCAGGCCCGGCCCACTCTCCGTTCTGCCTCTGGGCTTCTGGCTTTTAGTACATCTGCCGTCTGCTCCAGCAGTTGCACACACTTGGCGACGTATTCTCCCTCTCTCCTCACATCTCGAGGATACATCTGGCATTCTCAGATGGATGATAAGTTCAAGGGTGGATCATGCCCTTGGTACCCACGCTGCAGCATTCACAGTCCCGGTCACGTGGGAAGGCCTCCGGGAGGGGCAGGGATGAAGCAGGACTCTCAGTATGGGGCCCTCCCACACCCCCCCCCCACCACCACCAAGTTGCCCACTCTGCGTCTAGTTTCCGTAGGCTGAGTGCCAACAACTGACACAGCTCCTTGGGCACGCTGACCACCGATGAGCAGAGGCAGCTGAGGGCCGAGACCCTGGGGTGGCTGCCACCTGGATCCTGCCACGTGGGAGCGGGGAGTACAGGACCCCTGCGCAGGGCTGAAGGCTCCCCCTTGAGAGTCGGCAAAACTTCCCAGTCTCCTGTGCCATGTGTCCCCTGGGGATGGTTAGTCCTATCCCTGGTCATTCAAGGGTGCTTTCAACACAGCCGCTCCTAACAACACTACCTCTGCCTGTGTAGAACTTAATAGAAGAGGCAAAAAAGGTGCCCTTGAAAGTGGAGAAAACAGTCCAGAGAGGGGAAGTGGGCCTTTTTTTTTTTTTCTATGATGATTTTCTTTTTAGTTTACTGAGCCCCTACTATATGCCAGTGACTGTGCCAGATGCTTCAGTCACCTGAAGGCTTCAAACTAAGAAGAGCTCAGGAAAGAGCCCTGTTGCAAAAACGTTTTCCTGGGCATTTGGGGCTTGAGCTTCCCAAAGTTGTGTGATGAGCAGCCCGGGCCTTATTCCCATTTTTCAGATGAGGAGGTACATGGGATTGCCATGTCACCTAAAATGCAGATCTAAGCCTGCTCCTCTAGCTCGGGGCTTCTCACCTTCAACACTGGGGACACTTTAGAGCCACAAAATTCTCCATTGGGAGAATGACACATTGCAGGACGTTTACAGCACCCCTGGCTTCTACGTACTAAATGCCAGTAGCACCTCTCCTCATGAGGCAACCAAGAATGTGTCCGGACGTTGCCAACTGTCCCCAGGAGGTGAAGTCACCCAGTTGAGAAAGACTGCTCTGTGTAGCCTTAATGCCCAACGGGCCGCTTCTCTGACGTGCTTTCATGTGCATGCCCCTATAAAGCAGTTGCCTTTGTTTGCCAGAACACCCTGGCCCAGAGAGGTGGGTTCATTTGCCAAAGATTTTCCTTTCTGTGACCGACGTGTATCTTCTATCTTTGTTCCCGTTACCTTGCTTAGCTCCTCACTGCCTTGTCCTCCCTGGAACAGGTGTGTTTATGTGCGCACATCTGCGTCACTCCACAGAGCACCCCGTTAACGTTTCCTCCCAATCTGTTCCCCTCCCTTTAGCGTCAGTCAAGTCTTACATGGAAAAGCACCATTGGACATTCCCGTGTGCTTGCCCAACAGTGTCCTCACCCCCAAAAGGCAGCCAGGGCCAACAGCAGAGAAACTTCCACGCTCTCCAAGTCAGGCCAGGTGGGAACTGCTTACCTGGAGCGTCACAAGTAAACAACAGCAAAGCCCCCTTAGCAGCAAACAAGCCCTGCCATGCACGGTGGGTGTAGTTTATCACCTGGCTGTGTGCCACAGTCGTTCCTCCTTGCCCAGAGGGCTCAGCAGCTGTCACTGTAATCGTCCACACTGCTGTTCCAGTGGCAGGAGGTTTGGTGCAGAACAAGCACCCCAGGCTTAGCAAGCTGAGCCGGACCGAGGTTGAGAGCATATGCACCCCAGAGAAGGCCGAAAGCTGGCAGGTGTACGCGTGAGTGATCAGCCAGCAGCTGATAGGTACCCGTTCTGTCCTTGGGGTGCCTACCCAGAAGTTGTAGTTGTAGTTCTGTCCATCTGTCTGGGTCACTGTTGTAGCCACAGTATCTACTTCATTGTTAAATGATTGAAAACTTGACAGCCACTTGATACAGATAATAAGCCAGGCTAATCAACGTGGGTGGTGTCAGAGGCTCCAGAATTGATCATGACCCTTTCAGTCTTGTTCCCAACATTCTGAGACCGTGCACGGAGGCCAAACAGGATTCTGCTCTCTGCTACCTAATTTCCTGGGAACTGCTACGTCTTTCATGGGGCGCCTGGGTGGCTCAGTCGGTTAAGCACCCAACTTTGACTCGGGTCATGATCTCACGGTTCGTGGGTTCGAGCCCCACGTCCGGCTCTGGGCTGACAGCTCAGGGCCTGGAGCCTGCTTCTGATTCTGTATCTCCTTCCCTCTCTGCCCCTCCCCTGCTAACACAAAACGCTCCTGTGGAAAACAAATCTTTTCCTCAGGGAAGACTTCTCCTTTCAGCATGTGTCCTCGGTGGACAGTCTTCCTCTCCCAGTTGCTCCAGACTGGGTGGGCCGCGTCTCCAGGCCCCTCGCGGCTCAGGGGTGACGGCACGCTTCCTTTCAAATTGCTAACACAAAGACGGGACGAGGAGGTGAGGGCCTTGAGGTGAAGAAATTTGTCGAGCCACCCAATAAGTCATGGGTAGGGCTAGAATCTGGTTATGTGGACCCATCCATGGCTTCTCCAAGTGACAGCCAGTTGGAGACAAGTTTTCATCCAGTAAAGTGGCTAGAAGTTAGGTATTGTCTGCAGCCACCGCAAAGCAACTCCAGGAACAGACGTCCACGTCACAGGAGACCAGCTAGGACGTGCCACAGAAACCAGCAAGAGCATGGGGAGTCCAGAGGAAGGAAGGAGGAAAACGCAAGAAGAGGCAGCGTGCCTGCAGTGGCCACGGTCCACTGAGCACAAGCAAGGGAGAAGCGCATGCCATCCTGTGCTCAGAACCCAGAACCAGGCCTGTGATTCATATTTCCTGAGTGCAGCCGGAAGAGCTGGCTCATCTCTTTCTGGAAGGCCTTGGAAGTTAGGTGATTGGACAAGGAGAGGCACTTCACTGCAGCACTTGGAAGACTTTATTCATTTGTTCCTTCAATTGACTGTGAGATAGGCCTGAGGATGAAGGGTGGGCAAGGAAGGCCCTGGTAGAGCTTGTGTTTTGGGGCATGCCGTTTGCTTTGACCTTAGCTGAGGCATACGGCGGCCAGAGGCTAGTCCTCAGGATGGACAGTTTGGCGCTGGATTCCCCACCCTGCCACGTGCTAGCTAAATGACCCGGCAACCTGCCTCCCACCTGGAACTTCGGTTTCCTTATGTGTAAAATGGGGATAATCTTGGTGCCACTTTCCAGAGGCCGAGGGGAGTAAAGCACTTAGCACAGCGGCTAACGTTCAGGGAAGCTTAGTTACCAGCTCATGCTTCTGGCGGTGTGTTCTACACACCGGTGTGTCTCTCCTGGATTCTCTGCTTGCTTTCACATTGAGTGGTTGGCACACAGGGCTAAATTCCCGTCAACTGGAAGAAGTTTCAAGGCTGAGGGTTGGGTTTGGGGTTTTTTTTTTGTGTTTATTTTTGAGAGAGAGAAATAGAGACAGACACAGAGCGTGAGCTCAGAGAGAGAAGGGGACACAGAATCCAAAGCAGGCTCCAGACTCTGAGCTGTCAGCACAGAGCCCAACGCAGGGCTCGAACTCACAAACCGCAAGATCATGACCTGAGCTGAAGGTGGACGCTTAACCAACCGAGCCACCCAGGTGTCCCTCAAGGCCCAGGTTTTGAAAGAAACGTGGAGAAACCCTGCCAGAGATGCTGTTTGTGAGCGGCTTTGCTTGGCAGGGCCCCACGTTCCCCAGTGCATACCCACCCCCACCCCATCGCCGTGGGTTTGTTGTTTCCAGGCTTGGAAGAGGGCCACAGTCTTATGTGGTTGTGAAAAAGTCCCACAACTATTCTTGATAGTTTTGGATAAAATAAACAATATCAGTTTGTTCCTTCATTTATAGAATACAGATTAAACCCAAACCAAAAAAGAACCCCCAAATAAAAAAAACAGCACATCCAGAAAAGCCTGCCAACCTGTATCAAGCCACTGGACTTCCCAAGCCAGTCCTATACCCTATGGGCTCCAGATCCTCCCTAACTTTCTTCCAGCCTTTACGCCAAGTCCTCTGCAACTACATCCAGGCTGGCTCCCCAGGGGGACTGGGAGTTGCTCAAGGGCAGGGGAGGGCCTGAGGCCCAGAACCAGTAGTCCTGGCTGTGGTTCCTTAGAGGAGCCCATGTGTCTGAAAGCACCGTGGTGAGATGCTGACACCTTGTGGCCAGCGGGCAGCACATTTCTTTTCCTCCTCGGGGTAAAAGTAAGATGTGGGGGGGGGGGGAGGGCAAACTTTTTCTGTAAATGGCCAGATAGTAAACATTCTAGACTTCGTGGACATGTGGTATCCACCGCTGTTGTAACACTAAAGCAACCATAGATGGTATGTAAATGAATGGGCGTGGCTATGTTCCAATGAAACTTTCTAGACCCTGAAATTTGGATTTCATATGATTTTCATGTGTCACAAAATATTCTTTTAATTTTTCCAATCACTTAAAAATATAAAAATCATTCTTAGCTCGTGGGCTATGCAAACACAGGCAGTGGCTAGATTTGGCTGGCAAGCCCTTGTTTGCCAACCCCTGACCCAGGACACTTTTCTGCCTAACGCTAACTCCCCACTGTCACAGCTGGGATCCTTTATCATTATTCTGTCAAGAGGAACCATCCAGGGGTGCCTGGGTGGCTCAGTTGGTTGGGCATCCGACTACAGCTCAGGTCATGATCTCATAGTTCGTGAGTTCACGCCCAGAGTCAGGCTCTGCGCTGACAGCTCTGAGCCTGGAGGCTGCTTCAGATTCTGTGTCTCCCTCTCTCTGTGTCCCTCCTCTGCTAACGCTCTGTCTCTGTCTCTCAAAAATGAATAAACGTTAAAAAAAAAAATTAAAAAAAAAAAAAGAGGAACCATCCAGATTGCTGCTTTAACCAGATTGCTGCCACCAAGCCTATTTCTTCACAGAAATTCTGGAGTTGTTGGTTTTCACCCATTTGGTAAGTTTACATAAACATCCATCAGGTGCCCAGCCCTGTGCTGAGAGCCATAACAGAGCCTGGAGTTTTAACCAACACGTATTTAATATTTACTTTTCTTCATTCATTTGTTCAAACAAACTTAGCGTGACAAGGCAATGTAATAAGACAGACCTGGTCTCTGCCCTCAAGGTGTTCATAACCTCATTGGGAAGATGGACACAGGGAGGAAGGCATTACAATGGAGAAGAATGGGAGGGTGGTGCGGAAGCCTAAAGGAGGCACTTTAATCCATGGGTGGAGGTCAGGAAAGGCTTCCTAGGGGAGGAAGTGATCTCTAAGCCAATACCTGAGGAGTGAGTGAATGGGAGAGGAAAGAATGAGGTAGGGCATTCCACGGAAAGGTCCAGAGCTGAGAAAGAATTATTTCAAGAGAATTAGAAGTATCAAAGATGTAGTGAAAATTCAGATATAGTATTTGCCCTCAAGGCCTGCCAGTCTGGTGGGTGAGACAGTCTATCATAAGCTGTTATAAGGTTGAGCAGAGAGATTTAAAGAAGTTTTCTCTCTAGCCTTGTAGAACTGGTCATCAGTGAGCCTTAAGACCGTAAGCAGTGGGCAAGTGAGTGCCCCGAAGGCTATAAATAGTCCCATGACCAGGCTAGGGGTGGCTCTGACTCTACACAGGGTACCTAGAGACTCTGGGGGAGGAGGGATTGCCTGAGTTCTCTGCTCCAGAAGCCACTTAGAGGGGAGAGGGGACTGGAACTGAGCTTTGAAGGAAGTGTAGACCTTGGTACTGAAGGAGGGAGGGGCATCCAGGGCAGCAAAATCACAGAGGAAGGGACAGGCGTGGCCGTTTAGGGTCTCAGGGAAGGAAACCATCCTTTACTGTGTGACTCACAACAGCAGCGACCAACGGATATTTTTCTCAGCTCTGATGAAAAAACATGATCTTGGACAGTTATTTAACCTCTCTTTGCCTTAGTTTCCTTATCTGATTCTACCTCTGAAGGTTGTTATGAGGACTGATTGAGTTAACACATATAAAATTGTTAGAATGGTGACTGGCACTAGGGCTGGCTTCTCGGACAGCCAACCTCCACAGTCCCATAGGGCCCCACACTTAAAAGCTGAAGGGTCCCATGTTGCTTTAATGTTCTGCTGTTGCTGTCTTAGAAATTCTTAATAGTTTTGGAACGAGGAGCCCCCTCCTTCCATTTTGTGTGGCCACAAATTACATAGCTGGTCCCGCCTGGCATGGTATGTGCTTAAAAACTCCAGGCTTTCTCATTATTGTAGAGTCGAATCTGATTCAATATATCCATTTCAGAAGGCAAGAAATGGACACTCAGTGTACGTGACTTGCACAAGATGAGCAGCAAGCTGGCTGCAGAACGAAGGCTGGAGACAGAGATGAAAATCTGCAGTCCTGGAGGTAAAGGCAGGACAATGGCCCAGCTCCCCACCCCCACCCCCACGCCCCCCGGAAGGCAACATAAGGAGAGAATTGCAGACAGACTCCTTTGAAGGAGCTTAGAGAAAGAGGTGGTAGGAGAAAGAGCCTGGACAGTTGTAGAGGTAGGAGGGAAGCTGGCTATTTTGGGAAGCCAAGAGAAGATTCTCTGAGTACAACGTAGTGGTGAAGCCATGGAAACAAGAACCGAGCAAGTCTCTTGGATCTTGGCCACAAGAGGTCATAGATGAGCTTAGAGAAAGGAGTGTCGGTAGAGAGTTAGGGCCCCGAAGCCAGGTTTAAAGAAGGAAGGGGCCCCGGTGGTGATGGCCTCAGGTCATTATTTAAGAAGCTGAGAAAAGGAAAATAGAAGAAAAAGGGGGCAGGAAGAGAGGAGGCCGCTTTGAAGAGGGTGGGAGGAGAGCCGGTTCACAACCAGGAGGCAGAAGAAGGACCACCAGAGGCAAAAAGTTAACCAGGAAGAAGCTGAGTCTGTGGGGCAGCCGAGCATGGAGTTGACATAATACAGGCTATGAGGGCAACTGTTCCTTTGGAGGCTGGTCGTCTCCCCGGCTGCAGTGTTGTCTCAGGGGCAACACAGCAGCAAGGAAAGGAGCTCACTCATTGGAGTCAGACCGTCTGGTTTCAGCTGTGAGGTTATTACCTGTGGTGACCTGGGGCAAATTAGTCAGCCCTTCGGTGCCTCAGTTTCCCTATCTGGAAAATGGGGATAACCAAGGTTGCTGTGAAGATTAACTGCCACGATCCACATAAAGCCCTCAGTACCGCGTCTGGCACACAGCAAGCAAGTGTTCATGGAAGGGTAGCCGTTGTTAACAGCCACTTCTCCCAGTTCTCTTGTGAACCTCCTGTGGGTCTAATGTTGGCCAGCAAACAGGAGCCCAGTGCTTGCTGCTTCACTAGGAGCTTTTCAGGAAGTGTGGTCATAAGAAATGAGAGGTGATTTAGAAGTGGCACAGCGTCTGTCGCAAGGGCTTTGGTCCACAATAAATGCTACCAGACATGTAATAAATGCTTATGAGCATGTCCTCTGTAATCAGCACCCTCTAGAAAATTCCCCTCCCCCACCGCTCTTGGCCTTGGCTCTGGCCACACCCGCCGCTCCAGAGAGCATTACCAGCTGTCTGGTAGGTTCCTTTACAGGGATCTTCCCATGGTTATACATTTGGAGAAGCGGAGAATGTTTTACAAACACTTCCAAACGTCTCATAGCAATGAGAGGCCAGTGAGGAGGGTGGATGGAGTTCTCCTGTGCCACAGAAGTCGGAGCTGGAGCGGATCCAGCTGGCTATGTCACCCCAGGCTTGTGGGTCATTGCAGAATCGTTCGCAGAAATTCCCGTTGCATTGGATTTTGTCCAGGCCAGTGCAATGTGTTCAGGGATCACAGAGCAATCTCTCAAGGGAAAAAAGGAAGGCCTGTTGCTTGGAATGGCTTAGAGCACTTTTGGTAGCCATCCAAGGCAGCTATCACTCATTAAATCTGCCTTCCCTTCCAGCAAAAAGCCAGCTGTATAGAATACCACATATAGAGCTCTAAGAATAGTATAGCACTCCAAGAACATACTGCACTTGGCCTAAATACAATTGTGCAGGGCTTGACAAGTTTTTTTTTTACTCTCAAAGCTGGGTGAGTTGGAACAAACAAACAAAAAATATTTTCCCCGAGTAGCATGCAGAGAAGAAATGAGAAAGACAGCATAGGAGAGCACTCTAGCATGCTGTTCTCTGACCTGGGCTGCCTTTTCAGGGCATGGATTGACTCCACAACCACCAAAGGATACCCATAAACCCCAGGGCCGTGGACATAGCGAACCCTCCCCCCCAACTCACTGACTTTACACTAGCCTGAGCAAGCCCCAAAGTCCCATAACAGGTGGTAATTTGTCATTTGCTGCAACAGGAATTTGAAACCATCATCCTCCACAATAAATATTTGGTTGATTTATTGGCCTCCTTCCCATAAGTATAGAAAGTGAGGATGGGCCCCACCCAAAGTTGCAGTTCCGAGCAATAAGATCTCAGGGTGCACACGTTAAACCACACTCCGCTGTTTGTTGGAAGAAGAAATCCATGTGTGGGTCTATCCAGAAGAATCTGGGAAGATACTCTTTTTAAAAGGAGTTGGCTCTTGTAGGGATTTGAGAGAGCTTTTCTCTTCTACTTTAAAACTTTCTATACTGTCTGAGATCTTTTGCTCAGTGTTACCTTTGTGGTCAGAAAAACAGCAATCTTACTTGGAAATCATTTTCCTTTTCTCAAGTGGGCAAGTATGACAGGGTTTCCAGCTTTCTGCTTTCTCCAGGGGGCGGGGGAAAGTACAAGGAGGTGGAGGGGATAGACAGCTGAAGGCCCTCAAAAATCAAGGTTACGGGGAGACCAGACTTCGACCATTCCTGGATATTCGTCTCCTGCTCCCTGCCCGCAGAGAGCAAACGTTGCAGATCACTACACATCATCAGCCCCTTGGCTAGCTAACTGCATTTCATCCTTCAGTTCTCCTCATAGATGTCACTTTTTCCAGGAAGCCAGCTCTGCCCCGCCAAGCTTGAGTCCCATGTCCCTCCCATGTTCTTCCAAGCCACCTGCACTGTGATGATCTGTTTACATTTTGGCCACCCCCACCAGATTTGCAGTCCCTGAAGGCAGAGGTATTTTATTCATCTGTGTAGCCCTTGTGCCTTAGGAAAGTGCCCACAGACACAGTATACATTTACTGAATAATTATTTGTTTGGGGACCTTTTATAATCAGAACCATTTAAGGGATACAAAGATGAAAAACAGGGGCACCTGGGGGGCTCAGTCAGGTAAGCGTCTGACCCTTGGTTTCGGCTCAGGTCATGATCTCACTGTTTGTGTGTTTGAGCCCCACATTGGGCTCCATGATGACAGCACGGAGCCTGCTTGGGATTCTCTCCCTCCCTCTCTCTGCCTCTCCCCCACTTATGCGCTCTGTCTCTCTCTCAAAATAAATAAACTTAAAAAAAAAAAAAGATGAAACCGTTTGTTTTCAAGGAACTTATAACTGAGTTGGGGAGACAGATATGTCCAACAATTAACTATAAAACCAACCCCTGGTTTAAGGGTTAAAAGAGTTACAAAGAACCAAATATGAAGATAAGGAAGGTTTTGGACTCTGAACATTTCTCGTTCATTGTGTTTTCTGGTTCAGAATCCCCATACTGGAATGCTAGTATGGGGTATGTGCATGTAGTTATAAGGATCAGGTTCTTAGGACCTTTGTTAGAATTTGACTCATGATCTTTCTTCTGTCCTTCTGCTGGCTGGCAGTTGCCCTAGGAATACCTGCCATTTAATCTTAATTGATGTTTGTGAAATGCCTTGTCTTCCTCTGCTGAAAGTCTGTTAAGTGTTGAGCATTACAGTGTTACAGTGGTTGTTTTATTACTAAAGCAGTGCCAACAAGGTTACACAACAGCTTGGATCAGGAAGCGAAACAAGGGCGGTGATCCTACTGAAGCTACAGGGGATGGGGATTTGGGATGGTAAAATGTTAATTACCCGAGACGGAATGTGGGCTGGAGTCCAGAACTGTGCTTTTGGAGATCCTTTCAGTCCCAGAGGCTGGGGCCGGCTCTTTGGCATTGGGTTCTAAGCATCCTGCCCTCCCCTGGCTGGAATGTTGGATTCACTTCGCTGAAAGCTGCCACAGAAAAAGAATCTAGTGGCCACCAGCCAGGAGCACACGTCTTGCGCTGCATCAGGGGCCACTCTGGAAGCTTCCCAGGAGCTGAAGGGCTGTTCCATTTGCATGTAATAAATTATTTATTTCTAAAGCGATGTATTCTTTATTTCTCTTTCGACTCTCTTTCTTCTTGTTTCTGGTTCTTGAGGTCTCTCTCTAAAGAGTGAGCTGAAGATGGATGAGTGGGGGTTGAGGAACGTGGCTTGGCACACAAGGATGTGGAAATGTTCATTTATAGAGCTGAGAAAATAAACATAGAGGTAGATGAGCTTCTGGTCAGGAAACACCAAGACGGTTTCCTTTAGGATAGGGAAGAATGGGTGCCAGAGGAGAATGCGGTGGTGGCAATGACAACCTCTCCATAGCTTTAGTCTCCCACAATGTCACCTCTGGAATCTGATGGAGGAACTTGCATTAGGAATGAAATATTTTAAGATATGTTGGCTGGCAGGTAAGATTCTGGACGAAGGGAGAGGCACTACAGTAAAAAGAGGGTAGGCTCTGGAATCAGACCTCCTACCCTCCAAATGCCGGTACACTAATTACTCTCTATCTCGGTGACCTTGGGCAAGTGTCCTAACCTTTTTGGAGCCTTAGTTTTCTAACTGTAAAATTTAGACAATGTAAAACTCACACGTTTAACAAGATAATCCCTGCAAAGAAATCAGAACGGTAGTTGGCACAAAGTACGCACAAAATAAACGATGGTCATTATTATCGTCAATTATGGGCCAAAGGACCAGAGTCATGCAAACTCCCAGCCAACAATTAACTGTAGCACAGGGAATCCAGAGCTGACTGACGCGCCCATTTGCCCAATAAGATACCAGGAAAGAACTCTGTGGAGTCAAACCAATGGCACTAGTCCTTGTTGTTGGACGGGTTTTCTGGCTGTTCCACCAATAGCTTGAAGATTTGACTAGGGAGTGACATTCTGACAGTCCAATGACGTACAACCAGCCCACACTCAGCACTTCGAAGGGGATAAATCAAGGAGCCGGCGCGTATAGATTCCGTTATTAGGCAATACTGGATGGAGAGAGGAGCTCAGTGGAAGCAGCGTGAGAGCGAGGCACCAATGAGCTAAAAAAGGAAAAAAGACGATGGTTGCGCCAAGTGAGCTCGGCCGCCATCATGCTCTAGTTTCCCCTTCGCCTCTCCGGGTCCGCGACCAAGGAAGCGGCCTCTGGGATGCTGAGGGGGTGTGTCCCCGAATGATTGGCGCAGGCAGTTCAGCCAATCGTAGCTCGTCAAACGGGAAGCACTTGACCAATGAGGGGCGACGGCAGCGGCGAGGAATTGGAGGGGCGGAACAGCAGCTTGATGGGCATAAAAGCCAGCCAGTGAGAGCCGGAAGCATCCTCCCTGTGGCCAATGGAGTGGGACTCTGGGCGGGCCCCCGAGTGTTTGTGTTGTGGTTTTGGGGGAGGGAGGCGGAGGGGAAAGTTTGTTTATTTTGTTTTTAGTTTCTGGGGTCCCCGTGTTTCTGGGAGGTGAAGCGGGAGGGAGTGACCCCCCCCGCGCCCCTCAGTCCCCCTACTACGTCGCCTCCATAGCCTGCGGAGAAGCGGGGACCGCGCGCATCGCAGCGCATCGCCTCACAGCGGAACGCCGCGCACTCGGAGCCGGCGCGGCTCGGCGGTGAGTGAGGACCGACGGCCACTGCCGCCCTTCCCCTCCCCCCGCGCACCGCCCAGTCAGAGCTGGAGGGCCAGGTGGGCGAGGACGCCCGCGGGAGCGCGCGGCGCGGGCCGGCCTGTCAAGCTGAGTCGCAGCGTGTGCGTGTCCTCGCGAGTGAGCGCGCGCGGCGGGGACAGGGCCGGAGGGGGGGCGGGAGCGCGCGCGGACCCCGGAGGGGGCGGGGGCGTTGAGCGCGCGCTCCGTGGGGGCGGGCGTGTGGTGGGTTTGACCCCGGGGCGGGGAGGGACGCGGGCGACGTCCGGCGTGCAGGGAAGAGGCGCCCCGAATGGCAGGGCCGGGGCTGGCGGGCGCGCGCGGCTCCGGGCGTCACGCGCCAGCAGGTGTGAGCTGGGGGAGGGCTTCCGGGTGGGCTGGTCGAGTCGGGTTCGCTTCCCGTCGCTGGGGGGCCTCCGGGCGGGGAGAGACGCCCCGTCGCGGCGGAGAGCCGGGCCCGCCAAGGCGCGTCAGGCCCCCTGCCTGGCGGGTGGCAGAGGGAGGCGTCAGGCCTGTGTGGGACCCGCGTGTCGGCGGGAATGCGTCCCCCTGCTTAATCCCGGCCGGGGGTGGGGGTGGGGTCCCGCTCCCGCTCCCGCCTGCCCCCCTCACCCCAGAGCCCTGCGGTGTGTGGCCACCTTCGAGAGGCGATTCAGACTTTCCACAAGGAAATGGGACGAAACAGCACGAGGAGTGTTTTCGGGCTTCCTGTGGGCTGGCTTCCCTTAGGTTCAAGCTAGCGGGCTTATACCGGTGGGCGGAATACCCTAAAGTGGCTCAAGATACCCAGGAACGGTAGCTTCTTAAAGACCAGCCTATCCTCAGTTCTTTAGGCACAGTGTACCGGTCGGGCTTTTAAGTTTCCTTGCCATCTCATGTGTCTTTTGGCTGTTTTATTACTTTTTAGCACCTATGCAAAAATTGTGCGAGGAATAAGGGGAATTTCAAGTTGGTCATTTGTATTACGATAGAAGCAAAATTATGCAACACAATTGGCCAGAGATATTTCTCCATAGTGAACAAAACGTCATTGGTTGCCTTTCCTCACCCTAGTAGTTAAGCGTACGGACATAAGGTGTATAAATTTTTGCATCTTAGCATTTTGTGAAAGTTGAACAATCGAGGCTGTTTCCTTCATTGTTGTGGGGAATTTCAATGGATGATAGCTTCCTGTTGATTGGGAGAAGCATCAATGATCTTGGCTTTGAAACTGTACATACTTGGTGGTGTTATGTAAATGCGTCTTTAAAGAACTTTTAGCACATAGTCTTGCACCTCTACATTGTGCAGTTTTGCTGTAGGTAGGTAGTGGGAGGGGTATGAACGTAGGTAGATCCCTACACTAAGGGATCCAGAGCACAAATCAGACCGGTTTGTCCCACTTGGGAAACAGCGATGATGATAACGATGCCTTCATATTTTCTTGGTTCTTGGCCGTTTTTAAGTGTTTGTCCCCAACATCATGTATTTGAGCAGAATAGTTTCTGATAGGACTTAAGAAGGAATTACCAAGCTGCATTTCTAAGGTAGCATATGAACATCATGCCCTTGAAAAAATAATTTTTTTCCTCATTCAAATGGAAGCCCTTAAAAATGTTTTAAATCAGAACAATACCACTTGTTCAAATGATAGTAACGTTAACCAACATTCACTGCCTGCTTCTCATATGCCAACCTCTTTATATTTTTTCCTAATCCTTCTCTCAAGCCTGTGGGGAAGGTGTCATTACTGTTTTATGGATAAGAAAAAGATCCTCGAAGAACCATGTTTAGTCTCAAGTCTGTCTGTTTTCAAAGTCTGTGCTTATTCCATTTTGCCTCCTAAATTATCCATGGGAAGAAAGGCAGAAGGTAGACAGGAAAAGAAAAGGCAAGTGCCACTGATGATTAGGTTGCCCATACCTGACTTAAGAATTTAACGTTAGGCCACCTGGGTGGCTCAGTCGGTTGAGCCTCCCGACTCTTGGTTTCAGCTCAGGTCATGATCTCGCAGTTCGAGGTTGGTAAGTTTGAGCCCCGCATCGGGCTCTGCACTGCTTAGGATTCTGTCTCCCTCTCTGCCCCTCACCCCTCAAGCTCTCTTTCACTCTTCCAAAATAAATAAATAAAAAATAAATAATTTAAAAAGAATTTAATGTTAAACTCATTCTTAGTTTTTAGAAATTAACATTTTTACAAAATTGCATCCACGCTTTGTCTTCATTTCTTCCCTGTTTGGTTTTTATAAAGGTAAATAGAAATGCATTTAATTCAGAAGGTCAAGGCTTTCAGAGCCCTTTGTGCAGATCTCCACTCCAGTACCTTGTGATTGTGATAAACCCTGTGTGCTCTTCCAAGGACCAGGCCTTACTCACTTTTGTATCTAACACGGTACTTGGCACGTAGTAGGAGCACAGTAAATGTCAGCTAACTAAGGAGCAGAGTTAAAAGTGTAATGATTTTGGGTTTGTTTTAGCGGTTTTAGTTTAACAGGACAATAATAAAGTGAATACTTCATGTGCAAAATGCACGTTCTAGAAGAATACGGAAATGGAGCAACTCATGGTGTAGAAGGTTGGCTCTGCCAGTTTGCTGAATCTTCCAGTTCCCCTTATCTCTTTGAGCTGTGTGCCATTCTGTCCTTCCTTTCATCCCCAGAGTTCTAAAAGAGGAGGCTGTACTGACTGCTTCTCTTCACTGCTCAAGTTTTTCTTTGAACCTTTGCAGCCTGGCTCCCAGCCTTACCACTCGCTGAGGCTTTTTCCAAGGTTGCCAATTACCTAATGGTTAAAATTCCCAGAGCATCTTTTCGGGATTTATCCTGTTAGGTCTCCCCGCAGCAGTCCTTTTGACTATCCCTACCTCTTTAAAAAACGTTATTTAAAAGATTACATATAGTGGGGTGCGTGGGTGACTCAGTCAGTTGAGCATCTGACTCTTGATGTGGGCTCAGGTCATGATCTCGTGGTCATGGGATGGAGCCCCACGTCAGACTCAGTGCTGAGCATGGAGCATGGGATTCTCTCTCTCTGACCCTCTCCCCCATCCTCTCTCTCTCTCTACCTCTCTCTCTCAAATTAAAAACAAAAGTAACATACAGTAACATTAACTTTTAGTATGTGTACAGTTCTCTGAATGTTAACACAGGTATAGATTCGTGTAACCACCACGACAATCAGGATGGTTTCACCATCTCCCAAAAAGTTCCTCCTCATACTGTATCCCTTTTGATATAGTATGAGGACTTCTTTCTCTCCTGACTTCTATCCCAGAGATAAACACCAAGGATCAGACTTAGGCTCCTTTTGTTGTTGTTTTATTTTTCTCTTTCTACTCCTGGAAAATGTTATTTACTTTTGGGACTTAAACTGTCACCTTTGTATCTGCTAACCTGAATATCCACGTCTGACCTCTCTTCCCATACTCCAAAACATCAATATTTACTGCTAGAATTCTTCACTATTTGTTCATATTTCATATGTTTAAGGTTATGTTTAACTTTGCCTCCTAAGCCAGCTCTTTATCCGATTTTTCTGTATTTTTTGGTGATGCCATCCTCCTCCCTGCTGGCGACCCTGGAACACTCGGAGGGCCCTATAATAAACTCTCTTATCCCAGACCTGGAATCCTGCTACTCAGCTACAAATATTGGCTCCTGCCTCTTTGCTGCCAAGCTGGCTCCCATTCAGTAGTCTGAGCAGAGTGTAGGTAATTGGAGTACTTAGAACGCCATGGGGATCAGACCACTTCTCTGGTCAAAACCCCTGTGGCTTCCCGCTGTACTGAGGCCCGTTTGGGATTTTATTTTTCATCCTATGAGACTCTGAACGATTGGCCTCTGCCTGCCCCTCCAGCCTTCCCTTGTCTCTTTTATGGCCCACCCCCCTTTCTGATGTCCTAATTACTCAGTCTTTCTTTCAGTTCCTTGAATTACCCAGACCTTTTCTTCGCAGCCTCAAGGTTTTTGTACGCACCACTCTCCTGGCTTGGGCTGTTCTTCCCCCGCTTCCCCCTTAATCTTCACCCACCTGCCTCCAGGGTTGCGATTAAAATGTCACTTCTTCAGAGAGGCTCTCCTTTATGGCCTCCCACCACCACCCCAGTCCACCCTCAGTCAGGTCTCTCAGATCTCTTGTTCCTTTTTCGTAGCTGTCGCCACAATTTGTGATTCAGGACCACGTCTGTTTTGTTTCTCTTGTCTCCAGAGCCAGCCAAGCTTCAGGCTCACGGCAAACCCCCAGTAAATATTCGTTGGCTGTGTTGTGAGTCTGGGCTTTGCTTTTATAATTTATTGCCCTCTTGTAGTTTCTGGTAGCCTTGCATTCTACTCCTACCTTCTCTGGGACTTGATCTCACTGTTGGAAGTCTTGCCACACAGAGCTAGATCTGAAATTGCTGAAGAGGACACTGATCCTGTTCTTCTGAATTGTACCTCTGCCTGGGAGCCCTGACCGCTAACCCCTGACCCCCACTAGATCTAACCTAAACAGTGGCTGACCTTGCTCAGTCTGCTCAGCAGTGCACCTTGGTTATCCAGGCTGGGCCAGGGCTTGCAGCTCACTCTTCCCTCACCTCACCCTGCTCTGGATTTCTCCTCTCTCCACCCAGCGTGTGACTTCCAAACACCTTGTGTACCATCCAGTTGAGCCTGCTTACCCTTCGACCTTTGCCAGCCTTTTGACATTGACAAAACTGCCTCTAGGGTCTTGATCCTACAGATTGCCCCCACACTAATCTTCCTGAAACAGCACTTTCTGTTTCCTGTCCCCTCCCCAGATCTAGCACAGGCACTTATGGTTGAAAACCTTCAGTGGTGTTTCATTGCCTAGAGGGTTTAAACTCTAGCTTGTTATTTCAAGTGCCTCAGACTAGTGTTGTCCAGTAGAAGTAGACTGCAGGCCACAAATGTGAGCCACACTGAAAAGGTAGAAAAAGTGAAATAGATTTTCATAACATTTTATTTACTTCAGTATACCCCAAATATTTTATGTAAACGTGTGATCAGTAAAAAAACAGTGAGATGCTTTACATTCCTTTTCCTTTTGTTTTGTTTTGTTTTCGTGTTAGGTCTTTGAAATCTGGAGTGGATTTTTCACTTACCCCATCCCAATTTAGACTAACCACATTTCAGGTGCTCAGTAGCCACATGTGGCTAGTGGCTACTGTGTTGGACAACACAGCCCTAAGCTGTGTGCTCCTCAGAGTTGGAGAGCTCTACCTACGTAGTTCCAGCTGCTGGCCTTTAATAACTGTATTCCCCGTATCTACAGCCAGCTCCTCTCCAAACACCCAAACCTTCCTTGCTTGGGGATCCCAAGGTATCCCTAAAGTTCAGTTCTCACCGTTTCCTCTAACCCTTTAACATTATTTTTGTGTGCGTGTTACTGTTTTTTCATATAGTAATTACGGTAATTCTCATTTTGCTTATAATTTGAAGTAAAGTTAAAAGGGGCGCCTGGGTGGCTCAGTCAGTTGGGCGACCGACTTTGGCTCAGGTCACGATCTTGCGGTCTGTGAGTTCGAGCCCCGCATCGGGCTCTGTGCTGACAGCTCAGAGTCTGGAGCCTGTTTCAGATTCTGTGTCTCCCTCTCTCTCTGACCTTCCCCCATCCATGCTCTGTGTCTCTCTGTCTCTAAAATGAATAAACGTTAAAAAAATTTTTTTTTTTTTAAAAGTAAAGTTAAAATATTTTAATAACTGGGGGCGCCTGGGTGGCTCTGTTGGTTAAGTATTCGACTTCGGCTCAGGTCATGGTCTCACAGTTTATTAATTTGAGCCCCACATTGGGCTCTGCTGACACCTCAGAGCCTGCCTCAGATCCTCTGTCTCCCTCCCTCTCTCTGCCCCTTACCTGATTGCGCGCACATGTACTTTCTCTCTCAAAAATAGATAACCATTAAAAAAATATATTTTAGGGGCTTCTAGGTGGCTGTGTCAGATAAGTGACCGACTCCTGGTTTTGGCTCAGGTCATGATCTAGCGGTTTGAGAGTTCGAGTCCCTCATTGGGCTCCATGTTGACAGTGCAGAGCCTGCTTGGGATTCTTCTTCTGTCCCCCACTCTCGGCCCCTCCCCCACGTGCGCTTTCTGTCTCTCTCAAAATAAATAAATAAACTTAAAAATAATAATAACATAAAAAATATATGCATATTTTAGAGGCACCGGCCCAGTCAGTTAAGCATCCAGCTTTGGCACAGGTCATGATCTCATGGTTAGTGAGTTCGAGTCCCGCATCAAGCATTCTGCTGTCAGCACGGAGCCCGCTTTGGATCCCCAGTCTCTCTCTCTCTCTGCCCCTCCTCTGCTCTCTCTCAAAAATAAACATTTAAAAGAAAATAAAAGTAAAAAAGATATTTTAATAACTGATATTTAACAAGGGATGGGCACTGACCAGTGGAAATAAGTGCCTGATGAACTAGAACTGATGGCGATTGTACACAGCCTCTGTGTTCTCATCTGTGTGTACCTGCTGAATAGAGCTCTGATCATTCGGAGTTACTGTATTGTTGGCCTCCCCCATACAACTATGAGTTCCTCAAAGGCAGGCTATTGTCCTACTCATTTTTGCATCCCAAGACAGCTCCTGACCTGGCCTATATAGTAGGCAGTCTATAAATACTTTAAATGGACAAATGCTACCTTATATGTTGTTTTATTCTGTGTTCTATATTTTATCTTTCCAAATAGAAACTAGAATATAAGTCCTTTGAGGACAGAGATCATGAATTATGAAGGAGTATATACAATATTTTCTCAATGGTCTTCATAGGAACATTTCTTCTCAATGAAGATTTGCTTTAAAAAAAAGTAACTGGGGTACCTGGATGGCTCAGTCAGAAGAGGGTGCAACTCTTGGTCTTGGGGTTGTTTGAGCCCCACTTTGGATATAGAGATTAGTTCAAAACATAAAATCTTAAAAAATATAAAAATTAAAAAATAACTGTTCAGGGATACCTGACTGGCTCAATCAGTAGAGCATGCCATTCTTTATCTTGGGGTCCTGAAGTTGGGGGCATTGAGATGCCCATGTTGGGGGCATGGAGATTCCTTAAAATGTTTGTTACAGCCCATTAGTGATGTTTAAAAAGTTGAATAAAGATTTTAAAAAATAACTGTTTAGATATTTTGGGTTTTCAGGCTGGGTCAGAAATGAGGTTTGACCTTTTTTTTTTTAATGTTTATTTATTTTTGAGAGAGAGAGAGAGAGAGAGAACAGGGGTGGGGAGGGGCAGAGAGAGAGAGGGAGACACAGAACTTGAAGTGGGCTCCAGGCTCTGCGCTGTCAGCACAGAGCCCGACGCGGGGCTTGAACTCACTAACTGTGAGATCATGACCTGAGCTGAAGTCGGATGCCCAGCCAACTGAGCCACCCAGGCGCCCCAAGGTTTGGTTTTAATGAGACTTATTTTCTTTTGTGGTGTGTAAACTGGCTCGGAAAGCAGCTTCAGAAGAACTCCTTGGAATTCATGCATACCCTTCCAGAGTTAGAAGCGCAGTTGGTTTTGGAAAGGCACTGCCCAGGAGTTAAAAGTCCTGGGTTGGTTTGTATTGCAGACATTTGCTTGGGTACCTACTATGCTTCAAGCACAGGAATGAATGAGAATTAAAAACTATAATAGTGTGAAAGAAATGCTCTTTTAACACAGAGATGAAATGATTAATTCTTCCTAGGAAGATTTCATTTTTCTCTGCTCCGTTTTATTTTACCCATTTCTAGCACGGACTGCCCTGTGTCATGTTTCTAGGTCTGTCTCTCTCACTAGATTATCAGTTTCTAAAGAGCAAGACTGTTGTGTTCATCTCTGCATCCCTGAGTACTCACTGTACTGTGCCTG
Organism: Felis catus; assembly: GCF_018350175.1. NCBI lineage: Eukaryota > Metazoa > Chordata > Mammalia > Carnivora > Felidae > Felis > Felis catus. The sequence continues at coordinate 133,343,337 of NC_058374.1, forward strand.
CCATATTGTAGGCTCTCAAGTGTTTATTGAATAAATAACCTCAAATAAATTACTTAGCTTTGCAAAACCTCCTTTTTTTCTTTCGTAAGCAGGGAATTCTCTGCCTCAGAGAATTGTTGAGGCTGCAAAAAGAATAGTTTTTTAAAACCAAATATCTATTCAACATATGTTCTACCTCAGTATAAGACATTCAAAACACATGTGTAAATCTGATCATATTTGTCCCCTGCTTAAAACTGTTAATGAGGGGGCGCCGGGGTGGCTCAGTCGGTTAAGCGGCCGACTTTGGCTCAGGTCATGCTCTTGCGGTCCGTGAGTTTGAGCCCCGCGTCGGGCTCTGTGCTGGCAGCTCAGAGCCTGGAGCCTGTTTCAGATTCTGTATCTCCCTCTCTCTCTCACCCTCCCCCGTTCATGCTCTGTCTCTCTCTGTCTCAAAAATAAATAAACGTTAAAAAAAAAAAATAAAAAAAATAAAAACCTGTTAATGAGTACCAAAAGCCCTGCCATACCCCTTTTGGAATATAAGCTTCAGAAATCACTGGTCTCTCTTGTTCACTGAATACCCAGTGAACACCCTACCTTCTTTTCCTGCCACTCTCCCCTTTGCTGCCTGAACTCTCACCACAATGACCCCCTTCTGGTTCCTGAAATGCATAGTCCTCTCCACTCAAAGTTTTTTCCTTGCACTTGCTGTTCCCATAGCTTGGAAGCCCCCCCACCCTGACCTTAGTTGATGCCTCTTCAATCCTGTGAGCTCAATTTATGACACTTCCTTAGTGACTTGCTAATCACCCCCACCCCAAATTAGATGTGCTCCCCCCCGTTTTTTGTTTTGTTTTTTTTTAATTTTTAAAGGGCGCCTGGGTGGCTCAATCGGTTAAGGGTCCAACTTCAGCTCAGGTCATGATCTCACGGTTTGTGGGTTCAAACCCCACATCAGGTTCTGTGCTGACAGCTTGGAGCCTGGAGCCTGCTTCAGATTATGCGTCTTCCTCTCTCTCTCTCCCCCTCCCCCACTCATGCTCTGTTTCTGTCTCAAAAATAAACATTAAACAAAATTTTTTTTAAGGTTTTATTTTTTAAGTAATCTCTACACCCAACGTAGGGCTTGAATTTACAACCGCGAGATCCAGAGTCACACCCTCCACGAACTGAGCCACCCAGGTGTCCCTCGATGTATTTCTTTTAAACACTCAGAGCACTTGGGGCGCCTGGGTGCCTCAGTTGGGTGAGCGTCCAACTTCAGCTCAGGTCATGACCTCCTGGTTTGTGAGTTTGAGCCCCAAGTCGGGCTGTGTGCTGACAGCTCAGAGCCTGGAGCCTGCTTCAGATTCTGTGTCTCCCTCTCTCTGTCCCTCCCCGGCTTGTACTCTTGTCTCTCTCTCAAAAATAAATAAACATTAAAAAAATTTTTTTAAACACTCAGAGCACTTAATAGAATTGTAATGAAATAATCATTTCATTTATATATTATTTCTTTGCTAGAACATAGCTATGTGAATAAAAATACTTCGATTTTTTTCACGTTTTATAACCAGTATCTGGCATTGTAAGTTACACATAGTAGGTCTTAATAAATCTTTTTCACATGAAGTTAGGAAAGAGAACTAAAACTAAAAATAGAATTAAAAGAAGTAGTCATTAAAAAAAGTAGTCATTCTAGTGGTTTAAATATATGGGGGTGGAAGGGGCTTTCCTTTAAATTGTCTCCAGGTTCTTTTCATATTTTTTAAATTACTGCTTATAATAGATAAACATTTTAAGATTACAGAAAGAATATTGTCATTAAAATTTTTAATATGTCTGGAAATCTTAGTTACTATTGAGTGTCCTTTTAATCCTTATTAGTAGAAATGATCAGAATGGTTATTCCTGGCTCAGTCAGTGGAACACGTGACTTGATCTCTGGGTTATAAGTTCAAGCCCTATGTTGGGTGTAGAGATTGCTTAAGAATAAAATCCTAAAAAAAATTTAAAAATTAAAATCTTTTTATATGCTAGGGACTAGGATGGCTACAGTTTCACTGAACATTTGCATGTGTACATGTGCTGAATGCTCTTAGACACTAGGACTACAAGAATGGGATGAGAAGAGATCTTTGCTCCCGGGGAGTGCACAGCCAAGTGGGCGTGACAGACTTGGACACAGATGAGTTCCAGTTGGTGTAATACATGCTGTGAGAGACAGTACAAGGGATGGGGAAGGGGGGAAAGGAAAGTCATCAATACAACTGGAGGTCAAGAAAGCCTTTCCAGGGAGGGAGACACTCCCAGTAAGTCATGGAAGAAAAGGGCATTTCAGGCAGAAGCAAAGGGAACAGCCTGTGCAGAGGTACAAAGGAACATATTTAGTATGTGGAGAAGACAGCTATATGGAGAAGTGGTATGCTTTATAAAGCTGGTCTTGGGGTACAGGGCCAATGGCTGACTTACAGGCTGTGACATGCTACACTCAGATTCTTAGATTACGTTGCATTTCAGAACTGGAAATGATTTTAGAAATAATGATGCGATTCTGTATATTTGAATTCATAAAAGCATTATAAAGTACCATTCAGTGTCAACTATACTTAAAAAAAAAAAGTACCATTCAAAGAAGATTAGTCATAAACCAGAATGGTGCTTGTCACTGTACCTATAACCATGCAAATGATATCAGATGGAGTTAGAAAGTGGTGACTCATTTCAGCTTATCTGTAAGAGCAGAGTAAAGGAAGTGACCTCTTGCTTGACTGCCTGAGGTGAGTGTTGATCCATCTCCCAAGGGCCAGATGATGAACCAGTAAAAGGGATGAGATCAGAAAGCAGTATCTAGAAGAGCCTCTGGATATGTGTACATTTTTACAGCTTGAAGGTTGTTAAATTGGCTGGGGCTCCTGGGTAGCTTAGTCAGAAGCTTCCGACTTTGGTTCAGAACATGATCTTGAGGTTCGTGAGTTTGGGCCCCGCATCGGGCTCTGCACTGATGGTGCGGAGTCTGCTTGGGACCCTCTGTCTCCCTCTCTCTCTGCCCTTCCTCCCCCCACAACCTCTCAAAAATAAACATTTTTTTTTTTTAAAGTTGTTACATGTCTGTAAGTCTCCAATTGGTCTATTGAACTAGCATTAGTTTAATTTGATTCTCAACCATAATTAAGAAAGGAAGATTTGTTGAACATAAATCTAGCCCATTTTCCTTCATTTTACTCCTCTTTAGTTCACTGCTCGTTGCTTTCTTGTCTTCCTTCCATACCTTTTCCTCAGCTCTGTTACTTTTTTTTTTTTTGAGAGGAGTAGGGAGGGGCAGTGGGAGAGAGAGAGAATCCTAAACAGGCTCCACGCCCAGTACAGAGCCCCATTAGGGCTCACTCTTACAACCGTGAGATCATGACTGAGCCAAAAATAAGAGTTGGATGCTTAAATGACTACCCCCCAGACCTGTTACTCTTAAGTATTGCCTCCTTTCCCCCAATCCATCCCATCTCTTCCCATCTTTTTTTATCCATTATCAGTAAGCTGTTTTCAGTTACAGCTGTGGGATACCTGTACTTTGTTGGCTTATACAATATTTCTCAGCTTTGCATTTTCAGAGCTTGATATTTTTCAGAATGATTGGAGGTTATGCTGGGGAGTGCTGGTTGACACTCAGAATATGCTAATTGACCATTTCAATGTCAATTGCTACAGATTCTTTTTATTTATTTATTTATTTACTTACTTTTTTTTTTTTTTCAACGTTTATTTATTTTTGGGACAGAGAGAGACAGAGCATGAACGGGGGAGGGGCAGAGAGAGAGGGAGACACAGAATCGGAAACAGGCTCCAGGCTCCGAGCCATCAGCCCAGAGCCTGATGCGGGGCTCGAACTCACAGACCGCGAGATCGTGACCTGGCTGAAGTCGGACGCTTAACCGACTGCGCCACCCAGGCGCCCCTATTTATTTACTTTTATATGAATACAAATTCTGTGTGATCATTTGTTGATCTAGATTACAAGGGGCAAAAGAGATAATGGATGGTAGGAAGAATGACAGCAGTGAGTGTAGTTTATTTCAAGATGTTTGGAAAAGAAAGAAAGGAAATAATGGAATCAGGGCCAGGTTGAGAAAGCAACCTGTTAAGGTGAGAAATTCTACATAAAGATGTGTAGCAAGGACCCAGGAGAGAGAGAGAAAAATTGAAACTGTTTGAATGGAGACGGTAGCAGGTAATCCACAGGGCAAGGCCACCAGATTCCTGTCAAGGGCATAGGTGGCATGATAATCCTTAGAAGTTCTTGTAGCTCCTCAACTAGAGAAAAGGGAGAAGTCAGCGTTCCTCTCTTGGTACTTTAAGCGCAAAACAAGTTTATACTGCTCTGGCTCCCAGCAGAATGGTTTGCACATAGCAGGTATAGACATTCTGAGAGATAAATTCACAGGATCGAAAGAAAATACTGGTTATAACTTGAAACATGTTCTAGTTACTAGATCACATTGTGTAGTTTATGACAAATGAACATGTTTATTAATCCTGTGTCTTGTGAATAGGACGGGTTACATTGTATTCTTTTCCTAAAAGTGTTCATTTATCAAATGTATATATTTAAAATATACCACAATTTTTATAATGCTGTTTTGGCATGTCTTTATTTCAAAAACACACTGAGAACCTCAAAAAGTGGAAGTAGACAAGGTTTCCTCATTAGGGCCAGGTCAGCATAGCAATTGAAATGTTTTGAACATCTACTAGGTTCTGGTGAGGAAAGAAGAAAAGAGAAACAAAGTAGAAGGATGAAAACTGAGACCCTCCAAGGACTAGATATTTATCCTTCCTGGAAATCTTACAAGATGGTCTGTCCTACTCAGCAGGGAGATCTTTTACCCAGTTGTATATTTCAGTGGCACTTCTGAATATAGAATCTCTCCACTTAGATGTACCAACAGATTTTAAAATAAATCTTTTCCCAACTACTCTTTTGTCAACCTCTTCACTATAAAACTTTCTGTATTTTTGTACCAAAGTGTTTAGAATTTGTGATATTTTTATTTTGTAGTTTGGCTGTATCTCCTTAAAAAGACACGCTAATGACTGAATCCCCCTTAAACCATGCAGGTGGGTCTGTGGATAGAGAGGAGGTTTTTTAATGCCCACGCATTCCCATTCCTGAAACACAGCTCAGTGGGGAAAACATTACTTTTAAAACACAGAGAGAATTAGTGAAAAGGCTCTTTGTAGAAATAACAAAAACAAAACAATAGAATGGAAATGCAAAACACATCACATTTCGAGCCAGTAAGGGCTGGTTTGAAAACTTTAAAAAGGGGACCCTGTGCCCCACAGGCAGCTTGTGGCTCGGCCTCAGCATATTGTGACACCGCCCTGCGCTTCCTGAACCTGCCAGAGCCCAGGCTCAACACTGATGTTTTGTGTTTGCTTTGGAAGCGGATGCTCTCTAGACTTCTATTTACTGTACTTAAAAATGAGTATTTAATGTCATTTTCTCTTGTTTTCCTTTAACACCCCCCCCCCCCAAGACTTGGGAATTGTCATTCAGAGTGCTTTTTAGGAAGGTAACTCTGGAGACTGGAGAGGGGCCTCTGCTTCACCTCCCTTAAAAGTTGTTGACTCTGTTGGGTCCCCTCATTGGTAACCCCCCCTCCCAATCCCGGGTCACCAAAGCCTGAACCACTGAATCTTGGAGCATTGTCATCTCCCTTAGCGCCTTTCTCTGTGGCTTTGGACCTTGAGCCTCTCCTTTTTGCTTCCACTCCGCCATCCTGATTCTAAGTCACCCTCAGCTTGTGGCTGGATTATTAAAATAGCTTCCTGTCAGTTGCTCTGTTCCTAGTTTCTCACCAGAAAACATTTCCTACATACTATTTTCTTTATCAGCCTATGCTTTCTTATTCTGTGTAATCCAAACACCTGTGTTGGAGCCAGGCTCCTTCACTGCTTCCAGCTTTCAACTGTCATCCCCTAGTTTTGAACCTTTGCCTTTTTTTTTAATGTTTATTTATTTTTGAGAGACGGAGACAAAGCATGAGTGGGGGAGGGGTAGAGAAAGAGAGGGAGACACAGAATCCGAAGCAGGTTCCAGGCCCTGAGCTGTCTGCACAGAGCCCAACGTGGGGCTTGAACTCACGAACTGTGAGATCATGACCTGAGCCGAAGTCGGATGCTTAACCGACTGAGCCACCCAGGCCCCCCCTGAGCCTTTGCCTTCTATACAATCTTTTCTCTATTTTCCATATGATTCTCTCGCTTTTTGTCCTCATACCTTATCAAAGGCTATTCCTTATGTAAAATATCCTCCCTGTTTCTGGCTTCCAAACCATTTTGCTTCTCACTCTCAGAAAGCCTTCTCTAAAGTTTTCTTTCTGGAAGCCTTTCTTTATTAAAGCCCTCTTTCATTTGGACAGTTTGTTTTCATTGATGTGATTGAATACACTAAATAGATAAACTTTCCTAATTTCATTCATTACTTTCAGTGGCATTTTTGTCCGTTCTTTTGTGGTTTTTTTTCATGTACAACTGTATCATTTACAAAGAAAGTCAATTTTATTTTCTGACCTTTGAGTTCTAAATCTTGCCTTATCGAACTGGCTGGGACCTCAGGTACCATGTCGCGTGGAAGAAGTATGAATGGGCACCTTTGCTTTTTCCTTGGATGTAGGGGGAAAACATCCTACTGTTAAGTGTGATGTTACCTGTGTTTTTCCTAGTTCCTTAGCTGCTACTCAGCTGAATACTGGAGGGATCCCCCTGCAGATCTCGAGAGTTCTTCCTCTGTGCGGCTCTTCCTTTCCAGTGCTGTTCACTGCAAACTCTGGCTGCCTCAGCCTTCTGGAAATCTCAGCTGCATCTCCTCAATTCAGGGAGGTCTCTGAGTTCCACTTGGGTTTCCCCTCCCGGCGGCTTGGTGGCCTGGAATCTTTCCCTAGGCAGCAAGCTAGGGCAATTGTAGGGCTCAGCTTGTTTGTTTACCATCTCTTTAGGGATCACTGTCCTTCCTTGCCTGATGTCCAATGTTTTGAAAACCGTTGTTTATATATTTTGTCCAGTTTTTTAGTTGTCTGTCTGTTTGTTTTTTTACCTGCAAGGGTACATCCGACTGCTGTTACCCCGGCTTTTCTGAAAGTGGAAGTACTGTCTTTTCTTAAAACATCTGAGGAATTATTTAGGAGTTGCTTCCAGAATAAGTAATACTCTTTGGAATTTCCGTAGGGAAAAATCTTCATTCTTTCAGGGTGGATTTGATTTAGGGGAGCAACCAAGAACCATTTTTCAGGTCTGGTTAAGTGATTTGTCTGGGCAATACTGTTTGGGGTCCAAAATGAGTTCAAAGTAATGAGGCACATTTCCTTGTGTGATTTGTAAATTGGTCTGGAAGCAAAGTAGGAGTTGCAAAGTATTTTCAGTGATGGCAACCTGATTGAGATAATTACCTATGTAACTTCTTAGGAGTGTGTACCTTGAAAAATAACTTCCATTTGAACGTTTCTATATATTGATTGGTATATGTTTAGTATCAGTTTATATTTACAGCTTGGACTTAACTGCTTCTTATAAGGTTTCTTAAATTGTTTTTATGTGATACTCTCTCTCCAAATTGATTATAAACTCACTGACCTCTGGATAGTTTTGTACCTCGTCTCACTATGCTGCACTCAACTGTGGAAGCTCCTTAAATCAGGATAGTTAACTAATTTCTAGTTAACTATAATTACCTGATAGTTAACTGATTCATAAGGAAACAAAGATCACTCTGTCAAAATATGCTACATGATATAAAGGATATAAAATTGGGTTTTGATACCTGTATAGCATTATTAATGCCTTCATAATTTAAAGTTACTCATGTAAGATATTGAATTCCAGTAGCATGAGCACATATCTGTATCTGTCTTAACCCTGCAGGAATTATGTGAATGACTTAGTTCAAAGAGATGCCTTGAATCTGGATCTGTTATGTAATTAACCAAGGAATATCCTTAGAACCTAATAGATTGGTATATGTGCTACCTTAGATGAACCCTATATCACTGGAGAAAATTCTTTGCGGGGGGTGGGGGGCGGTAGGGGGCAGAGGAAGGGTAACAGTCTTTTCCCACAATCTTTGTTTTTTTTTTTTTTTTTAATTTTTTTTTTTTTAACGTTTATTTACTTGAGAGACAGAGCATGAACGGGGGAGGGTCAGAGAGAGAGGGAGACACAGAATCGGAAGCAGGCTCCAGGCTCTGAGCCATCAGCCCAGAGCCCAACGGGGGGCTCGAACTCACGGACCGCAAGATCGTGACCTGAGCTGAAGTCGGACGCTTAACCGACTGAGCCACCCAGGCGCCCCGTCCCACAATCTTTGTTTACTGGCACCTGCAGGTCCCATTAGTCCCACCTCCACCTCCCATTAGAGAATAAGGGCTTTTGGAATATATTCTTAATGGATTAAATTCTTAAATTTTTGACTTTCAGTATATTTTTTAATTTCCTGTTTTTAGTTAATTGATTTTACAGCTTTACAGTTCTTTCATAGTCAATCTTGTAATAGAGACTTTCGTTATTCATACTTACATGATGTCCTCTTGGCTTGCTCTTTACCCTTGATATTCTGGGGCCTTACGATCTTGTTTTCTTTGTTCTCTTTTCTTCCAGTTCTGCTTTGTTCAAGTAAAAGGAAGGTTACAGTGGGAAATTCTCTTTTAAATTCTTATATGTGAGATGGACTTTTTTTTAATTTATTTTTTATTTTAGAGAGAGAAAATCTTAAGCATTCCACACTCAGCACAAAGCCCAACACGGGGCTCCGTCCCATGACCCTGGGATTATGACCTGAGCCGAAATCAAAAGTTGGATGCTTAACTGGCTGAGCCACCCACACACTGCTGAAATGGAGTTTTTAAATCAAAATTTACCCTGAAGTTTTTAATTTTTGGTTTTAATTAATTTAGAATTCCATTTATCAGTGACGTTTTCATATGTACTATTTCTGATGGCCACATAAATTTCATGGATGGTAAAAACTGTAATTTAGTAAACAATACTGGTAGAGATAACCTTATCCTTCCTTTCTAGGATATAGCAACAACTAGACAACCAGTTGTGCTACTCATGTTGCTTTAAGGAATATTTTGAATTATTTTCAATCTTTAGTTTTTTTTGAGTGTAACTCTGTGAGAGCTTCCTTTAGGCAGAAATAATTCGGGGTTCTGCATCCCACACACGTGTTAAAAGGTTTTCACAGCTTTCATGTCTACCAGTTGTGAAACGAGGTTCCTGTTTGGTTGCGTTGTTTCTACCATTTTGTTAGTTGTGTGAGAGTGGGGGAGGGAGGGAGGATTGGTGTGTACTTAAAAAAAAAATTCAACCAATTTTGTTTTATGTAGATACAACAGTTTAAAATGTAGTACTGTATTTATGTTTATTAAAGTCTTTATTCTGTCCCTATTTTTCATGTGAAATCTGCCAAATTACTCTTCATTGTAATTAATTATAGGTTCTCAGTAGTTTTATGTCTTAGTTCTTGCTTTAATCTGGCTTTACAGTTTTGTTTCTATAATAGAGAACTTTGAGTTTTGCAAGTTTCATTATCATTTGTTATTTAGTCATATAATATAATGGAATTGATACGTAACGGGGCTAAAATACATAATTTTCCTTACTTGCCCATGTTCTCTTTCTTGACTTTTATTTTGTGTTCTGTTCCTTGATAACTATTTGGATAATGTGACTTCATTTTTATTTTGATTTTTTTTTTAATGATTTAAATTGGTGCTTGTTCACTTTTAAAATCTGTGCCCCTCTTTGATAAAAAAATCACGGGGCGCCTGCGTGGCTCAGTTGGTTAAGCATCCAACTTCGGCTCAGGTCATGATCTCATAGTTCATGGGTTTGAGCCCCCACGTTTGGCTCTGTGCTGACAGCTCAGGGCCTGGAGCCTGCTTTGGATTCTGCATGTCCTTCTCTCTTTGCCCCTCCCTCACTTGCACTCTGTCTCTCTCTCAAAAATAAATAAACATGAAAAAAAATTTTTTTAAATCACTTGCCCTTTGTTTTTGTTTAAAAATTTTTTCATGTTTGTTTATTTTTGAGAAACTGGGGGGGCGTGGTGCAGAGAGAGAGAGAGAGAGAGAGAGAGAGAGGGAGAGGGAGAGGGAGAGAGGGAGAGAGAGAATCCCAAGCAGGCTCCGTGCCAGCAGTGCAGAGCCGGACTTGGCTCGATCTCATGAACCAAACCATGAGCTCATGACCTGAGCTGAAATCAAGAGTCAGAGGCTCAACCGACGAAGCCACCTAGGCGCTTTTTTTTTCGTCTTGAACACAGAAAGAAAATCACAGCATATCGACAGAGGTCTGCTTTTTTAACTTCACGATCTTTACCCCATTCTGGTACTACCCTCCTGCCAAAGGTGATAACCACCCTTCTGATTTTAATGTCACCTTCAGAGAGTGGTTGACTTAGAATACCTTGGAGCGGTATAAAATGTTCTAATAATAATACAGTTAAAGATTTACAGATATTCAAAGTACAACATTTCTAATAGCAGTAAGTTTCTGCAAAAGAGAAATTAATTAGTTCAAATTGTGAGAACATTTTCAGGAAAAAATTATGTATTTCAGTGGAGGCTGACAGGACCGTTTTAATAAAAAGCCATTTTGGGCTTCATAGTCCTTTATTGGAAACTGTAAGGGCCATCAGTATTTTAGAATTTAGAGATTTTCTTTGTTTTTAGAAAGCTAACAAGATGCTTTTACCGTATATTATGTAATGTCCCTGCACAGTCAGGGGCAGCACTTTGTAGTTGAATACGTTAATATTTCGGCAGCCAGAGCTATGACTGTTCTCACTTTAGTGGGGACGCTATAAATAGTCTCATGTCAGTTCAGGTCAGATTTGGCTGCCAATTAAGTTCAGATCAAGTATTTCTACCAGATGAATTACAGAAAACTGGTGGTTTTCAGAAGTTTTTGGATTTGGGAATTGCGGCTAAGGGATCATGGGCCCGTGTTTACTCTCTGAGCCCTAATGTTTAGTGTCTTTTGTTCACCTTCAGAAAATGAAACCTGCTTTCCTTTTTTTTCTCCTACAGGATACAAGATTAAATCTGTTTTCTACAGGCCAGTTAATAGAAATTAGGACACCTCTTCACAAAGCTTGATCCCTTAGGCGGCTGTCACTGTCACGTGGCGCCTTCTACACTCCTCTGGCTTTATGTTAAGAATCTTCTGGTTCCTTTCCCCATTCTCCTTTCAGAAGTGCTTTGTGGTAATAAATAGTAAAGAAAAAGGATATAACGTGCCGTACTTCACGTAAGATATATCCTATCTCGTGTAATAAGGTTTTGGAAGAAGCAGCAAGCTTTTCTCTGGACTGACCTTTTCTACTATCAGCTAATGTGGTAGCTTTAAAAATAAATCTTTCTGAAAGGAATCCGCGCTTTTGGTAAAACAAAAATCCAGCGGTACAAAATTATAAATAAAAAGTAGAAGCTTTCTCCTGCCCTTTGGTGTTCCTCACCCAGCCAGTGTTTGACCAGTTGTTTTAGAGCTTTTCTAGGGGTTTGGATCCTTTTTGGTTTGTTTGGTTTGCTTTGTTTTTGTTCAGACATTCCAGAGGACCGTTTGGGAAATTCCAATTAGACATTAAACCCCACTTGGACTAAGTTTGTGTTCATTAAGTGTTGAACTATGGAGACGGCCTTTTCTGTTCTAGTTGGCATGTATAAATTTTATTTCGGGAGCTGTTTGTTCAAATTGCATCCTTATGAAATAAATGTTAATTAGATTTTTTTTCATATTAATTGTTCCAAACTGAGAATATCTGAGTATTACCCACATACAAAAGTAGAAATAACAATGACTTAGTGATTTATTTAGCAAAAAGTAACTTTTTTACGTAAAAAAATCATATGTAATATTTGACAGTGCACACTTACTTTTAAGGAGCACTTTTAAGAAGTGGGGTGTTAGCTCATTTGCCAAGTCAGGGTTCTCAAGGTAAGCATGTGGGCAGCAGGATGCAGATGGGGTCCCAGCGATTATTCCTGAGAATATTACTGAAATTGTTTGTGTTTTTAAGCCCATGATAAATGTAATATGAGCTTAATGCATTTATTCATGAATGCCCTTTGGGGGAACGTGTAAGTTTTTGTTTTATGTGTTTATATGGAATCCAGATTTTTTATTCTTTAGTTCAACAAACATTGATTGACTGCTAGTTACGTGAAGAACTGGCTTCATAATAGAGAGATAGAGAATGTTGGGACATTCCAGAGCACTGTCCAGAGAGTGCTAGAGAAAAAAGCTGAGAACCACTTTTCCTAAGTCATAATGAGGCTGTCAGATATCCTTTTTTGTTTTTTAATTTTGTTTGTTTGTTTATTTATTTAAGTTTATTTTTATTTATTTAGAGAGCATGTGCATGCAGGTGGGGAGGGGCAGGGAGAGCGGGAGACAGAACCCAAGCAGACCTGTGCTGTCAGCACAGAGCCTGATTTGCGGCTCAAAATCACGAACCGTGAGATCATGACCTGAACCAAAATCGAGAGACTGATGCTTAACCAAATGAGCCACCCAGCCCCCTCTTTGTTTTTTAATTTTTAATTATTTTGAGGTAGCGCGTGCATGTGCCCACAAACCCATGAGATCAAGACCTGAGTGGAGATCAAGAGTTGGCGTTTAACCAGCTGAGCCACCCAGATATACCTTTTTAAATGAGGGTGTGCCTAGTAAGTTTTGGCTGAAATGTATTCAACTGAAAGACATTCAGTCTCAAACTGCTTGGTACCGATTCTTTAGCTAGCACTTCCCCCACTGTACCCCTACTACCCCTGCCGCCCCTGTACACGTAGGGTCTGGATTTTTTTTTTCCTAGTCCTTGTACCTGGTACCATGTATGTGGGACAGAAGAAATAAGTAGTCATTAGTGTTCCAGGCTGCCTGTTTGCCATCTTAGAACCTCAGATGCCTTGTTTTTGCAGAGTACCTATAGACTATTGTTGTTGTTGTTATTGTTGTTAAGTGAAGGTCAAGGCCCCTGCCTTTGTCCTCTCCTTGTGGAGCTTTGTTAGGATTCAGTACTACATTGAATAGGAGCTTCTCTGATATGGCTGGGAATTGTGGGAGCTAGAGATTTCTAAGGACTTTATGGCAAAGATCTGGCTGGGGAGTGTCAGAATCTAGGGCCCCTTTCCTTTTAGTGGTATTTTGGAGCCGCTGGAAACACATGCTCGCCTTTGACATTACAGTCTCTAGTCTTTAAATGAAGGAAAAATTGCCGGTTGATGAAAGGAAACTTGACTATGAAATGTAGTAGTGGAGCTCCTGGGTAGCGCAGCAAGTTGGGCTTCTGACTCTTGATTTCAGCTCAGGTCATGATCTCAGGGTCCTGAGATCAAGCCCCACATCAGGCTCCACGCTGGGTGTGAGCCTGCTTGGGATTCTCTCTCTCCCCCCTTTGTCCCTCTCCCCACATCATGTTCTCTCTCTCTTAAAAAAAAAAAAAATGTAGTAAAGGGGCACCTGGGTGGCTCAGACAGTTGAGCATCCAACTTTGGCTCGGGCCATGATCTCACAGTTCATGGGTTTGAGCCCTACATCGGGCTCTGTGCTGATAGCTCAGAGCCTGGAGCCTGCTTTGGATTCTGTGTCTCCCTCTCTCTGCCCCTCCCCTGCTTGTGCTCTGTCTCTCTCTCTCAAAAATAAGTAAACATTAAAATAATTTTTTAAAAATGTAGTAGAAATAAAACTATTATTAAGTGGGACTGACGTAAAATAATAAGCAAAAGTTTGCTATAAAGTCAAGCAAAGAAAATAATCTTAAGTAGTAAAAAGCCAGTTAGCAAATTAAACAATAAAAAACATCACATTTAAAAATAGTGCTGAATATTTTAGGCAGTTAGGTAGAAGTTAGAAGAGTAATATAATTTTCCTCTATGATAGGAAATGGTAAATAATTCAAGATAATTTAAGAGTAATAAAGGATATAAATTTGGAGAAACTTTAGAGTATTTGAAACCAGTACATTTAAAGATGGCAAAGTATTCGTTATGAATTTCAAAAAAGGTGTTAACATATTACAAGTATGCTCTGTAGCTAATGCCGATTCTAAATTTTATGTGCATTATTAAACTAGTCAGATTTTCTATTTTGTTTTGAATTAATTTGGTAATTTCTGGCTTTCAAAGAGTTTTCCTATTTCATCAGAGTTGTCTAGAATATTGACTTAAAGCTGTTTATAACATTCTTATTTATTTATTTTTGAGAGAGAGCATGCATGTGCATATAGGAGAGACGGGCAGGGGGGGGAGAGAGAGAGAGAGAGAGAGAGAGAGAGAGAGAGAGAGAGAGAGAGAGAGAGAGAGAGAATACCTCAGGCAGCCTCCACACCCAGCAGGGAGTCCTAACATTCTTTTATTATTTTAATCCCTATAGGATTTAGAGTGGAATGTTCTTTCTTGCATATTTGATATTGGTACTTTGTGTGAATTTGTGCTTGCTTTCTTTTATTTTATTCTAGCTATAAGTTTATCAATTTTATCAGTCTTCTCAAAGAACCAGCTTTGAGTTTCATAGATTTTCTCTGTTGTCTTGCTGTTTGTTTTCTGTTGTTGTTGATTTCCAGTCTTTGTGTCATATTACTTGCTTTGGATTTAATTGGCTCTTCTTGTTCTAGCTTCTTAGAGATGGAAACTTAGGTCATCAACTTCAAACCTTCCTTGTTCCCTAATAGAAGCATTTAACGGTATAAATTTCCTGAGCCTGGGAAAGAGCCCAATGAGGGGCTTGAACCCACAAACTGTGAGATCCTGACCTGAGCTGAAGTTGGACGCTTAACCGACTGAGCCACCCAGGCACCTCAATGTCACACTCATTTTAATAGAGTTCGTTGTCCCCTCTTTGGGCTTTGTGCTGACAGCTCGGAGCCTGGAGCCTGCTTTGAATTCTGTGCTCCTCTCTCTGTCTGCCTCTCCCCCATTTGTGCTCTCTCTCTCTCTCTCAAAAATAAACATTAAAAACTCTTTTAATATGTTTTTTTCGAAATAATTTCTAATTTGGTTTGTGATATCTTCTTTGACTTGTGTGTTACATATAAACTTTTTATGTTTATTTATTTTTGAGAGAGAGACAGAGTGTGAGTGGGACTCGAACCCATGAACCGCAAGATAATGACCTGAGCTGAAGTCGGATGCTCAACCGACTGAGCCTCCCAGGAACCCCCTTTTTTTTTGTTACTAATTTCTGATTGAAAATTCTCTTGTGTTCATAGGACTATCTGGTCCATGTACTATCTGGTTTCAGTCTTTTGAGATCTATTGAAACTCATTATGATCTTGTTTAGTAAATGTTCTATGTGTATCTGAAAGGAATATGTGTTCCACTGTCCTTGGGTTTAATGTGTTATTAATGTTAATTAATTGATAGTTGATAGTGCCGTTCATATCTTACATACCTTTATTGATTTTATTTCTACTGATTAATTTCTGAGAGGAGTGTTGGCCATTTCCAGCTATAATTGTGGATTTGTCTGTTTCCCCTGTCAGTTTGGTTCATTTTTACTTCATGTATTTTGAACCTCTAAAAGTAGGCATATGCACATTAAAGATTGTTCTGTCTTCTTGGTAAATTGAACCCTGTGTAATTATAAAATGCCTCCTTTTCTCTGTGGTAATATTCCTTGTCTTGAAGGCTACATTATGTGAGTCTGCTTCCATTTAATATAGTCACTCCTGCTTTCTTATGGTTAATGTTTGCCTAGTATATTTTTTCCTGTTCTTTTAATTTTTAACCTATTTGTGTCTTTTTTTTCTTAAATGAGTTTCTCTTATTATTATTTTTTAAAATGTATGTTTATTTATTTTTTGAGAGAGAGAGAGAGTGTGAGCAGGGAGGGGCAGAAAGAGAGGGAGACAGAGAATCTGAAGCCAGCTCTGTGCTGTTAGCACAGAGCCCTCCACAGGACTCGATCTTATGAACCATAAGATCATTACCTGAGCTGAGGTCAGATGCTTAACTGACTGAGCCACCCAAGTGTCCCTTAATTAAATTTCTTCTAGATAACAAATAGGTCCTATGTGTTGTTTTGGTTTTAAATCCAGTCTTACCATCGTTGCTTTTTAATTGAAGTGTTTAGACCATTTACATTTATTTGATATGGTAGCATTTAAGTCCACCATTTCACTATTTGTTTTCTATTTACCCATCTGTTTTATGTTTATTCTTTCCTCTTTTCCTGGCATATTTTTTATTACTTTTTTACTATTCTGTTTCCTCTCTTGGCCTATTAGGTATAAATCTTTGTTTTATTTTTACAGTAGTTGCTCTAAGGTTTAAAATATGCATGTTTAACTAATATTGTCTGTTTTAAAATAATATGCTGCTTTATTTATAGTGTAAAAACTTTATGGAGTATCCTTTCATCTTCCACATACCTTTGGGCTATTGTTGTCATACCTTTTACTTCTGCATATATAATAAACCCCACAATTCATGTTACTATTTTTGCTTTTAATGATAAAAATTCTTTTACATTTACCCACATATTTGCCACTTCCACTGCCCTTAATTCCCTTGCTTAGATCTGAGTACCCATATCTGCATCATTTTATCTTTAGCCTGAAAGCCTCAACATTTCTTGTAGAAAAGATCTGCTGGCAGTGAATTCTCTCATCTTTTTTGTTGAAAAATCTCAATTTCTCCTGCATTTCTGAAGGGTATTTTTACTGGCTTTCAAATTTTAGATGCATGGTTTCTATCTTTCTGCATTTTAAGCTGCTTTTCTGTTGTCATCTATATCATTTCTAACGGGAAGTCAGATGTTCTTAGCATTGTTCACGTGTGTCTAGTTTGCCTTTTCACTCTGGCTGCTTTATATAATTTTCTCTCTGGTTTTCAGCACTTTGGTGAGGACAGTGTATCTTGGGTGGTTTTCCTCGAGTTCTTGGATTTGTGGGCTTAGAAATGTCAACAAATTTGGGAAGAGTTTTAGTAATTATTTTTTAAGTATCCCCCCACCCACATTTTTTGGGTCTGAAATTACACATAAGTTATATTACTTGATGTTGTCTCAGAGGTTACTTTTTTTGTTTTGTTTTGTTTTTGTTAATAGGTCATTCCTTTACTGTCTATTGTGCTGTTGGGTTTAGCCAGTGAAGTTTTCATTTCAGTTATTGTATTTTTCTTCTCTAGACCTGTGTTTGATTATTTGTCATATCTTTCATTTCTTTTCTCATTTTGTTGCTTTTCTTTCTTTAAATTTTGAACATATTTGTAGTGTTTTAAAATTTTTATCTGTTGGGGCACCTGGGTGGCTCAGTCGGTTAAGCATCCGACTTCGGCTTAGGTCATGATCTCACGGTCTGTGAGTTCGAGCCCTGCATTGGGCTCTGTGCTGACAGCTCAGAGCCTGGAGCCTGCTTTGAGTTCTGTGTCTCCCTCTCTTTCTGCCCCTCTCTTGCTCGTGTTCTGTCTCTCTCTCTCTAACATAAATAAATAAATGTTAAAAAAAATTTAAAATCTTTATCTGCTGATTCTATAATTTTCACCATTTTTTAGTTTGTTTCTGTTGACTGACATTTTTTCTTTTAATTATGGGTTACATTTTCCTGCCTCTTTGCATGTAATTTTTTTTTTAATTTTTTTTTTCAACGTTTTGAAAGAACGTTTTGAAAGAGCATGAACGGGGGAGGGGCAGAGAGAGAGGGAGACACAGAATCGGAAACAGGCTCCAGGCTCTGAGCCATCAGCCCAGAGCCTGATCTTTGCATGTAATTTTTTATTGGATGTTGTATGTTGTGAATGTTGCATTATTAGTTATCTTGATTTTGTTGTCTTCCTTTAAAGAGGATTGAATTTTGTTTTGGCAAGCAGTTAAGTCACTTGTGGGTTAGACTGATTTTTTTTTTTTTTTAAGGCTAGTTTTTAAACTCTTAGGTTGATCTAGAATTGCTTTATTTAGGCTTCTGCATTTAGCTCTCTAATAAGACCTGGCCTGTCTAGGGTCTCTGCTGAATGCCTGCAGTGTTCATTGAAGTTTCCACTCTGGCTGGTTGGAGTTCAGATGTCTCCCATATGGTTATCAACTCTGGGAATTGTTCAGTTTCAAGTCCTCTAGTTGTTTATTTCACACACACCTGCCACCCTCAACAGTTTGGCTCTGCCCAGCCATGTAGAATTCTACCCTACAGGTTGGTATAGCCAAAGACTCAAGGAGACCTTCTACAAAATTTTGAAACTATTTCTATATGTGGAGCTCCTTCCTCTCTGATACTCTGCCCTGGCAGATTCCAGCCTTCTTAGCTCCCCTAAACCCTGAACTTTGTCACCTCAACCTGTTTAGCTCACTGGGCTCTGCTTGTGGTCATTTCCACAGTGCTACAGTGTAGAAAGTACCTCCAAGCAGAAAGCCACAGCCTTCATAGGACTCACCTTTGGTTCCTCTCTCTCAATCATACTGCTAACTGTTGTTCAGTGCCTAAAACAGTTTTTCCTATATTTTGTCCAATTTTCTAGTTGCTTAAAATGAGAGGGCAAGTCTGGTACTAATTGCTTCATCATGGCCTAAGCAGAAGTTGAGAGGTATTGTTTTTATTTTCAATTTATAGGTAAGGAACTCATGGCTACAGATGTTTATGGAATTCTTCCTTCTGTACTCCTTTTAGCAGATGGATACTCTTTATGTTTGTCTCTTTAAAACCATATAACTTACCGCCAGCCACATTGACCCCTGTCTGCTCTAGACCTGGGTTTCGCTTTTTCTGCAAAGGTCAAGGTAGTTAGTATTTTAGACTTTGGGGGTCACATAAAGTCTATGTCACATATTCTTCTTTATTTTACAACCTTTTAAAAATGTGAAAACCATCCTTAGCTAGTGGGCCACACAAAACCACACCATGGCCAGATTTGGCCTGGGGGTCACAATTTACCACCCCAGCTGTAGACAGTGCCTTTGTATCTTAGACTTTCCTAGGCCCCCACTTATTCAAAAGTCATATAGTCTTTATCTTATTCCCTAGGGTCTTGCTGACAACAAGATTTATTCAGCTTTTGGTTTGGGGCAAGCATATCCATCATTATGTTAGTTTTTAAATGAAGAAACTTTGGCATAGAGAGGTTAAATGCCGGACACACAGTTAGTAGGTGGCAGAATAGAGATTTATTTATACTTAGGTCTGTCTGATTTTAAAGACTTCCCCCTGCTCACCATCCCCAAACATTTGAAACCATATACTATACTAGCTCTGACAGAATAGCTCATTTGGTTTAAATAAAAATTCATTCTGATATTTTAATGGTTAATAATGGTGTAATATTTTTCTCACTCATGAGAATGACAGAATCATAGCTCTTCAAGGTTGGAAGAAATACTGACTGTATCAAGTCCAGACTCTTGCTAATGTTGGAATCCCTTCAGCAGCATCTTCATCAGCCATGCTATTTCCATTTAAATATCTTGACTGTCTCTATGGGCAGCCATTAGTTTCGGTCTTACCTTCTGGTAAGACCAGAACAAGCCTGTTCTGCACATTGAAGTTCTTCAAATGCCCTCCCTTTCAGTGTCAACCAGATTTTTTTCAATGATTTCCCGTAGAACCTGGCATCCAGTCACCTCATGGCCTACTCTCTTTTCTCTTTATTTCAGTTTATCCATGGTCTTATCAATATGACACTCAGACAGTAGGAAGCAATGGACTACCGATGCACACACCAACATGGTTTGTTCTCAAAAACATGCTGAGTTGAAAGAAGCCAGAAGCCAAGAAAGTACAGCCTGTATGTTTCCATTTATATGAAACTCTAAAAAACAAGTCTGTAGTGACAGAAGGCAAATCAGTGATTGTTTGGGGTTAGATGTGGGGTGAAGGGGATTGACTGGGATGAAGCACAAGGACATTTCTTAATGGTGGTGGTGGTTGGTTACGTGGGTATATAAATTCATCAAATTTTATCAGACTGTACACTTTAGTGGGTACATTTCATTGTGGACATATCTCAATAAAATGGACTAAAAATATACAGTTCAGGGGTGCCTGAGTGGCTCAGTTGGTTGAGTACTGGACTCTTGGTTTTGACTCAGGTCATGATCTCATGGTTTGTGGGTGTGAGCCAAGCATCAGGCTCCACACTGCAGCGTGGAGCCTATTTGGGATCCTCTCTCTCCCTCTTTCTGCCCCTCCCCTACTCACATGCATGCATGTGCGCATGCTCTCTCTCTCTCCCTTTCTCTCAAAATAAGCATTTAAAAAATGCTTTAAAAAATGTACAGTTCTCAGAAATGAACGTGGTGCTCTAGTACTGGTTTTACCAGTATAAATTATAATAGAACTAATACTTCTCACCATCTGAATGCTTTGAATCCCTATTAATAATTTACCTGTTTTAAGGAACTCCTTCATCGTGTTGATACATATTAAAATCAAACTTAACTAAAACCTCTCTCATATGTGTTATTATCAACCTTGATATAATTCCTTCTATTTAAAAAACACTCATTTTTGAGAGAAAGAGAGCATGAGTGGGGCAGGGGCAGAGAGAGAGAGGGAGACTCAGAATCTGAAGCAGGCTCTAGGCTCTGAGGGGTCAGCACAGAGCCTGATGCGGGGCTCGAACTCACGGACCATGAGATCATGACCTGCGCTGAAGTTGGACGCTTAACCAACTGAGCCACCCAGGCGCCTAACCCCTTCTACTTTTACAGTTGATTCTTTAAATGTGTTCTCTGTGTACCCAGAGCACTTTTTCATACATAGCACTGTAATAATAGCATTTATCTCACTGTTGTGATTTTTTGGTTCAAATATCTGCCTGATTAGTCAGTGAACTTCCCCTGCAGAACCTGAGTCCCTTTTGTATCCCTGGATCCCAGTATAATAATTGGGTATCGCAGGCACTCAGTAAATGTTCAGTTGAACACTAAAGAATGAGGGAATAGATTTTTTCTTCAGAGCCTATCTCAGATATATGTCCTCCAACAAGTGTTTCTGATTTTCTGCTCCCCAAAGCTAGGTTAGGCATTTCTGCTGGCCCTGTCACTAATATTTTGTGCTTATCCATCCCATTATAATTTATACTGTTTTCATATTCAAGGATATTCACTGCACTATTATTTATAGTAGTATAAGTAGCAACTTACCTATCCAATAACAGGGAAATGGTTAAATTATGATTCATTATAACAGTGGAATCTAAGCTATCATTAAAATAATATTGTAAAATAATGTTTAAGTGTTTATTTGGGGGGGGGGGTAGAGAGAAAGGGATAGAGAATCCCAAGCAGGCTCCGCACTATCAGCACAGAGCCTGACATGGGGTTCAATCTCACGAACTGCAAGATCATGACCTGAGCTGCAATCAAGAGCTGGTCGCTTAACCAGCTATGCCACCCAGGAACCCTTGTGAAATAATTTTTTTTTAAAGATGTGGTAGGGGTGCCTGGATGACTCAGTCCATTAAGCATCAGACTTCAGCTCAGGTTATGATCTTGTGGTTTGTGAGTTCAAACCCTTCATCAGGTTCTGTGCTGAGAGCATAGAGTCAACTTCAGACCCTGTCTCCCTATCCCCCTGCCTCAAAAAAACCCCATAAAGATGTAGTAAAATGTTTTACAAGCGGTAATGAGAGAAAACAAGACACAAAAGGCTATATTTAGATTTCTGGTTTTAAGAAAAGTAAAATGTATATACACGTACATACATGGCAAAAAGACCGAAAGATTATACAGATGTTAGGAAAGTTTATCTCTTCACAGAGGATTATCAGAGATTTTATTTTCTTTTTCTTCCTCCTTTTTTTTTTCACTTTTCAGAAAACTTGTTACTATAAACAGGAAAAAAATAGTTACTAAAAATGTAATTGAGAGGAGAGGGAGATGTGACAACTAAGAGTAACGAGGGGTTGTGGAACAAAAAACAAAACTTTGCATATATGCAAAAAGTGACAAAATCAGAGTAAAGTCTGTAGTTAATGTATTGTAGCAATATTAAGCTAGTAAGAACAGATACTACACTTGATCTTAGCCAAAAGGTGGGTAACCTATGTATTGTAGCAATATTAATTTCCTGGTTTCACTGAGTGTACCACCGTTATATAAGGTGTTAATATTAGGGAAAGTTGGGGGAAGATGATATGAGAACGTTCTATACAATCTTTGCAACCCTTCTGAAAGTCCAGAATTATATCAAAATAAAAAAAATGTGATTGAGTATAAATAGGATTATAAACTCCTTAAGGATAGAGAGTAGGTCTTATTCATCATAGCACACCTTGGGCTGTATCAGGCATATAGTAGTAGATGCTTATAAAATATAAAGGAATTGAGGTGAAATTGTATATTTTCTCAGTTTCTGCCATCCCAGTTATTTTGACTCTGGCTTCAGCCTTCTAAGGTGATATTGAATTTCTAGGGTCATCATCCATTCATATGCTAAATTTTTGTTGAGTATTTATCATATAGTATATAATGTGCTCAGCCCCACAAGCACTCGAAGACAGTCCCCTGGCACTTGTGAGGTCACGAGGAGCTAAAACGTGTACAGAGATTTATAACAAAGGGTGATTGTTTTAAGTATTACACAAACTGTTACGGACATGGAGAGTCTATAGCAAATATATCCATTTGGGCGCTTAAAGGATGCTTACCGAAGGAATGCTTATTCAAAGACGTGAAATTTTAAATTTATAAATTATTTTTTTAATGTTTATTTTTGTGAGAGAGAGACAGAGCGTGAGCAGGGGAGGGGCGGAGAGAGAGGGAGACACAGAATCCGAAGCAGGCTCCAGGCTCTGAGCTGTCAGTAGAGAGCCCAACAAGGGGCTCAAACTCATGAGCTGTGAGATCATGACCTGGGCTGAAGTCGGGCCCTTAACTGACTGAGCCACCCAGGCACCCCTGAAATTTTAAATTTATGGTGGTAAGATTCTACCACCATATTTTAAGAAGAAAGGTAACTACCTTTATATTTAAAATGTGGCCTTTGGGGCGCCTGGTTGGCTCCATCAGTGGAGCATGCAACTCTTGATCTTGGGGTTGTGAGTTAGAGCCCCATGTTGGGTATAGAGATTAAACAAACAAGAAACAAACAAACATATATTAAAATGTGGCCATTGATTGCGATATTTGGAAAGAGGAGACCCTTTTATTGACTTGAGTCCTGCAGAGAAAACAATACCTTTGTTATCTACTTGTTCCTTGAGAGCAAGGACAAGGTGAGGAACGAGGTAGAAAAGAGAAGAGGAAGAAACTGAAAGGAGCAGGGACAGCCTTTCCCTGGGTCCCCATTACCTCCTGATGTATATTTCAGAAGTCTGCAGAGTGCAGTCTATAGGTTATTAGATATGAATCTATATTGTGTAGTTCTAGTGCTTATTGTAACTAAGAGTTGGTGGGATGTTTTGTAGTGTTCGCATATATTTATAGATGTGTGAAAAACTTACTGTATATAGAGTGTTCATTCGGTCATCCCACAAATATTTATTGAGTGGTTTACAAAGGAAGATGATCTCATTCAGTTCCCACTGCAGGCTCCCTGTGGGAGAGGAGTCTAGGATTATCATCATTTTCAGTCTACGGGATGATCAGGTTGCATTTCAGAGTTTAGTAGCTAAGTGAGTCGTTTAGTACCACACAGCTAGCTACTATGTAGTAGTTTCTAGAACCCGTGTCTTCCACCTCCAAATTAAGTACTCTTCCCAGTATGCCTAGTACTTGCTCCGATACTGTGCTGAGTATATATGTCTTTGAGTGTTAAGTGAAATATTAAACAGTTTCAATTCCTGACCTTTCTGAACCCAGTCAAGAGGTTAGACCAAGGAAATAATTCCTTTCCAACAATTAATTGCTATTGAAAATCAATGTGTATTTTTTTTAATGAAAACATTTATTAGAGAAAGATCTCTCTTTTAAGCCTTTCCTTCAGCCTAGAAGCTCTGGTATGCTTTTGGGGGTTTTACAAAGCTCCCCACGTAGTTATGACTGGGAGAAAGAGGTGGGAACCACTGCTTTGGACCAGTGCTTCCACTGTTTTCCAACAAAGTGAACTTGGTAACTTTCATGTTGGTAAGCAAGCCACATTAGTTTGCCATTAAAACAAAATTCCTTAAAAAAAAAAAAGAACAAAATTCCTTTGAAGTCTCCTGTTTTAACCAGAAAGTTCTTATATAATCTATTTTCTATTTCATAAATGTTTATTTATTTACTTAGAGAGAGAGAGAACAGGGGAAGGACAGGGGGGAGAGAGAGAGAGAGAGAGAGAGAGAGAGAGAGAGAGAGAGAGAGAGAGAGAGAATCCCAAGCAGGCTCCACACTGTCAGTGCAGAGCCTGATGTGGGGCTCAATCCCATGAGCCATGAAATCATGACCTGAGCCAAAATCAAGAGTCAAACGCTTAACTGAGCCACCCAGGTGCCCCATATATTCTATTTAAAAAATATTTTGTCTTAAAAAGATTTTTATGGTTCTGTATATAGATATGTATATATGTATACATATGTATATATTATTTAAAATTTATTTATTTTGAGAGAGAGGGAGTGCACAAGTTGGAGAGGAACAGAGAGGAAGAGAGAGAGATTCCCTAGAAGGCTCTACATTGTCAGTGCACGGTCTGCTGTGGGGCTCAAACTCACAAACCAGGAGATATGACCTGAGCCAAAATCAAGAGTTGGACGCTTGATGGACTGAGCCACCCAGGTGCCCCTTTATTTTTTATTTTTATTTATTTATTTATTTTTTCAACGTTTATTTATTTTTGGGACAGAGAGAGACAGAGCATGAATGAGGGAGGGGCAGAGAGAGAGGGAGACACAGAATTGGAAACAGGCTCCAGGCTCTGAGCCATCAGCCCAGAGCCCGATGCGGGGCTCGAACTCACGGACCGCGAGATCGTGACCTGGCTGAAGTCGGACGCTTAACCGACTGCGCCACCCAGGTGTCCCACCCCTTTATTATTTATATTTAATCCCAAATCTAAATGAACTTTATTTCCTTACAAGATATGAAGGAGGGTATCCAATGTGGTTTTTTTTTCAATGGGTAACCAGTTGTCCCTGTAGCATTTATTAAATGATGGGTCTTCTCTTTGCTGATCTGAAATGCCACCTTTATTCTACAGCAAGCCCCAGTGTTCATAGTTATAGGTCTGTTTCTGGGTTATATATCCCTGTGTGAGGACCATGCTGTTTTAATAACTGTAGCTTGGAAGCATTTTTGTTAGACAGTTTTTTAACCTTCCAATAATCAACAGTGACATTGAAGATCACATCTGTGCCTAGCTGCCAACCTCATCTCTTGCCACTCCCCCTGTAATTCACTCCCTCCAAATCTGGCCATATCCAGTTCTCACAGTCCCCCAAGTATTCCTTGCCTCATCAAATGCCCATGTCTTGTGCAAGTCCCTCTCTGCCTGCCCTCTTGTCCTAATGTGGTTAATTTGTCCTCAAGATCCAGTGTAGGCTCCTCTTCTGAGAAACCTTCACAGATTTCCCGCAGGCTGCAAGAAACCTTCCTCCTTTACGCTTTCATAGTGCTTCATGCATAACTTTTTCATAGTATTTTGTCTTTTGTCTGGTATCCAAAGCTCCTAGCACAATGGCACTCATTGCACTCAGTTTTAAAAAATAAAACAGAAGAATCCTTGGAAGTAGCCTAGGTACACAGTGCTCCTTCAAGTGCCTGCATACTTTTTTTGCACATACTGTTGCCTTGGACTTCATTGCCTAGCAATTTCCTGCTTAAACTTTCAGACTCTGCTCAGGGGTCACCTCTGAAGGAGCTTTTTGGCCCTTTCTCCTCCTCAGAGTCCTCTGCTTACTCCCACTGCACCTTGTGCATGCCTCTGTTAGAGGGTTTTTCATAGTGCTGTAGAGGATAGTGCACATCTGGACGCACAGTGCTATTTAGTGGCTTGGCTTTGGAACTGAATAGCCTAAGTTCTAAACCTGACTTTACCACTTTCCCAGCTTTGTCTCCTGCTTACCAATTATTTAACCTTTATAAGCCTGTTTCGTTAGGTGTAAGATGGGGATAATAATAACTTCTTCCTTACGGGGTCATTATAGGACTAAATGAGACAATACCTCTGAAATGCTTTGTCTTGTATCTAGAACATAGGGGGCCCTGAGTAAATACTACTTGTTATTATATCTCCACTAGATTTTGTATAAGACTTTCTCTTATTTATCTCTGAAACTCAACACCTAGTCTGGAGCCTGGCAGGGAGTAGGCTGATGAATAAATTACCAGCTGTCCTCAAAACTCTCCCCTCCTGTTTTGCTTTGCTCAGTGGTGCCATCCATGTCTTTAGTGTCATCTCTAACTTTCCTTCTCATTCAAAACAAAACAACAAAAAAAAATTGTTGAGTGTTTATCATGAGCCAGGCACTGTGCAAGGCCGTGGATGAAAAAGAAAAAGATATAGTCTCTATCCATTGGAGCTTATAGTATAACAGGGGATATAGTTACAAAATAAAATAAAAATACAAGAATCTGTGAGCTCATTACTGTTTACTTTTGTTTATGTTTGTACATTTTCAAGATAAGTTTTTAAGTAAATAAATGGATAAGTAATTGTAAAATGTTACGTGCTGTGAAGAAAATGAATAAAGGCTGCGTTTCAGGAAAGACCATCATAGGTAAAGTGGTCTGAGGAGTTTGCATTCTAGCTGAGACTGGAGATTGAGAAGGAGCCAGCCAGAGGGGAGGGTGTTCCCAAGGGAGGGAGTAGCATGTAGCACACCACAGGAGAGCAGTCCTTAGCATGGTCAAGACACTGAAAGGTCAGCGAGGAAGACTGGAGAGAGACATTGGAGGGCAGAGAAGCAGAGAACATATTACTTACAATCTTGAGGACAAAGAGAAGGAGTCCAGATTTTATTCCTGTTACAGTGTGGTGCTGCTGAAGACTTACAAGCAAGGAATAGGCTGATTTAATTTTGTTTTTTAAAGGTGCATATCAGAAAGATTGAAAGGAGACAAAGATGGGAGCAGTTGGGAAGCTGTGGCAGTAGTTGAGATGAGATGAGAATAGCAAGGGAAGTGAAGAAAAATGAACACATTGGAGATGTATTTTGGAGACAGACTCAGGAACTTGCTGGTGGATTTGAAATGGGAGAGGAATCCAGATTCATGGCTTGAGAGCTGGATCTTGTGTTACTTACTGAGATTTACTAAGGCAAGAATGTTTTGGAAGGGAAGTCAAGAGCTAAAATTTGATTACATTAAGTTTGAGATGCTTTGAGGTGTCTAAGTGGAAATGTCAGTTAAGTCATTGAACACAGTAGAACCAGAGTCCCAAGCAGAGTTCCAGGCTACAGATATAAATTTGGGACATTTTCACTCTAAGGATAATGATTAAAGCCTTGGAAATGGATGATGTCATTTAAGGAGACAGTAAAGAAAAGGAGGCTTGGTATTAAGTTCTGAATTACTTAACATTTAGAGACTAGGTCAGAGGAGGATGAAGATGAGAAGTAAGAGAAGTGAAAAATATAGAAAGGAAACTAGGAGAGCGAGGTGCCACGGAAGCACTGTATCCCAGGCCAGTGCCTAGAATGGTACCTGGCCAGGGCTGGTGCTCAGTAATCACCGGTTGAATGAAATCAAGAGATTATTCCAAAGAAGGAGGGAATGATGAACAGAATTTAGTGCTGCTGGGAGACCCAGTAGGATGAGGGCATAAACTAGATATTGGATTGGCAGAATGGATATTGCTGGTGATGGAGGCAGAAGTCATATTGGAATGGATTGAACAGAGCATGGATGGGAGGTAAAAAGTGCAGATAGCATTTTTTTAAACCACTTTAATAAAGTTTGGCTGTGAAGGGAGTAGAAGAATGGAGTAATACCCAAAGGGGGATATAGAGTTCAGAGAAGAATTTTTATTTGTTTCTTAAGAGAGGTCATATATAACAGCTTGAATATACATAGATGGGGGATGATCCAGGAAAAAGTGGATGATGCTTGATGGAGAAAAAAGAGGGGATAATTATAAGATTGGAGTTCAAGAGTAGGGAAGAAGGGATTGGATTGGGTGCATAAGTGGAGGGACTGTTCCTTAAGAGGAGAAGTTCCCTTCTGTTGAAAAACAAGGGAAGAAGGGAAAATGGGTGCAGATTCAGGTAGGTTATACATGAATCTGGTATAGTCTGAAGATGGTTGTGAGAAGATGACAGATTTCTAGTTTTAATTTTAGGGTTTTTTAGTTCTCAATGAAGAATAAAGGACGTTAGCTAAAAGGGACACAAGGATTGTAGAGGAGGGAAAAATGAGTAAGAAAGAGCCTTCTTGAGGAGAGGAAAATTAGAAAACAGTGAAATCTAGTAGGATTACTAGTTAAGATTGAGTGTCAGTTTAGTGACCTTGAATTTATGGTGAATATAATTGGCCTAGTTGAATGCTTTTTCATCAATATTTTTGGTATGGAGAAGGCAGTTTCTTGAGTTCTGGGATTATAGAGTTCGAAAAAAAGAGACCTTGGAAGAAAGTTGAGGGTTCTAGCGAGGACAGGATTATGACTTTAACTATGAAATCTGAGCTAGATAAAAAGAAAAGTGAAATCTGAAGAGGGAGGATGGGGTCAAGGGATTGAAGGTCTCGTGGGAATTAAAAAGTTGTTTTCCTGGGGCACTTGAGCAAGTGAACTAGAAGGATCAAATAGTGGATTGAGTTTGGAGGAGATGCAAGACAGATTGAGTTTGGGGTGACACTGGAGGGGTGTGGTTGAGGCAGAGTGAAGGAAAAGGTCCTTGGAGCTGACCAGTTTACAGAACAGAGAGGCCAAGGTGGTTGGCTAGGTTACCCATTTGGATGTTGAAGTTATGTTGAGTGTGATGACTAATTGGGCTGGAGAGTTTAACACTGAGCCAGATGTGCCTCAAGATCAGATAGAGATAAGTATTGTGCAAAGAATTAAAATTGGGTTCTGGGACAGAAAAGGTGTAGACAGTCCTTCAGGCTGGGTGGCTAGGAAGGCCTGTCTGTGGAGGTGACATTATGGTTAGATCTGAATGATGATAGGGTGAGTAGAGAAAATAATCCAGGCCGAGGGAGCAGCTAATACAGAGACTCAAACTGGATGCAAAGCCCTCACCTTTGAGAAGCAGACAGGAAGCTGGCGAAGTGGAGCTTATAGGACCAAGAAAGAATAAAATGAAATGAGGTTGGAGTGCAGTAGGAACCAGAGATGATGAAGGATTTTGAAAGTCATGGTCAGGAGCTTAAGCTCCAAGATGGCCCTGATGATCCTCAGGTATTCATGCCTCATGGTATCCTCGTGGTATTCATGCCTTTGTGTAATCTTCTCATGTTGTATAGACTTGACCTGTATGACCAGTGGGGTATTGAAGCAGTGATGGGTACATGATTTCTGGTGTGAAATTACAGCTTCTGCCTTGCTCTCTTAGACCACTCCCTCTGTGAGAGGACAGCCTGCCCTGTTGTGAGGATATTTAAGTAGCCTGCGAAAAGGTTCTTGTGGAGAGGAGCTGAGGCCTCCAGCTAACACCCACCATGGGAGGGAGCCCTTGTGGAAGGAGATCCTTCAGCCCTAGACAAACCTTTAGATGACTGTAGCCTCTCGTGCATATTTCGCTCATAAATATTCTGGTGTGTATCTCTAAAAGATAAGGAATCTTAAAAAAAAAAAAAACCCTCCAAGCATAATACAGTTATCACATCTAAAAACTTAATAATTCCTTAAAGTCACACACAAAAAATCAGTATTCACATTTCCCCTGATTCATAAAGTTGGTTTGTTTACACCAGGATCCAAACAAGTACCAACTTACCATTTGGTTAGTATGTTTCCTAAGTCTCTTTTTATCTGTAGGGTCCCCTCTCTTCTTTTTCTTCACAATTTATCTGAAAAATAAACTTAGCCATCGGTTCTATAGTTTCTCACCTCAGTTTTGCTAATTACATCCCCATGGTGGGCTTGACATGTTCTTCTGTTTTGTATTTTGTGTAAACTGGTAGTTGTATCTGGAGGCTTGATCTAGTTCAGGTTATTTTTGTTTGGCAAGAATACTTTCTAGGAAGTGGTGTTTACTTCCATTAGGAGGCATGTCATAGCATTTGTCTCATCTTACTGTAATGTTAACAGGTATTGAAGACCAATGCCTAGCTGTGTTCATTTATGTTACAAAATGGTGGTATTCTGATTTTGTCATTTGTGTCTATTAGCTAGGGAGGCTTTCCCATATCAATTCTGTGGTTAATTTGAGGTATGCTTCAGGGGCGCCTGGGTGGCTCAGTCAGTTAAGTGTCCAAGTTCAGCTCAGGTCATGATCTCATGGTTTGTGAATTCAAGCCCTGCATCAGGCCCTCTTCTGTCAGCACAGAGCCTGCTTTGGATCCTCTGTCTCCCTCTCTCTCTGCCCTTCCCCTGCTTGCTCTCTCTCTCAAAAGTAAATAAACATTTTTAAAAATCTGAGGTATACTTCATTCAGGAAAGGCAGGTTAAATGCTTGATTCTTTTCCCTTTACTTACCAGTTTTCATATTAACAATGTGGTTCCCTAGCATAGATGGGTCCAGAGAAGAACAATGATATTTAAAAAAATATATATTATGAACTTCAGGATTTTAAGATATTTAATAGATGTGAGTCCATTGCAGTGATTTTTAAAAATTTATGCTTCACATGTTCTGACTGGGGGGAGGAGCCTCTTCAAGTTGACTTCTGAAGACTTTTTATAGCATCCTTTCTTTTTGATATGGCAAGATGTCTTCTACACTTTCTGTCCCGGTCCTGAATCTGCCATTTCTTTAAGGAGCTCTGGTTCCTTTCGGTGGGAAAGGCTCTATGTGAATTTTGGGTGCTTGGTCATGTACAGCAGATTTTTAATAGATGCTTATTAGAATCTAAGTAGAGTTCAAAAACATGTTCTAATGGATAGAGATTTCTAATGGATAGAGATTTTATTCTTAATGTACAAAAACAAGAAACACGGAGTGCTTTTGTTCATTTGTTTACAAGGAAATAGGAAAACGAAGGCTTTAGATAGAAAAAACATAAAGTTTTAACTTCCCTTTTAAATTGTGTGTCCTCTGTGTGCCGTACTTTTTTCATCATGTCCACTGAAGAGAAATGGTAATAAGTCTTTCATATTTCTGGCTACATAAAAACCAGGTAGTGTTTAAGATTATCATTATAAGGGCACCTGGGTGGCTCAGTTGGTTAAATGTCCAACTCTTGATTTCAGCTCAGGTCATAAACTCACGGTTCTGAGATCAAGCCCTGTGTCTGGCTCCTCGCTGGGCTGGAGCCTGCTTGGGATTCTCTCTCTGCCCTACCCGACTCGTGGGTTTTTTTTTCCCTCTCTCTTTCAAAAAAATAAAAATAAATATTATCGTTATAGCATTTGGTTGATATATTTCTTAAGTCTTTTTTTTTTTTCCTTTAGATTCCACCTCCTTATGGGTCTTGGCATTTTTAGGAAGTTGTAATAATTTGTTTTGAAAATTTTTGTTTTGTCATAACACCCTCAGCTTATGCTATATCACAAGTGAAAAAATCTTAGTTTTTGTGACAGGCATAGGGAATCCTTGTTTCTGGATATTTTGACCACTAAAACTCACTTATTACATATAGAGAGGGAAATACATTATACAATTTGAATATTTGTATACTTAAATTATAAATTAAGTTAGAGGGGACTAACTTAGAGAAGACTCTGTATTATAGATTTTTTTTCTGTGTTTAACAACTCGATACTTCCCTCTTTCCAGTATTCAGGATCTAGTTCAACAGTCTTATAAATGATGCTTTAAGCTTTTCATTCACTCCACACATATTTATTGAGCACCTGCTCTACACTAGGCATGGTCCTAGGAACTGGAGATAAAGAAATTAGCAAAACATCTGCTGACCATCACAGGACTTTTTATCTAGTGGGAAGAAGACAATTAAGTGGTTACATTACTACATATGTAACATCAAACCCTGATAAATGCCTTTTGGGAAAAATACTGAAGGCTGTAAGAGTAAGTGATTGGGGAATCTGAGTTAGTCTGGGAGGTGAGGGAAAGCCCCTCTGAAAAAGTAACATTTAAGCAGAAATTGGAAGGAAAGGTAGGAGTTGGCCAGGTGATCATTGGGAACAAGTCTTTCAGGCAAAGGGACTAACGTGTGAAGGTACTGAGGGAGGAAAGCACCTGAAGCCTGGGAGGAACTGAGGAACGCTGGTTTACCGGAGACAGAAGAGGAAGGCAGGGGGTTAGGAAAGCTACAGATGTCAGCACGGCCAGGTCTTACAGGGGCACTGTTGGCCTCAATCTCTCTTGGAGATTTAGAGGTACAGCCACTTAACTGTTGGTGACCCAGACTCCAAGGACTAGGTTTCCACATGCCGCTTCCCAGAACCCCTTGGTCCTTCTCGTGGGACAAGCTTAACCTGCTGGGAACTCTGTCTGAGTTCATCTTCTCTCCCTGTACTTCTTGACGGTTCTTTCCTAATAGAGGAATAAGTTATTCCTGCTTATTTTGTACCTATGAGTAAAAGAAATTTTTATTACAAACAGAATGACTTTTGGCTAATCTTCAGAAACCTTTACTCCAAGAATGTACTTATATACAATTACACCTTTAAAAGATTTTCACATCTTATCTGATCCTCATAGCAACTGTATAAGGTAGAAAGTTCTATTATGCTTTCCTCATTATATAGAAAATAGCACTGAAGCTCTAAAAAATTAGATTAATTCCCCAAGGTCCACTAATAAGTAGTGAAACAGTAACTGGACACCATGTCTTGTAACTATAAACCAAGTGGTCTTTTTGCTGCGTTCCTCCATTCGCTCTGAATATGAGGGTTTCTAGCATATTTTGATGTCAGTGTTTGCTGTCTCTCTCTCTATATTTTTTGCTGTCTATATTTTTTAAATGGAAGAATAAGTCATAAAAGCTTAAAAACCAATTTACTGTGAGAGATGAAGGAAGGGAAATAGGGTAGAGGGGACAGAGATAGGAACTAGACTGCTTTGAATATACAGCAGTTTATTTGTGGATTTGACATTACGCAATGATTTAAATGATTATAAGGCAAAGTTAATAAAAAAAATTTTTTTTAATGTTTATTTATTTTTGAGACAATGCGAGAGACAGAGTGCAAGCAGCGGAGGGGCACACAGAGGGAGACACAGAATCCGAAGCGGGCTCCATCCAGGCTCTGAGCTGTCAGCCCAGAGCCCGACGTGGGGATCGAACTCACGAACTGTGAGATCATGACCTGAGCCGAACTCGGACGCTTAAATGACTGAGCCACTCAGGCGCCCCTAGGCAAAGTTAATTTTTTAAGGCAAAGTTAATTTTTTATAAAAAAGCAATCTTTAAAAATTGAAAATAACAAAGAAACAAAGAACCCAAAATTTAAAACTCAGTAATTTGAGCTTTATATCCTTAGTGGTATCGACCCTAAGGATAAAAAGAACTGCAAAAAATGTAGCAACGACAACAAAACCCATATATATAACTGTGTGTCCATATATTATTGGTGATGGTGTCAGTATTATTATTCTTTATTCTGGGGTTGTGTGTGTATTATCAGATCATACATACGAGTAATTATATTTTATTTTGCTGTGTTGTTGAGACCCAGATTCTCAACATGAGTGAAAAGAGTTACAGATATAAAATAAAAGGTTAATTAAAACCCTGTTAACTTGGTTTTTTAGTAGACTTTTTTAGAACAGTTTTGGGTTCACAGTAAAATTAAGCAAAAATTTTACTGCCCTATCCGCCCCAGCTGCTGTCAGCGTCCTGCACAGGAGTGGTTCATTTGTTACAGGTGATGATTCTACATTGACATTTCATTATACAAAGTCCATGGTTTACATTAGGGTTCCTCTTGGTGTTGTACAATCAGTGTTTTGACAAATGTATAAAAACATGTATTCACCACTATAATATCATAGAGAATTGTTTCACTGTCCTAAAAATCCTTTGTTCCCCTTATTTGTCCCTTCCTCTTCAAGGGCCCCTGGCAGCCTCTGATCTTTTTACTACCTCCTAGTTTTGCCTTTTCTAGAATGTCATATAGTATGCAGCCTTTTTAGATTGGCTTCTTTGACCTAGTAACATACCGTTAAGTTTCCTTCATGTCTTTTCATGACTTAAAGAGCTCATTTCTTTTTAGCACTGAATAATATTCCATTGTTTGGCCATATCACAGTTCATTTATCCGTTCACCTACTGAAGGACGTCTTGGTTGTTTCCAAGTATAGGCAGTTGTGAATAAAGCTGCTGTTAAGTATCAGTGTGCAGGTTTTTGTGTAGATATACAATTCCTTTGGGTAAATATCAAGGAGTGTGATTGCTGGATTGTAAGGCTATGTTCAGTTCTGTAAGAAACCACCAAGCTATCTTCCAAAGTGACTGTACTGTATTGCATTCCCTCCATCTGTGAAAGAGCATTCCTGGTGCTCCACATACTCTCCAACATTTGATGTTTTCAGTGTTTCAGTTTTTGGCCATTCTAATAAGTGGGTAGTGGCAATTTATCGTTGTTTAATTTGTGATCCCTTAATGATATACAAGGTCAAGCATCTTTTCATATACTTATTTGCCATCTGTATGTCTTCTTTGGTGAGGTGTCTGGTTCAGGTCTTTTGTTTGTTTTTTAACTGAGTTGTTCATTTTCTTACTGTTGAGTGTTAAGATTTCTTTGTATATTTTGGGTAATAGTCCATTATCAGATAAGTCTTTTATAAACATTTTTCTTTATTCTGTGGCTTGTCTTCTCACTCTCTTGATTAACTGAATTTTGAATTGGAAGTTTTAGTGTGAACTCTTGATATATTTTATCCTTAAAAAAGCTACCTAATACATTACACTGAAAAGGCCTGGAAACAATGGCCAACCCAGT
Source organism: Felis catus (assembly GCF_018350175.1). NCBI lineage: Eukaryota > Metazoa > Chordata > Mammalia > Carnivora > Felidae > Felis > Felis catus. The sequence goes on from NC_058374.1 coordinate 133,378,145, forward strand.
TAGCAGCATGTAAGCCTAATGTCCAAGTTATGGTTTTGAAATACCAATTCTCACTAAAAGGAAGAAGGATTCCTGGGATGGCTATTCCAGGTCTGCAGCAGGAATTATGCAAGATAAATGTAGAATTCCTTATTATACCATAGAGCAAGGAAGTCATCAAAGACTATGACAAGGGTCACATCAAAAAGATGTAAGAGTACACACACATGAGAAGACTCCCTTTGGCCAACAGTGAGACAATTAGAATACCAATAAAAACATTAACTGAAAAGTTCATGACTTCATAATGATACTTTAAAAAACTTGTTTAAAAAACAAAAGCTTATTATTGGTTGCTATAAGCTAGTGCTACATTAAGCATGTACCTTCCTTTTCCAATACAAATTGATCTGATTTCTAGATCTCAGTACTAACTTACAACTTACTAACAAGTACTAACTTACAGAGGACAGAGCAACATATTTTACTTTCATTTCTTCAGAAGTGAATGTGAACTACAACTGAATGCCCTTGAGAAGGATTAAAATTTCCCAGTGACATTACTTCAGCAAGAAGTATTCTTTAACGTCGAATTGGTAGGCACTAGCTATGGAAAGGCCAGATGTTGAGTGTAGAACATATCCAGTAAAGGAGGTTTAACATGCAGCTAGAATAGCAGCATTCTTCTGCAGGTGTTTTTTTGAAATGTTTTCAATTTTCTTTTCCACTCTGGGTTTTGATTACCACTTCCATGTAGTTGAGAGGAGATTATTGCTAATTTTATGTGATCTTGGAGTTCATCTGTTTTAGTTGGTCTTATTGCTGATGACACTACAATATATGTCAGTGCAGTATACGCATCAACACACTTTCCAAACATTCTAATTTAGTTAGATAATCTCAAATCACTATTGAGCTGCTAGCTAGAGTGCTGTCATTTAACGATATCATATACCCTGGAATTATTTACAATTATATTATCACAAAGAAAGAAGACTACACTTATTCAGTTATTAGAACAAAATTATTGTTCTTTGGATTACTACAGTAGTCTCATAATTCTTCCTTCTATTGCTATGTACTTTTATCAATTAGGAATAAGTTAGACTACATGTAATGGAAAATTCAAGTTTGCTTTAACCAACTAGAGATTTATTTTTTCTTACACAACATAAAATTGAGAAATAAGAAGTCCAAGGCTGTTACTGTCCACGGTGGTGTTAATGTTTTGGATTCCTTCTACCCATTCTTAGATGTGTCTCTCTTGATAATGGCAAGGTCACTTTTCTGCTTCCTTACTGGCCAATCCCTGGAAGAAGGGGAAAGAGTGACATACAAAAGGTATGCCTCACCTAAAGAGGTGCATCTTACTGACCAGCACTGTGACACATGGCCACCTCTATTCATAAGGAAGGTTGAGAAATCTGAGTACAGGGTTATCCCCAGCCAAATCTGGATTGAAACAGGAAATGTAGGTAACAACACATTTTGCCATGTGTCCCTTTATTGTGTAACCTCTATTTTCTTAAAGCATATGCTTCATTAATTTAGCAAACATTTACTGAGTATTGGCTCTGTGCCAAAGACTGTGAATGCAGATATGAGTAAAGTACCCCATTCCTCCCATAGTTGGTAGGGAAGGGAGATAGATGTCAAAACAAGCACTATATTTATATAAGCACTATATAACCTATAACCTTCATGTTCAAGGCAGATGCCATTGACAACTACAGTGGTTTATCCGTATCATTACCAGCTCACTGACCTAGTGACTTTAGCCTAGGTCTTCCATGTACTCTAGCTTCTCTGTACCCCTTTCATCTCTAACCCCAAGTATTCGTATTTTATCAAGTTAATTGTCTTAGAAACGCAAACATGACTACCATACTGACTTCAGAAAGTACTGTCTGTCATATTGAACATATTGGTATCCAAAATAAATAGTCAACCACTAAATGCCCTGATCATGGCCAAAATTTTATGAGACTTTGGATTCTAGATCTTTGGACACAGGGTACTACTGAAATGGTCACTTCTTTCTCAGGAGGGCTGCGAGGACAATTATCAGCCTTCAGGAGTGAGTTAGAATAAAGGTCAGATATTACCCAGTTAAAGTCCAAGAAACCCTTACTATTATGGATGAGCAGAGAAGAGTTTCTGTTACTCAAGCTTAGAGTATTTTGGGGGAGCATCCAGATCTCCTGCAAAGACATGATGTTTTTGTAAATGAACTCTGAGTCAAATTTGCGCTGGCATATAGGTGTTGTGATATCGCCATACCTTGACAACTAAGTGAGTTGGGCTTGCAAGATGAATATAGTGGGACTTGATCAGGGTGTTGTGTGAGTACTTGATGGTCCCTCCACATTGCACCCCAGCCAAAGAGATCACAAAACTGACTCCACCTCTTGTGTCTTCTAAGAAATCTTGTCTCAATATTCTCCTGCTGCAGAACAGATGTAACTGTCAAAAACCACGTGTTATGTAGGATGTGGAATATATGCCAACAAATGGCTATGAAAACCAAACATTATTTCTTAATATTTATTAGCCAAAAAACATGTTACATTTTGGTTTTCAGTGGTGGGGTGGTATTGGTCAGCCCATGCATTGGCATGTGAACTTATTTTCCTACAAAAGCAGTTGAAGGAATCTGTTAATTTTTTTGAGCAGCTCTGTCAACATTGTTCTGAAAAGAACAAATTAGAATGCCATTCCAGTGTGCCTATCACAATAAAAGCTTTGATAATGGAAGGAAAGGTTATCAGAGGTGGTACCAGGCTTCAGCCGGAATACAATGAAGGAAGGAGAACAGACACCCCTTCCTAACTTGCCACATTAGGGGAGTTCACCTTGGTGACGGGTAAAGGCATCAGGTGGCATAGCTGGACCATTCTGACATCTGACTGAGAAGTTCGGACTATATTCTCTGTGGGCTGGGAGGCTTTAAAACTTTTGGACAAAGAAGTGACATCGTATTTACTTTTTAGTGTAAGAGCAATTCATGTTCCTTGAAAGGAACTTGAAGTTTATGAAGTAGAAAATGGAAAATTCCCCTATCTAACTCCTTAAGGTACCTATTTTTAAAGGTTGTTGTATATCTTGCCAGACTTTTCCCCTATACTTTTATGCTGGCATATAATATCTATTTATCTATCTATATCTATATCTATATCTATATCTATATCTATATCTATATCTATATAGAGAGAGCATATACCTATATATGCTATATTATACATTGTATACATTACATGTATACATATGCTACATGGAGTATAGTATATGTACCTGTTACATGTATACAGTTAACCCGTGAACCACATGGGTTAGAGGCACCAATCCTCTCCTGTAGTCAGATACCTCAGATACCAGTGAATAACTTTTTACCTCCGTATGTATATGTATATATATATATATATATATATATATATACACACACACACACACACACACACACACATATATACACACACACATATATATACACACACACGTATGTGTGTGTGTGCGTAATATGTAAATATAAGGTATATATATTATATATCTTTATCTATATCTATATATATTTTTTGCCATAAGAGATTAAACCATACATGATGTTTTATGATGGCTTTTCTTTTACTCTAAGATGTTGTGAACCTTGTCCATGTTATATAGCCTCCTTTTTAACAGCTACAGAATATTCTGTTGTTTCTATTACCAGTCTCCAAGTGGTTGACATTAAGTTCATTGAGGATTACTGTTCAGGATTGCAAATAGTAGGGCAGCAGCAGCAATGAACATGTTTATACAAATGCATTTGTACACTTATGAGTATTTTTGGTAGACTCCATTCTTAGGAGAAGTAGAATTGCTGTATGAAAGAAATGGATATTTTAAATTTTGGTAGATGTTGTCATTTTATGCTATGAAAAGTAGTGTATAAGCTGCTTTTCTACCATCAATATGAGATGGTGCTGCTGTCCCCACACCCAACTCTGTCAATGCTAATCTTTGCCAATTTGCTAGGTGTAAAAATTTTTTTTTTTAAGTATTAGATTTATGTTTTGTTTTGTTTTGTTTTGTTTTATTTTTATTTTATTTTATTTTTCAACGTTTATTTATTTTTGGGACAGAGAGAGACAGAGCATGAACGGAGGAGGGGCAGAGAGAGGGAGACACAGAATAGGAAACAGGCTCCAGGCTCTGAGCCATCAGCCCAGAGCCTGATGCGGGGCTCGAACTCATGGACCGCGAGATCGTGACCTGGCTAAAGTCGGACGCTTAACCGACCGCGCCACCCAGGTGCCCCTAGATTTATGTTTTTATATCATTTATATTTTTTCTTTTTGTGAATTGTATATTCTTTTCCTTTCTGCAATTATCTAATTAGATTTATTTTTTAAATTTTATTAAATTAAGTAATCTCTACACCCATGGGGCTTGAACTCACCACCCTGAGATCAAGAGTTGTGTGTTCCTCTAACTGAGCCAGCCAGGCGCCCCGTGTTCATTTTTTTTCTTAACAGTACGAGAGCACTCTTTTCTGTTATGCACTGCAAATGTTTTATTAGTATATCTTTTTATTTTATGATCTTTTTTTGGTCATAGACAAGTTTTAGATTTTTATGTAGTAAAATTTATTAGAAATTTCTTTTAAGCCTTCTGGGTGAAGTTATCATGCTTTTAGGAAGACCATCTACTGAAGATGATAAAAATATTTTTATGATGATTTAATCTATTGTGTTCCTTTTGGCTTTTTAATTAAAGTGTTTGATATACTTGGAATTTTATTTTGGTGCATGGAGTAAGATGCACTCTCTATTCCCACAACAACCAGCCAGTTCCTCCAAAACCATTTATTGAAAAATTCATCTTTTCTCCACTTATTTGAAGGGCCTTTTATATCAGAATTTCTCACATGTGGTGCATTTCCTCTCTTCTTGACTGTCTAGAGCCCCAGCCGTGGAACCAACCAAATTGGTATATTGGATGAGGACTAGTGGGAAGAGAGATTGAATGTAAGCGGTGTTAGAGGGTGGTGATATCAGAAGTGAATAGTACTTAGGGGCACATGGGTGGCTCAGTCGGTGAAGCATCTGACTCTTGGTTTGGGCTCAGGTCATGGTCTCACAGTTAGTTCGAGCCTTGCATTGGGCTCTGTGCTGGCAGTGAGTAGCCTGCTTGGGATTCTCTCTCTCCCTCTCTCTCTGTCTCTCTCTCACTCGTGCTGTCTCTCTCAAAATAAATAAATAAACTTAAAAAAAAAGTGAATAGTACTTGAAAGAGCAGTTTGGAGAGCAGTTCTTTTTGGATAGGGTAGGTTGGAGATTGGAGGAACATTGTGGTAGAAATTCTTAGCCTGTTCTGATATTCTCTTGTCTTGGCCCATTCCTTCTTGTTCTGCTTTTTTATATCCCTAAAAATCAAACTTTAGCCTATATCAGAATCACCTAGAGGGCTCATTACAAACATTGCTGGTTTTGCCCCCACAGTTTCTGATTTGATACGTCTGGGTACAGCCTGAGAATTTACAGTTGCGTCTAGTTCCCAGGTGATGCTGATGTTGCTGGTCTGGGGACCGCACTTTGAGCACCACTGCTGGAGAGCAGGTCCCTTTCACTTCCATCTTAGATTACTCTAATAGTCTCTAGTTTGTTTGCTTTTCCTAGTTTTCTTGCCCTTCACCCTTTCCTGACACCAGTTAGGATTAGAGTGGTGAGAGTAGAAGTGGAGAGAAGGAATAAACTTGAAAGACATTACAAAAGAAAGCTTAATAGTCTTTGGAGACTGAGTAGATGTGCGGAACAAAGGAGCAGGAAGCCAAAGAGACAGTTTCTAAACATTGCCACCGGATTTACTCTTGCAGAAACACTTCTTTCATCTTGTTATTTCCCTGTTCAAGAAATCTGCAGTGAGATAAATCTAAAATGAGATTTATCTGTGTAAAATACAACTGACAGTTGACACCCAACCCGTGTGGTTTCTCCCGGTCTAAATCCAATCTCATTGTGACAAATGACGTTGCAAGTAGATCTCTGCATTACCAAATACTTTCAAGCCCGAGCCAGTGACCTACTTCAAGCAATATCCAATTTAACAATTCCAGTTCAGCAAAAGAATTTGGATAGCATTTTAGGACTTCATGTAGAATTTAATCTGAAGTACATTTGTATAAAGAACTGTCGATTTCTGAGTGTTAATTTAAACTCTATTAGAAATCCTGTTTATCAGATGTACAACATTTTTTTAATCTCATTATACACTGTGCTTTCTGTATTTACCTTTTTCTTATGCTTGCCATTTGGCTATAAGAGGGGGGCATTGTGCCAGATATTCATATTTGCAATTATAAATGCAGATGAGGCCAGAATGTGTGTTTGTACAGGTGGGGTGAAATAAACAAATGACAGTGAACGCCTGTTTATCAAGATCATCGTTTTGTTGCTACTGGATTGGAAAAGAAGTAAGGAGGTGGCGCTTTCGGTTTTTAAGATACTTTGTACATGATGTTTAAAACTTGCTTTGTTTTTAAAAGCTAACTTTTCTTATTATGCTATACGCTTGTGTTCTTTGGTCCCATGTGGGGGTGAGATTTCAAAGATGTGAGAATTACAGCTAGCTGTAAAAAAGTGCCGAACATTTGTGTTTTTAAAAACACCTTTATTGGGGTATAATTTACACACCATAAAGTTCACCTATTTTAGGTGTACAATTAAAACATCTTTTTAAGTGTACACCATTGTGTAATCATCACCACAGCCCCATTTTAGAACATTTCCATCAGCCCAAAGGGACCCTGCATACCCATTTGCGGCCTGGTGTTCCCACTCCCAGCCCCAGGCAACCACTAATTTACTTTTTGTCTCTATAGATTTGCCCTTTGTGGACATTTAATGTAAGTGGAATCATACAATATGAGATTTCTTGCGAGTGGCTTCTCTCACTGAGTATCATGTTTTCGAGGCTCCCCCCATTGTTTGTATCCGTAGCTTGCTCCTTTTTACTGCTGAGTAGTTTTCTACTGGGTGGATGGACCACAGTGTATCCTTTTGCCAGTTAATGGGCATTTGGGTTGTTTCCACTTTTGGGCTATTATGATTAATGCTGCTGTGAACATACATGGTTGTTTGTTTTGGTATTACCTAAATCATTAATAACCAATTGAGAAAATTAGAGACATTCTGTTGCAAAATATTTTAATTATTATTGCAATATATGCAAATTATTATTAAAAATAATAAATATTTAATGTTTATTTTTAAAATAAAAATCTTATCTTAGAACATATGAGATTGCATTTTTATATTATATTAATTCCTTGTTACTCCCTAAAGCCTTTTCCAGATTTGCAATTCAACAATAATCCTGTTGTTTTATTAAGGCAATAAAACCTCATATAATAGAGCTTCACACGTAAAAAAATATATTTTCATAGTTATTATCATTTGAGCCTCACAAGAGGTAGATAGGACAAATTATTACTTGTCTCATTTGTTGCTACCAGGGGGAGAAGTCTACACCCATATTCTGAGGTAATTGTTGTAGGAATCTGTCAAGGCTGTGCTTCTAGTTTGTGGCATACACACAGGGGAGGGCACATTTCAGCACCAAAGGACAACTTTTATATGTGATATAGATCCATGTTTGGAGTCTTTGTGGCTTATTCATTCCACAGATATTTACTGAGCATCTACTGTTAGGGTTAGGGTTAGGGTTAGGGTTAGGGTTAGGGTTAGGGTTAGTGCATGCCAGGCCCTGTGCTAGATGTTGGGGATTGAGGAGTAAAAGATTTAGTTCCTGCTCTCAAAGAATTAACTGTCCATAAGGGCTGTATACAAGAGAATGAATTGTAATACTGAGCCATGGGCCCCAAAGGAAGAGTATCTAATGTGGAGGGGCTTCTGGGTATAGGGAGGGGGTTATCAGTGTGTATCAATAATAGTCATAATAAATAGCTAATACCTAGTTAATACTGGGTAATAATAATAGCTAGTCCCTAGTGCTTACTGTGTCCCAAGCCTGTTCCAAACACTTTGCATATATTTACTCATTTCATCCTCACACTCCCCAGTGAGGCAGATAATATTTTTATCCTATTTTACAGATGTGGAAGCTATAATAAAACTAATGTTGGTAATTCAACCAAAGTCACACGACTAGTAAATGGCAGATCTAGAATTTGAACTAGGCAGTGTGACTGCAGAGTCTGTGTCTCCTGAAAAGATTTCTCATAGGAGATGACACCCAGGTTGTATCTTGAATGACAGTTTGTACCTAGTCTGGCAGAAGGGTGATTGGGGTTTGTCTACATGGTTTTCTGGACAGAAAACTATCATGAGTAAAAGTAAAGAAAGCACCTGGTTGAGAGCGAATGTGGCAGACTACTTGTTAAAAAAAGGTGGGTGGCAAGAGATGAGACTAGGAAGACAGGGCTTGGTAATGAAAGGCCAGAATGCCTTGTGAGGAACTGGGTTCTGTGATCTAATTGTCAAATGAAAGATAGCACTTTTGCCTTTGTATTAGTTTTGTTTGCGTTCATTCTTGTTTATTGTGAAATAGAGCACACAGCCAGAAAAGTGCGTAAAATACAAATGTCAAACTTAATGAATTAATTGAAAAATAACCACTCCTGAGGTCAAGAAATAGGATATTACGGGGACACAGCAGCCTCTTCATAGCGACTTTTGCTAGTCAGAGTTTTCCCTTCCCACCTATAGGTAACCACTCTTCTGATATTTTTTTCTTTTTACGTTTCCCACCTGCATACCTCTACACATTATAGTTTTGGCTGATTTTGAACACAGAGTCACCTGGTATGTATTCTTTTGTCTGGTCATTATGTTTGCAAGATTCATCCATGTTGTTGTGTTTGGCTCTTGTTCCTTCATTTTCATTACTGTATGGTACCTTATTGTGTGAATATGTCAGAAGATATTTATCCATTCTACTACTGGGATATTTGGATTGTTCCCAGTTGAGGGCTGTTATGGATAGTGCCACTCTGAATGTTTTTGTATATTTCTTTTGGGGCATGTATGCATTAATTCTCCTGGCTAAATACATAGGAGTAGAATTGCTAGATCATAGAGTATGTCTGTCTTTAACTTTAGAATAATGGAGAATTGTATTCTGAAGTGGAAAAAACAGTTTACATTCACATAATCAGTGTATGACAGTTCCTGTTGTTCTATATCCTTGGCAACTCTTGTTATTATCAGACTTTCATTTTCTGTTTTCTTGTGTTTATTTATTTATTTTTTAGAGAGAATGCATGTGCGTGTGTGCCAGTGGGGGAGGGGCAGAGGAGAGAGAGAGAGAGAGAGTGAGAGAGAGAGAGAGAGAGAGAGAGAAAATCCCAAGCAGTCTCCATGCTACCAGTGCAGAGCCAGTTCGAGGCTCGATCCCACGAACAGTGAGATCATGACCTGAGCCAAAATCAAGAGTCAGATGCCCAACCAACTGAGCTACCCAGGTGCCCTGATCAGACTTTAAAATTTTTAGCCATTCATGGGGCGCCTGGCTGGCTCAGTTAATACAACATGTGACTTTTGATCTCCGAATGGTGAATTTGAGCCCCATGTTGAGTCTAGAGATTACTGAAAAATAAAATCTTTACTAAATAAATAAATAGTTTTTAGCCATTCTAGTTTATAATGGTATATCGTTATCATTTTCCTTTGTATTTTTCATTGTGGTTTTCTTTTGTAGTTCTCTCACTTCCTATTGAGGCTAGACCCCTTTTTATCTGTTTGTTGGCCGGTTAGATAATGCAGTTTTTTGTTTTTGTTTATTTGGTGATGTGCCTCATCTAGTCTTCTACCCATGTCCTATTGAGTTATCTTGGTTTTTTTTCCATCTTCGAATTCTTTGTTATTTCCAATATGTACCCCTTGTTGGTTTTACATTGTCTGCTTTTTCATTTTCTTGAGGATGTCTTTTGATGAGCAAAAATTCTGAATTTTTATGTCAGATTTATCTGTTTTTTAATAATAAGTGCTTTTTGTATGCTGCTTAAGAAATCCTTCTCTACCCCTAGGTCATGAAAACATCATCCCGTATTATCTTCTAAAAGTTTTATTATTTGTTTTTCATGTTGAGTTATATAGTTCTCCTAGAATTGAGTTTTGTGACTGGCAATTCATAATTAACTTGTTAATGCTCCTCTGCCTTCAAGATACTTTTTATATTTTGCTCAGATTTTCTGGCAGTCTCTGCAGGATGGTTGGTCCGAATTACCTAGTTTACCGTTCCCAGAAGCAGAAATCTCTTTTAAAGTTTTAGTTTCACTTTGACTTAAAAATGAGCCATTCTGGTCTATAAAGGGACCTTAATAAATTTGCTTACTAAAACAAACAAACAAACAAACAAACAAAAACCCTGAAAAGCTGTATAGGTTCATGGTTGTTTCTATTTTTCATATTATTTTTTTTATTTGAGAGATCAAAAAGAAGCTTCTGTTTTGTATGTATTTCTCTCAGCTATAAAATACTTTTAGATAACTTAAAGCTTCCTACATAAAATGAACAGTTGTACCTACTGCAGGATAATTTTAGAACATTAATCACAGCAAAAATTTAAATTTAAAAATACACTATCAAACATTGACTTAGATGGTAAAAAGGTTTAACCATGGTCATGGCCACCCCTCTTTCCCTGCCTGTCCATATATTTAAACCTCTTTTTTGGCCAGAGATGGACTGTATGCAAACCACATCCAGAATGCTTTTCGTTTGTGCCACAAAATATGAAGAAAATGTTTTCAGTTTATGGCAACTAGATCCATGACATATGACGCTCCAGGAACTGTTTTTACAGCGCACGAGATGCACAGGAACAGAATCGCAAACTCACAGGATTATTGGCAAGGAAAAACTGGCTACGTGGCTGATGTTAAATTTGCTTTTTAAGACAGCCAGATCAAGAAATGTCTGAAGAATCTGAGACTGCAGCAGTGAGATGATTTTGCAGCTAGTAAACACCGCCTCGGGAAGCCATGGCAAGGCAGTTTCTTATGAGCCATTTACAGCTTCGAGGAGGAGAGCGCAGTGTGGGCGCCGGAGAGGAAAACCTGACGTGGCCTCCAGGGAGTGTTGCCGCCCGGGGGGAAGTGGAGCCTCTCCCGCCTGCAGCACACACAGCACAGCAGACAGGGAGGGAGAGGCTCCCGGCCCCGCTGTCGCTGTCGTGCACAACCCCACCTTGCCCTCCTGTTCCTGTGTCTGAGGTTCACAGTGGAGGAGGTGAGCTTGTTTGGAGCCAAGAGGTTCGGAGTAAGCGTGGCGTATGTAGAAGCTCTGGCTCCCCAGCCACGCACTTCCTTCCTGCTTATACCCTTTGACCATTTTCTTTCTCTTTTACAGTCAGTAGTTACTCGAAGTGTGATCCAAGGATCCTCCCCCTTCCCCACCCAGACCCCTTCAGCAGGGGGTCCATGAGGTCACAACTCTTTTAATAATACTATCATGATACATGCCTTTTAAACCCATTCTCTCACAAGTGCACAGTGGAGTTTTCCAGAGGCTTCATGACATTCAATACTGCAAAAAACTGAAGGCAAAAGCAGATAGGAGGATACAGCTGCCGGCTCCTACACCAGACATTAAAGATATTTGCAAAAATATGAAACAGTGGCACTTTTCTCAAATTTTTAATCCTCTAAAATATTATTTTTAATTTAAAAATGTTAACACGTAATGGTGTATTACTAATATTTTTAAATGGATATTTATGAATATTTTAATTTTTTTCTGCCTTTAATTCTTAGTATGGTAAATCTGGCAATTATAACCTACATAAACAAAAGCTCTTTGGGGTCCTTAATGATTTTTAAGAATTGTGACGAGATCCTGAGACTAAAATGTTTGAGAGTAACTACTTGAAATCCTGTCAATTCCGTTGGAATGCTAGTTTCTCTCCAAAGCCCGCTCGGATTGGGTGGCCCACTGTTTTTCTCTGCCCTTTTCTGACTGCTGTGCCACGCAGTTTAGTGCTCACTCCTTGTGGAATTGCTTGCCGTGCTCAATTTCTTCTCCTTATCAATAGCAGAAGACCTGAGGACAGGGATCATCTGTGAAATGAGAGTTTTTTTGAGATGTCCATGATGTACATTGCTGAACACAGCATAAATGGTTATTGGTTAATGGTTATTCATATTATTATTATTATTCCCATCTTCAATATAAATATTAAAATTTCCCTAACTCACTGGTTATATTGGCGAACCAATATGCATTTAAAATTTTGTGAACCTTAATAGAAATAGCTATTTGATAAAAAAAAAAAAAAAACCTACATAAAATCAATATGCAATATGGAAAAAACATAAAGGCTCTTTGATCATGGGTCATCAATAAATCGGGTGCAAAAGCTGAACATGTTAATCTGTTTAATTCTTATGTGACCAACAATGGCAGTAAAACCTGGCCATAGGCCCTTGCTCTGCATACGCTAGCATTGCGCTGGGCGCTTAGTGAGCATTTAGTAAAGCTGGCTGAGTTGACTCTGCTGTTTCAGTAGCTGCCTCTGCTGTTGGAGTAGCCAGTTGTCATCATTCCCTGCGTCCCCACCCCCACCTGCGAGTGGCCCATGCTTGTGCTTAGGTTCTTCAGAAGGTCCTTCCTGTTAAAGAATTGACAAGCCATCGTGGACTGAGCTAGAAGGCTTTAGTTGGTTGGCCAAACTGGATTAGTAGCTGAAAGTGAGCATCCCGGCTTCATACTGCGTTTGTTTTTCTTAGGCAGCCCTCCCTGACTCACAAGATACAAAAATAAATGTAACGTCTTTATACCAGTGTCCTGCTATCAGTCCCCAAATTCCCTTCACAGCTTCTCCCTGGAAGTCTGTGGGTCCCACACAAATGCACATTGTCCCAAGAGGCTAGCGTTACTTTACCACGGTGTTCCTTAGAACAGAGCATGAGGCCTGGCAGGTGGTTCAGTTGCTGAGGAAATGAATGAATGCACGCATGGAGTCTGTACTGTGGCCCTGGATAGACTGTTAGAGCTGATAAGCAGCATCCTTATTTGAGTAGACTAAGAATATTGTACTGAATTGACTTTATTTTTTTCCCCAAAATGTCTGTGTTTATTCCATAAGAGTTTATTGGAATGTCCTTTGCACTAGCACTGTTTTCAATGATGACGTTGCAGTAGTAAATTAAGACTTAGACCCTGCCTTCAGGAACCTTACAACCTAGTAGTATATGCGGCACAAGTGGAAATATATACCAAGTACAGTCGCTAACTCAGAGCGGGGACCCAGCCAGACCAAGAGGGAGGCATCAAGAAAGATTTCATGGAAAAGATTTCCATAAGCCTGCATCTTGAAGGTGGGGAAGAAATTTGCCCTGTGAGCGGGAAGCCAGTCCAAGTAGAAACAGCAGGTACAAAGCCACCGGCACATGAAGCCATGTGGTGTTTAAGGAAAACTGAAAGCACTGTGATTTTGTGAGATGAAGCCGAGAGATGAACAGGTACCAGGCCTTGAATACCATGTAGTGAGAATTGGGGTTTATCTTGAAGATGGATGAGAGACATTGCAAAGGCTATGTGGGATTGCACTTTATAAAGGTGATTCTAATGCCGGGGGGGGGGGGGGGTGAGGCGGTGGGGGGGTCTCGAGGTTAAGAAAACCAGCGGAAAAAGTAGTTCTAATAAATTGAGTAAGAAATTGCCAGAATTAAAGCAGTGGCAGTAGGACTAGGGAAGAACGTACATCCTGAGATATTCGGGCATTGGAATCGACAGAGTTTGGTGAGATAAAGACGCTGATGATGGTGCCAGATTTTTTTATTTGAGTGGGATGGTAGTACTCCCAAGTGAGGCAGAAGGAGAAGAACATAGTTTGAGGGAGGGTTATTTCATCTTAGGTGTGTTGCATTTTAAGGACCATGTGGAACGTGAGATGAAAGGCATTGACATTGGGCAGCTTATAGAAGGCTCTGAAGTTCGTACGAAAGGTCAGCACTAGAGTGATTTGGGAGTCATCAAGACGTGGAGTGTAGTTAAATCTATGGGAGAAGGTAAGGACGTATGTGTATAATACAAAGAAAAGGAAGGATGAATTCCCAAGGAACATGCCAGTAATGAAAGGACAAGCAGAGAAAGACTCTCCAGCAAGAGTCTGCAAAGAAATGGTCTAAGCGGTGCCACAAGTAATGAATTTGGCCCCTTCTGTGGGGTAAAGGGACTAGACATGATCCATGATAGTTGGGGGTCAGAACGAGGCTCAATCCTTGAAGCCAGGAGTTGAGTTGAGTTTCCTCACCACAACCCCTGTGCCCTTGTCCCCGTGTACAGAAGCAGGAACTCACCCAGCACCACCCTGCCCCTGTTTGTGCATCTGAAATCAACAGCGTTGACAAAGGCCTTGGGCTGGCTGCAAACCCAGGGAGATAGGAGGACTCAGACAACAGCTAAGAGACCAGAAACTGAAACAGGCTTCCCCCTGGCTCAATGACTGGACCTACAGTATTCTTTTCTTTTTTTTAAGATTTTACTTTTAAGTAATCTCTACACCCAACGTGGGGCTCGAGCTCACAGCCCTGAGATCAAGCGTTGTGTGCTCCGCTAACTGAGCCAGCCAGGTGCCCTGGGATCTACAATATCCTGATATCAAGATAGGAAAGGAACACCCAAATGATAAGACTTAAAGATCATTCTGATTTTTAAATGGGAAAGAGAGGTTAAAACAAAACAATTGAATAATATCCATTGTATTTGATAACGGTATTGATAGGGAAAGATCTCAAATTACAACCATTAATAAGTAAATGAGAGATAAAGGTGTTGTGACCACAGATATAAACTTCTTTTAAAAGAAACTTAACTAGAAGAGGAAAGAGGAGGAGAACACAAAAGCTAGAAGAGATTTTAGGATTAAAGGGGATGTTTTTAAGAATGTGCGGACTAGAATATTTTACAGAACTTCCAAAGTGCTGAACTTAGGTAGAGGTGACCTGAAACTGCACAGGTAACATTTCCAGATCTTGGAACAATCGTTAACACTTGTGTATTGGCAGCTAAATAGACTCATCTGCCTGCAGCAGAGTTACCTCCACCTGTGCTGCTTGGGCTTTTGATACTATTATTTGTGTTACTTAATTAAATAGGTTCCTTCTGGCCCACTTGGGCTGGGTGCCCCACTTACAGAGCTGAACGTATGGTACCCTCCTGCCTGCCCCGATTCTCCTGGCATCTGTGCCCACCTCCTGGGAAGACCTTCCCAGCACGCTTGCTGGTGTTTTGCTCCACCCCCACATCTGCTACTTCACTTAAGATGCTTCTTCCGGGACATCTTGCTTGAAGTTAGGCCAGTTGCTAATGACGTGGGCAGTCAGGGTTTTCAGTGTGACTTGTGACTCAGTTAAAAGTTTATAGTAGGCCTGACCCTTGAGCAATACGGGGGTTACGGGGACTGACCCCCTGTGCAGTTGAAAATCCCCCTAGAACTTTTGACTCACCCGTCAAACATAACTACTAATAGCCTACTGGTGACTGGAAGCCTTACCGATAGTATAAGTAGTCAATTAATACATGTTTTGTATGTTTTATGTATTACATGCTGTATTCTTACAATAAAGTAATGTAGAGAAAATGTTTTTTTAAATTTTTGAAAAATATTTATTTATTTTTGAGGCAGAGAAATAGAGCACGAGTAGGGGAGGGGCAGAGAGTGAGGGAGACACAGAATCTGAAGCAGGCTCCAGGCTCCGAGCTGCCAGCACAGAGCCCGACATGGGGCTCGAACTCACAAACTGTGAGATCATGACCTGAGCTGAAGTCGGATGCTTAACTGACTGAGCCACCCAGGCGTCCCAGGAAAGAAAATGTTTTTAAGAAAATCATAAGGAAGAGAAAATACATTTATAGTACTATCCTGTAAAAAATCCACATAGAAATGGACCCACGCAGTTCAAACCCATGTTCACTCCAGAGTGAACTGTATATAATAATCTGCATCCCAGAATTATGCCCGGAAATTAAACTGATAGCAATGGTGAGTCCTGGGTAAGGGTAGTGGGAGAGGGGACTTGTCCCTATCACTTGAATTTTTTTAAGTGAGAATTAAATTTAAAAAGATTGGCCTGAGTAATCAAATTTGAAAATTAAAACTATGCCATGTCAGAGGTGGTACTAGTAAAGTGGATATAATTTATTGGATACGTCTGTCTTTCAACTTGGCATATTCCCTAGGAGAGATGTAGGTCTGATCACGTCCCATGAGTAAGGTTAGGCACTGGGCTTGGAGGAGCTCTTGAAGTTTAGCAGGTCTGGCAGTAATCTAGTCCAGGGCCCACGGAATCTTCCCAACTGTGTGTGAATCTCAAGACAGTTTCGCTGCTCCGCAAGAGGACCGAGAAAACCAGAGTGCTTCAAATAGTTTCAGTGTTACTTGTGACTCAGTTAAGAGTTTATAGTACGGATGGCTATATATGATCCGGTGGTAGGATTATAGTGTAGTTCTGAACATTTCAAAATGACTTTTGAAAGAATTTGCCATTGCTTATACCTTAGAAGGATAATAGTGCTGTAGATGACTTCAACTAGATAATTCAAAATGTTGATTTCAGAGCCAAATGTTATGTTTATCTTGAGTACGAGTGCATCTGATACAGAGGTTCACCACCCTGTGGGGAAAGTAAGGAAGCTGTTCTGCAAAAACTGGTTTCCAGAGTTCTTGAAAATTGCCCAGTTTCCCTCGCCTGCCCTTCCCCGTGCTTCAACTCCTTCTCCCTCTCTGAACATAAGCAAGCATCTGAGCCCGCCTACCAAGCAAGCAAAGGACTGAGCTGGCCGCCGTATCCTTCTAAACTTGTCTGGCAACAAGATATGTAATGATGGGTTACTTTGTGAAGCTGGTACAGAATTTAGATACCTGGTGAGTCTAGAGAAGAAGTCATGTTTAGCCTGTGCAGAAACTAATCAGAACAGAGAACTGAAAATTAGGATTGTCCTCTTGATAGTCTGTAACTGACAAAAAAATGAAAGAATCGAATCTATCTCTGAGGTGCTGAGGGTCACACACAACTACATAGCTGTTATCCTCCGTGAGGGCCAGACCCATCTGGGAAGTTCCAGCCAGTTTCTTCAACTCTCCCCAGTGCCGTTTAATGGGAAGGCTCCAGGCTCTACACTGGCGTGCTGAGTTATCAGGAACATGTCAGGATTTAGTTCAGCTTACGTTTGTTGAACTGCTCGATACCAAATTCAAAGATGTGTCACCACAGAGAGCCTTTGTTGTCAAGGAGCCCCTGTTGAGTGTGGAAATCAGACCCTCAGACACTACTGATATTATATGGTATGTCTTAGGGGAGGGACACTTTGTGCAGCCAAGGAGGGTACAGAAAACTTTCAGGAGATAATACCTGAGGCAGATCTTGCAAGAGGATTGGATGAGAATCAGGGTAAGGGCCTTCAGCAGACATTAGTGCATGTGCTGTGGGCAGGGGAACCACATGCAATTCCCATGAATAGGATATGAAGGATATGATGGGGCTAGAGAGATCTTGAATTTTGCCCTAAGGGTAGTGGGTAGTTATTGATTGAATTTGAGCAGTGATCTATTCAGAGGCCACATTTGCTTTTTAGAAAGAAAGATTGCTGGGACAACAGTGTCTGTAGTAGAAGGATAGGGCTAATAATGAAAATATCACCAATACTCACCACAGCTCAATTCTATCTGGGATTTATTTATTCAAACACTGTTAAAAAAATAAGCAAAGGGAGAGTGATGACAGATAAGAGGGCAGCAAGGTGCTTTCAAGATTCCCTGAAGCACACTCTCAAACACTGCAGCATGATGTGGGACTAAAGCTGTACCTCATAATCTGCAGCCTTGGGAAATGGAACGCGCTTTCTCAGACAGAAACATTAAGTTTCTTGATCATGAGACAAGGGCACAACTTCCAAATAGTGACAGACTTTCAGACAGCAGTGCGGGTTCTAATCACAGGCGAGTTTCTGTTGGGCTTGTGCGGCCTTGTTTTGGCCACTTTTGCACACACACAGAAGTCCAGCCTTAAGCAGGATCTCCTTCTGGTATTTGTTTCTGCCATTGTAAAAGGAAGGGACTGCCTTGGGACCTCTAAATGTCTAATATTAAGTGGCTTTCATTTCATGTATCTGTATGTTCACATGTGAGTATGTATTTCATATATAAAGAGACATTCCATCATGAAATAAACACAATTTTCCTTGCATTTATTAGCAACTTGCTATGATCTGATTTGATTTTGAAGAGGCCATTCCAGCCATTAACTGGGAACGGACGCACTGGGGAGGAGCAAGAGTAGAGGCAGGAGACCAGCTAAGAGGCCTCCACAAGTGAGGGATGATGATGGCAGTGGGAAAGAAGAATTCACATACTGTGAATCAGAAGTGACAGGTTGCTGACAAGCTGAGAGAGGGCTGGGATAGGGCAAGAAATCTAGGATGAACCCGAGGTTCTGACCCAAGCAACTGGGTGGAGGATAAGACAGTGGAGATGGGAGAATGAAGTCCGGGAGGGCAGTGAAGAGTGCTCTTTGGGATGCATTAAATCTGAAGTGATTATGAGACACCTTCATGTCAAATGGAGAAGTTGGAAAGGCAACTTGGCATTTTCCTGATAGAACAAATAAGGTAAAATAAAGGATAGAGGTTTAATATAGGTTTTAGTGTTTCAGTTCACATTTTTAAAAAAAGATTTTATGTGTTTATTTTGTTTGTTTTTAAGTAGGCTCTATGCCCAGCATTGAGCCCAGTGTGGGGCTTGCACTCACGACCCGGAGATCAAGACCTGAGCTGAGATCAAGAGTTGGATGCTTAACTGACTGAGCCACCCGGGCGCCCCTCAATTTTATTCTAAGTAATCTTTACACCCAATGTGGGGCTCGAGCCCAACCCCAAGATCAAGAGTTGCACACTCCACTGACTGAGCCACCCAGGTGCCCCTCGGTTCACATTCCTAACCACTTGCCTTTATTAAGCGTGCAGTTGGTGCCCTGCCCTATACTAGGTGTTTTATATGTATTCCATTTAAACTTCCAAAGAACCCTATGAGGAAAGTGCTATTGTTGTTCTCAGTGTTGAATGAGGAAGCTGAGGCTTGAGAGGCTAGGCCGCTGGCCCCGCAGTCCGTGGTGGTAGACAGAAGAGCCCGGATTTGTGCTGGGCTGCCTGAATTCAGAACCGTGCGCTGCCATCTTGCTGTGAGCACGCAGCTCATTGTGATTTTTTTCTCTTTTCAGGGTTTTGGTTTTTTGCACTGAATGTAGTCTAGATTCATCTTCACGGGCTTGTGTTGCCCCAGAATACTGTCGAAGGTAAGTTTTTAAAATTTAAATCTGTGTATTGGCAGTGAGATGGGAGAGTCTTCATCTTAAAAAGAAGAAAAGTACATTTTGACGTTATCACTCCTTCCCCAGGTTGTTCCATGAGGGTCTTTAAAGTGGCCACCACATCATCACATCAACTGATTGCATTTCTACTTCAGTAGGTCCCTTTAAAAAGCACATCAGTCTAAATGATTGACACTGACATTCGGTACCTCATCCTTTTTATAAAGCTAGAATTTGTTATTAGGATTTAGCAATCCCACAGTTTCCTGTGAGCATATTCCTAGCTTGTCTGCCTCTAGCCTGTCCTTACTCCGGTCTGTAGTCCAACTTACTGCCAGAACCAGCTTTCTAAATGATATATTTACCTGTGTCACTCCTTTGCTGAAACAGCTCTCATGGCTCCCAGTTGCTACAGATACCATCCTATAAACCACTTCAGAATCTAATTCCAATCAATGTTTCTGGCTGCTTTTTTAGTGAGCCCCTATCTGTTGTAAGCCTTACTAGGCCATTTTCTATTTCCCAAATATTTAGTTGTCTTTCATGGCTTTGTGCCTTGGTCAATGCTCTTCTCTTTGGTTAGAGTTTGGAATAAGAGGGGAAAATACAAGCTATCCACTCTTCTTTCCTGTATCTTTCCTACTGTCCCCTTCTCCCAGACCCTCTGGGCAGAATTTCTTTTTCATCTGTATTCTAGGAGGGCCTGTTATTATTACAGTAATAAAGCAGGGTTTTACAGTAGAGTTATTTATTTGTCTCTGCCTCCTTTACTAGTCTATAAACCCTTTGAGACTTCTTGGAAAGGAGCTAACTGGTTTTTCAGTGCCTATTGGCTGCTCCTAGATACCTTGCTGAGTGCTATGCGTATAGTATTTAATTTAATCCTTATAACCCCTCCTCCTGACCAGTATTATGGATGAAAATAATGAAGGTCAGAAAGTTAAGTGCCCAAGATGACACAGCTAATAAGTGACAAAGAATACTGATTTTGCTCCTTCAAAGCCAAAGCTCATTCTGCTACACCACTCCAGCTGAGCCCTGGGTGGCATGTGGTAGGGACCCAGTAGATATTTATTGAATTGATACCTATTGCAATTTAAATAAAAAGGACTTTAGTTGATTCAGTCACGCCTACATAGAAATATATTGAGTGTCTATTAAATTCCAGGTATACAGTTTTAAGCAAACTGTGTATACAGACATTAATGAGATACAGTATCTGGTGTCAGAGGGTTGACAGTCTACTAAGGGAGGCATCTATGTAAGGAAGTAAAGTCAGTGGCATGTTACAGATCACGTACTAGATTTCAGACAAGATCCGCTGGGGACACTGAGGAAGGAATCACCAGTTCTGCCTGGTGGTGGATCCGGAAACACTTTGTAAAAGCTGAGTCTTGAGTGATGAGAGTAGGTGTTCTCTGGCGGTTCCCCAGGGAGACAAAGGCAGAGGGAGTGGTACAAGCAGAACGATGGAAACCAGAAACAATCTGGCATATTCGTGAAGCTGTAAGTAGTTCATTACGGCTGGAACAAAGGGAAGAAGAGGTCTGGCCCACGACCCTGGAAGACACAGGTGAGGGCTGGATCCCGGAGGGCCTTGAAAACATTAACATATTTGCCAACTTTTAGAGAAGACCTGGCGCAGATGCTGTGTGATGTATGGTTTTACTCATATCTGGTCATTAACACTTGTCGAGTCCTGTCCCATGTGCGCTGAAGCACTGCCAGGTCATGACTGTCGGTCACTTACCATGGATGGCAAGCTGGTGATAGCTCTGAGGCGGAATCATGTGCTGAAGCAGAAATCAAATGCTTATGTTGTCACGTCATCTTTGACAACTTTACTACCACTTGTACGCCCCCTCCAGGACCTTTTCACACAAGTGGACTTTGCCTTGACTTTTCATCAGTCTGGTAACACTGATACACTTGGCCCCTTTGTCACTTCACAAGTGGAACCCCTAACTCAACCGTATACTTCCGCATTGCCTTCTTTATTTTCCCTCCATTTTGTCAAAAGGGCAGTAAAACTCAAGTAGACTGTTAGACACGACTATAAGCCTTGGCTTCAAACAAGAATGTCACCAAGGCTTTTTCAAGAAACACCTTAAAAATATTAAGAATAGTTCCAAAACCACGCGCGCGCGCGCGCGCACACACACACACACACTCTCACACACACACACACACACACACACACACACACACACACAGTAAATTAAAGAAAGAACAAATAGAAAAATAGGTGTTGATATGACATATAGTAAGTAGACAGATACATGGTGTTAATCAGGAAAGATTTTTCAAAATAAAAATTGACTGGATGCTAGGAGGATAGAGAGGCTGATTGTCAGTGAGGGGAAGGGCTTTCAAATGTGGTGTGGACTGCATAGATAGAAATTAAGTTAGCAAGTTGTGTGCCGAGAATAGGAAGATTTTCCAGAGTGAAGTGGTATAGTGGGTGCACGGGGAGTAGCTAGAAATAGAGCTGAAAAGTTTATGAAGTAAAAGTCTGCTATTCATGTTATGGTAATGGGACAGTTGGAAAAATCAGACTGATGCAGAGGAGAGGTTCTGAAGCGGAGAAGTTCCAGATATTGGTTGGAATTGAAGGGACCTGATAAAAAACATTCTCTCCACTGCCTAAGTTCTAAACCACAGACATAGAGGGTGAGGGAGTAAGGCAGGTGGAGATCAAATTTTCACTTCTATTACTAATAAAGTTGACATAGAACTGGCTGGTTTCTAACAGCAAGTTGGTTTTCTAATACTCAGCTCTGGAACTTAACAGGTTTCTTTACCCAACAGCACTATCAGGGATAGACCTGCCTCCTAGAAGAAGGGAGGAGCAGAGCAAAACTAAGGCCCCCACGGGAAAAGGGCTGGAAGAGGGGCACGCCCATCTCCCTTCCAGACTCAATGACTGGACAAGTCACTTCACCCTGACAGCCTGCGTTAGGGATATAAGGCCAACAGTAGTAAAGGGATATTGCCCCACATGGAAGGAAACATTGAGAGCCAGCAAGTTTTCCTCCCCTAACCCATGCTGGCTCTTGTCTCCTCCTGCATTGGTCTGAAGTAGTAATCCAGGTCTTGTGAGGTGTGTCCCTCCCCTCTAGGGCAGAGGGGGTCTCAAGACAGTCCTGCTCCCACTTTCAAGAGGACAACCCCCCACTACCACCCACTCTTCTCTCGGGTATTCTCTTGGGCAAAATTGATGAGCCAAATAGATTTTGCCCCCAGGTACCCTAAAATGGATCAGAACAGTATATAAATTAACATCAACTCCAAGGGTCAACAAAATTGTTTCAGCACTGTCCCCACAGCCACCCAGTTAAGAAAGCACTGTCCTGCTCAGGAGCAATACTTCCTGATCAAATTATATTCCCAGAACGCAGTACTCAGTCTTACTAAAGGCTGTAGCAAAGCCACGGTGGCATCCGAGGGAGGGATCTGAGAATCAATTTGAAGTCTGGAAAAGATGGGAAAGTGATTTCGTGGGCAAAAGTAGTGAATATCCCAGGCGATACTGGATAATAAAGAACCTGTAAGGTTCTTTGATCTCCCACCTGCCTTACTGAGGGAGGGAAGACGGCTGAGGTCCTCTTGTTTGAGCCTCTCCAAGGTATCCAGTTAGCCCATGCCAGTGTGCGCCATCCATGACGTGGACACTTCCACCCAATTTGGAAAACTCTGCCAGCAGGAGGTGAAATTTGGAACTGGGCCTTTCCTGTGTCTGGAAAAAACCCAACCAATGTACACTGTCTTCTGCTTTAAAGACTAGTCCTTGAAGCATCTCCTTTTTGCAATATTTAGGGATTTATAGTAGTGGCAGCCCCAGGTACCAAGTTCCCTCCCTCCCTCTAGAAGTTCCCTGCCTTCCTGCCTTTTAGGAGTATAGTGAGAAACCTCTTCATTTCCATTGCCTGTGTAAGCCGAGCACAAACAATTCAAACGCAGAACCTCACTGGTTTCATAGCACATGCGCTGTTTGAAATTCAGCTGCCTCGCAGCTTATGCACAGCAAATAATTGTTCCCCTCGTTAATATCTAAAAGGCCTGTATGAAGAAAGTCTCTTTTCCCTAAAGTCTAATCTTTGCCTCAGCCATGCCTGCTTAGGAAAAGCTGTGCCTGCATAATTCAAGGTCAGGCAGCAGCCTTCTGTACTTTGAGGCCACCCAAGCCTGCTAATGCTCTATTCCCTTTGCTGAGGCCAGCACGGCTGGCATTTGCTTGCTAGGCCAGAGTGGCCGATGTAGGCTGAGGCCGCTTGCACGGCTGACATTTCGATGAGCTTTTCAGTACCGTCGCCCGCCACCACCGCCACGACTGACTGTGGCCCATTTCTTTGCTGCCGCCAGCAAAGCCCACGTGCCTGGTGTATGCCGTCTCGTCTCTATAGAAACAGCCACTTACCTGAAGACAAAGTTACCATAACTACAGTCACCACTAATGTCAAAATACAGCGTGGCTGGTGGTTTGTAAGCTTCTAATTCAGCCTCAGTAGTGTAAAGCTGGTATTTGACAGTAAAAACTCGTGTGGCCTGATGCAACCTCTACAAGGGTAAAGCATGTTGCTCTCTCACTAAAGACCAAGGCCCAAAGTCCTGACCCAACAGAAGCCTTAGAAATTCCATATGCATTTTATTTCACTCCTCCAATTTCCCTTCATGTGTGTTTGCCAAAACTCTAGTCCCATGCACCAGATAGTATGGTCTTTGAGAGACCCAGTAAATAGCACTCTTTTCCCTTGGCTGAGTTCTGTATCAATTGAGAAATCAGATAAAAGAGTGGGGCATTTATTACTAATAAAGCTATAGTGGGGAATGTGGCTTACATCTACAGGCAAGTGAAGTTCTTAGCACTGAACAGGCTTACCTAGTCCCAGGCAATTGTGAGGGGCCTTCATTTAGGGGAACTAGCACAGAGGAAAATGCATGCTCCTTGGGGGCAGCTGGCTTCCAAAAGGAAGAGAGAAGGGCTGACCTCACAGGCCTTGTTTCTCCTTCTGACATTAGAAAAGATCCAATGGGACGGGACTTGTGGAAGGTGGAGAGAGGAGCCAGAGGGAAAGCTCGGGAGAAGCGAAGGAGGGTTCCTCTTTTCCAGCACATTACAATGGAAATGGCACAGAAATCATTGGCGTGTTTTTCTTCATCAGCTGTGCTTGTAATGTATCATCTATGAGATACAGTCTATTTCTGTAAAGCGGAATGAGCACTTAAGGACATTTGTGAGGCAATTTGCGTACGACATCTTTCTAGATAGGTTACTGAGTGTTTCCAGTGCTATTAATTTAATTTTCATGGAAAGAACAAGTTTGTTTCTGCACAACTGTCATTAACAGATGAGGGGCAAAACCAGCTCAAGAAAGCCTGTTTCACTTGCTGGAAGCATGTGTTTCCCGCAAGGAATGGGCAGCGTCAGTTCGTCTGGAGTGAGTGAGGGGGGATGATTAGCAGACCTTCCACTGTACCAATTTTACAGTTCATTTCATGTCCCATAAATACACATCGGTTCCCCCAAAACCCCATTAGGTGAGCACAGTAGATTTTTTGATGCTCTTCTCCCACCCAGCAGATGAGGAAACAGATTCCCACACCAGAACCACATTACCTGCCTCCCAAGGTGCTGCGTTTATCAAGAGATTCTCTGCCCACACAAAAGATAGTATGTGCCAAGCTTCTTTCTAGCTTTCAGATTTTGTAGCTATGAACCTTTTAAAGTATTAGGGAGGTTTTAAATTATTAGTTAGCTGTATTACATGGAGACTTGTGTCAGTTTGAGTAATTATTGTTCAGTAATTACATATTTAATGAATTAATTTGAATGTTACATATGCTTTTAGTAGTTTCCTTTTGGTACATTTTAATTCATAAAATTTTAACCAATGATTCATTTTATTCTTAGGGGAAACATTAGTACTTTTTATTGTCTTGCCCTAGGATAGCCCATTCTCATGTAAAAGTAAATTAACTGATACTTAGCTTATTAAGCAAATTCTCTTAAAATAAAAAAGTGGGATCAACCATTAGCGTGTACCCTTATTTCAGTTATAAAATACAGTGAGGGGCGCCTGGGTGGCTCAGTTGGTTAGACGTGCGACTTCAGCTTAGATCACAATCTCACGGTTTGTGAGTTCAAGTCCAGTCTGGCTCTGTGCTGACAGCTGGGAGCCTGGAACCTGCTTCGGATTCTGTGTCTCCTTCTCTGTCTGCCCCTCCACTGCTCACGCTCTGTCTCTCTCTCAAAAATAAATAAACATTAAAAAAATTTAAAATATATATACCACGAATATTGAACGTAAACTATAAACCCAGGAAACCTGGACAATCTCAACGGCTTATGATGCTGTGCAGACAGGCCCACTTCTTAGGTGGACGTCCTTTCTCTCAGGTCACTATTTGTGCTGTATGAGTTGCTGAAGATTTCACTATCACGTCTGCCAAAAGTCAAGAAAAAAGAGGAAAGAAATCTAGAACTGTGTAACACCCCAATGCCTTAAACCTTTCCTAACTATCCTACCGTGAGATGGTGAGAATTCCCTCTTACCTCTCTGCTTTCTTTCTTACCGAAGATGCACGGGTGTACTTACACGCACACGCACGTGTGTTACTTACGCTCATCACTTCACTGTATCTATGGTCTTGGTGATACAATTTCAATCTAATCTTTGAAAAACCGGTTTTTTCACTGAATTCCTTATTTTTTTCTCTCTTCTTACCTCTTCCAGGCGGTATTTGTGTGTTTCTGCAGAGTTTTGCACAGAGTCTGTTCCAATGCAAACCAATGAGGGAGAAGTGTCGGAAGAAAGCAGTTCCAAGGTCAGTGGACTACTAAAGATGCAAACGGTTGGAGTAGGAATTAAAAACAGAGGCAGAGGAGTGGGCGTTTTGTTTTAGGTGAATTTAGGAATTAGCTTGATTTAGATTCAAACCTAACCTAAGGTTGAGAAGATTTTTTTTCTTTTTGATCTCCATTTTTGTTATGCCCCATGAGCAATTTAAAACAAATTTTACTGAACTCACAGAGAACTTTATGCTTCATTTGTACAACGGTAGCACTTTATCTTTTAACATTTTATTGTGCAAGTTCTATATTCTTGTTTTAAAAATTAAAATGAGTCAGAAGTATTTGAGGTAAAAAGTAAAAGCCTGTCCCTTATTCCTGCCTCACAGAGACATTATTTAGACAGTTATTTTTAAATTATTTAGACAGTTTTTAAAAAAATTTTTTAACATTTATTCATTTTTTGAGAGAGAGAGAGACAGAGACAGAGCACGAGTGGGGGAAGGGCAGAGAGAGAGGGAGACACCGAATCTGAAGCAGATTCCAGGCTCCGAGCTGTCAGCGTAGAGCCTGATGCAGGGCTCGAACTCACAAACCGTGAGATCATGACCTGACCGAAGTGGGACGCTTAACCAACTGAGCCACCCAGGCGCCCTATAGACAGTTTTTATTATAAATGTTTAAACAATAATTTGTTAGGTTTGGTTTTTCAAACTAGGGCTTGAATGTCACCATGTGTTTATGTATATCTCTGTGTCTGACTCCATGTCCTGACTCATTCTCTACCTGGTCACTTGGAACTGTCAGTATCACCTTCATGTCTCTCTCCTTTCAAAATTGTCCCTAGTCCTTCCTGGGCACACCAAAGGTATCTCACCCTGTGTCCTGGACAGTGCCCAGCACCTATCGCTTCATCTGCTGCCCTGGACCTTCCTGAGGGGGGTCTTTCTGTTGCTGCCAGTGCTCCTGGTACTCTCTGTGGGAGGGCTTTTCCCTCTGGTCACTAGAATGCAATTTTGTATGACCTAATCGCTTTCTTGCAGAGACTTCAGCTGATTTAGTAAAAGCCGCTATTGTAAATACTGAAAGAAGACAAGTTGACAGAGTTATTATTAATGTAAAACTTCAGAAGCCCTTGAATCCTTTGGAGGCACAGTGACTATTTCTTATATTTTTCCCAAGGACCACTTCAGGGCTTATTTAATTTCCCTGCTGTGTACGTAAGAGAGAAAATTGAATAGCGCTAACACAGTTACCCATGAATCTGTCTTATTGTTCCACACTTTAGAAGTTAAATATGAAAATTATGTTCTGTAAAAAGTCTTTGATGACATATCAAGAAATCCAAAGGCGAGGAAATGTACTTCATTGGCCTGATTCCCTTAGAAAGAGACTCATCTGATCTAATTTATTTAGTATTTATGCGCCCATGTTGTCACACGGATCTGAAAGCAGATACTATTTTGTCTGTTATATGTGGCTTTGAGTCATTGAATGCAGTGATTAGTTTTCTTAGTGCCCGGTCCATATTATACAGTGGAGCTGTGCATTACTAGGGAGATTCCAGTTCTAGTGTGGATTTACAGACACATCCTGGGCTATAGCTGTTTATTTATGTTTTCTCTTTTATTCTTTTAAAATGAGGTATTATAAAAAATGATACACATTTATAGTCACTTAATTAATTCACAAACACTTATGGGATGCCAGGTATGTGCTGATGTCCTAGGTGGCATGCAGAGTTACATAAGGCAGGGTCTCTGCATGTTGGGAACCTCTGGTCTCGTTGAGGGAGTCAACCATAGCATAAGGGTGACGATAGTGGTGTTAACTGTGGTATTGGCAGCTGGGTCAGAGCAATGAATTCCTTCTGGAAGGAAGCTTCATGATAGAGGAGGTAGCACTTGGGTTTTGTTGGAAAAATAAGAGGTTCTTTGTTTTTGTGGGTTGGTGAGTGGTGGATAGGAATAGGAAGGGCACTTAAGTAGAGTGAACCCTATGTAGCAGATGTAACTGTTCATGAAGTCTAATAGGAGACAGTGAAAAGGTTTGAGTGTGTTTTTTAGATATCTTGCTGTGTATTAAACCACACCAAAAATCAGTGGTTTAAAACCACCATTACAATCTCCTGGGCAGAAGAATTCTGATTCATTTATGTAGATTACTTCACACTCAAGGATGCGGAACATAACTTCCCCTTCCTTGAGTGTGGCTTCACACAGTGGGGAGCCTGACCAGCAGCATCTCGGCCAGGTGGTCAAGGTCTGCATCGACAGGATAAGTCATGGTTATAGATAGGATGGACCTTTGATGTGATGTGCTGAAATGGCACCTTACTTCAGTGGTCTTCTTCCCCCAAACCCATTACGCCACCCTAATCCTGAGAGAGACATCAGGCAGATCCCGATAGAGGGATGTCCTACAAAACACCTCACCAAGACTACCCTCAGAACTGTCAAGGGAAAACAAGATATGTCTAAGAAACCATCATAGCCAAAAGGAGCCTAAGGAGACGTGACGATGAAATGTAATGCAATATCCTGGATGAGATCCTGGAAAAGAATAAGAATATTAGGTAAGAAAAGAGAAAATCTGAATAAGGTATGGATTTTAGCTAATACTCATGTGTCAGTATTGGCTCATTAATTGTGACAAAGGTACGGAGGTAAGATTAATAATAGGAGATACATATATGGGAAATCACTGCAGTGTTTTATCGTCTCTCGTGATCTGTGATTCACTGAGCTCTATAGGGCAGTTCTGCTCCAAAGTGGTATTGGCCGGGGCTGTAGTCATCCGGGGGACCAACTGGCTAAAAGTTCCAAAATGACTCACTCACATGGCTGGCAGCTGGCAGTTCAGCTTGAGGCTGTTGACCTGAGCATCAAGGATCCTCTCCACGTGACCTCCGTACAGGGCTTGGGTTTCTCACAGCATGGTGACTGGGATCCAAGAGGGAGTACTGCATGCATGCAGAAGCCGCAGACTCAGAGGTCACACAGTTCTGTTTTCTCTACCTTGTGCTGAATTAAAGCAAGTCACAGGGCCTGCCCAGATTCAAGCCGAGGAGCCCTCTCAGGGGCATTCCACCTCTCAATGGGAGGACTGGGAGAAAATTTGAGGTCATCTTTCATCCACCCCATAGTGATTAGAGTGTTGGGTGCCAGTTGAAGAGAAGGGAATGACAGAGACCATTAGTCAAGATTGTCTTAGGCTAAGGAGGTTCAAAAACAGGCAACAGACTTCTAAAGCATGGAGGTGAGATGTGCATTTTACTTTTATGATTTGCTCTCATAACAACTAGTGTTGATGTACAGGAAAGACTAGAATATCTGTATCTTGACACTCAAATTCTCTAAAGGAAAAGAATCTAATTGACCTGGCCCAGACTGTGGCCTGATTTCCATTGGGTCTTGAGTTCTCTGAGTAGGATGGCAGGGACCGCAGATGAAGAAGGAGACACCATGAAAGGACACGTGAACCAGGAGGCAACAACCAGCCCTCCTAGGACAGTCCCCAGTCAATGCTGATGTAATTTCTACATTTCTTACCACTACATTTCTTACCAAGGACAGACTAGAATTTTTAATTTCAGCTCCACAGCTATTTTTCACTTTCCATTTAGTATAATTTAGGTTGATATTCTAAACGAGTTGGTGTTGGCTTACTAGTTGTAGAAATTCTGTAGCTACAGGCTTGGAATGTTTATTTTTTAAGTGAAATCTGGCAAGCATAGTAAAATCATCATAAAACGGAGCAGTGGAGGGTTTGTGATCTTCTTCTCTGCACTTCTTTGTGTAGTTAAGTGTTTTATAATAAAAACAATAAAAAGGCGCTCTAGAGTTTAAGAATTATAGCTATGGATTTAAGCGCCCATGTGTCTTTATTAATTACCATAAATAAAAAACACTTACTGAATCAGGAAGTCAACATTTTAGTTATAATATTCTCTTTATTCTCAGAGGTAACGAATAAATGTAGTCTTCGTCTACAAAGGATAAAGTGATCTATTGATTGGCTTTACAACAAAGAGTTCAGTGAGGTGATTTAGACTGTCTCCTGCTTAAGTTTAGGATCCCTCCATCTGAGACTGAATCCTATTTAACAAATTATAACAAGATTTTATGGCTTTGGTATTTGAAGAGCAGACTGGGAAAGAAACCATGCAGGATAAGTATTTTTCCCATTTGTTTTCCTAGCTGGCAAACAACATAAATTAGATTGGATTCCAGGTCTGGCTCCAAAGTCCATGCTGACTTCAGTCCTCCATCCTGAAGAAGTTAAATGCGGAGTAATCGATTCTGATTACTTCTATCAGAGAAACTTCTTAGATCGTTCACCTGGGTGTGCTAGAAGGCCTACAAAGGGAGTAGGTGCTTTGTGCATTTGAATAATTCATATAGGTTTGGTGTGGACACAGGCTTTCATTTCTCTTGGGTGAATAACCAGGAGTGGAATTGCTGGGTCGTATGGTAACTTTGTGTTTTATTTTTTGAAGAACTGCCAAACTGCTTTCCAAATGGCTTCACCTTTTCCTATTCCCCCCAGAAATATATGAGGGTTCTAATTTGTCCATATCCTCACCAGTTTATTATTGTATGCATTTTTTATTCTAGTGGATATAAAATACTATATCATTGTGGTTTTGATTTGTACCTGGCATGCTTTTTAAAATGGAAATGAAAAAAATAATAATAAAGTGATAATAAGATGAGGGTGACCAGGCCCCACACTGGACTTACTGAAAGAGGATCTCAAGAGTTGGGACCCTGGGATCTATTTTTTTTTTAATTTTTTTTTTTAACATTCATTTTTGAAAGTGAGAGAG
The DNA here is from genome assembly GCF_018350175.1 of Felis catus. Lineage (NCBI taxonomy): Eukaryota > Metazoa > Chordata > Mammalia > Carnivora > Felidae > Felis > Felis catus. The sequence continues at coordinate 133,409,045 of NC_058374.1, forward strand.
ACAGAGCATGAGCGGGGGAGGGGTAGAGAGACAGGGAGACACAGAATCCGAAGCAGGTTCCAGGCTCCGAGCTGTCAGCACAGAGCCCGACACGGGGCTCGAACTCTCTGACTGCGAGATCATGACCAGAGCCAAAGTCGGACGCTCAACCGACTGAGCCACCCGGGCACCCCTTGGGATCTATATTTTTCACAAGCACCCCTGGTGATCCCTAAAGCCAGTAGTACACAGATCACAGCTGAACTAAGGGGCCCTCAGAGGAGGCAGAAACCATGAATTCTTAAATTTACCTCTGAAAGGTGAGACCTACGCAAGCTTCATAGTGGGGTTCCATCTGGGGAAGGAGGATGGAGATTGAATTTGGAAAGGCTGGCTACAAGGGGGGGGGGGCTCAACTCTTCACTGCACCTATATTTTTATTTCTTTAAAAAAGATGGGGGAGGGGGGTGCCTGGGTGGTTCAGTCGGTTAAACGTCCGACTTGGGCTCAGGTCATGATCTCACCGTTCATGAGTTCAAGCCCCAGGTCGGGCTCTGTGCTGACAGCTGGGAGCCTGGAGCCTGCTTCGGATTCTGTGTCCCCTTCTTTCTCTGCTCCTCCCTCACTCATGCTCTGTCTCTCTCTCTCTCTCTCTCTCTCAAAAATAAATAAACATTAAAAAAATAATAAACATTATAAAAAAGAGAGAAATCTGAAGCAAATGCTATGAAGCAAATATGTTAAATCTGAGTGGTGGTTACATAGGTGTGTTTGTTATTTTATTTTCTGGACTTTTTTCTATATCTTAAAAATTTTCTATAAAAATAGAAAATTCTGCTTTCTCTGTAGCCCCAACCATCATATTTGTATTCCATTTAGCAAAAAAAAAAAAAAAGAGAACTTGTCACTTCCCTTGGAAGTTGCACACTCAATTGTGCTTTTGTATTTCTTTGACCAGAATTTAATGACATGGCCACAATAAGCTTCAAATGATGTTAGAATTTGTGTTAGCTAAAATTTCTAGGTCTTGTTGCTAAAGAGGAAGTGCTTCAGTGTCTCAAAGTCAACCACATTATCCACTACACTGCTTTTATACTGGTCTTGCCCATCCTGTAGTTGTACAATTGGTTTTTTTTTTTAACTTTACTTACTAACTTTGAGGAAGAGCATGAGCGGGGGAGGAGCAGAGAGTCTCCCAAGTGGTCTCTGCACCACCACCACCAGTGCAGAGCCCAGTGTGGAGCTTGAACCCATGAATGCTTGAGATCATGACTTGAGCTGAAATCAGGAGTTAGATGTTTAACCAACTCAGCCATCCCAGCGCTCCTGATTTTTTTTTTTTTTTTAAGTAGACTCCACGCCCAGTGAGGAGCCCAATGCTGGGCTTGAACTTAAGACTCTGAGATCAAGACCTGAGCTGAGATCAGGAGTTGGACGCTTAACCAACTGAGCCACCCAGGCACCCCTACAATTGATTCTTTTAAACCTAAAGTATAAGACTTCAGAATTTTAAAAAAAGGTTTTTCAAAAGACTAATTCAGTAAGGGAAAGGAAGATCTTTCAACAGATGGTGCTGGAGCAACCAGGTAACCATATGGAAATACATGAACCATGATTACGGTGTATGTGATTATGTGTGATTACATCACACATAAAACCTAATTTGAGATGGATCATAGGCTAAAACTGTAAAGCTTTTGGAAGACAACATAAGAGATGTCTCTGTGATCTTAAGTAGATTGTAAAAAGCACTAACCATAAAAAAGAATAGTGATTTAGGGGCGCCTGGGTGGCTCAGTCGGTTAAGCGACCAACTTTGGCTTAGATCATGATCTCGTGGTCCATGAGTTCTAGCCCCACATCTGTGCTGACAGCTCAGAGCCTGGAGCCTGCTTCAGATTCTGTGTCCCCCGCTCTCTCTGCCCCTCCCCTGCTTGTGCTCTGTCTCTCTCTTTCAAAAATAAACATTAAAAAAATTTTTTTTTAATTCTTTAAGAACAGTTCTTCAGTTGAATTTCATTACAAAAAATTAAACATCTGCTAATATACTGACAACATTAAGAATGTGGAAAAGCTACGGACTTGGAGAAAACACTTGCAATACATTTATCTAATAAAGGTCTCATATCTAGAATATACATAGAATTCCTAAAAATCAATAAGAAAAGTAAAAACTCTGGACAAAAGACATAAATAGATGTTTCACAAAATAAGATATGCAAATGGCCATAAAAATAGGATATTCAACATTATTCATGAGGGAAATGTAAGTTAAAACTAATGTGGTATTACACACTCACCAAAATCTGAAAGATTGACCATACCAAGTGTCAAAGAATGTGGAGCAACGGAACTCTCGTACATTGTTAGGAGGAGTATAAACTGGCATAACTACTTCAGAAACTTTCTCAAATCTCTGATCAAGTTAAACATATGCCTACCCTATAAGCCAGATGTTCTACTTCTAAGTATGTACCTAATACACATGACTGCATATGTCCACAAAGAGACGTATGAGAATATTTGTGGTAACTTTACTTGTAACAGCCCCAAACCAGACATAGCTTAACTGTCCATCAACAAGTAAATAAATAAATGAATTATAGGATGTTCAGTGAAATACTACTAAGCTTAAAAATTAGGCTTTTGAGGGGCGCCTGGGTGGCTCGGTCAGTTAAGCGTCTGACTTCGGCTTGGGTCATGATCTCACAGGCCATGAGTTCGAGCTCTGTATCGGGCTCTGTGCTGACAGCTCAGAGCCTGGAGCCTATTTTGGATTCTGTATCTCCCTCTCTCTGCCCCTCCCCCACTCACTCTGTCTCTCAAAAATAAACATTTAAAAAATTAGACTTTTGATTCACATAAAAACATGCATGAATCTCAAAAACATTATATTGACCGGAAAAAGATGGGAACAAAAGTGTATATTCTCCCACATTCTAATTACATAAAGTTTATGAACATGTAAAACTCATCCTCAGCGATAGAATCATTCCCCGGGGTGTGTATGAGAGTATCCAAGAGAAGAGGCTTGTGGGAGTGTTCTGGGGAGATGGACATCTGCTCCCTTCATCCGTGGGGTAGTTACACGGGTACAATTGTTATCTAAAATCCACTGAGCACTACACTTAAAGTTTATGTATTTTTCTGTGAATTGTACCTCAGTTTAAAAGAGACCAATATTAGGAGCTTCTGCCCTTCCTCTTAGTCTGCTAAGACCATCTTGAATATTGTTCCTCTCATCCACTATATTAGTTGTCTTTAGCTTTATAGTTAGGAAATATATATGCTTTCCTTTCTTTTCTTTAATGAGATTTTATTTATTTATTTATTTATTTATTTATTTATTTATTTATTTATTATTTAATGTTTATTTAGAGAGAGAGAGAGAGAGAGAGAGAGCAGGAGTTGGGGAGGGGCAGAGAGGGGGAGGGAGTCACATAATCTGAAACAGGCTTGGGGCACCTGGGTGGCTCCATCGGTTAAGCGTCTGACTTCGGCTCCAGTCATGATCTCACAGCTTGGGTGTTCGAGCCCTGTGTGGGGCTCTGCACTGACAGCTTTGGAGCCTGGAGCCTGCTTCAGATTCTATGTCTCCATGTCTCTCTCTGCTCCTCCCTGGCTTGTGTGCGCGCGCACTCTCTCTCTCTCTCTCTCTCTCTCTCTCTCTCTCAAAAATAAACATACATTAAAAAAAAAAAAAAAAAAATCTGAAACAGGCTTCAGGCTCTATGCTGTAGCACAGAGCCCAATACAGGAATCGAACTGAGGAACTGTGAGATCATGACCTAGGCCAAAGTCGGACACTTAACCAACCGAGCCACCCAGATGCCCCTAAAGATTTTATTTTTAAGTAATCTCTACACCCAGCGTGGGGCCCAAACTCACAACCCCAAGATCAAGAGTCTTATGCTTCACCTACTGAGCCAGCAGCTGCCCCTGCATGCTTTCTTTTAAAAAAATGGGTAGGATTTAGCAATTAATTTGATGTGGAGGAAAAAGGAAAAGGAGATATCAATAATGACATCAAGACTTTAAGCTGAATGACTGGAAGAAAGAGGGTGCTGCTGTTAAAAATAGGAAACACAAGGGGCGCCTGGGTGGCTCAGCTGGTTAAGCGTCCGACTTCGGCTCAGGTCCAGATCTAGTGGTTTGTGAGTTCGGGCCCCGTATTGGGCTGTGTGCTGACAGCTCAAAGCCTGGAGCCTCCTTCGATTCTGTGTCTCTCACTCTGCCCCTCCCCTGCTCGCGCTCTGTCTCTGTCTCAAAAATAAATAAAACATTTTTAAAAAAATTTAAAAAAGAATAGGAAACATGAGAGAAGAAACAGGTGGGGGGAGGGTAGGGTGAATTCTGTGTTAAACAGAATTTGAGATAGTGTCTTTGTGGCAGTGTGTGGCAGCCAGGTGAAACCAGGAGGCTGGAAACAGGATGATTCAGGGCTGAAAATAACTGAATTGGAGAGAATCATTCAAATGGAACAGTTGAAACCGTGAGCTTAGATGAAATTTCTGTGGCAAAATGTGAAGACATGGGTTCAGTGACAGAACCTGGGGAAATAGATGTTTGGAGAGCAGTTAAGAAAGAGAAGCAGAGATTAGCAAGTTAGAGTCAGGAAATATTTATCAAACAACTTTTTGTGCCAGGTTTATAATGAACAAGACAGTCAAGAATCTCTGCACCAGGAAGTTTGCATTTTTGGTTGGGGGAGATAGACAACAAACACATAAGTAAGCGTTCCTTTTAGGCGGTGATATGTGTTAAGCCAGAGTGACTGAGTGGGGAGCTATTTTAGCTGGGTGGTCAGAGAAGGTCTGTTCAGAGAGATGTACTTGAGCTGATGCCTCAAGGATATGAAGGATGCTTCCATGTGATGATAGGAGAGAATATTCCTAAGGCAAAGGCATAAATTCAAAGGCTCTAAGATTGGGTGAGAGAGAAGAAAAGAAATGGAGAGTGTAGTCTAGTACAAGGCAGAGGAGATTTTAAATGGGAGGCTCTTTGAATGATGGCTACTACGTCAACTGTTACATAGCGGACAAGGAGAAATAGAGATGCTAAGTGGCAAGGATATTCCACTTAGTAATAAAATCACTAAGAATTGAAAGAAGGATGACATTACACTAAGTAATGTATAGAGTTGTTGAATCACTGTAGTGTATACTTGAAAGTGATATAACACTGTATGTTAACTATACTGCAATTAAAATTAAAAGCTTAATTTAAAAAAAGAAGAAAGCATCGAAAACGGACTCTGTCAGATATTTGCATACCTATGTTCGTAGCCGCCTTATTTACAGTGGCCAAGAAGTAAAACCAACCCAGTGTCGTTTGGCGGATGAATGGATAAACAAAAAGTGGTATATCCCAACAATGGAATAAGCTTTAGCCTTAAAAAGGAAGAAAATTCTGACACCTGCTACAACACGCATGAACCTTGAAGACATTATGCTTAATGAAATAAGCCAGTCACCAAAGGGCAAATCCTGTATGATTCTTATTTGTATAAGGTGCCTAGGGTGGTGCCTCATAGAAACAGAGAACAGCGTGGTGGTTGCCAGGGACTGAAGGGAGAGGGGAAGAGAAAGTATAAAGTTTCAGTTTGGAAAGATGAGAAAAATTCCGGAGATGTATGCTGGTGATGGTTGCACAGCAATGTGAACATACTTAATGCCATTGAACTGCATGCGTAAAAATGGTTAAAATACCACAATTTTAAAAATATTTTATTTTTAAGTCATCTCTATACCCAACATGGGGCTCGAAATTATAACCCTGACACCAAGAGTTGCATGCTCCACCGAATGAGCCAGCCAGGTTCTCCTAAGACACCATAATTTTTCAAAAATCCATTGGGACTTCTGCTACTGAGCAAGATGGAGTATCAGGGACAGAATTTACCCTCCCACTGGAAATAACCACTTAAAAGTAGACAAAATATAGATAGATGGATATATATATATATATATACACACACACATATATATATATACATACATACATATACATGTATAAACATGTATTATACATATTTTATATATATATGTGTGTGTATATATATATGTGTATATATATATGTGTGTGTATATATATATATATATATATATATATATATATATATATATAGGACACAAAAGGAACAGACTGTTTCAAAGTAATCTGTGTTCTAGAACAAAGCTCAAAAATATTTTTGGAATATTTGTAAATGGGAATACAAAACATTCAGTACTCAGCAGTGTAAAATTTGTAATATCCGGTATCCAAGCAAAGATCATCAGACACGTAAAACCCAGGAAAATACAGACCATAGTGAAGGAAAAAAAATCTGTTGAAATCAACCCACAACTGACACAGATTAAAATTAGCAGACAGGAATATTAAAATACTTACTATAATTGTATTCAGATATTTAAGAAGTCAAGTAGAAATGTGGATGATAAGACTCAAATCAAATTTCTAGAGCTGGGTATGTGGGTGGCTCAGTTGGTTGAGTGTCCAACTCTTGATTTTGGCTCAAGTCATGATCCCAGGGTTATGGGATCAACCCTGCATTGGGCTCTGTGCTGAGTGTAGAGCCTGCATAAGATTCTTTCTCTCCTTCTGCCCATCTCCCCCATTGCATGCTCTCTAAAATAAGTAAATAAATAAAATTTAAAAATGTTTCTAGAGTTTACAACTATAATGTCTGAGATGAAAAATATACTGGATGAGATTAGTGACAGATTAGACATTGCAGAATAAAAGATTAGAGAATTTAAAGTCATGCTAATAGAAAATATCCAATATGAAACACAGGAAAAAGAGTAAAGAACAAAATATGGAAAGATGATGAGGGTGCTGTACAAAACTTCAGACAGTCTAATGTAAGTGTAATTGTAGTCTCTGAAAAAGAGGGAAGGAAGTAGAAAAGAAAAATCTTGGAAATAATGGCCCCAAATTTGATAAAAACTGTAAACCCACAGATCCAAGAAGTTATATGTTCCTTAAAAAAATTAAAAAAGAAGTTATATGTTCTTGACAGATGAAGAATACCACACTAAAGCACATCATAATCAAATTACTCAAAATGAGCGATAGAGAAAATCTTAAAACCAAAAGACAATGGACACTGTTAACAGAGGAACAAGGATAAGAATTTGCCTTTAAAAACAATGCAGTGGTCTTTAAAGTACTGAAAGAAAAACTGTTAACCTTGAATTCTATAAGCAGTGAAATTTCTTTCAAGAATGAAGGCTAAATAAAATCTCTTTCTTTCTTTCTTTTTTAATGTTTACTTATTTTTGATAGAACACAAGCGGGGGAGGAGAAGAGAGAGAGGGAGACACAAAACCCGAAGCAGGCTCCAGGCTCTGAGCTGTCAGCACAGAGCCCAGCACGGGGCCCGAACCCACAGACCATGAGATCATGACCTGAACCAAAGTCGGACGCTTAAGCAATTGAGCCACCCAGGTGCCCCTAAAGTCTATTTCAAACACACAAAAGCTGAAATAATTCATCATCAGCACACCCATACTATAGGAAATGTGAAAGGGAGACTGAAAGGGATGCCAGATGGAAATATGAATCTACACAAAGAAATGAAGAGCTCAGGAAATGGAAACTACATGGGTAGATATAGAAGACTTTTTCTATTATTTAAACCTTTTAAAAAGGGAATTGATTGTTTGAACAAAAGTTCTGCAGATGTGTGTTGATATCTGTATAATGTACAATAACAGTAGCATAAAGGCCAAGACGGGAAGGTAGAAGAATACTATTGTAGGTTCTTATGTTGTATGTAAATTAGTATAATCTCACTTGAAGAGAGGGGGATACTTCCCAACTCCTTTTTTGTGAGGTCAGGATTACTCTGATACCAAAACCAAAGACATTGCGAGAAAACTACAGAACAGTGTCTCTCATGAAGTAGATGCAACAATTATAAACAGAATTTGAATATATAGTATAACACATGACCAGGTATGATTTCCCCCAGGAATGCAAGGTTGGTTGAACATACAAGAATCAATCAATGTGTAATTCATCACGTTAACAAATTAAAAAAGAAAAACCCTAGGATCCACTCAAAAGATGCAGAAAAAGCATTTGACAAATGCCACATCCATTCCTGATAAAAAAAAAAGTGTCAGCAAGCTAGGAGTAGAAAGGAACTATTTGACCTGATAAAGGGCTTTCATGAAAATCCTGTAGTTAATACTAAACTTAATGGCGAAAGACTGAATGATTTACTTCTTAGATGAAGAACAATGAGAAAAGATGTCTGCTGTGACCACAAAAAACACAGAATGTTTCACCACCACTGAAAACCACAAAACATTGCTGAGAGAAAATAAAGTCAACCTAAATAAAAGGAGAGATATACCTGTTTATAGGTCAGAATATTCAATATTGTTGGGGCGCCTGGTGGCTCAGTCAGTTAAGCATCCGACTCTTAATTTCGGCTCAGGTCATGATCTCACAGTTTGTGGGATCAAGCCCTGAGTCAGGCTCCATACTAAGAGCACAGAGCCTTCTTGGGATTCTCTTTCTCCCTCTCTCTGCCCCTCCCCCTCTCGTGTTTTCTCTCTCTCTCTCTCTCTCTCTCTCTCTCTCTCTCTCTCTCTCTCTCTCTCTCACACACACACACACACACACACAAAATGAATAAATAAACTTAAAAAAAAAGATTCAATATTGTTTAGCTGTTGCTAAGAGTCAGTTCAATCCCTATCAAAATCCTAGCAGACTCTTTTTGTAAAAAAGCTGATTTCTAAAATTCATATGGAAATGCATAGGGCATAGAACAGCTGTAGTAGTCTGCTAGGGTTGCTCTAACAAAGTACCACAAACTGAGTGACTTAACAGAAATGTATTGTCTCACAGTCCTAGAGGCCTGAAGTACAAGGTCAAGGTGTTGGCAGGGCTATGTTCCATGTGAAGGGACTAGGGGAGGGTCTTTTCCAGGCCTCTCTCTTAGCTTCTGATTTCTACCTTCTCTTCTGGTTTCTTGACTTGTTGCAGTATAACCCAGTCTTCACATGGCATTCTTCCTGCATGCGCATCTGTCTTTGTGTCCAAATTTCACCCTTTGTATGAGAGGACACGGTCATACTGGATTAGAGCCCACCCTAATAACTTTATAGTTACCTCTGTAAAGACCCCATCTCCAAATAAGATCATGTTCTGAAGTACTGGAGGTTAGAGCTCCAGTGTATCTTTTTTCTTTTTTTGGTGGGGGGACACTATTCAACCCATAATAATAATCAAAGCAGCTTTTGAGTTGAACAAAGTTGGGGTGCTAATACTTCCTGATTTCAGAACTTACTATAAAGCTACAGCAATAAAGACCCTGTGGTATTGGAAAAAAGAGACCAGTGGAGCAGAAGAGAGATCCCAACATAGACCCACATATATATGGACAAATGATCTTTGACAAAGGCAATTTTGTGGAGGCAATTCAATGGAGAAAGGATTTTTTTTTTTCAACAAATGGTGTTAGGACAGTTGGATATCCATATGCAAAAAATAAACATACATCTAGACCTTATAGCATATATAAAAATTAAGTGAAAATGGATCTTAGATCTAAATGTAAAATCTAGAATTATAATGCTTCTAGAAGAAGATGTAAGAGAAAATCTGTGGTTAGGCAAAGATTTCTTAGATCTCACAGCAAACTTCTGCTCTTTGAAAGATGCTGTTAGTGAGAATGAGAAGGCAAGCCACAGATTGGGAGGAAACACATGCACAGCATCTGCCCAAATAAGGATTAGTATCTAGAATCTCTTAAATCTGTTAAAAACTTTGAAAGCTCAGTAATAGGAAAACAAATAACCCAATTTTAAAAAATGAGCAAAGAATTGGAAGACATTTATCCAAAGAAGATACACAATTGGCCAATAAATGCATGAAAAGATGCTCAACATCGTTACTCATTAAGGAACTACAGTCAAAACCACAGTGACATAGCACTTCACACCCGTTGGGATGGCTGTTATCAAATGGACAGGTGATAACAAGTGTGGTTGAGGATGTGGAGAAATTAGAACCATTGGACGCTGCCGGTGGGTATGTCAAACGGTGCATCCACTTTGAGAAACAGTTTGGTAGGCTTTCAAAAAGTTAAACATACAGTTATCATATGACCCAGCAATCCCACTCCTGGGTATTCACCCAAGAAAAATGACAGCTTGTGTCCACACAGAAACTTGTATGCAAGTGTTTATAACAGCATTATTTACAATAGCAAAAAAGTGGAAACAATCAAAATATCCATCAACTGGTGATGTAAACAAAATATGGTATATCTATACAATGGGACAGTATTAAGCCATAAAATGGAATGAAGTACTGATATATGATACAATATGGATGAAACTTGAAAACATTATGCCAAGTGAAAGTAGACAGACACAAAACACCACATATTGTATGACTTGATTTATATATGAAATGTTCAGAATAGGCCAATCTGTAGAGACAGGAAGCAGGTTAGTGGTTATCTGGTGCTGGAAAGAAGGATGAAGGGAGGGCAAAATGGGGAGTGACTGTCAATAAGGACAAATTTCCTTTTTGGGATGATAGAAATGTTCTAAAATTAGATTGTGGTGATCAATGCACAACTCTGTAAATATTAAAAACTATTGAATTATATACTTTAAACAGGTGAACTTTATGGCATGTAAATTGTATCTCAGTAAAGATGCTTCGGGACACCTGGCTGGCTCTGTTGATAGAGCATGCAACTCTTGATCTTGGGGTCATGAGTTCAAGCCCCACATTGGGCGTGGAGCTTACTTTAGAAAAAAGAGAGAGAGAAAAAAAAATAAATCTGCTTAAAAGAATGGTAAAAAATTTGGGGGCGCCTGGGTGGCTCAGTCGGTTGAGCGGCCGACTTCGGCTCAGGTCATGATCTCACAGTCCGTGAGTTCGAGCCCCGCATCGGGCTCTGTGCTGACAGCTCAGAGCCTGGAGCCTGTTTCAGATTCTGTGTCTCCCTCTCTCTGACCCTCCCCCATTCATGCTCTGTCTCTCTCTGTCTCAAAAATAAATAAGCATTAAAAAAAAAAAAATTAAAAAAAAAAAAAAAGAATGGTAAAAAATTTGAACAGCATTTTACCAGAGAATGGATGGCAAAGAAACTCATGAAAAGATGTTCAATGTCAATGCAATTAAAACCACAATTAGAGGGGCGCCTGGGTGGCTCAGTCAGTTAAGCATCCAACTCTTGGTTTCCACTCAGGTCCTGATTTCACAGTTGATGGGTTCAAGCCCTGTGTCAGGCTTTGCGCTGACGGTGCGGAGCCTGTTTGAGATTCTTTCTTTCTGCCCCTCTCCTGATTACTGTATCTCTCCCTCTCTCTCTCTCTCTCTCTCTCTCTCTCTCTCTCTCTCTCTCTCAAAAATAAATAAATTAAAAAATAAAAAAGCAGTTAGAGTAGCTAAAGTTAAAAAGACTTACTGGGGCGTCTGGGTGCCTCAGTTGGTTAAGTGTCCAACTTCTGCTCAGAGTAATCTCAGGGTTAGTGAGTTCAAGCCCCTCATTGGGCTCGCTGCTGTCAGTGTGGAGACCACTTAGAATCCTCTGTCCTCCTGTCTCTCTGACCCTTCCCCACTCGTGATCTCTCTTCAAAAATAAATAAAACATTAAAAGAAAGGGAAGACCTGGGTGTTGGTAAGATATGGAAGAACTGGAGCTCTCATACTCTGCTGGTGGGGAGATAAAATGCTACAGCCACTTTGGAATACAGAGACTGTTTCTTAAAAAGTTAAACGTATCACTACCCTATGATCCAACTGTTCCACCGTTAGAGGCTGCATTGTGTTCCCTGTTCACTCCCCCGCCCCCACTCCTGTGCCAGTTTACACGTTGGAAGCCTTAACTCCCGTTACCTCAGAATGTGACCTTGCTTGGAGTTAGGGACTTTGCAGAGGTAATCAAATTAAAATAGGTCATTAGGGTAGGCCATACTCCAGTGTGACTAGTGTCTATAAAAAGAGGAAATTTAGACAGACACAAACACAGGGAGAACGCCATGTGAACGTGAAGATGGCCATTTGCAAGCCAAGGGGCCTGGGACAGATCTTTCCCTCACGGCCTTCCAAAGGAACCAGCACTGGCAAAATCTTCATTTCCCACTTCTAGCTTCCAGATCTGTGTGAGACAATACATTGCTGTTCCTGAAAGCATACAATCTGTGGTACCTTGTCATGGCATCCCTAGCAAACTAATATACACTGCTAAGTACCCAGTGAAAAAGAAAGTGTACAAAAACTTCTAAATGAATGTTCATAGCAGCTTTTTGCAATAGCCCAAGTCTGGAAACAACCCAGCCACCCATCAACAGGTGACTGACAAATTGTGGTAGATTCTATGCAGTGGAGGAGTACTCCCTATAAGAGGGAAGTGAGCTACTGATACATGAAACTGTATGGCTGAATTTCAGAATAATTCTGATCAAAAGAAGCCAGACCAAAAAAAAAAAAAAGTATGTCCCGGTGATTACCTGTATAAACACTCTAGAAAATGCAAACTAATCTATAATGACAGAAAGCATGTTAGTGGTTGCCCAGGGAGGGGGAGCAGGAGTAAAAACTTGCTCATTAAAAAAAAAAATTGTTTAAGTTTGTTTTGAGACAGCATGCACACGTGTGCACAAGCAGTATAGGGGCAGATAGAAGAAGAGACAGAATCCCTAGCAGGCTCTGTGCCATCAGCACAGAACTCAATGCGGGGCTCAAACCCACGAACTGTGAGATCATGACCTGAGCCTAGATCCGGAGTCGACACTTAACCAACTGAGCCACCCAGGTGCCCCTTTCAGGCTTATCTCTTAAATATCAGTAGATCACTGCAGATCCTCTCTCCTTTGCTGTCCTGCCCACTGCTCCCTTGCAGTCTATTCAATAAACCTCCACCTCCTTTAAAAAATAATAAATAAGCGGCACTTGGGAAGCTCAGTCAATTAAGTATCCGACTTCGGCTCAGGTCATGATCTCATGGACCGTGAGTTCGAGCCCCCGTCAGGCTCTGTGCTGACAGCTCAGAGCCTGGAGCCTGCTTCTGTTTCTGTGTCTCCCTCTCTCTCTGTCTGCCCCTCTCCTGCTCATGCTCTGTCTCTCTCTCGAAAATAAACATTTAAAAAAAAGTAATACAATTAAAAATTAAAAATAAATAAATAAACATCAGTAGATAATCATAGATAATCAGACATCTGATAAAAACCTATGACTGGAAGATAGCGACCAAAGCAAATATGAAAGAGGAATGTAGAGGAAACAAGGTAATATAGAGAGTGAAAGAAAATTAAAACAAAACAAAACAATATTTTCAGAGATAAGAGTTGGTATTATAATCATGGAACAAAAATAGGACTGTAAAAAAAAAGACTTCAGAGAACAAGTAAAAGCTTTCAAAAACTAAGTCACAGTAACAAATTCTTTTAAAAATTAGAAGTATTGGAAGGTAAAGTTGAGAGAATCTCCAGGTAGTAAAAGAAAAAGTCAGAGATACAAGTGGAGAGAAAAGAAAATTCATGGATCAATCCTGTAAATTCAACATTGAAGAAGGAATTCCTGGAGGGGATAAAATTGTCAAATAAGTAAGCAGAGAAAATGCCCCAAACCTGAAGAACCCGAGTTTCTAGATTGCAAGTACCTACCCAGAAGCTGAATAAATAAGAAAAAAAAAAAGAACCATACTTCGAGGTTTGCATTTGTGTAACACTGAGGAGAAGTGAAAGACCCTGCAAGCTTCTGGAGAAGAAACAGGTCATGGCCAAAACATTAGGATTTAGAATATTGTCAGATTTCTATATTGCATCTCTGGGAACTAGAAGACAATCAAGTGTGGCTCCAAAATTTTGGAGGGAGAAAGATTTACTAATTTGAACTTTTTTAAAATTTTTTAAATACTTTTGAATGTTTATTCTTCAGGGAGAGAGAGAGACTAGCACGAGTGGGGGAGGGCAGAGAGAGGGGGAGACACAGAATCCAAAGCAGGCTCCAGGCTCCAAGCTGTCAGCGCAGAGCCCAGCGCGGTGCCCGAACCCATGAGCCATGAGATCGTGACCTGAGCTGAAGTCACACACTCAGCCGACCGAGCCACCCAGGCGCTCCTACTAACTTGAACTTCTAATTTGATTATGTATGTGGGTTAAAAAATATTCCAAATGTCAATAATATATATGGATAAAATAAGGACATTTCAGTCATTCAAGAGATCAAAAATTTTACTTTCCATATACCTTTTGTCAGGCATTCACTAGAATATATGTTCCACCTAAACCAGAGACTAAACCATAAAAGAAGACAAAGGATCTGGGGAACAGATGCTCCAGGGTAGGAGAGAGAGCCAGGAATTTCAGAGCTGAAGGGGAAAAGACATCCCTGGCAAAGTGTCAGCAATTTAGCAGCCTAGAAAGCAAACAATCTAGACTGGAACATGAGAAAACCCCTGAGGAATGTCTCCAAGACTGGAATGAAATTGATAGATTACCTGAAGTGTTTGAATTTATTAAGAGGAGATTTACAACTCTGTTGGAGAGTTTGAGGATGAATTAGTGAAAAATACATAATAAATACTAAGCCTCCCCAAAACTGAAAGAAAGTAGTAATTGTTAGTTCTAGGGAAAACAAAGAATTGTACAAGAAAAGCAAATTTGATTATACTGTTCCGTATGATTCAGCTGTCTCTGTTATTTACTTAGTTATAGCACTGTTAGCACTGAATATTGATTTGGACAAAAATGGTGTCTTCTGTTGGAAGGACGGGGGAAAAGAGATCCATGTGTGGTGGGGTGGGGGGGGGAGGCACGGGGAGTGGTCTGGGTCGGAGGGCAGCAGAGGAGAGTGTTGTTTTTATTTGTAAGCTTGGTGGTATTATTTGACTTAAAATCACATGTATGTAGTACCTCAATAACTTTTTTTTTTATCAGATCAGTGATGAGAACATGAAAGTAATGGAGTATAGTCTATTCTCTTAATAATTTGGGTAGTAAAGGAAAGGCTAAAAACAAGAGGATATTTGGAGAGTATCACAAGGCCAAAAATAATTTTTCAGAATAGAAGAGCTTATAACGTATTCGTCAGTTGAGGAGTTGGATTTGGTAGAAAGGAAGAAAGACTTCCTTAGACAGTAAGGTCCCGGAGGAGGTGTTGTGACGCAGGTCATGAATGTAGAATATAAGTGGTGAGGGGAGCCTTGCTGAGCAGGGGAGAGGGGGCAGTGGGTGAAGGTGAAGACTCATCTGCACAATCCTGACAGGAAAACAGGGGCTTTGTGTGAGATAGGCTTTCAGGATGATCTTCTGCATTGTCCTCTTCAGAAAGGACAGGCTAGGGAGGATGCCTGATGGATGGGTTTGGAGTCTGGAACAGGTACAGAATAAATGAGTGAGGACGGTGGTGTAGGAGGTCAGACATTCATTCATTCAGTTATTCAACCCAGCGCTTACATAGCACAGGGAAGGCATTCAGAAGGTATGTCGAATGAATGACCCACTAGAAGGGTTGTGTTAGGTTCTGGGATACACAAAGATCCCATTGTTCCCCTTCAAGGCTCTCCAGCAGAGGGGAAGTGGGTGAACAAAGGGCCGCAGCTGTTGGCTGGGCCTTGCAGGAGGGCAAATGGGAAGGAACACCTTGGGAGGTTGGAGGAGGCAGTGATAGTTGTCGAAAGTGCCTCCTAGAGAAAGTAACTTTTGAACCAGTCTTTGAAGACTGAGTAACAGCTCAGCAGAAAAGACGAAGAAGGGCCTTACAGGCCAGGTGCTGCCATGTGAGCACTGAGGGGAAGTGAACTGGCGTACATTTGCAAAGGAACCAGTTTTGTGACTTCCTCCAGCTATGCTCTGCACTCCTGGAGCAGAAGAGAGAAAGGTAAGGGATTGGTAAGACAGAAACATCCTAACAACAGGTCGGTGTCCGGGAGAAGTTCTTTCTGGACTGAAATGCCTGCCAGGGGGCTCTGAATGGACTCTTGAGGACAGAGAACAGCAGACGTGGGAGTTGCAGTGGCTCTTCACAGGTTCACGCGGAGGGAGGGAGGTTTCTGTGACAAACCTCAGTGTGGAGCAGTCCAGGTCCTGCCTGTTTCCTCACTGAATTAGGAAGGAGGTCAGTCTCCTGCTTAGGGTAGGTCTGGTGTGTCTGACTCCTTTAGGCTGAGTCAAGCGCCCTTCCTGTGTGATTGCATTGCTTTTTCACACTCGATGGTGATGTCTTTTTAATTGGAGCATGGCTGACGCACAGTGTTCCATGAGTTTCAGGGGATTCCACACGTCTGTACTTATGCTGTGCTCACAAGTGTAGCTACCATCTGTCACCACACAGTGCCCACTGGTTTTTGGTTGTCTTCCCCACTAATCTGCAAGCTTTTTGAGGGCAGAGACTACTGTCTTCGCCTTTATCTCAGCCCAGCACCTTGCGTGTAATATGTGCTGAGTAAATGTTTGTTGAATGAATGAATGGTAGTGGGAGAAAGGTGAGGGTAATGGTGCAAGTTTTATGAATAAAAATCTTGAAACTCCTGCAAATGAGATCAAGGGGGAGGAGTGGTGGAGACCATCACATGAAGTCCTAGTGTTCTTGAAATTTGCAGAAAAAAAGAACGGGAAGTGGCAAGAAGGAACAGTGTTCTTTCTGGACCATTTTTATTGCCTCCTGAGATGATGGAGGCTGAGAAAAGGTGTAAGCCCTGCTGCAGGAGACCGTGTCTGGGGAAAAGCATTTGAATTGGCACTTAAAGGAATGAGTAGCAATTTGAATTGTATGTGGGCAGAAGGCCGGGCGGCTAAGCAAATGCTAACAGTATGCGTAAATGAACAGGGGGTTAAAGAGTTGCATGTTCCGCCAGGGCTTCAGAGTGGGTGGGGGAGGCAGAGGCAGATAAAAAGATGGCTTAGACAAATGAACTCAGCATAGGTGTTGGGGCACCACTGAAGAATTTCGAGGGGAGCGATGCAATCACATTTGCATGTTACAAAGCCCACTTGATGGAAGTGGTTTGGAAGATGCCTTAAAATGAAATGGGACCCGGAAGCACAAAGACCAGTGAGAAGGCTTGTGCAGTGGTGAGGTTTAGAGAAGCTGGCCTTTAACTATGATGGCAGTTAAAGAGAATAAAGAAGGGGTGGTGGAGGGGAGAGCCATTTAAGAGGTGGAAGCCACAATACTTGGTGATTAATAGGATGTGGGGTTAAGGAGGGAACCTTAGATTCTTGTGTGATGACAGGTTTCCTCTGCTATCAGAAAGTAGAGCATTCCTGTGAAATCTTTCGTAAGTCTAAATGTTGCACCAAGCCAAGAAACAGTGACCATTTCTTTATATGGAAAAATCTTGGAGCATTCCCAAATCCAGAAAATAACCGCTCCTAGGCTTTTCTGATACTTTGGGACACGTCTTGCTCACGGATGCTGAGATGCTGACTGTAGTCTCAGGGAAGGAGTTTGGCAATGCCCTTCTTGGGGCTCATGGTGTGCACTGCCTCTACAGCGGGCTGGCTGCAAAACCAACACTGAACGCTGTTTGGCTTTTTACCTCTTTTTTTGTAAAAGCAAAAATCCTCTTCAGGTTTTTTTTGTTTTCTTGTTTTTTGTTTTTTTTTTTTTGGTTAGTGAAAATAGGCCTTTTGTAAAAGTGAAGTGGTATAACACGAACTTTCAAAAAGTGGGGGGATACATGTGTCGGGTTCCTGTTTGGGGAGTTTAGTGAATGATGGTACCATTTGCAGAGATAGGGGATATAAAAAGGAGAGGAAGTTTAAAGACAAAGATATTATTTCATTTTGGAACTTACTGGGCCATCCAAGTGGAGGACTAGCATGCATAACATGGGGGCTGGGGTTAAAGATTGGGAGCCCACATGGAAGAGATTGTAGAAGCTGTGGGTTCTTTTTTTTTTTTTTTTAATTTTTTTTTTCAACGTTTAATTATTTGTGGGACAGAGAGAGACAGAGCATGAACGGGGGAGGGGCAGAGAGAGAGGGAGACACAGACTCGGAAACAGGCTCCAGGCTCGGAGCCATCAGCCCAGAGCCCGACGCGGGGCTCGAACCCACGGACCGCGAGATCGCGACCTGGCCGAAGTCGGACGCTTAACCGACTGCGCCACCCAGGCGCCCCAAAGCTGTGGGTTCTTTGATCATTATTTCTCTTAGATGATTGTACTTAATTAGAAATTGATTGTAGGATAAACCTTTAAAAAAAAAAAAAAAAACTAAGCAGAGGCCAAGGTGCACAATTCAGAATTCTTTAGACAGCATTCTTAAAGATGAAGGGTCAAAGAAATTTCTATAATATATATAAGTGGGAGAATAGTCATTCTTGTCTTTAAGCAAATGATTGAAGGTTGAGGTTCCAAGGAGCTTAACAAACTTAAACAGTTTGTCACCTGTTTTTCCTAATTAAGGCATAACATTTATATAGTTAAGTACATTGTGATTTTTTTTAAAACATAGGTATGTACTCTTGTAACCCAACCAGATCATCTCTAGCTCCTCATAAATTTCCCTCTGCAATCCTGTTTTTATTTCTAGAGTTTTTACGTCCTAAATGTAACCTTAGGATGGGAGAATCCTCCCTCTCCTTGGCTAAGTCCAGTACGTTGCAGAGTCAGGAATTTCCTAAGAATCAAGTCAGAACCTGGTTTGAATTTTACAGTATGCACAGTGTGTGTCTTTAATTACTCTTGCCTATGCCTTCTCCTGTTTTTAATGGAAATTATGAACACCTCTTGATTTTCCTGTCCTTTCTGAAACTTAGCCTCTAAACTCTGTCCTGTCTTCTCTAGTATTCTTGGGAAATAGAGACTGTGGAGAAGATGACAGAATTGGAAAACCTTTTGTTTTCTTTGGGTTTCATCGTGGTGTATGTTGTCTGTCTTCCAGATTATTAGGTTTTGTAAGAAATAGACTGTATTTTTCTGAGTTGGGAATAGCCCTGTCTGTTTCCTTGAGTACATCTGTTTGATTTTTTAAAATTATGCCTTTCAGGGGGAGTTTTCATGGGACTAATAGTCCCCTTTGTGGAGGTAGCTCTATCTCGGTCACTGATCTTCCAGGTCAATAAGCCATCTGGAATGGTAAAATGCTTTCTTTTTTTTTCACTTTGAAATTTGTATTGAGAAGAAAACCATAGGGAGGAAAGAAACATAGTTAAAAGAATAATTACAAAACAAACACCCAGTTACCTACTACATAGGCCAAGAAATAGAATATAACCACACCCCAGGATCCTCCACATGCCCCTTCCTTATTGAATCCCCTCCCTCCCTTCCTAAGACAATCTCTAGCCTAAATTGGGTATGTCATTCCTTTTTTAAAAATAGTTTTTAAAAACTATGTATATACATACATGTCTATATACTCATACATACATACAGTTTTAAAATGTTATATTTGAACCTTATATAATGGAATTATACTGTGTGTGTATTCTTTTGTGATTTGCTTTTTCACCCAATACTGTGTTTTTATAACACATCTAGGTTGCAGTGTGTAGCTATAGTCAGTCATTTTTATATAGAATAGTGTTTATTCTGTTGTCTGGAAACACCATAGTGTGTATATTTATTTTACTGTTGATGGATATTTGTTCTGGGTTTTTTTTTCTGTTAAAAATAATACTATTAAAATTAAAAATACTAAAAAAATACTATTTTATATGTGTGTAAAAGTTTCTCTAGAATATTTATCTAGAAGTGCGACCACTAGTTTGTACAGTAAATACATAGTCAAGCGTACCAGATAGTGGCAAACTTTTGAAAAGTAGTTGTATCAATTTTCCTTCCCACCAGGAGTGGATGAGTGTTGCTATTGCTCTGTGCCCTTGCCAACACTTGGTATTGCCCAGCTTTAAAAACAAATTTTTTAATGTTTTATTTATTTTTGAGAGAGAGAGACAGAGACAGAGAGCAAGCAAGGGAAGGGCAGAGAGAGGGAGACTCGGAATCTGAAGCAGGCTCCAGGCTCCGAGCTATTAGCACAGAGCCGGACTTGGGGCTCGAACCCACGAACCGCAAGATCATGACCTGAACCAGAGTTGGTAGCTTGACCGACTGAGCCACCCTGGTGTCCCAGTATTGCCCAACTTTTGAATTTTAGCCAACCTGGTAGCGGCGAAATTAATTTGTAGTAATTTGCATTTTCCTGGTTGACATGAAACTGAGTATCTTTTCATTTGTGCATGTTCTTCAGTAAAATTCCTACTCAGTTATTTTGTAAATCTTTCAGGTATGTTGTCTTTTTTTTTTTTTTAATTGATTCCTAGCAATTCTTTATTATATTCTGGATGTTAACTTTTGTTACAGTTATGTAAGTTGCAAGTCAACAGTGTTTCCTTTTCTGTTCTGCAAATCTAGGCACCTAAGGAGAGATGCCTTGAGCAAATTTGGCAATTGAAAGCCACTGGCCTAGGCTCCTGTGCCAGACAGTATAGCACAGGGGCCATGTGGTTCTGCACAGGGCAGGCCCTGGAACTTTAAGTGAGTTGCATCTTAGTTACTGACTACTTCTGACCTGTGGTGCTTGCCTTTGCAGGTGGAACAGGAGGATTTTGTAATGGAAGGGCATGGCAAGACTCCACCTCCTGGTGAAGAAAGCAAACAGTGAGTCACAGTTTATTTAAAAAGGGTCCTATTACAGATCTTCAGAAGCACTTTGGTTAAACACACTGAGAGCGTGTTTGCAGAGGATGTATATGTTGGGCACATTGTGGAGCTCACCAGTTGCTTTGGTGGCTATTAATGCATAGTTTCTATTTATAGACAGACTAACTGGAGGGACAAGAAAGTTGGCTTTGTAGATTTTCACACTTGACTAATCAAAATTTGTGTTACACTTTAGCAAAGGCTTTAAGGCTCAGGATGTTCCAAATTGAACTAATTCAGTCTGGTTGATTTCCAAAGAAAGTTTAAGATGGTATATTCTTTTCTTAGCTATGTCCTTAGGAAGTACGCTAAATTAATAGACTGTCTTCCCTGCATTCCAAGTGTGAATTTATTTGAAATGTACTTCCTGAAATTCTATTCTATTTAGTTATTTATACTTCTGTTCTTTGTTTAAATAACAAATTGTTTCCCGAAAGGAACAGGAATATAAATAATATAACTTAGCCAACATTCTAAATTATTCAAGATCTCTCCCGACTTCTTGAAGAGTGATC
This sequence comes from Felis catus, assembly GCF_018350175.1. Classification (NCBI taxonomy): domain Eukaryota; kingdom Metazoa; phylum Chordata; class Mammalia; order Carnivora; family Felidae; genus Felis; species Felis catus. The sequence goes on from NC_058374.1 coordinate 133,430,165, forward strand.
AGTTTTAAATCTGAAATTGGGAGTCCTCGGGTAGCTTTTTGGTGACAGGGAATAGATTTTTTTTTTCCTCCCTCTGCCACAGAACTTGAAAAATTGTGTTGCAGAGAAGACTGGTGTTTCATATGCCCTTTTAAAGGAAAAACAGTTAAGACTGCCTTGAAATACTGACATGACTACTATTTTTTATTCAGACAGTAGTCTCCTAAGTTGAATGGGATAGCAAGTGATTCGTGGAATTTACCGAAAATCTGTAGGGAGAAACGCCTCTCTCATCTTTTTTTTTTCTTCCTAGAAAATAGTTTAGTTTTGATCTGTCTTATGAAAAGTATGTCTCCGAAACCCTTAGGAATGAATTATGCAGAATATGTTATGCTGCCATGAGGCCAGGTTCATTAAAGGAGAATGTTTGTCTTGTATTTGTTGTGAATGGAAACCAGGATATTTTCACAGCTGGTTTAATTTGCTAACCAGGCAGTTTTAAAAATAGCTTACAATATAAATCCTAACTTTGCTGTGTTCTGTGAAATGCACTTATATTCTACATGGGCTCATGGAATCAGTTCATCTTTAGCAAAGTAGAATGCCAAACATCTAGTCCCAGTGAAATCACAGGAACATTTCAGATGCATCTCCCTGTCCTCTTGCCCACTCCCCCAGCCCCACCCTCTGGTCAGAGGTCTTACAATGTAAAAATCATAGTTCCTATTTGATGAGGGTGTTCTGTGCGCAAAGCACTTTGCTTAGATGCTGTGTATGTCCTCTCCATTCATTATAGTGTACCCTTTTACTCGGAGATCAGGGTAGGTAACTTATCCATGGGAATGCAGCTTGAAATGGAAGTTAGGATTTGAATCTGGATCTTTCTGACATTACAGTGTTTTATAATATCTCCCTGACCCAAATCCTCTGCCAGCCTTGGGAGCTGTGTTCCTGAAAAGTACCGTGGTTAGCAAAACTGTGCAGTTGTTAAGATCAAAGTCTCAGGGATAAGAGGGAGTTGGGGGAAATAATGAAAATGGCATTAAGCCTATTTTTGAAACACAGATGAAAGTTCTGTTCTCTAGAGGGTATCCATTTCCCAAACAAACCAGTCTTTATCTTTAAAAACCTGCTCCAGTAGCCCCTATCCTGTATCAACTTCTTTAGGTATTCAGGAAGCACTGCTGGGGCAGATTCTCCCACAAGTTTTATGTTATACAAACGGCACTTCTTTTAGAGAGCTTCAGACAGGCTGGTGGACTTGCGTTGTGTCCTTACCTTGTTTTGTTTTCTGAGTCTCATGGTGCCTTTTCACAGATGAATCCTGTTGTGTTTTGCTTCTGGTTTTTTTGTTTGTTTGTTTTGTTTTGTTTTGTTTATTTTTTTCCTGGTCCTGGTCTGCTGTCCTATATTGTAATGACTCTTCTCACTAGGCACTCCTCTCATAGACCTGTCTACCCCTTTGGTGGGAGTGGGTAGCAAAGGTGATGTGTTCATTTGTTTGAGGCAACAAAAATTAAAAGATATACATATGTGTGTATATATATGTGTATATATATATATATACACACATATATATACACACATATGTATATATATATATATGTGTATATATATATATATATATATACATACACACACACACACACACACACACACACACACACACACACACACACACATTGCATCTTAGAAGTGTAGTTGGCAGAGGATGATAAACTCCTGGACAGTAGGATCAAGGAACTGAATACTACATTCTAGATCCTGGAAGTGTACACATTGCTGAATGACTTATGAAATTCCGACTTATTCTTTTATTTTTTAAATTATAAAAATAATACAGTTGGCTCTTGAACAACATGGGTTTGAAATGTGCAAGTCCATTTATACATGGAATTTTTTTAAGTTTATTTATTTTTAGTAATCTCTACGCCCAGCATGGGGCTTGACCCCAAGATCAAGAGCCACACGCTCCAAAACTGAGCCAGACAAATACGGTACCATGCTGTAAATGTACTTTCTCTTCCTTATGATTTTAAAACATTTTCTTCACTAAATTCCTGAAACCAGTATTACACTAAATCTTAACTAACTAGAATTTAAATAAAAACTGGAAACAAAAATAAAATAAAACATGTTCTTTTCTCTAGCATACTTCATTGTAAGAAACCAGCATAGAATACATGTAACAGAAAAAATAGGTGTTAATTGACTGTTTATGTTATCAGTAAAGCTTCCAATCAACAGACTATTTGTAGTTATGTTTTGGGGGGTTAGAAATTATTCACAGATTTTCAGCCATGCTGGGGAGTCAGTGCCCCAAACCTCCATGTTGTTCAAGGGGCACCTGTACACGATTGTCATGAAACATTCAAATGGTAAATGTAGACACAGAAATAAAACTGAGACTCTCCTTTTACCTTTCTTCCCCTCCTGATCTTTGTAAATATTTTCTGTATATTTTATTTATTTATTTATCCATTTGTTTATTTGTTTGTTTATTTACTTTGAGAGAGACAGTGCAAGTGGGGGAGGAGCAGAGAGAGAGGAAGAATCCGAAGCAGGCTCTGCACTGTCAGCGTAGAGCCTGATGTGGGGCCCAAACTCACAAAACTACAAGATAATGACCTGAGCCAAAATCAAGAGTTGGATGCTTAACTGACTGAGCCCCCCAGGTGCCCCTGTTTTCTGTATATTTTAAAACAACAACTAAATAGGGATATTTTTTTCCCCAACATAATTCTTCTGTGACTTGCTTTTATAATTTGCCATCTTTCACAGTCTACTTCATGCTCTTAATGCAGAATGTTCTGTTGAATGGATGGACTATAATCATTCTTCTCTAATTAGATGATTTGGTGGTCTCTAGTTTGATTACTACAAAGAATACTTTATTGAACATCTTTATTTTTATATCTTTATTCACAGATATATTTCTGTAGAATTTCTAGAGATGGAGCTGTTGGTTCACGGGATGTATTTTTAAAAATATTTTTAAATATATTTAAAAAATTTTTAATGTTTATTTATATTTGAGAGAGAGAACTAGTGGGAGAGGGGCAGAGAGAGACAGAAACAGAATCCGAAGGAGGCTCCAGGCTCTGAGCTGTCAGCACAGAGCCCGATGCGGGGCTGGAACTCACAAGCCATGAGATCATGACCCGAGCTGAAGTTGGACGCCCAACCGACTGAGCCACCCAGGCGCCCCCACGGGATGTACTTTTTTTACATGGAGGTAGTTGCTATCAAATTGCCTTCTGAGAAAGCACTACCCATGATCCTTTCCATCAACAGTGCATGAGAATGCCCATTTCTTCTCCCCTTTGATGACAAAAAAATTTTTAGCCTTAAATTTTTGTCACTCTTGTATTTTATTATATATATATATATATATTTTTTTTCAAATAATCTCTACACCTAACATGGGGCTTGAACTCACAATCCTGAGATCATGAGTCGCATAATCCACTGACCGGGCCAGCCAGGCACCCCTAATATTTAATTGTTTTAATTTTTACTTTTCTGCTCACTAATGAGATGGAATATCTTTTGTTAGTTTATCGGCTGTAGATTTTTCAATTTTATATATCACTTATTTGCATATTAGACCCATGTTTCTATTGGATTATTTGTTTTGATAGTTTTGTAAGAACCCTTTATATATTTTTAAATTATTATTATTATTATTATTATTAATATTAATATTATTATTAATTTTAGAGAAATAAAGTACAAGCAGGGGAGAAGAAGAGATGGAGAGAGAGAGGGAGAGAAAGAGAGAATCTTAAGTAGGCTCCACTCTCAGTGCAGAGCCTGATGTGGGGTCAGTCCCACAATCCTGGGATCATGACCTGAGCCAAAATCAGGAGTCACATACTCAACCAACTGAGCCACCCCAGCACCCCTGTAGGAGTCTTTTATAAAATATAGATATTAACTTTGTCTTTTGAGGTGTTTTAAATGTTTTGTCCCATTCCTTTTAACGTTGGGGTATCTTTCATACGAATAAATTTAAAAACATTTTTATGTGGTAAAATCAATTAGCCTGTTATAGCTTCTGTATTTTGTGTTTGCTTAGAGAAGTTGTCCCTACCCTAATGTAATAAATAAAATACCTTAGTTTTCCTGCCTTTTTTCTTTTTACCCCTACACCTTTGATTGAACTGGTATGCATTTTTGTGTATGATGTGAGGCAGAGATCTAAGTTAATTTTTTTCCAAATTGATTTCCAAAATGGCTCTCATTCATTGGTCTCAGTTTGTATGAATAGCCTATTTCACTTATGGAAGGCAGATGAAACACGGGGATAATATGACCCTCAAGGTCGTAAGAGCAAATTCTTACAAGGACTAGGACTAAAACTATTTTTATTAGCTGATCTACGCCACTTTCTTTGTTTCATCGTGTAACATTTTTACCGTAGATTCTAGAAGTTTTGAAAACATCATTTTATTTCCATGATGTTTATTTCAACGGAACTAAGTTCTGTTAATAGGCAGATTAGGATAGCTATGCATGTAGAAAGCCGTCTTGAAAAATAATTGACTTTTGATATTGAGAAGTATCTGTGCTAAACTTAATGTTTGGATCAGTTGTGCTGAATTCTGATGTATGTGTGAGTAACATTTAGTAGAGTGTATAGCTTTAAACACTGTGTATGTGTGTGTGTATATATATATATATGTATAGTTTCAATATTGTTGCTTTTAATGAGGTTTATTAACTATTAGTATATCTAATATAATCATTTTCTGAGAATATTTACTTTACAAGCTACTGTAACAAATCAGACAAGCTAAGTTTATTGGCATATAATTACTACATTAAACTCACACAGCATTAATCACATAATGTGTTTAACACAGGGGTAAATATAAAACTATAATGGCTTTTCAAAAAGCAGCATAAGCAGATACTTGCTCGTAGATTGTGTTTGACTATGGTTATTGAAAGCTCATTTCATATGAAATGTTTCCACCCAAGACAGGCTCTTGATTTGGTTTTATTTACGAGACAAGTGATAGTCTAGATGTTTGTAGGCAGATTATTTGTGGTAAATTATCAGTTTTGGTGTACAGTTGACCTTGGAACAGCACAGAAGTTAGGGGCACTGGCCCTCACGCAGTAAAAATTCCCCACATAAGTCTTGACTCCCCCCAAATTTAACTATTTATAACGTACTGTTGACTAGAATCCTTACCGATAACATAAACAATCAATTAATACCTATTTTGTATGTCATATATTTTATAAAAACTGTATTCTTACAATAAAAGAAGTTAGAGAAAAGACAATGTTTTAAAATTGTAAGGAAGAGAAAGTACATTTACAGCACCATACTGTACTTAGTGAAAACAATCTGCATTTAAGGGGACCTGCACAATTCAAACCTGTGGGGGGGGGGGGCAGCTGTATTAATGAGTTTGACCTCCTTTTTCATTTCTTTTTTTTTTTTAATTTTTTTTTCAACGTTTATTTATTTTTTGGGGGACAGAGAGAGACAGAGCATGAACGGGGGAGGGGCAGAGAGAGAGGGAGACACAGAATCGGAAACAGGCTCCAAGCCATCAGCCCAGAGCCTGACGCGGGGCTCGAACTCACGGACCGCGAGATCGTGACCTGGCTGAAGTCGGACGCTTTTCATTTCTTTATTAAAATCTAGTTTACACACAAGTCTAAACTTTGAATCTCCATGCTCAAATTGACTCGTATTCTCAAAAGATATTTGTCTTTAACATGCTGTATGCAATGATTCAACTTTTCTGGTACATTTTTGTTGATTAAATTTTCTTACAACTTTTGGTTCATTTTATGAAATTTCAGCATTAGAAATAAATCTCTCCGGGCACCTGGGTGGCTCAGTCAGCTAAGCATCCCACTTCTGCTCAGGTCATGATCTCACGGTTTGTGGGTTCAAGCCTTGCATTGGGCTCTCTGCTGTCAGCGCAGAGCCGCTTTGGATTCTCTGTCCCTCCCCTGCTTGCTCTCTCTTTCCCTCTCAAAACGAAATAAACATTTTAAAAAATAAATAAAAACAGATCTCTCAAAGCAGGATCTCAAAGACACAGTTGGACACTCGTGTTCACTGCAGCATTATTCACAGCAGCTAAGCAGTGGAGCAGCCTACATGTCCACTGACAGATGAACGGATACAGGAAATGTGGGATGTACATACAACGGAATATTATGAAGCCTTCAAAAAGAAGGAAATCCTGTCACATGCTACAATATAGATGAATTTGAAGGGCATTATGCTTAGCAAAATAAGCTAATCAGCAAAGAACAAATACTATATGACTCAGCTTAACTTGAAGTCATCTAATGTGAAAATCATAAAAACAGAACATAGAGAAGTGATGATTGCCAAGGGCCAGGGAGAGGGAAGAGAGGGAATTAGTGTTCAATGGGTATAGAGTTTCAGTTCTAGAAGATAAAAAAGGTCTGGAGATCCGTTGCAAAATGATAAGAATATGCTTAAAATTCCACTGAGCTTTACAGTTAAAAATGATTCAGATGGTAAGTTTAATGTTATGTGTTTTTTACCACAGTAAAAAAAAAAAGTTAGCAATCAAATTTAAATGTAGTTTATTTTTTTTTATAAAAGAGAAAGCTTATATGCCTTTTAAAAACATTTATTTATTTTTGAGAGAGGGAGAGAGCACAAGCGAGTGGGGGAGGGGCAGAGGGAGAAAGAGAGAGAATCCCAAGCAGGCTCCGCGCTGTCAGCACAGAGCCTGACACAGGGCTCAATCCCATGAACCATGGAATCATGACCTGAGCCAAAACCAAGAGTCAGATGCTTAACTGATTGAGCCAACTGGGCACCCCTAAATGTACTTTAAATGCAAAAGACAGCCTGGATTTCAAAGACTTAATACCCAAAAAAAAGAATGTAAAATTAATAATATCGATTTTATGTTGAGATAATAATCTTTTATATATGTTGTATTAAATAAAGCATACATATTAAATTTAAATCTCATTTTATAATGTGTTATATAGACAGCATCCCCTTTTTAGGGATTGTTGGTAGAATTAATTATATCAATTCCTATATTTCAGCTCTCTTGGGGTGCCTTTTTTTTTGATTTCTCTTTTTCAAGGGAAAATCTGCTCAGAGCTTGCATGGGAGGCCTATATGGAAATCAAAGTGTTGAAGACAGTTTTATATTGATTTGGAGAGAAGAATGTGATTTATGGACTCAACATTGCTCTTTATACTCTTCTGTGGTGTAATACGACTTTGTGCTGGAGGTGCTGTTTTTTAAATGTCTTAACTCCAATATCGTGATTAAATTCTCTTCTTCCTAATTACATTCTTCCCAACTTAAATGTCTAGTTATAAAATACCCTTTTAATTTTTCTGAATTATTAATTATACAGACCTTTCATTAAGTCTAACAGCTTGTCCTTACCTTATCTTTATTTCTGCTCCTACTCTGACTCATTAACTTACAGCTCCGTCTTCCTCAGAATCATCTCATACTGCGGTGCAACTTTATTCTCCCTCAGTTTATTCTCCCCCAGTCTCTATACTAAGAGTAGGGCGTTCCTTGTTTTATATTTAGCCACCAAATTTAACACTAATTTCTTTGGGAACCATTCTTCTGAGTTCTTTTAAAAAAAAATAGGCAGCTCTATAGTATTTCCTAAAAACAAAACAAAGAAGAAGAAGAAGAAGAAGAAGAAGAAGAAGAAGAAGAAGAAGAAAAAAAAAATATTTCCAAGTCACTTATTTTATACATAATTATCTTCACAATACAAACCTTGGTATTTGGCCATTAGGAAAGAGGGGTGTTGTTGTGTTGTTTTGTTTTTTTAACATTTTCTGTATTCTACCATGAGTTTTTCACCAGTGTGTTTTCTTTAAACCACTGAAATATGTACATGTTGAAATAAATGTACTAAGAAGTACCAAATTGAACTCTGTAAACTTAGTCATTACACAGCAGTAAGCTGGACATCAGAAGAATAGTTGGGTTTCTATATAATCTTTTTAATTATTTTGAAGAGAAAGGAAATGAGTTTTATTTTCAAGTTAATTGGTATTTTGAAAATGCCACAAAGTGGTTCAATAGATGATAGTTATGCTCATGGAATTTTTGCTGCTGGGAATTTTAGCATAACCGTAAACATTTTGTACTAGGTCTTTGGGAAACTGTCACTTGCTAATAAATTTTGTAATTTGCATTGGAGTTACTTAAAAAATTAATTCTCAGGGCGCCTGGGTGGCTCAGTCAGTTACACGTCTGACTCTTGGATTTGGCTTGGGTCATGTGGGCTCTGCGCTGGTAGTGTGTATCCTGCTTGGGATTCTCTGTCTCTCCCTCTCTCTGCCCTTCCCTTGTTTGCACGCACTCTCTCTCTCTCTCAAAATAAATAAACGTAAAAAAACATTAGTTCTCTCAAAAAATTGCCTTCCCTCCCCAGTCTCAGAATCATACATAATAAATTCTGAATTATATCTTATGAGGTTTCTCTTTGGTGTCTGGGCCGTGGATTAATTACAATAGGGGTAACTTCAGGAATTATGTGTTTCATAGTTGAAAATGACTTCAAACTCTGAGGGCTGCTACTACTTACAGGTTCATGTGATGACTTTAACCAACAGTGCATAGGGTAGATCATGCAGCTCTTAGAAAACTGCGGTTAAGTTAATAATAGTCTTAAATCTGTAGCTTCTATTTTGCTTATGGACAAATAACTGACTTTATGAAAAAACATTACTCAAAAGGCAGGATGTATTTGTCCAGTTCCTTGAAATTGGTGTTTTAAGGCCTCGTTTTGGAGATGTTATTGTCATGAAGTTGTAAAATGTTTTCAAATTTTTAAATAGTGTGATGTAAATACAGGTGAAGAAATAACACATTCAGCTGCAAGAATCTCCAGGGGTGTCATGAAGAGAAGCTAGTGTTTATTTCTCCCCCAAATGTTCTGATCACTAGGCGGTGTGGATACAAGTTCTGCCCTGAGCACTCTGCCTGGGTTCCCTTCCTGCCCGCTGTGTCTGTGGGCTGAAGTTTGGGCTGAAGTAGAGGTGAATTGAATGGCAGAGAGGAGGCACAACATGATGATGGCAGGCAGTGAAACGTCAGGTTAAGGCTTTTTGCTAAATCTTCAGCTCTGCAAGGATAGAGACTTTTGTCATCTTGGTCACTGCCAGTGGCACATACAAAATGTCAATAAATATAAATATATAAATATGTTGAATGAATGAAAATGTCTGAGTGTTAAGAAACCCTCCCTGGTCTACACACTCACTTTGAAACTCTGAGGTGGAGCTATTAAAAATCCTAACCCCAGAATATTTTTTATAAGTAGAAGAAAAGTGAATTGCTAGTATATCATGTTTGACTTTATATTCAGTGCTTTTTTTTTTTAAGTTTGTGTTTGTTTTTTTTTTTTTTTTTGGAAAGGGAGAGAAAGAGAGAGAGAGAGAGAGAAAGAAGGCATGTGCAAGTAGGAGAGAGAGAGAGAGAGAGAGAGAGAGAGAGAGAGAATCCCAAGCAGGCTCAGCACTGTCAGTGAGGGGCCCGGCTGAGGGCTCAAATTCATGAACCATGAGATCACAACCAGAGCTGAAATCAGAGTCAGGCGCTTAACTGACTGAGCCATGCAGGTGCCCCTGTTTTCAATGCTTTCTTGAGGGTATTCCAACAGACCTGATTTTATCACTATTCTTTAGGTGTCTCTATCTATGAGACAGTTGTTGGTTATTGTTTATTTGGCAGAAGATGCCTTTTTCCTTGTTTCTGAGGTCCTCCATAAGATGCTTTAGCCTACTTATGCATATTGTTTCTATCGTTTAAAGGTCCTTGGGCACCTGGCTGGCTCAGTCAGTAGAGCATGTGACTCTTGATCTCGGGGTCATGAGTTTAAGCCCCACATTGGTCACAGAGCTTACTTTAAAAAAACAAACTAGGGGCCCCTGGGTGGCTTAGTCGGTTTTGTGTCCAGTTCCTTGGCTTGGCTCAGATCACGATCTCACAGTAAGTGAGTTTGTGCCCTACATGGGGTTCTGTGTTGACAGTGCAGAGCCTGCTAGGGATTCATTCATTCTCTCTGTCTCTCTCCACCCCCGCAAAATAAATAAATGGAAAGTTTTTTTTTAAATAACTTAAAAAAAAATTTTTTTTTAACGTTTATTTGTTTTTGAGACAGAGAGAGACAGAGGATGAATGGGGGAGGGTCAGAGAAAGAGGGATCAGAATCCGAAACAGGCTCCAGGCTCTGAGCTGTCAGCACAGAGCCCGACGCAGGGCTCGATCGAACTCATGGACTGCGAGATCATGACCTGAGCCGAAGTCGGCCGCCCAACCGACTGAGCCACCCAGGTGCCCCAAATGGAAAGTTTTTAATAATCAATCAGTTAGTCAATGAGAGGGTCTTTCTACCCCTGTCCAGTGGCTCCCTGTAAGGCTTCCATGCACAGCTCACTTCCTTCTCCATTAGATGCTTCTGTTGAGGCAGAGACCCTTCTTTCTGACCAGGAGCGAATCTAGGTTTTTGGGAATGCTCTTTAAGGAAAAGAGAGTTAATTCAAATATGAGTTGTACAAAAGTGAACATTTATTTACAATGAGGAAAGAAAACCACACACACAAAAAAATGGCGACTTTTAAGAAGTGGACAAATAGAAAATTCAGAAAAATAGCACTAGCATTTGTATTCACTACTTAACACATCACTGTGAAACTTTTTTCTCTACGTTTTTTGGGTGCATAGTCTTTTTTGCCCCTTTATGTTACAATGGTTCTGTGATATTTTCTAGAAAGAGACTAGAAAGATAATTCATTGTTTGTTATAGCATGGTTGACCACAGTAGGGTTTTTCATAATGACGAATCAACAAAGTTCCTTTCATCCTCACAACTTGTTATTAGTAACATTATATACATTTTTGAGATTGTTATCAACTTTGGGGAAATCTCTATCAAGTATCCTTTATATTGTAAGGCTTCACTTTTTCTTGTACATTGGCTACCCTGTAATACTCTGAATTGACACATTTACATCATGATATGATCTGGCCCTGCACACTTCTGTCATGATACAGAGTAAGTTGGCCCAGTGTCATCTTTGTATGCTAGGATAGTTAACAGTAATTCGACCATACACAGAAGTGCTAAGAACCACGTGAATATATTCCACTAAACCCAAAATGGATTTGTCTCTAGTATAACTTTCCCTTTATGGATCCCCCAAAGGCCTGCAGCCATGAGGGGAAAGCTGAGATGGAAAGAGACTGTGGTTTTAACAGTATGGGTTAAGAGTAATGAATGTATCTTGTCTTTGCACACTTTATAAAAAGTGTCATTAGAACAAAGTTGGACTAGTCACACTTCCTAATTTCAAAATATATTACAAAGCTACAGCAACCAAAACAATGCGATACTGGCATAAAGACAGGCAAATAGACAAATGGAATAGAATAGAAAGCCCAGAAATAAACACTCACATATAAGGTCAAATGATCTTTGACAAGGGTACCCAGACCACCCAATGGGGAATGAAGGAGAGTCTTTTCAACAAATGGTGTTGGGAACACTGGCTACCCACTTGCAGAAGAATTAGGATGGCTCTTTGTCTCACACACATATATAAAAATTAAATGAAAATGGATTAAAGACCTAAGCTTAAGACCTAAAACTATAAAACTGTTTGAAGAAAATACAGGAGAAAAGCTTTGTGACATTGGACTTGGCAGTGATTTCTTGGATGTGACACCGAAAGTCAGGCAAGGCAGACAGATGAGACTACATCAAATTTTTAAAATTTTGTGCATCAAAAGACCCAATCTATAGAGTGAAAAGGCACCCTACAGAATGGGAGAAAATATCTGCAAATCATATATCTGATAAGGGGTTACTATCCAGAATATGTAGAGAACTACAACTCAACAACAAAAAAAATTGTATAACCTGATTAAAAAATGGGCAAAGGGTTTGAATAGACATTTCTCCAAGAATATATAAATGGCCTATAAGCATATGAAAAGACACTCAACATCACTAATCATCAAAGAAGTGCAAATCAAAACCACAGTGAGATACCACTAGGATGACTACTATCAAAAAAACCCAGAAATCAAAACCCAGAAACAAAAACGCCAAAAACCCCAGAAAATAACAAGTGTTGGCAAAGAAATTGAAACCTTTGTGTACTGTTGGTGGGATTATAAAATAAGGTGACTATAGGGGCGCCTGGGTGGCGCAGTCGGTTAAGCGTCCGACTTCAGCCAGGTCACGATCTCGCGGTCCGTGAGTTCGAGCCCCGCGTCGGGCTCTGGGCTGATGGCTCAGAGCCTGGAGCCTGTTTCCGATTCTGTGTCTCCCTCTCTCTCTGCCCCTCCCCCGTTCATGCTCTGTCTCTCTCTGTCCCCCAAAAAATAAATAAACGTTGAAAAAAAAATTTAAAAAATAAAATAAAATAAGGTGACTACTGTGGAAGACAATACAGAGATTCCTTAAAAAATAAAAACTAGAGCTACCATATGAGCCAGGAATCCCCCTTCTGGGTATGTATCCAAAAGAATTGAGATGTTTGCATATGCATATTAATAGAGAAATAGCCAAGAGGTGAAAGCACCCCAAGTGTTCACTAGCGGCTGAATGGATAAACAAAAGATGGCATATACATACACTGGAATATTAGTCAGCCATGAAAAAAGAAGGAGATCCTATCATAATATATCAACATGGATGGACCTGGAGAATATTATGTTAAGTGAAACAAGCCAGTCACAAAAAGACAAATACAGGATGATTCCACTTAAAGGAGGTATCTAAAGTAGTCAAATTTATATAAATAGAAAATAAAATGGTGGTTACCGGGGGCTGGGGGGAGAGGAAAAAGAGGAGTTGTTTAGTGGGTATAGAATGTCAGATTTGCAAGATGAAATAGCTCTAAGTATCTGGAGATCTGTTTCACAACCATGTGAGTATACTTACCAGTACTGAACTGTACAACTGGTTAAGATGGTAAATGTTATGTTACGTGTATTTTACCACAATGAAAAGGAGGAGGAGGAGGAGGAGAAACACATTGCAGCAGAAAAAAAGCAGAGAGAGATCATTTGGGAACAGTGCTCAAATGGAGCTTTGGGAGAGCCCCGTGACAGTGAGGGGTCCTGCAGCTTAAGCTTCCTTAGCTTCATACTGACGCATCTGTTTTGACCATTCTGGTCCTGCCCTTCCTTTGAAGTACAGCTCCATTGATCTGTAGTGTCCATATTTTCTAACTCCTATGTCTCCTAGGCTGGAACTGTACAGTTAACAATTTATCTCACACTTTCTTGTTGACTATGCTGTGTACGTGTTTTATCTTCCAATTATAGGTTTTTAAGTGTTACGTTCTTCCGCACCCTGCAAATACTTAGGTTTGTAGTATTCATCCGTTTATTCCTTTGCTTATATGTTTGGTCCTTCATCCAACAAACATTCATTGAATTCCTCCTATGTACTAGATCCAGAAGTAAAAGCCACATTCTGATGCAGCGTTGGCTATTTTCACCTTCTGATTTTGTTGGGGTTAAGAATCCTGAAAAGCTTGGGGCACCTGGGTGGCTGGCTCAGTTGGTTAAGCATCCGACTTTGGCTCAGGTCACGATCTCTCAATTCGTGGGCTTGAGTCCTGTGTTGGGTTCTGTGCTGACAGCTCAGATCCTGGAGCCTGCTTCAGATTCTGTGTCTCCCTCTCTCTCTGCTCCTCCCCAGCTCGCACTCTGTCTCTCTCTCTCAAAAATAAATAAACAATAAAAAAAAAAAAAAGAATCCTGAAAAGCTTGGCTTTTCCGTTTATATCATTTCTTGTTAGCCTTTGTTGTTGCCATCATTTGACAGTACTGGAAGTTGATAAAACTTAGAAAAGTCTTTGCCTTTCTTGTGTTCTCTACATAGCAAATTCCTACTCATTCTTTAGACTGTGTTCAAAATCTCGTATCCCCTGTGAAATCTTTCCTGACTCTCCCAGAAGTTAGTTCTTTGTAATCCCATGGCATAACTATGTTATATCTCTGTTCTTTAATTATGGCACTTACCATGCTATATTTTAATTATGGATTTACCTGCCTCTGTCCTTCAGGGTGTTAGCAACCATTCTTTTTATCCCTCAGGGCCTGGCTGTAGCACAGTATGTAATACATAGCGGATGCTTTAAAAAAGGAGAGGGGAGGGGCGCCTGGGTGGCTCAGTTGTTTGAGCGTCCAACTTCAGTTCGGGTCATCATCTCGCTGTTCCCTAGTTTGAGCCCCACATGGGACTCTGTGCTGACAGCTTGGGGCCTGGAGCCTGTTTCGGATTCTGTGTGTGTGTCTCTCTCTCCCTCTCCCTCTCTCTGCCCCTCCCCCACTCTGTCCTTCTTTCTCAAGGGTAAATATTAAAAAAAAAAAAAGAAAAGAAAAGAAAAGAAAAAAAGGTTCTTGACTGCATGAATGAATGATGGGTCCAGAATTTGGAGTCTTATTCTTGAAAGAGTTGATTGGCCTTACTGGATTTCATGGTCACAAATTTCATTCTTAACAACAACCATTTATCTTATGACAATTACTTGTACCTTTTAAATATAGTGCATACTTTTCTCCACCTCTCCTACCTCAGCTGGTCCCTTCTTGGTCCTCTATACTATATTCTCTATATACAAGCCAGGATGAGTTTTCTAAACATAAATCTGATTCTGTCTCTCCTAAAGTGATGGTGGTAAGACCTCTGAAGCCTTGAAATGCATACTTAGGGAGGTTTTGGAGACTTTGCCCCTCTTTGTAGGAAACCTATTAAAAGGCACCCACATTCCATATTAAACATGTGGTTTTATTTATTTTTGCTATCACATGTTTACAGAATATTGATAATTTTGTTTCTGAAATTCTTTGGCTACAAATAACTGACTTAATTTGTAATTTCCTAAGATTTTTTAATAGCTAACATTTTTAGAAATTTTTACAAAGTGAGAATTATTTTCAAATGTAATGAAAATGTTATAAATACTAAATTTAACAGTGAATGAAAATCCTGTGTTTTTATGTTTTTGAGGACATTTAAGCATTTATTAATTTTTATGATTATAGTTTTCTTTTTGTGTCTTTGACTTATAAATATATTTTTGCAGGTCCTAACCATTTGCCTAGGCCCCTGAGAAGCTGGTAGGTAGAGAATGAGTCATGGATAAAATTGTGCAGTTCAGCCTCCTGTTTTAACATTCTTCTGTGGCTTTGAAGTGCCTGGGTGGCTCAATGGTTAAGTGCCCAACTTTGGCTCAGGTCATGATCTCACAGTCTGTGAGTTCAAGCCCCAAGTCTGGCTCTTTGCTGACAGCTCAGAGCCTGGAGCCTGCTTCGGATTCTGTGTGTCCCTCTCTCTCTGCACCTCCCTTGCTGTCTCTCTCTCTCAAAAATAAATAAGGATTAAAATTCTTCTGTGACTTTCCACTATTCCTCTTTTTTTTTTTTTTTAAATGCTTTTTTATTTTTGAGAGCACATGAGTGGGGTAGGGGCAAGAGAGAGAGAGAGACAGAAGATCTGAAGTGGGCTCTGTGCTGACAGCAAGGAGCTCGATGTGGGGCTGGAACTCATGAACTGTGAGGTTCGACCTGAGCCAAAGTCGGACGCTCAACTGACTGAGCCACCCAGATACCCCAGCTTTCCACGATTCTTAAAATACTGTGGCCTGAAAGACTCAGTATGATCTAGCCCTTCCTACCTCCCCAAGTTTATCTTACACCTCTCTTGCCTGCTCACCTTTCCTAGCCTCCTGGTCATCCCTCTTGTTCTTTTAAAAACTCAAGGGGTGGGGCACCTGAGTGGTTCAGTCAGTTGAGGGTCCCACTCTTGGTTTCTGTCCCATTCTTGGTTTCAGCTCAGGTTATAATATCAGAGTTTCATGGGTTTGAGCCCCGAGTCTGGCTCTGTGCTGCCAGCGGAAAGCCTGCTTGGGATTCTCTCTCTCTCTGTCTCTCTGTCTCTCTCTCTTGCTCTCTCTCACTCTCGCTCTCTCTCGCCCCTCCCCTCCCCACACTGCCTCTGTCTCTCTCAAAATAAATAAATAAACTTAATTTTTTTTTTTTTTAAACTCAAAGGATTGCTTTTTAACTGAGCTTAAATGTGCTGCCTGAGATAAGCCTTCCCTAATCACCTTATCTAAAGTGAGCCTCCTTCAGGCATTCTGTATCCCATCAAACTCTGGATTTCCTTATCAGTGATATCCTTCTCCCATAAGGATGTTGGCTCCACATACTCAAGAACCTTTCTAGTTTGCCTTACTGACTCAACTAGCACATAGAAAGCATTTAGCACGTACTTGTTGAACACATGAAGTTATTTATGTTAATAGATTTTATAATTTAACCATCCTTGCCTTGTTGGTATAAATTTTACACGATCATAATGAACTATTCTCTTAAAACTGCTCAATTCTATTTGTTGATACTTTACTTAGGATTTTTATATTTGTCTCCACAAGTGAAGATTGGTCTATAGTTTTATTCTTGATATCGTCTCAGTCCAGATGGATTTCAAGAATAGGTTAGCCATATAGAAGAAATGAGGAAGCTTTCTCTTTTGTCTCCATAAATTTGGAAATAGTAGGAATGACATAGACATTATCTGATAGAAGTTTGATAGAATTTGCCCAGAAAACCGTTTGTGTCTGATGTAGTTTTACTGGCTACTTCTTTGAATATTTTACAGATTTCTGCTGTGGGTTTTTATTGTTGTTTTCATAACTGTTTTTGAGTTGATTTTAGTAATTTCTGTTTTTCTTGACTGTCATGCGTTTTATTTTATCTTCAAGTTTATTGATGTCAAGTTATGTGTAATTCTCTCACAATTTAAAAACTATTCCTCAAATCTGTAATTATAATATCTTCTTTCTGAGCCCTAATGTTAATTTATGACCTCTCTCTTTTTCCTAAATTTGATCAGATTTTCTAAAGGATTACCTACCTATATATTTTAAAACAAAAAAGGTGTTTGTTTTCTTGATTCAGTCTACCCTTTTTTGACGATTGCTTTATGTTTATGCTTTTGCCATTGTTAATTTATTTTTGGTTTGTTACTTGTTTTCTAGATTGTTGAGTTAAAAGTTCAGTTCATTATTTTTTAATCTTGTTTCCTAAGAAAAATATTTTAGTACCGGGGTGCCTGGGTGGCTCAGTTGGTTAAGCATCTGACTCTTGATTTTGGCTCAAGTCATGATCTCAGTTTGTGAGTTCAAGCCCTGCGTTGGGGCTCTGCTGTGACAGTGTGGACCCTGCTTGGGATTCTCTCTCTCTGCCCCTCCCCCATGTGCGTGTGTGCTTTCTCTCTCAAAACAAATAAATTAATTAATTAATTAAAAAAAAATTTTTTTTTTTAGTATATAGTTACCAAAGGTACCAACTTTGAAAGAGAACATCCATTTGAGTATATAAGTTCTGGTATATTTGTTTAAAAAAAGTAATCTTTTTTATTACTTTGTATACTCATCTTGTAATAATATAATTTAAAAACACTGTTTTATGGTTAATATAAAAAAAGTACAATAAATATATCACAGAGTCCAAAATGTCTGGAAATACAATGAAAATAACATTTTTTAAATGTTTATTTATTTTTGAGAGCTCACAGACGCGTGTGCAGGTAGGGGAGAGGCAGAGAGAGAGAGGGACAAAGGATCCAAAGTGGGCCCCAGGCGGACAGCAGAAAGCCCAACTTAGGGCTCGAACCCGGGAACCACCAGATCAAGACCTGGGCTAAATTCGGATGCCTGACCGACTGAGCTACTCACGTGCCCCTGAAAATAACGTATTTATTTCAGTTGTTTCTTCAGTGAGCAAGTGGACTAATTGCTTTAAGGTTAGAGGTATCTCACAAAACAAAGCTGTCTAGAGGTTGAAGAAAACCTATTGATCGTATTATTTGAAAATAGAACTAATATTTCTAAATGTGTTCGTATTCTCTGGCTTTTTATGTAGCTTGCTTAACACTCACAAGGTAATATATATATATATATATATATATATATATATATATATATAAAATATTTTGTATTGGGGATTGGAGACTTAACAAAATTATAAAGACATTAAACAAGGGAGCATTACAAATGAAAACAAGGCAGCTATATGATCTCCATGCATTTTAACATGTTGAGCATGCTCCACGCAAGTAAGCTTTCCGTAACTCAGCTGGAAGGCATTGGAAGGATAAAAATAGACTAAATATTCAAAATTTCCATCCAAGGAGTTTCCTGCTTTTGCCTACATCTCAATTGTCTGTCTGGGTCCTGGCTCTTGCTCTACTTGGGGCTGCGCTAAGACAGTGGAAGCATTTACACCATAAATATTCAAGCTGCCACATTGTTGAGGCGTTGGCCTCCGCCTGCCCTAAAACAGCCCCTTTCCTGTTCTTCCATCGGAGTGGAAAAATCAAGGGAGGGAGGGAGGCTGTACAGGATGATAAACATGTGAGATTTAGGAAGGGTTCATAGGTTCCTTTTCGAGGAATGCCAGGCTTACAGAATCCATGGGTTCTCTGCTGGATGGCACATCAGATTACCCTTGGTCAGCCGCATTCATTTGGGAGACTCACACTGTGGAATCCCGCCTTTTTTGGTTTATAGAGATGATGGAGTCTGACAGGGTTTTGCCTGCTTTCTATCATTTATTTCCTAAGCCGTCCAACTCCTTAGAATAAATAGATGGAGGTGAGTTTCTGGAAACCATGTGACTTCCGTTCTTTATAGTTGGATGGCAGATTTCCTGCTGCCCAGCACTTCTGAATGGAAGTCCAAGTAATTCCTTCATTCGTTTATTCACCTACTATGTGGGGCCTCACACAGCAATGGAGGAAGATGTGGTGTTTGCCCTTATACACACTGGGGGAGATCAACCATAAGCAAATTCTCACGCAAATAATAAATCGCAGTTATGAGCAATGCTGTGAAGAAGGAATAAAGGATGTTACTGGAGTGTTGAACAGGAAAACCTGGTCTCGCCTGGAAGGGTCAAGAAAGCCTTCCTGGAGTAATGGATTACTTTTGAGATGGCAAGGATAAGATGAACAGAACTGCTAAAAAGAAAGAAGCCAAGTGCAGAGTTTTAGAGTTGAAAGGAACCGAAGATACCATCTAGTGATGTCCAGTCTTTACAGTCCCCGAATGAGAAAGGGCTCGGGAGGTAAAGGGATTTGCCTAACGAAACCTGTGCAGCCTGTTAGCCCCAGAGCTAGACACACAAACCCTGCGTGGATTTCTTCGGTGGGTGGGTGTAACAAGATGTATATAGCAAGGAGAAGGGACTTGGGGATTGGGGAAAGCAGGTAGGTGTTTAATTTCGTGCTTACTGCTATCAGCTGCAGAGCCGTTTCCTCAGGTGGGAGAGGGGATTAAAGAAGGCTGGAATCTGCCAGATCCTGGAGGAAGTCAGCTTGGTAGCCGCAGCATAGTTTTTATTGGGGGGGGGGGGGGAGTGTCAGATACACATGCACCAAAAACGATAAATGTGGGAAACTAACCCCTGTTCTGCTTCTGTCTAGCTGTGTGATTTGAGATAAGTCACTTAACTTCTCTGAATTGCCAGTCTCCGTTTCTACTTTGGTGTTTCCCTTTGGTCTTCTCCTGTGCATTTTAGGAACTTGCCGGAGATCAGTTGTGCCCTATATTTCACCTTAATCTTTAAAAACTAGTCTCTTGTTTGGCTGAAGCATTGTTTAAGCCCCCTTTTAAAGAGCAGTTTGCCAGCCCATGCTTGCCCAAACAGCCAAAGAACTGTAGCAAGCAAGTCAACCTCCAGGATCTGCAAGAATCGCTCGCAACTGAGCATATTTCTATAAACCAATAAAGGTTTTTCTATTTTGTTCATCTGTTACCCTTATGCTGTTGCCACTTTCACATTCAGTGCGTGTAGGCGGAGAGCAGGAGATAACAGCATTTCACAAATGAAAGTGAGTGGAAAAGGGCTGCTTTCCCTTTAAGGCAGTTCCATTCCCCAGCTCCCTCCCCTTTCCTGATTGACAGACCTACCCGAAGTCACATGATCCGCCTCTATTTGAAGGTCACAAAAAGCTGCTTCCTTTAGAGACAGAGGGGGAGAGAGAGAGCAAGAGGGAGAGTGAGTGAGAGAGTTAGTTCAAGCCAAAATGGCCGACAGAGTCTCTGCTGGTTTCTGAATATTTAAAATACAAAAAAACAGATAGACAAAAAGAAATCATTTTTTGGACCTTTTTTCATTTCCATTTCTACCTTGTATGCCTCAATTTGCTGGATTTAAGCACTGCTGCACTTTATGAGGTTGGTAAATATTTTCAATTTTTTTAAACCAATTGATTTATATGGATCTTGTCTAACCGTTTTCACTAGTGCTGTTGCAAATGGACATTTGTCTAGCATGGAGACTGGCTTCAGACATTTCGTGAATCTGTGTAAATCAGACCCGTGATGTACTTTTGGTTCGGCATTTTAGAAATGGAAAAGCCTTGGTAGAATATTAAATTTTGAAGTGATTTAATTGCACTTTTAATTTATATACAGATTTTCATCATCATTTCTGTGTTGCAAATCAATGAAACTACGAATAACTGGAAATTTGATATTTAGAAAGAGGTTTTTAAAAAACACAGACCTCTCCCTGCCCCCTTAAATCTGCTGCAAAAATTTGCATAAATATAAATGGGTTTGCATTCTTTCGGCTGCTAAGGCCGACAAAGGATCTGGGAGGGCAAGCACAACCATGGAAAGCCTTTTTTTTTTTTTTTTTCTTTAAAGCTAGGCCATCCTTCCTAGAGAGATGTAAAACCTAAAATAAGACCTGATACATTTTAAACATCAGGCTGGGGGCGAGTGAACACCAGGAGGTTTGGGGTTTGTAGATTCCCCTGCTTGAAAACCTCCCAAGCAATGTGTGGGTCACCCGTCTCTTCTCGGCGCGCGCTCATTTACACCGGGTCTCTGTGTGTGTTCTCAAATGTGCAGCCAGATGCGCTTTTATTTTGATCGTGGTTCGAACCAAGTGGTAGGACTATCTTGTAAACATGGTGTTTTAAAGATCTAAACAGCTATTCACCCCACCAGGAATGAATTCTTTATCAGTTTCTCCCTGTAGATTGGCCTTCTCCATTTCTCACGGGTTACAAATTTTTGTTTCATTTTGTACAGATGAACTGGGCTTTTCGGCACAAATTCAGCATCTGTGTGTGTGTGGTTGCCTGTTTGGGCCGTGTATCCATTGTCGAAGTGGACGTTTAGGGTCACGTAAATAGGTAGCTGTATGGATGTGTGTGTTCATTACCCCCGAAACTGTGCGGTGCCCTGAAGTTAAATTCCATTACTTCCAATACAGGATTCTAGAAAGCCTGGGAGCAGGGAGGAAAGAAAGCTGAAAACTTGCTTTCTCAGAGCCACCTCCCCCTATCATTGTAAGAGTGTGATGTAATGCTTCTCTCTCGTCTGGTGGGCTGAAAGGGTCGTAGTTTGTGATGTGGCGGGGAAATTGCCCCCACCCCCGAGTAAATCACCCCACCCCCTCAGCACATCCCTGGCTCTGAGAGGCCTTGTTTTCTTTTCTTTTTTCTTTTTTTTCCTAATTTGTATCCTCCTGATTTATGCGTGGCATACTGGCATGAGAAAGAGACTGTTCTTCTAAATCTGTTACAAAGTATAGTTTAGAAAGGTATTTAAAATATGCAAATGCCTGGAATTGTCATATCCCCATCATTAAATATGTAGACTTGGATTAAAGCTAATTAAGCATAAATGGAATAATTTTGATCAGAAGGGAGCAGTGTTGTTGTTTCCTTTTTAATTAATCTAATTATAAGATGCTTGCTGGGCCTGCAAGTGTTAAAAAAAAAAAATGGAAGAAATGCTGGCCCGTTTTGAAAATTTGACAGTCTGGAAGAGGGTGTATAGTGCTTTCAAAAGCTTTATTCAGTGTTCAAATGGATTGGCCCCTTGTGCTGAAAATGGCCTGTTTCTTTGGGCCAATTGTGTGTAGATGAAGGGACTTTCACGCTAATTTAACAAAAAGACTCTGCATTTGAATACATAAAGATAATTAAAGTTCTCTGTCTCTAAAGAGCAAGTATTTTTATTATTTTTCTAAAATTAATGTTGTTACATTAGTAGTGGGAATCCGTAGAGATATGACAGTTTAAAACCACTGTACGTTTTTTGGGAATATAAGTTCAGCTTTTGTGTAAAAGAGATTGGAAACATTACATTAAAGAGGTAGTCTGCAACAAATTTGTCTCTTTAAAAATTTTCTTACAGCTTGAATTTAAAGGAAAAGACCTAGAAATTACCATAGTGATAGGGAGTGTTGCCGTGTGGTGGGCCGAAGGAAAATTAGAGCTCTCATCATTGTTGGGTTTTTTTCTGAAAATGAAAGCACTTACTTGGGGCTTCACTCCTTAGGTGATCGATTTCACACCCATTTCCTAAGTTGGCCGTACAGAAGAGAAAAACCTAAGCTTTCCATGTTTTGTCATTAGCTTGTTTCCGTGGCCCGTGTAAACATGTGAATAGCAGGTTAATTCAGTTTGTGGAGCCGAGGAACCAAAAAAAGCAGGGTACCTACTCTCTCAGGCAAGAAGGAGGATGATAGAATGAACACGGACATAATGCCATCTGAGTGTCTGAAATGTTTTTAGAAATACTTCTCTCTCCTAGACAGGTTGGAAAGTGGGATAAATAAGACCTCGTTTCACGTATGTTAAGCGTTAGAGCTCTGGTGAGTTTCAGAAGCCCAGCTGCCATTTTGGATCTAAGTTCCTGCAGGGCCCAAAGTATGGTAATTCAGAAGCACATAAAAATGAGTACCAAGGGTGCCGATGGATAGTATTTAATTTGTGCCTTTTGTTGAAGTTTTTGTTTTCTGTCGATAGCGTGAAATGGAGCTTTAAAAACTTTAGAGATGTGGCTGATGTTATGAAGAGCAGAAACCAGGGATATCAGAACTTGCATGTTACGGTTTTTAAAAATGAGATGGCGTGTGCAGAGGAAGTTTCTTATCGGAGAAAATGAATATGATTCTTACTTAAGATGCCCCCTCCCCCAATCCATTTTTCCTTACACTGGGTCTACTTGTGATCCTATAGTAATGTCATTATTCACAGCTGCTCTGCCTCAGAAAGAAATGTCACAAAATCATTATTAAGATTTTACCGAAACATCACAAAAATGGATAGTGCTTATCTATGAGAAGTGGTGTCTTATTTTTCAACTGTTTCTCAGTCCTACCGTCTGGGTGCCAGAAAGGAAGCACCAGCATCTTTGGTATTTAGTGCAAGTTCAACTCTTGTACAGCTTTGAATGGCCGCTTGTCCTTCTCCATCACCACTAGGACCATCCTTTAAAAATAAACTTCTAAACATTGAAGCAAGTCTCCCAAGGCTTTTCCAGTTCTTCACCTCTACAAGAGACACTGCAAGAGTGATGTGTAGTCAGGAGGCCTCCAGCTTCCACAGAGCAGGCCCAGCAGATAACAGTAGTAGGAGGTGGGCCTCACCCTACCCATCTGCCCCATGACTGAACCGTTTTGGAGAAATTTAAATAAAAAAAAATTTTTTTTTAATGTTTACTTATTTTTGACAGAGAGAGAGAGACAGAGACAGAGACAGAGCATGAGCGGGGGAGGGTCAGAGAGAGACGAGACACAATCTGAAACAGGCTCCAGGCTCTGAGCTGTCAACACAGAACCCGACGAAGAGCTCGACACAGACCGCGAGATCATGACCTGAGCTGAAGTCGGACGCTCAACCGACTGAGCCACCCAGGCGCCCCTAAATTTTTTTTCAATGTTTATTTATTTTTGAGAGACAGAGTGCGAGTGGGGGAGGAGCAGAGAGGGAGGGAGACAGAATTTGAAGCAGGCTCCAGGTTCTCAGCTGTCAGAGCAGAGCCCGACGCGGGGCTCGAACTCACGGACCGTGAGATCGTGACCTGAGCCGAAGTCGGACGCTCAACCGACTGAGCCACCCAGGCGCCCCTAAATTTTTTTTCAATGTTTATTTATTTTTGAGAGACAGAGTGCGAGTGGGGGAGGAGCAGAGAGGGAGGGAGACAGAATTTGAAGCAGGCTCCAGGTTCTCAGCTGTCAGAGCAGAGCCCGACGCGGGGCTCGAACTCACGGACCACGAGATCGTGACCTGAGCTGAAGTCAGACTAAGTCACCCAGGTGCCCCTGGAGAAATTTTAATTTTTGTAACTTAGTGTACTCATTGTTCTTCTGCAGTTTATTTTTACTTTGTTTTAATGTTGTTTTTTTTTGAGAGAGAGAGAGAGAGAACCTGTGTGCAAGCATGTGGGGGAGGGGCAGAGAGAGAAGGAGACAGGATCCAGAGGGGGCTCTGCGTGCCAGCCCGATGTGGGTGTTGAACTCAGGAACTGTGAGATCATGACCTGAGCCTAAGTCGATGCTTAATCAACTGAGCCACCCAGGCGCCCCTCGTGTGCAGTTTAAACTGGACAAAGCCCTGAGGCAATACAGATGAATGTGCTTTGTTCCTACCCTCAAGAAGTACCAATCTAGCAAGGAAGATTCTCCGATAAAGAGGCCATCACAACTTGGTGCTAAGTGTGCAGTAGTTATAACAAGTACCTGCTATGGAAGTGTCCTGAGTACCTGCGTTAGGAGAGCCCTTCTTGAAAGAAGCCCCTTATTTTTAGTCATCATTTGGATATTAGATTTTCGTTAAGTGTAACATGTGATTTAAAGACGGGGTTTCTGACCGTCTTTGGTTGGGGAGGGGGCAGCACATGCTAATTGTTTCCTAGTACAGTATTGCTCATCAGTTTATACAAATTACCTTCTCTTACCCTCTTGTGGTTAAGACTGGTGGTGGAGTGGGCTGGGGTGAATTGAAGCCACTTGGCCTGAAAAGGGGTTTAACCCATGTCAGTGACATTTGAACATTTTCTTTTCTTCCTTCGTATGTTCATTCAGCAATCATTTATTATGCCCCGGTGTGTGTTGGGTGCTGTTGTAGGTGCTGGGGGACCTAAGAATTTGGTCGGCCATCTCCCTGAACAGCCACTTGGTTCGTGTGGAAATACTCAGCATCTGGTGACTGTCTAACCGATTGCTTTGGGTTAGGACTAGGACAGCACTGTAGTTCATGTCACCTCGTAGTCTCTTTGCTGAGAATCAGGAAACGAATGGTAATTTTTGCTTCTTGTTAGTTCCAGAGACTTCCATTGAAGGTTTGTCAAGATAGTCACTTTATACATGTTCGTTAGTCATGCAAAAGTGTCTCCTCAAAATTATTTTTTAAATGATCCCTGAGAACCTTGCAAGTTAAGTTGCCTCCCTGGTTACTCTATCACATCCCTCAGTTGAACCATTTTAATATCCCTTAATTGTGTCACTCAATGAAATTACATTATTTGTGTATGATGGTGCATCACTCCCCACAAAGCCTTCCGCTTTCATGAGAGCAGATTTTGTTTTGCTTGTTGCTCAGTCCCCGGCATCTAGAACTGGGCTAAGCAGGACTGAGTGTTCGATAAAATGTATTTGAGCTAGACTTGAGTCTGAGGTCACTAGGACCAGCTACGTGACCATAAGCCCCTGTTTCTTTGTGAGTAAAATGAGGATAAGATGCTGTTGTGAACCATAAAGGAAATGTTGTATGTAAGAGCTGGCACCTGGTCTCATTGCTTAGTAAGTATTTCCTTCCCCTGAGCTCTACCCCCCCTTTGTTAAATAAACCAGAAAGACTTACGGCCCCACAGATGCCTCCATTCTCTCTCATGGCTTGCAGGATCATGAAATGTGTGCACTGATTGCACTGAGCTTCATCCTGGATAAGGACAGGAGTAGCGCTGAGCCTTTTCTTTTTATTAAAGTCCCTACCTACATTCCTAGGGTCTGATGTCGTCTCTTCATGCTCTCCAGTTTCCTGCAGGCTCTGCCTCTGTGATGTATCCACATTTACTTGGCTGCTTTTCTTACATTCTGTGTTTTGCATCAAAAGGTTCTCAATAGTTTCAGATGAGTTGGTCCCAAATTTACAAGACAAGGGAGAAGATAAAATACAGTGTTTTTTCCTTCATTGTGATTATTCTGCGCCTACAGATATAAATTCCATATATTTAACTAAGCTATTTAATGGTTTTGATTCAAAAGACAGATAAAATAAAAACTTAGGCCAATTGCCCTTATACAATGCTGTCAATTAAATATAGATGTCATAGAAATGGCTTTTTCATTGATT
This sequence comes from Felis catus, assembly GCF_018350175.1. Classification (NCBI taxonomy): domain Eukaryota; kingdom Metazoa; phylum Chordata; class Mammalia; order Carnivora; family Felidae; genus Felis; species Felis catus. The sequence goes on from NC_058374.1 coordinate 133,456,325, forward strand.
TTGGCATTTTTTTTTAAACCCAGAAAATTATTATCTGTTTGCTCACTCATTCAACAAATAATTATTGAGTATCTAGTATATGCTGGATAGAAGTAGTGTGAAGATTTTTTTCCAGGTACCATTGCTGAAGTTAGAAAGAATATAAATGCAAGGAGGCTGGCCAGTGTGCAGCATGTTGGGCGATTACAAGAGAGGGACACCCAACCCAAATAGAAGGACTGGATGTGCAAAGGCCCTGAGGCAAGGGAGGACACTGGTGTACTCGGAGAATACTTGGACATGGTTGGAGTGTGATATACGTAAGGAAAGAGATGATCTGGAAAATAAGAAGTGAAGCTGTAAAGGTAAACACTGGCCTGATGCAGAAGGTCTGTAAACCATCTTTGGAAGTCTTTATCTAAACAGCAATTAAAGGGTCTCCAGCAGGAATGTTACCTGTTCAGACTGGATTTTTGAAGGATGAGTGTGGTTGCACTGTAGAAAATGGCTGGAGAGATGAGTTTAAGACTAGACAGTATTAAGGCATCCCAGGTAATGGTGGCCTGAACCTACAGCAGAGTTGGGAAGAAGGGGGTAAATCCAGAGATATTTAGGAAGAAGATTTCAGATGACCTGAACACATTTTCTGAGTATGAGAAGATGAGGGTTGGGGAAATTTAAGATGATGCCTCTGCCTCTGGCCTGGGCTACTAATGGGATGGTGGTATCATTTGCCGAGTGGGGGGTCCATTTAGATGGGAGACAGGTGTGGGGTTGAGATAATGAGTTCAGTTTTAGAGTTATTGAATTTTGAGACATCCAGATGAGAGTCTGAAACAATTAGATATCTGTCTGGAGACAAAGATCTGAGAATCATCAGTAGTCCAAGTCCTCCAACGTTTTCCTTTTTAAGTTGGTTTCTTTGGTAAGATGTCCAAAGATGGCAATGAGCAGTGCAAGATGCTGTTGGGTCTGTTACGGGGACACTATTTTGTAAAGAAGATAAGACCACATACTCCTATTACCATAATGGTTGCCATTAAAAATGCCAAAGGAATTTGAGGGAAGAGAAAGACTAATTTTAGTCGGGTTGATCATCAAACACTTTATGAGGACTGCGTAACCGAGCTGAGCCTTAAAGGTTGGCCAGAACTGGGGGCGCCTGGGTGGCTCAGTCGGTTAAGCATCCGACTTCAGCTCAGGTCATGATCTCACCGTTCTTGAGTTCAAGCCCCGTGTCGGGCTCTGTGCTGACAGCTCAGAGCTTGGAGCCTGTTTCAGATTCTGTGTCTCCCTCTCTGTCTCTGCTCCTCCCCAATCTTGAGTTCTCTCTCTCTCTCTCTCTCTCTCTCTCTCTCTCTCTCTCCCAAAAATAAATAAACATAAAATAAAAGTTGTTCAGAATTGTATAGAGGGCAGAGCAGTCTAGCTGGAGGATTGACGGGAGCCCAGAGGTGTACAGGGGAGATGAGATGCCTGCTCATAGTTTGGATTGCTAGTAGTTGGATGGCAGATAGAGGGGACTTGTTGAAAATATGATAGAAACATGATCAAAGTGGTTTTTGAGAATGCTAAATGGCAGTGGGGCAGGGGGCAGAGGCCGGGGGCGGCGGGGCCAGCGAGGGCGGTGTGTGATCTAGAGTCAGGCAGGCCAGTTGTGGTGAAAAGGGACTCTTAACAAAGGGTCTTCGAGGAGCACCTGGGTGGCTCATTCAGTTAAGCACCAGACTCTTGGTTTCGGCTCAGGTAATGATCTACCGGTTCGTGGGTTCAAGCCCCACATCAGGCTCTGTGCTGACAGTGCAGAGCCTGTTTGGGATTCATTCATTCTCTCTCTCTCTCTCTCTCTCTCTCTCTCTCTCTCTCTCTCTCTCAAAATAAACTATATATAAAAAAAAAGTGTCTGCCATAAGACTGTGGTGGTGAGGCTAGAAGAGGGACCAGGGACTCTGGGTTTTCAAGGTGAATGTTGGGAACCTTATACAGGAGTGAAGATGTAATCCAGGTCAGACATCCTGAGTTAAGTCGGTGGGACTTCCAGAGGCAGCTGTTTAGCAGGCAGCTGGCAGTGTGAAGCTGAAGCTTGAGAAAGAGGTCAGAGGTGGAGATCAAGAATTGGAAGTCATCCACACAGACATGACAGTTGAAGCTGAGAGACTGGATGAGCTCACCATGAAAGTACAGAGAATGGAAAAGAGAACTGAGAATAGGTCCTTGGGGACAGGAAGAGAAACAGGACCTGGGAAAGGACTGAAAGGCAGGTGATTGTGTAGGACAGTTCATAATAGTCGCTGAAGAGAAGGGAAGGGACTTCTCAATCTCAGATGTGGTCATCCAGAAGAACAGGATGTGGTTACTGCAGTGTTCCCAAACCTAGTGTTGGGACGTGTTACAGTGGGAAAAGTTTGGGAATCATTAGGTTACTCCAGCACCATCCAGTAGAAATGGAATGGGAGAGGCGCCTGGCTGGCTCAGTTGGTGGAGCATGCATGTGGCTCGTGATCTCAGGGTTGTGAGTTCGAGCCCCATATTGGGTATAGAGATTGCTTAAATAAATAAACTTAAAAAAAAAAAAAAAAGAAGAAATGGAATGTAAGCCATGTGTTTACATTTTCCAGGAGTCACATTAAAAAAGTAAAAGAGGGGGCGCCTGGGTGGCGCAGTCGGTTGAGCGTCCGACTTCAGCCAGGTCACGATCTCGCGGTCCGTGAGTTCGAGCCCCGCGTCAGGCTCTGGGCTGATGGCTCGGAGCCTGGAGCCTGTTTCCGATTCTGTGTCTCCCTCTCTCTCTGCCCCTCCCCCGTTCATGCTCTGTCTCTCTCTGTCCCAAAAATAAATAAACGTTAAAAAAAAAATTTTTTTTTTAAAAAGTAAAAGAAATAAGTGAAATTACTTTTAATAATGTATACTTTAACCCAGTATGTGCAAAGTATTAGCAGTTTGATGTGAAATCAGTTTTTAAATACTTAAATATTTAAATACTTAAAATTAGATGTTTGACATTCTTTTTGAAATCTGGTGTGTATTTTATACTCACAACACATTTCAGTGTGAATATGAAATTTTCACTAGAAATACTTGATCTGTATTGAGATTTCACAAGATTTACAGTTGAAAAAGTATATCCACATACCCAAGTTTTTCCAAACATAACAAAAGTTTTCCAGTAATGGAAATGAGTACCAACTTTAAATTTTAAATTAATTGAACTAAAATACAGTTGAAATTTCAGTTGCTAAGTGGCACCAGCCTCTTTACAGGTGCATACTGGCCATGTGTGACTACCGTATTGGACAGCACAGGGTTGTTCAAAGTAAATGGGTTCCCTTACAGCTAATACGCATTTTGAAAATAGCCAGGGCATCACAAAGCATTTCACAGGACTGGTGTTTCTTAGAACACATGTTGGACTCCGCTAATGGAATTTTTAGAATTGGAAGGGTCAAATCCTAAACTTTGAATGTGAGGAGATGAAGTGTTTACTTTTATGCAAGTGCACAGATTCCAAAATTTTTTTTTTAAGTTTATTTATTTATTTTGAGAGGGAGAGTGGGGGAGGGAATTCCAAGCAGGCTCCACGCTATCAGCGCAGAGCCTGACGCGGGGGCTCGATTTCACAAAGTTTGAGATCATGACCTGAGCCGAATTCAAGAGTCAGGTGCTTAACCAACTGAGCTACCCAGGCACCCGCAGATTCCAAAATTTAAAACAGGAATTTAAAAAATTGTTTTGGCTAAGGTCAGCAGGATGGTACCTTGGTAGAAGTTCTTTAACATACCAATTTGTGTCATATTTCAGAATTGCTAGGTGCAGAGGCTTACATTTACAAGCAGATACAGCGGGAGATACGGGAGCACTCCTGCCCCCTGTTTGACCTGGTTGAATTTGAAGTCTGTGAGTTGGTGGTGTTTCCAGACAGGGAGGTACGAAATTAAGATTTGAGTGTTCTTAGAAATTTTCAGTCAGTGGTCCCAGCCATCTAGCGTAGGTGGAGGTGTTTGAGGGTGGAAAAGGAGTGCCAAAGGGCTAATTATTTTGTGTGTGTATCTCACTTCTGTTTGGCGTTGCGCAGGCTGTTTGGCCTTAGATTGTTTTGTATTTCTTGCCATCCTGAGCTAGTACAATATTTATTTACTAAATAAGAGTGGTTTGTACAAAGCGGGTTCAAAGATTTTTACTTAATCATGTCATTGATTTAGGTTGCTTTGTAGTTACTAATTAGACCTTTTAAGTAACAACCAGTAAAGATAGAAATTCTCGTGAACTGTAGTTGGAACCAAAGCTTGTCCACACTGGAGAGTAAGCAGTGGTTTTCGGTTGCGCACTGTTTTATTTCAGCAGACATAGGGGAGCGAGCTTTTCTGTGAAGTGCCCTGTAAGGGTTTGAGACATCAGCTATTCCATGAGGTCCCATGTTTCGTTTTGTTTTTAATCAGTATGGAAATTAATCCCTTACTTTTCTGTTTTTCCTTTAGGAGTGCATTTTGGTTATCCATGTCTGCCTTTGTAAAAGCCAGACTGAATAGTGGTGGGCTTAAAATAATGCCCTTTAATGCTGTCGTGAGGACAGAGACGTAGCAGGAGACCCTGCTCCCTCCTTCCCAGGAGCCCAGAGCCCCGTCTTTTACCTCTTGGTGCCATTGTTTCTTTTGCTCCTTTGCTTACAGAAAATAATTGCTATTCTTTTTATGCCAAGAAGTTCCTATTTATAAGCCGAAGTTAGACAGATAATTGGGTAGCTTGGAACAGTGGCTTTCAAACTTTTTGATTGGCTCTACAGTAAGAAATGCAATTTACTTGGAGGCCCTGTACATATGTGGATGTATGCACTGAAGCAGAAGTATTTACTTTCTGGCACTATGTGTAATGTGTTCTGATACAGTCTTCTGAAGTCTGTTTTGTTAAAAACAAACAAACAACAAACCCCCAAACCAAAAAAGCTGATCCTGACTCACTAAATTGATTTAATGATCCACTGAGGGTTGTGTTGCTGAGGTTTGAAGACGTTTTAGGGAAGTTCCACCCCTGGAACACCATATTCCAGGATCTGATCCCCAGTTTTGTTGGTCTTGAGAATCAAATGTATCAGTCCAGTCGGTTATCATACCAACCACATTCATAAGCGATTTTTTAAATATTAATTTGTTATTTCAGTGTGTGGAGATGGATATTTTTGATGACCAGGATGTTGTCCTCCCTGTGCAGAGCATTCCATTCAGATCAAAAAGGAATTGACCATCCGTATTGAAGAATGGTTTTCCTCTAGATTTTAGAGAAACTTAAGTAGAAAGCATCCTTTTACCAGATTATGTATGCTCTTGGAAAAACCCCACAGAAAACACTGGCGGATTCGACTTGGAGGAGGGGGTGCTTCCCTGCCCCCTCTGAGCCAGGTTTCATAAAGCTGTATGTCTGCTATTAACACATTCTGTTTTCACACACATTGTAATACATTTGATAAGTTCCGCATTTCCCCCTGTTTGTTGGGGCAACTAATAGGCTTGCCTGGAAAAAAAAAAATTCCTTTCCTGATTCAAACTGAATTAAACTGGTCTTTGCTCACTACTGGACTTAGAGTCTTTAAGATGCTAATGTGCCTTGGGAATCTTAAGTGATGCATATATATAAAATCATAAAGTACCAGGTTTGTTTTTTTCAGGCACAGTTTGGGGAAATGCATCGTTAGCTTTCTGTTTTGGTTATTGCTTTCTAGAACTACATCCTAGTCACACAAGCTAGATTTGGCCCAAGTCCCTTCAGACACTCTCACATGGTGGTTCCCAGACTTGGGTTCCAGGAAACTGTAACATTGTAAAAGCAGTATTGGGATCCAGCATGAGTTACCAGTTTTAAATTTGCCAGGTAAAGGCATTTTTTAAAAACTCCTCACTTATTACCATAATTTCAAAGAAAGAAAACATTTTAACAAACAGAATGGAAGGTCTCAGAATAAGAGACATCTCATTAAGTTGAATATAGCTTTATGAAAACCATTACATAGGCAATATAGATCAGCACAGGTACTAAAGTTCAGCGTTTGGGAACCACATCCTAATTATAGACCATCTCTTAGCATGTATTACAATTAACTGTGTACTTCCTGGTTTTTATTAGCCTCACTCATAGGAATAAACCTTACTTCAAGTTCTGGAACTACCTTCCTTCGTTCTTATTTACTGGCTACAGTGGTGATGATTTCATTGACTCATACTTTTAAAAAAAAATTACTTTGTTCCCTCTGCAGATACTGTAAGCAAGTAACCATTCTACTTTAATGTAAGAAAAAAAGAAAAAACAAACCAATTCCATTAGGTGCTGAGCAGTTGTGGAATCTAGAGTAATCAAAACCTATAGCAAAGTGTATCTGATTTAATGAAATATATAGTCATGGTGATTATGTAAAAGTGGCAGGTGGATCACAGAACTAAATAATACTACTTATGGGGGCACCGGGGTGACTCAGTCAGTTGAGCGTTGGACTCTTGATTTCGGCTCATGTCACGGTCTCACAGTTCGTGGGATTGAGTCCCATGTTGGGCTTCATGCTGACAGCGCAGAGCCTGCTTAAGATTCATATTCCCTCTCCCTCTCCCTCTCTCCCTCCCTCTGTCTCTTTCACTCACTCATTCTCTCTCAATAAAGAAACTTAAAAAAAAATACTAGTTATGTACGTTTTTGCTAGCCTGTATTGGCTCTTTATGAGTAATGAATAATAGCCATGGCAGATTTTATAAAATTATGTACATTTTTATGTCTGCCATCCCACCTGCACACTTTAAATGACCAAGACCTTAAATCTGGCAGCCCCACATCAAGTGTCCCCTCTGTCTTTCTTCTGCCAGAGAAAGTGCTTCTTAGATGCACTTTACTCTGTAATCAAGGAGGGCAAGGCCAGCAGCTCCCTGACCTGCCTGGCAGTGATAATGCTATCAGCTGGTTGTGGGCGTGGCGGCCCCAGCAAGGGCTTCGCCTCTTCAGCCTGGAGGCGGCCTGGGCCGGGATAAGGGTAGCAGTGGAGGGTGTTTGGGAACAGTAACATGTAGGGTAGACTTGAGTTTGAGCAGGATATTCTTCAGGTTCCCTGTACTTGGAAGAGTTTATTATCTAAGTGTTTGTGTATCAGACGCTGTATAGTGCTTGGGAATACACAGATAAAAAAGACCTAACTTATCTTTGGGACTCAACCAGTGAGGCTGCCTGTAATAAAGATAAAAGCATGATGCCAAGGACCCCTAGAGGATGGGAAGAGAGGCCTAGGGCACTGGGGAAGTCTCCACCAAAGAGGGAACTTTTGAGCTGTGTCTTAAAGGGAATTAGGAACTGCTTGGTGATAGGGATAGTGGGTAAATCAGGGGTGCCATAAGTGTAGTGGTTAAGAACTTGGGTCCTGCAGTCCAGATAGCTGTGTGGTTAGATCTGCCCAGTGTCGGGCAAGTATTATCTGTATGCCCGCGCTTTCTCACTGGTAAAATGAGGAATAATAATAATAGCACCTACCTCAAGGAAAGGTCACGGGGATTAAATGAGAAGACATTTAATGTCTTAGCATATTGCTTGAGGTCAGTGTTAGCTTCTGTTTTCATTGGTTTTATTGTTAGCATTTCAGACTGAGGAAAGAACATACACAAAGGCAAGGAGTTAGGGGCACGTGGGTGGCTCAATCAGTTAAGCGTTCGACTTTGATCTCTGATGTCGGGCTCAGGTCATGATCTCAGGGTTTGAGCCCCACCTCAGGCTCTGTGATGACAGCTGGGAGCCTGCTTGGGATTCTCTCTCTGCCCCTCCCCTGCTGTCTCTCTCTCTCTCTCTCTCTCTCTCTCTCTCTCTCTCTCTCTCTCTCTCTCAAAATAAATAAAGCTTAAAAAAAAAAAAGACAAGGAGTTAGGAACTGGGCGAGTGTGGGAGATGGTGATATATTAGCAGAACTAAGGGCAGGCTGTCTAGGCAAAAGTGGAAGTGTTTGTTGGCCTTTGACTATTCTAAGAAATTTGGATTTCATCTTATAGAAGGCAGTTAAAAAAATCAACTTGCTTCACTTGATCTCCACGTTGAGGATCTGATGGAGGGGGAGAGATTGTGGCCAAAGTAAGAGGAGTGCTCACCACAGTACATGTAGTTAACCATCTGTCACCATACAGCTTTATTAGAATGCTATCGACTATATTCTTCATGCTGTGCATTACATTCCCATGACTGACTGACTTTATAACTGGAAATTAAGGCAGTGACAGTAAAGATGGGAAGACCAGATTTGGGGGACATTTCTGGAAGTGTAATCCATTGGATATGATGCAAAAACGAGTTGTGTGTAAGCCCCCGGCTGGGTGAACGAGTAATGCCAGGAGTTGGCATGGACGTTTCAGTGGGTAGAGGAGGGGTTTTGGGTATGTACTAGGGTGAGGATGGGACCTGAGAGGCTGTGGTTTTGCTTTGGACATATTTTAGGTGTTTGCTGGGCAGGTGGAAATAAGGGTCTGGAGCTCAACAGAGAAGTTTCCCAGATGTCAATTTACATATAGAGATGGTCATTAGGTCATGAGAGTGACAGTGCTCCCTCAGCAAATGGCCAGAGGAGTGGGATGAAAACAGGAAAAAGGGTGGTGCAGAAGAAACCCAGACAGGAAAGAGTTTAGGGAAGTGAAGGATAGTCATCAGGGGGTCAGTTGAGATAAACCCTGAGTTTGAGTAGTTAGATTGGCCTGGAGTTGCTCAGTGCGTCAGGTTCAGGGCTCCATTGAGCCCAGCAGCCCCAGCACATTGTCATTCTGTTTGCCCCTGATGTCACATTGGGAAGTCTCCCCATGGGTTTGGGGATCTTCTTCTGTCAATACAATGAGCAGCTGTGGGTCAGGCACTAGTTGTACTCACCTCTATAACCCAGTACCTGACATACAGTGAGCCTGCAGAGGACTTTTTTTACTTTTAATTAAAATATAATTGACATACAAGGTTGCATTAGTTCTGGGCGTACAAGGTAGTGATTTGACAATTCCATACATTATGCCGTGCTGTACATGACATCCCCATGACTTACGTACTTTACAACTGGAAGTTTGTACTTCTTAGTCCTCTTTCACCTATTTCCTATTTTACCATTCCCCTAACCCCCACCACTCTGGCAATCACCAGTTTGCTGTATTGATGATTCTGGTTGGTTTGTTTTCTTTTTTAGATTCCACATATGAGTAACATTCTGTAGATTTGGGTATTTGTCTTTCTCTGTCTTATTTCATTTAGCATAATACCCTCTAGGTCCATCCATGTCATAAATGATAAGATCTCCCTCTTTTTTTTTTTTTTTTTTTTTTTAAGTAATCTCTGTACCCAACATGAGGCTCAAACTTATAACCCTGAGATCAAGAGTTGCATGCTCTACCAACTGAGCCAGCCAAGTGCCCCAAGATTCATTCTTTTTTTTTTTTTTTTTTTTTTTATAGCTGAGTAATATTCTACTTTGTATAAATACTATGTCTTCTTTATCCATTCATCTGTCCATGGACATTTAGGTTGCTTCCATATCTTGGTTATTGTAAATAATGCAGTAAACATAGGGATGCATATGTATGTTTTCAAATTAGTGTTTTTTGTTTTCTTTGGGTTAAATACCCAGTAGTGAAATTACTGGATTGTAGAGTACTTCTATTTTTAATTTTTTGAGGAACCCCCATACCGTTTTCCACAGTGGTTGCACCAGTTTACATTCCCAGCAGTGTCCCCAGGGTTCCCTTTTCTCCACATCCTTGCCAACACTTGTTATTACTTGTTTTTTGATACTATCCTTTCTGACTAATATAAGGTGATAACTTGTGGTTTTGATTTGCATCTCCCTGACGATGAGTGATGTTGAGCATTTTTTCATGTGTCTGTTGGCCATCTGAATATCTTCTTTGGAGAAATGTCTATTCAGATCCTTTGCCCATTTTTATTCAGATTATTTGGGTTTTTTGCTTTTCCGAGAGCATTTGCTGAATGAATACATGAATCAAGGATGACTTGGGTTAACTCAACAAATACGTATTGAGTGCTTTATTTATGTGTTTGTTTTAAGAGCTATGCTAGTCTCTAGGGATAAAACAGTGAACGAAATAGATAAAAAGCCCTATCCTTGTAGGGCTTACATTCTAAAGCATGAATCAGAAGGCTAAGGGAAAGGAGCAAGTAGAGAGATAACGATTGAAAGTGTAGGATGAGCTCTGTATCCTCACCATCCATGGACTGACCTTGGTACTCAGTAGGCATTTGATACGGTTAGTTGACTTGAACATGGGAGGGAGGGTCCGGGAAGAGAGGGTCCGGGGTGTGGGAAGAGATTTGCTGTATATGTGACAGGTTAGCCTTGGAGAGGGAAGAGTAAATTTGGAAATAGAAAGATTTGAGGGAGTTCCCCTGAGAGACATTGACCTCTGAATGGGAGTCACTCCTCTCTATAAAATAGAAGATGAAGTCTGAGCAGAAAAGGGAGCCTAATGAGCAATAAAATACTTGGAACAGTCTTCCCACCCCCACCTCCAAAGAAAAGGAAGAAAACGACCGGAAGAAACATCTACCAGCTCTCAGGGCTTAGCTGAGAGAGAAGAGCCTTCTTCATTTGTGATTGCAGTGATCTTTGGCCTTGCCGGCATTTTCCAGCAAGTCAAGGTGAAGAACACAGTTGGTTAGGGTTCGTCTGAGGCTGAGTGAGGACTAGCCTAGATAGGTAGTGTGAGATAACCGGAGGTGAAGTCTTCAGGAGAAATGCTGGCAAATGTTTGAGAGTTCAGGCTGAGTTGGGAGTAAGATAAAACTAGTGTGTGGCAAATGACTTGCAAGAATAGGGAAAGAGAGGGTCTGGGTTGGAGGAGGTGAGAACTTCTGTGTTAGAAAGGAAAGAGGGGTTCTTGGCTGGCTCAGGCCGTGGAGCACACAGCTCATGGTCTCGGAGTTGTAAGCTTGAGCCCTATGTTGGGTATAGAGATTATGTTAAAAAAATAACAATAACAGAAAGATAAAATTACTTGCTTTGTGTTTCCTGTAAGGAATGCCAGGCACACTGTTCTTAAGTGCTTTACATATGTTAATTCGTGAGTCTTCATGAAGACTTTTCAAGCTAAGCGCAGACAGGTTGAGTGTCTTGTCCAAGGTTACACAGGTAGGAAGTGGCCCAGGCAGCCTGCTGGCGCACTCTGTCCTACTGCCTGAGCAGGAGCCCAAGGCTCCTGCAATAGCTTCCTGAAGTTGCTGTGCCACCCCTTCCTTCGAGGAGATATAGGTGACATGGAAGGGTGCTGTGGACTGTTGCCTCCCTTTTTAAAAATAAGTATGTGTCTTTTAGGCAACAGTATATTTTATGTAGAACTCTGTTTTTTTCCACCTGCCTTCCTCATGCCCCAACATCCTTCAAGAGGAAACAAAGACTATTTCACAGTTAGAGAAGACTTTACAGTTCCTAGTTTGACCAACAGGACTGTGTTCTCTTCTTGGGGAGAGTCCCCTCCTGTTTCAGGTTACATAGGCTCCTCTGGGTAACCTGTTGGACTTGTGTTGGGTGAGGAATTTAGCCCCTGGCCCTGGGGTCTATGACCTGTCACTCAGAGTCTGGGTGCTATGCAAATCCAAGGGAGATGCTCTTCGACCTTTGCTTGGAGGCTATTAGGAAGCACAGAGGCTTTGCAAATGAAACACGTGGACCCCTTTATCCTTCTCTATGAAGGAGGGATTATTTGTGGAGGCAACAATGTGTTGGTGGTATCTTTTAATATCTGGCTTTGCTCTTGAGGCAGTTTGGAAGGAATTCCATTGTATCTTCCATTTCTTCAATGTAAACAAATTTTCAAGATTTTAAAAGAAATGACACACCAAAACCACCTAATTTTACATGCCAAAAGCATTTGATATTTCAAATACTGAATATACAGAGAAATAGATCATGTGGCATTATTTGCTGGCAATGTTTAGATTTCCCTCTGATCCTAGTGTTTTATGTTGAGGACATGTGTTTGAAATGTCTTATGTATTAGGACCTTTGTGGTTCTGCTTGGTTCCCTGCTGGGGAAGAGTATTTTTTTTTTTTTCTTTCTCTTTGTCTTTTTGGGTTTTTTTTTTCTGTTTAAAATTTTTTAATTTTAATTTTTTATTTTTTAGAGAGCATGAGCTGGGGATAGAGGGAGAGGTGCGGGGGCGAGGGGGGCGGGGAGAGAGACAGAGACAGAGAGCGAGAATCTTAAGCAGGCTCCGTCCTCAGCACAGAGCCTCACACAGGGCTAGATCTCACAACTAGGAGATCACGACCTGATTGGAAATCAAGAGTTGAATGCTTAACCAACTGAGCCACCCAGATATCCCATCTTTTTAATTTTTTGGGTTTTCGTTTTGGTTTGGTTTTTTAAAGTTTATTTATTTTTGAGAGAGAGCACATAAGCAGGGGGAGGGCAGAGAGAGAGGGAGACACAGAATTTGAAGCAGGCTCCAGGCTCCACATTGTCAGCACAGAGCATGAAGCAGGGCTTGAACCCAAGAACCGTGAGATCATGACCTGAGGCAGCCGAAGTCAGACACTTAACCAAATGAGCCCCCCAGGCACTCCTCTTTTTGTTTTTTTTTTTTCAAACACACTGCTAGGCTAGCCATAGTGCATCACATTATTGACACCTGTGGTGTTTAAAATTGCTTACCTCTAATGGATTTTTGATAACATCTTTTTTAAAAATTTTTTAAAACATTTAATCATTTTTGAGAGAGAGAGAGAGAGAGAGAGAGAGAGAGAGAGAGAGAGAGAGAGAGACCGTGAGTGGAGGAGGGGCAGAGCGAGAGGGAGACACAGAATCTGAAGCAGGCTCCAGGCTCTGAGCTGTCAGCACAGAGCCCAACATGGGGCTCGAACCCATGAACCGGAGATCATGACCTGAGCCAAAGTTGGATGCTTAAGCGACTGAGCCAGCCATGATCTTCTTTTATCAGGTAGTAAATCCTGGTATTTAGTCACTGGGACTTGACAGAGCTGGTTAGGCAAAAATCAGGTAACTCTCAGGCCAGGATTAATTGGGATCTCTAGGATTAGTTGGCACCTTTATTTGGAAGTCAAAATAGAAAATACAGACTATATTTATTTCTCATTTCTTTCCCCCATGAATACTGATACTATTCTCCTGAACAGGGGATAAATTGATTGCTCATTTTTAGGCCCTAGAACTCTTGCTGGTGATTTTTTCATGTTTCCCTTGTTTTGGTCAGGGGCAGTGATAGACACAGTTGAAGCTGGCAACTATGACCCATGTTCTTCTATAGGTTCTCTCTGAGGTTGTGTGTGACAGAATTGGAAAAGGCTGCTCTGAATGCTAACCATGTTTTTCTGTGAAGCTACGAGTGGGGTGGGGATGGAGGTCATGAACTCACATTCATGAAGTGCCTATTCTGTAGCCAGTACTTCCCATTGCCTTACTTAGTCCTCCTGACGACCGGATGTGGAGAGTTGTCTCCACCAGTTGGTAACTGGTCTGAGGCCACATAAACAAGGATGTTGGAGGAACTAGGGGCTGTAACTCCAGAATGTCTTCTCTTCCTAAGCCTTCAGAAATGCAGTGCAGACTAATTTGGTAATCGGGTAAATCCCTATTTTATAAAGTAGAATGTCTTAAATAAAATATGGACTCAAATGATGGGAACTGATAGCTTCATGGGGGTCCTCAGCCCTGTACCCATAGCAAGTAACGGAGGACAGTGAGGCAAGTACTGATGACACGCAGAGCGGGAGCTTTTAGGGGCAGTCCTGGGTGGCCACTGAAAGACATTTTGGTTTTGGTTTTGTTTTCTCTCTTTTTCTTTATTTATTGTGTATGTATGTATTAATTTAACCCTACACGTAGTTTAACATAAGGAAAACCTCCAACTTCATCTCCTCCCGGGCACTGTGAGGCCCCACCACCAACACCCACCCAGCTGGCTTGGTACACACCACTGCCCAGGTGGAGGGGGCAGCCATTGCTGTGCCAGCCTTCACCCAAGGAGATGAAGGCAAGGCAAGGCCAGGGGGTGGGGGTGGGGGGTCGGCTCGCATTTCTGAGCCCTGGCAACCCCACCATCCTCACCTGCTGGGGCTCCAGTTGAACTTGGGGATCACATCGGGGCTACCCTCAGGCCACACTAACTGTCCTGGTGATGTTCTATGATGAGCTAAAGGTTGCAGCCGGTTTTTAGTAGTGGAGAAAAGGCTGTTTCTTATAGAAAAATATGCCGAATTCAACTGCCCCCATGGCAAGAAGGGGGAAAAAAGCGTGTACACGCATCCATACGTATCTCACTCCATACCCGTGATAGATTCTTCCAAAGGAAGGCATTTTCTTTTTGAGCAGCATGATAGGTTAACTAAAAAGAGAAATCAGTGTGAAAGATTAAAACCTGATTTCAGATGATTCATTTAAAAAGGCGTGGGTGGTTCAGTCGATTGGGCATCTCTTGATTTCAGCTCAGGTCATGATCTCATGGTTCATGAGATCAAGCCCCGCATTGGATTCCTCTCCAGCAGTGTGGAGCCTGCTTGGGATTCTCTCTCTCCCTTTCTCTTGCCCCTCTCTTCCCCTGCGCATGCTCTCTCTCCCTCTCTCTCTCAAGATAAATAAATAAACTTTAAAAATAAAAGCCAAATTGGTTAATAAAGACATTTTAAAAAGCATTTTAACTTGATAAAGTTTAAGTAGTACTTCTTGAAGTGTAATCAAATAGAGGAGTTATCAAAGCCATAATGAAGAAAATAGAAATCATTTGCAATTAGACAATAATTAAAGGCAAGTACATGCCCACTGATTTTAAAGTGCTTGAAAACAATTAGTTTTCTTAAGTAGGTTAAACATCTGGGTTACAAGCTTGTTTACGCTATTAATTTACTTAACAAACCTGTTCTTCATAGGTGATGCAAAAGTGAACTTCAGCTTGGCTGTCTGAATTATAACAAGTTCCAATTTAATGGATACCATTTTTTTTAGATATATTTTTAAACATTTAATTTTTAAAGTATTTTTCTCTTTATCTTCTCCTTCCTGAACAATTCAGTCGTGAGGCCTATAGGTAGACAGAGAAGGTAGGTGGTGGCCTGGCCAAGGGTGTCACAGCCCAAGTAGGATGAAGAGGCCTACACATACAGGGAGACACTGGTATGTTGTATCAGAGCCAAAGAGAGGTGAGACAGGTACTCCAGTCACAGGACTGGAGTGGCAGCAGCACTGGGAGATTGATTAAATATGGAAAGATTGCTCAGATAGGTATGTTAAGGATAATGGGAGTGAGCAAGTCTGTCAGAGAAGAGAGTTACAGATACTGAAAGGGAGAAAACTAGCATAAACCCTGTGATATTAGATTGGAATCAGAATGTTAGTGTGAACTCATGGATTTTAAGAAGTACTAATAAATATAGAAATACTATAGATGTAAAATGCATGTCTATAAATACATGCATGCATACATACATTTCTTAGCTCTTTCCATAGAGAGGAGTTAGAGTGCCTGGGAGCAGCGGCATCCCAATAGCAGTGAGCACATCACGTGCCCAGATCTTGGCTTCTAAATACCATTTTCTACTAAAAGGAACCCCAGCTTCTTGAAGAATGGCTGATTATAGGATTAGAGCAGAAAAGTTCAAAGTGAACCTGGAGTATCTTACGCTTAAAAAGCAAAGATGTCTTCGTAGAGTGATGGAGACACTTCAAAAGGACCCAGAAGGCAGTTCGAAGGGGTTCCACTGGCCAAATTTGGGATAATTTGATTATCAGAATTTAAGATGTCAAAGTCATTGATTAAAACCTGTTAAATAAGAGGGGCACCTAGGTGGCTCAGTCGGTTAAGTGTCCAGCTCTTGATTTCGGCTCAGGTCATGACCTCTCAGTGTGTGAGATCCAGCCCCACATTGGGCTCTGCACTGACAAAGTGGAGCTTGCTTGGGATTCTCTCTGACCTTCTCCCATTCTCTCACTCTCACTGTCTCTCAAAATAAACATTATTTAAAAAAAAAAAAAAACTGTTGAAAAGAGAAAACTAAGGGTTCTCACACAATGTAACCTATGTATGGGCTTATAAATAAATTCAGAGTTCAAGGAATGGATAATTGAAAAGTACCTTCCCACAAAACACCCATTGAATACAAAAAGGAAAGAGAGTACAGTGGAGAGGCCTGGCATAGACTACCTTAAGCAAGTGATTTGAGTGAATCTCACCAAAATGGGACACGCTGAAATTGTGTCACATGATAGGACGCAGTGAGACTACAGCATCACTTCAGTGATGCTCAGGCCGAGGTGCATGACCTGAATCTAAACTCCGAGGAAACATCAAACACACCCAATTTGAGGGACATTCTACAAACTAAATAGCCTGCAATCATCTTCAAAAGTTTCAAAGCCATGCGAAGTCCAAGCAAAGACCATTTCAAACTGAGAGACACTAAAGGGACATGTCAACTAATGCCATGTTTCTTAACTGATCCTTTTGCTGTAAAGACCACTGCTGGGACAGGTGGCAAAACTGGAGCAGGGCCTGAAGATGAAATGATAGTAACAAATCAGTGCTAATTTTCTGATGTTGATAATTGTATGGCAGTTACATAGAAGAAATTTTTTTTAAAGAAAACTGTGTATTAAAGTATTTGGGATGATGAAACGTGAGACTGACAAAGAATTCTTTGTACCATATTTGCAACTTTTCTGGAAGTCTGAAATAATTTCAGAATTTAAAAAGAATTTAAAAAGTAATATTCTTGCCTAACATTTAAATCATGGTAAGTATATAAAATTACAGTTCCCCCATTTCTCATTTTAAGATCCCACCCCACCTGACCTCAGTCCTACTCCCTGGAGCTACCACTGTTAACAACTAATGCATATTCTTCTAGGTATTTTATTTATGTATGTGGATGTATATAGAATATATATTGGAGGTTACATTGATATTTATGATGTGCCAGGCACGCTGCATTCCTAGGAATTACAATGGTCAGCAATCAGAAGACACAGTCCTTAATTTAAATTAAACCTGCTTGGATTCTCTTTCTCCCTCTCTCTCTGCCCCTTCCCCCCCTCACAAAAAAAAAGTTGCCCTGAACATATTTTTGCATACTTAGCTTTGGAAACTTTAAAACATCCTTGGTTGCCTTTCTATTATAAAGTTTTGCTTTTAGCGGATTTGTAAGAGTGATGTAAAACACCACACAGCGGGGGACACATGTCTACAGGTCTTACTAAATACAGCTGGACCTTGAGCAATAACGGAATATGAAATATTGGTTTCATTCTAGATTTGTCTCTGCTCAAGTGTTGGTCTACTAACGTTTCTGTGTGGAAATTTGCCCGTGTTCAAATAATACAATATTTTTAAAAAGATTTTATTTTTAAGTAATCTCTGTACCCCACGTGGGGCTTGAACTCAACGACCCCAAGGTCACGAGTCGCACGCTCTACCGACAGAGCCAGCCAGGCGCCCATCAAATCATATAATTTTAGAATAGTTAGATGAGTTTTGCCTGAGTTTGGAAGGATCATTTAATGTAAATCACTAAGAAATGTCAAGTTACTTTTGTCTCAAGTAGTATAAGCCAAGAAAATCATGTATATGAGGCTTTGAAAATTTGCCTGATGGATTTTGAAAGTCAGAGAATTTGTACTTGTTCTAGTTTAGTTAAAGTCACTTAATTTGATGTTTATATTCCAATATACCCTGCTACAAATGCTGCTTTAAAAACCAAAGTAG
The DNA here is from genome assembly GCF_018350175.1 of Felis catus. Taxonomy (NCBI): domain Eukaryota; kingdom Metazoa; phylum Chordata; class Mammalia; order Carnivora; family Felidae; genus Felis; species Felis catus. The sequence goes on from NC_058374.1 coordinate 133,474,013, forward strand.
GCTTTTAAAACCTCCAAATGACTTTTTTTTTTTTCATTTTTGCCTCTGGCATATCTATTTTACAAATGACCAACTTTCTATTATAAGTTTTAACAAGAATATTTCCACTTGTTACCTTTCACATTTGAAAGAATCACATAACTTATTTTTAGGGGATTGTAATTGCAAATAGATTGTGATTTTTCTGCACTCAGTGAGGAAATGTAAATGAACCATTGCTACCTGTAAGTGTATATAAACTCATGTAGGATGAAAGATATGGTTAGAAATTGTGAAGCAGAGGGTGTCTGTCTTTCAAAAGGAGACCATCATTTTTAAAAATTTAACCTGGTTGTGGGGCACCTGGGTGGCTCAGTTGGTTAAGTGTCCCACTTCAGCTCAGGTCATGATCTTGCGGTCCATGAATTCAAACCCTGCGTCCGGCTCTGTGCTGACAGCTCAGAGCCTGGGGCCTGCTTCAGATTCTGTGTCTCCCTGTCTCTTTCCCTCCCCTGCTCATGCTCCCCTTCCTCTCTCTCTCTGTCTCCCTCAAAAATAAATAAACATTAAAAAAATTTTTAATAAAGTTCAATCTAATTTATGTATTGCTTCAAGATGGCGAATGACTTGTTTCTCAGTTTGCAGATGGGTAGCTCACACTGTTGGTTAGTCACCCTCATAGCTTTCTGAAGACCAAAATGTTTCCTCCACATCTCTGGCCCATAGGGACCTCAGGTTCTTGCAGATGTGTTGAAGGGGTGGGGCCCACGCATAGAAAGCCTACTGGAATAGGAATAGGCGTGGCCTGAGTAGAATATTGGAGGGGGGACATTGCAGGTGGGAGGTACTCTGCTTTTCTGATTATCCATCTGGGAGTTGGTACTGCTACATATCTCAAAAGTTATAGCCCCTCAGCGTTGCTTCCATCCTGTCTTCTACACTCCTGATGTCTTTTCTTGGTAGCCTTTCTTGCCCAGATTTTCACTGACATTTTGATTTAACATACTTTTGAATTTAGTGAGGAGGACATCAGGCCCATTCGTTGGCTGAGACTGATGAGGCCAAGGTGTGTGTGTGTGGAAGAGGCTTCAGTTTGGCATTAGCTTACTAGCAGGTTTCAAAAAATGGTGGCCACTGATTGTCAACCTGTCTTGTTAAGTGGAGAGAACTAATTATTGGTGTTTACTGTGTTGTTTAACAAACTTCACCGATAGCTCAGAACAAACCCCATTTTCAGTCCTGTGCTGTTGGTGCTTCCCAGCCAGGTGTCAGACAGTCTAGTGCATCACAAAGACTTCACATGTCACAACATGCCAGGTTATCCCCCCTGCCCAGGGTCTGCCTCACCCCCTTAATGGATTCCCATCAGGATTGCTTCTGGCTATATAAACCACCTTCCTCTATCAGTCCATCTTTGGATTGACCATCAATCCCATCTTTGCCCTTCCATCATAGAAATCAGCTTCATGAGAATACCCTTTGGTTCTACTTTGATCTCTTTCAGGTATGTCATAAGAATGCAGAAATCTACAAGTGTGCAGTGAAAGAGACAAAATTGGAAAGAGAGCCCAATAAATTCTTTAATGATTACTTTGATCAGTGCCACTCATGGAAAATCTTTACAGTTACAGTAAGTTCTGCATTTGAGGTGAACTTTTGAGACCTGGTATCTTCTTTATATAGCCTTAGGTTCAGCCGTCAGAACATTTTCATGTGGTGAGGCCTTCTGCTTCTGCGATTGTATGTTTTGTTTTCATTTCCTGCCACATGGCAGGTGCAGCCGAGAAGTGCCTCCAGAAACTGCTGAAAATTCTGGCCCCATCTTTCTGCAGGGTGCAGTGATCTAGAATCCAGAAGGGGTGTTAGTTGTGGGGTGGACCCTTACTTTGTCTCTTTTGCCCGTTATGATGTGTCTCTCTCTCCTTTCCATTTCTTCCTCAGTTTTCCTTCTTGCCCTCTTTCTAACCAAATAGCATTGCCTTCTTCAGCCCTCTACTACTCACCCCTACCATAAACAAAAGGGAAAGAAAGGAAAAGAAGAGAAATATTATAATACAAAATTTTGAGCAAAATGCATTAACTGTCTTTATATATTGCCACATCTCTTTAAGCTTTTAGGGACTGTGAACACCTAGTCTTTGTATTTTATAAGCCGTTGGTACTGTATTTTAGTCTCTGTGGGTTCTTGGTGGTTTAATTATGAGAAGGACATATGGGGCAGGATCTTCTTTTTTTTTTTTTTTAATTAATGTTTATTTATTTTTGAGACAGAGACTGAGCACGAACAGGGGAGGGCCAGAGAGAGAGGGAGACACAGAATCCGAAGCAGGCTCCAGGCTCCAGGCTGTCAGCACAGAGCCCGATGCGGGGCTCACGAACCGTGAGATCATGACCTGAGCCTAAGTCAGAGACTCAACTGACTGAGCCACCCAGGCGTGGGGCAGGATCTTCTAATGCAAATTTTGGTCCGTTCTGTGAAACCTGAGAGTCTGCTACTTATTCACAGACCATTAGGGTAAAGTGGGAACTCAGGTTCAATTCTTTTCCTCCTGGTTGAAGATGCTGTGGTCAGTGTCCAGGGGCAGTCATTCAGAATCACCTACTGCTGCTTTGGTTCCCAGGGGCTGGTGGAACCCGGGCAGTGTACATCTTGCTGGCTGTTGACCTGCCCTTCTGCTTCCTCTGTTCCACCGTATTCAGAAAAAGCCTCCAAGTGATTAGCTGGAGTAAATTGTATGTGTTGCAAAGCAGTTTGTGGAACTTGGGTTTTGTTGCTTGTGCCACTATTTGTAAGCATGATGTATCTCTGAATGAGAACTTGTGTAACCAACCCGGGGGCTACCTGGCCTCGTGGATGCTCTTTTGTGAGAATAATTGACTGCAGAGCAGCTGCAGAGCTGCCTGGGGCTATCAAGAAGCCCTGCTATACTTACACCAACCTGCTATTGTTCTCTCTCTGTGGCCACTGCCACTGCTTTTTTTTTTTTTTTTTAATAAGTTGCCAATTACTGGGGTTTTGTAGGGATGCCTACAGTTCACTGAATTGGGCATAGGAAAAAGGCCGTTGGTTTTTAATCTTTATTTTCTTTCATCCAGCGAAATTACTGATATTAAGGAGACCCTTGCAGTTATTATATTGAAAGTACTGATGCATTTTTATCTTACCAGTCAGCATTGTTCCACGTACCCATTTTGAAAACCGTATGCAGGCAAAGGGTACTTTGCCTCGCATACATTAATTTTGACGATGGTTTTAATTTCAGATGTATTCCACACATGTGATCTAATAGGCTGATCTGCTATTCCCAGCCACTCCGGAACCACCCCTGGAAGGTGCTGGGCCTGTTTTTTTCACTTGGTTGGCTTGTTCTCATAGGGAAAATTGTCAGTGTTTGTTGTGTTCAATGATATACGCCAAGTGCTTAGAAGAAGTTTAGTAAGTATTTGTAGCATCGTAGAACACAAAAATAATTAAATAAGTAGAGGTTCGTTCATAGATTATTTGTTAACTTAAGGTGAGATCATGTTTGTATTCATCAAAATTCAAAAGAATCCTTTGGTATTGACTAGAGGTCAAAAGATGACTGGTACTCTGAATATGATGATTCTGTGACTAATATATTAAGAAAGAATTTACACGCAAAGCAGTAATGTAATCACCGAAAGCACAAGATTAGTCAGATGTTGGTGTGCCCACAGAAGTAGTAATAACCATCAACCTAGAAGCTTTAGGGTCTGAGTGAGGTCCATTACTTGAAAGTGAGTCATTAATTTGAAAATTGACATTTAAACATTGAGAATATTTAAGTAATTGAGTAATTATCTGAAAATTACCATTGTAACAAACAGAAATAAGTAAATATCAGCTTTTGTGACACTCTTGGTTTACTATATGATTTAATTTTTTAAAAATATAATTATTAAAAGTGTTGGGTATTTATCTCCTAGAGAGTATTTTCTTCTAAATTAGAAAAGTAGTTTTGAATCCCTGAATGCAGTGTCAGTGCTATTTTGATTTGGAGAACCCGTGTGAATTTGGGCAGCCTAAGGGGATTTTGATTATTAGAAAATAGTTATTCTTCTTGGATTCTGAAGTTAAGGTGGATTTTACTGTTGTCATCTACCACAATACAAGGGGACAATACAATAGTACTTAAGAAGTTAGGCAGTGCGGGGTGCCTGGGTGGCTCAGTTGGTTAAGCGTCCAACTATTGATCTCTCCTCAGATCATGATCTCCTGGTTCGTGGGATCAAACCCCACATCAGGCTGTGTGCTGATAGCACGGAGCCTGCTTAACAGTCTCTCTCTCTCCCTCTCTGCCCCTCTCCCACTCACGCGCTCTCTCTCAAAATAAATAAACTTAAAAAAAAAAATTATGCAGTGGAGCCAAATACTGATTTTTATTTCCAGAGCCACCTCTTTGGGTCCTCAGCTGTTTCTTCACCTGTAGAATGAGGTTAATAGAATTTACCTCAGAGGCGTGAGGATTACATATTTAGGGCAGTGTCCAACACATAATGAGCACTAAAATAGTAGATTAATATCATTATTAAAACGTCTGACTTCTGTATGAGATGGTCAGTGAAGACGTTACTGGCCATGAATATATGACTAGGAACTGTTTCTAAAGATCAGCATTTCATCTTTTTTATGTTTAAGAGTAATAGTTGTTAGGGGTGCCTGGATGACTCAGTTGGTTAAGCGTCTGACTCTTGGTTTCGGCTCAGGTAATGGTCTTGCAGTTCGTGGATCGAACCCCACATTGGGATCTGCTCTGACAGTGTGGAGTCTTCTTGGGATTCTCTCTGCCCCTCCCCCTGCTTGTTCTTTCTCTCTCTCTGTCTCCGTCTCTCTCTTTCTCTCAAATAAAAAGAGAAGAAAAAAAAGAATCATAGTTGTTTTTGTTTTTTTAAGTATCATTAGAGTAGCAACAGAAAATGAAAGAATTTGGGGACTAAACCTAACAAGGCCTCCATGGGAGAAAATATTAGGAGACATTTAAATAAGACCTAAATAAGCATCGAGCTCTGTCATGACTTGGTAAGAAGGTTCAGTAATTTAAAGACGTGATTTCTGGGGCACCTAGAAATTTGGAAAGCTGGCTCAGTTGGAATATCATGTGAGTCTTGATCTTGGGGCCGTGAGTTCAAGCCCCACCCACGTTGGGTGGAGAGATTACTTAAAAATAAAAAAAACTTAAAAAAGGATGAAAATGTCATTTCTCCTCAAATTGGCATTTAAATTCAAAGCAATTCCAGTAAGAATCCCAGCTTTTCTTTCCTTTTTTTTAAGTGCCAATAATTTCTTCTGAAACTTGATAAGCTGATTTACAATTTATACGGAAGAGGGAAGGACAGAAATAGCAAGAGGACTTACCCTACCCTGATTTAACACAGAGCTGTAGAAGTAAGGCAGTGTTGTAAAACTGCATGGATAGATCGGGAGTGGAAAGCCTAGGTTCAGACCACATGTGTATGGAATCTGTGACAGCACCGGTCTTACCAATCAGTAGGGAAAGGTGGCAGTTGACACTGCAGGTTAGCAGAGGAAAGGATGGACTCTTAAACAAAAGGTGCTGGGACACTCCATGTGATTGGATTAGGGTACCACAACAGAATTCCACAGACTGGGTAACTTACAACATCAGAAATTTACACTCCCACATTCCTGGAGGCTGGGAGTCCGAAATCAAGGTGTTGGCAGAGTCAGGCTCTCTCTAGAAGGCAACAGGGAGAATCTTTACTTGTCTCTTCCTAGCTTCCAGTGTTTGCTGGCAATACTTGGGGTTTCTTGGCATGTAGCTGTAATGCTCCAATTTCTGCCTCCATTTTTACATGATCATTTTCCCTCTGTGTGTAAGGATCAAATCAGACACACTATATACAAAAATAAATACCAAATGGATTCATAGAAATATGGAAAGATTTAATACTTACAGAAACAAATATAGAATATTTATGATCTTGGGATGGGGATGTTTAAACATGATGCAAAAGCACAAATCATGAATGAAAATGTTGATGCATTCATATTTTTTATAATTAAGAACTTCATTAAATGACACTATAATGAAAGTGTCTACACTAAAGGGAAAATATTTTCAGTGCATAATATCAAGAAAGGATTTGTATCCAGAATTCATAAAGAACTCTTACAAATTGATAAGAAAAAGACCTAGTAGGAAAATAACATGAATTTCACAGCAGAAAAAAACCTAAATGGCCAATAAATGGGGGCGGGGGGGGTGCAACTTAATGAGTAATCAAGGAAATGCAAGTTAAACCACAATGAGATACCATTTTGTATTCCTCAAATTAGCAAAAATTAAAAGATTGGAAAATACCGTACCAAGAATTGGTGAGGTTATGGGGCAACAGGAATTGTTATACTCTTCTGGTGAGAGCATAAATTGTACTCATCACTTCGGAAAATAATGTAGCAATATGAGTGGAGGTGGAAAACATGGACAGTGTGACCCAGCAGTTCGAGTTGTCTTTAAGAACCTACGTCACTGAAGAACTCTTGTACATATGTTTGTAAAGGAGGCGGGTACCCGATGTTACAGCGACAATTGTGTGCCGTCATTCAAATTGGAAACCTGACTGTCCATCAAAAGAAAGATGCATAAATATGTTGTGGTACGTTAACAGTGGAACTCTGTACGGCATTTCCATGAATGAACTGTAACACAACATAAATTAATTTCAGGGACATAGTATTGAGTGAGAAAAGCAAGTCACAGAAGAATAAAATAGTATGAATCCATTTATAAAAATGCATAAAACAAAAAATAGATTGTTTAGGCTCTAAAGCATTTTGTGGTAAAGCTAGGGGTTGACAGGCCTTTAGTTGAGGGGTGGTTAACTCATGGGGTAGGAAGGGGTGGGGTCATAGAGGGATACAAGGAGCTCTGGGTACTGAGAAGGTTTCATTCTTTAACTGAGTGGTGGGTACATGGGTGTTCTTTTGTGTGCACTAAATATTTAACAATAAAAACTATTTAAAAATTATCCCCAGAAGTTTTATTGTTTTTAAGACTAGAAGAATAACAGAAATGTCAAGTCTTCATCCAAAAAGTAATTCAAGTACTAAATACTTATTTTTACATGTGTTTTGAATTCTTTGTAGATGAGGGATGCTTGAAACAGGGAGAAGGAAAAGGCAGGCCCAGGGATCTTTGTTTGTCCCATGACTTTGGCATTGGGAAAGCTTCTGCCACTGCAGACGTGACATTGTGTCCGAAGAGCTGGCTAAAGGGGGGTTTGGTGGCATGTGAAAGCATATTCACATGTTTAGCACAGCAGCAACATTCCCAGCTCCTTTTCATTTTCTTTTTTCTTGGCATGTAAGTAATTGAGCCAGATGGAAAAATGTTTCTTTCCCACATTAGGTTCTCTTTCAACGTGTCAGCCATTTAATGTTTCTGTCCCTAATCTCCTATTGATAAGACTTCAAAATGTGAGTAGCTGACTAAGAGAGCCCCAGTTTATTGTAGTCTGTGTTGATCGCAGCCTTCCTTTAGAACATTCACTTTCCCCCTAAGTTCTCGAGCACAGAGGCTTTAATGACATCTTACGCTGGCCCCTCTCTATCCAAATCATATACTTAATAGAGAGTAATAACAAAATAAAAAGACCCAGCTTTCCTTTCTTCCAGCCTGTTTGGACATGTAGCCATCTGGCTGGCAATAGAAACAGCCCAAACCTTCATCTTACCAAAACAATCTGGAAAATTCAGCATTAAACAAAAGACAAAGAATAAATTAAGAACTTGGGCTTGGGCATCGACAGACCTAGGTTTTAAGACTCAGCTCTGCCACTTACTATGTGTAAAACTTTGTAATTTACTTAAAGTCTCTGAACCTCAGTTTTCTCACTTTAAAATGGGAATGATAATAGAACCCAAGGCATAAAGGATTGAAAGACTAATGCATATAAAGTGCGTGTTTTGTCACTCTCGTTCTGGGCCTGGCCCTTATTTTCATATATAAAGCAGGGGCTAGATACTCCTCCCTGCTTCCTGTCTGCCTCTCGGGTTTCACAGGGCATGTCCTCCTTCCCTGCCCTTTAACTAGTTCTGTGAGCATGGGCAAATCACAGAAATCTTTGAAATGGTTTCTTCGACTATAAAGCAGAGATGACAGTACCCGTGTGACTGTTTTGCTGCACGGATCCGACAGTCAAGTGGGACAAGACCGCGGGCATAAAGACGCCCTGTCCTCCGTGACATACTGTGGGGACGTAGATACTGATCATTGTTCTCCCGAACTAACACCCAGCACTGTTCCCCACCCCCCACCCCTGCAAGCCCATTAATGTTGTTTGCTGAACATACAGAGTTTTATCTTTATAAAATAGCTTTGAAGATGTGTGTCTTGGACGGTCTTTGCTTAAAAGTGATAAGAGAGTTTGTGACTCCATCTTGCTTCCAGATTTACCGGGCACTACTAGCACTTTGGTCAAAATTATTTTCTCTGGCATTTGTCAGGCATTGCTTTCAGTGGTTAAAACAGGTAGATGAGTTGGACATTTCCTCAGTGTTCCTCTTTACTGCAGTTGAGGTGGTGTTAAAGTTGTAAATAAAGGCGAGGATTGGGAACTGTTGACATACTGTTGGTAACAAGCGTCCTTTTATATGCATCTGTCCTAGATGTTAACTCAATTAATTATAAGGAAGATGTCATGGTTTTATATGCCATGATTTGCTAAGATTTATATCATCCTCGGACCTGTCCTTTGCCATCCTCTCCTCACGCTCCCTGGAGAAACAGTACTCCTGGGACCGGGTATTCTACCTTGGCACTTGAAGACTGACTCCTGTTACGTCTCGACCTCTCCTCTGATATGTTTCCAAGCCCTTACTCAGCAGGTCTGTCTGGGCGCCTCAATGAGCACACGAGTTTTACCACATCCCAGGCCGAGCTCATTCCCTGCGTTGTGCCTCCCCCAGCCCCAGACCTCTCTGTTCTTCCTCCTGGGTGCTCCCCCTTGATTGACAACCCAGTCTTTACCAGTGACCCTAGTCTAGGAACCTGGAAATCATCTCAGACCACAGTTTCTAAACCTTGGAGCGGACACTTGACACTGGCTAATACTTTGTTTTGGGGGCCAGTCCCAGGCATTGTAGGGTGTTGAGTAGCATCCTTGGCCTGTACCCACTAGGTGCCAGTTGTACCCTGTGCCTTCAGTTGTGACAAGTAGGTTTTCCTCACGTTCACAGATGTCCCCTGATGGGCAAAAACATCTCCTTTGATAATGACTGTCTCACCCATTTCTTTTTCTCTTACCTTTCTCAGGTAGTCAGTCACCAAGCCCCCCCCCCCTTTTTTTTAACATTTATCTTTGAGAATTAGAGAGAGACAGAGCATGAGCATGGGAGGAGCAGAGAGAGAGGGAGACGCAGAATCCAAAGCAGGTTCCAGGCTCTGAACTGTCAGCACAGAGCCCGACATGGGGCTCGAACCCACGAACCGTGAGATCATGACCTGAGCTGAAGTCGGATGCTTAACCGACTGAGCCACCCAGGTGCCCCATCACCAAGCACTTTTGATACTTCTCTACGAGTATCTTTCTGAGATTTCATCTTTCCTCTTTATTCTCACTGTGCATGCCTTGGTTCAGGTGCATTTCTGGTGCCCAAACGATTTTAGTAGCACCACAAACACCACCTGTGTTGAGTACCTGACATTCATAAAGCAGCGTGCTTGGTGCTTTACGTGTGTCCTATGTAATCCTTACCACAAACTTATCGTGGGTCTGAGTTGCAGGCAGCCTACACCAAGCGCACACCTTTAAACCGATAGAGGGACGGACCGGCCTGTGTACTAGGAAGCCTGGGGCCCCACCCTTCTCTGTACGTCTAGGCTGAGCTGGCTCGTGCTTTGCTTCAGTCTGGAAGCCAGAGGTCCTGGCAGTTCCAAGCCTGCCTTGTCCTCGTAGCCCCCTGTCCCAGAGAGGACGGCAGGAGGGTGTTGTCAGAACTCTGGCAGCTGTTCTCAGAAGAGGCTGGTCCCTCACCCCCAGCAAAATGGGGTACCCTCTTTCACACAAAGGAAACAGGGAGGGGAACCCGTGTCCAACGTGGTGTGCTGGGTAGAGCTGGCTGGGCTGACTCCGGAGCCTAAAGTCTTTCCCTTACCTTGCACTGCCTCCTGATTCACCTGTCCTCTTGTCCTCTCCTCCTGCCAGATAGCCTTCCTCCACGCGCCTGGGAGGCTAGCTCTGAAATGGAAATGTGGTTGTTCAATTACTTTGCTTACTAGATTTCTTCAGCGCTTCCTCACCAAGATAAAGTCCAAATTTAGCCTGAAAGACAAAGCCTTTTGTGCCCCTGCTTATCTTAGACCCTTCTCCTGTCATTTTCTAGTTGTTCTTAAGGCTCCACCCACCCTCTGCCTCAGATTGTTCTGCTCCTGCACTGTCCTCAATCTAGCAGAGTGGTCAAGATCACTGGGAAGCAGACCTGTGTTTGAAACTCAGCTCTGCCACCTACTAGCTCTGTGACCTTGGACCCTGCCTGGAACGCCCTCCTCACCTTGCCTCCTAACTGAAGTCCGTTCTTTAACACTCTGAACATGGTCCTCTCTGGAGAGGCCTTGCTGGCTTCCTGATGCCTTCACCGTCTTAACATTCCATTCTTAGCCTCTGCACCTACTGCTGTTGGCACTTTGATTAGTGTCCTTACTGCCAGCATGTATTATTTACTTAAAAGCATACCTTTGGGTACAGATTAGCTTGGAGTTTTTATGGCCTTTGGGTATGGACACAGGCCAAGGTTGTGGTCTCCGTATACCGGGTTTCTACATGCTTGCAACATGCATCAGCTTCCCTTGTGGCTGTGGCCTTGCTCCTGCCCATGTGCCTTGTCTTTCACCAGCTGGGTATTTCTCATTTCATTTAAAAATAGTCTCTTTTGGGGCGCCTGGGTGGCGCAGTCGGTTAAGCGTCCAACTTCAGCCAGGTCACGATCTCGTGGTCCGTGAGTTCGAGCCCCGCGTCGGGCTCTGGGCTGATGGCTCAGAGCCTGGAGCCTGTTTCCGATTCTGTGTCTCCCTCTCTGTCTGCCCCTCCCCCGTTCATGCTCTGTCTCTCTCTGTTCCAAAAATAAATAAACGTTGAAAAAAAATTTTTTTTAAATAGCCTCTTTTTGGGTCGCCTGAGTGGCTCAGTCAGTTAAGTGGCCAACTTTAGTTCAGGTCATGATCTTGCGGTTTATGGGTTCGAGCCCTGCGTCGGGCTCTGTGCTGGCAGCTCAGAGCCTGGAGCCTGCTTCAGATTCTGTGTCTCCCTTTCTCTCTGCCTCTCCCCTGCTTGCTCTCTGTCTATCTGTCTGTCTCTCTCTCTCTGAAAAATAATATATTAACGTTAAAATTTTTTTTTTAAATAAAAAGTCTCTTTTTAAAAATATTTATTTACTTTTGAGAGAGACAGAACACAGGCAGGGGAGGGGCAGAGAGAGAAGGAGACACAGAATCTGAAGGAGGCTCCAGGCTCTGAGCTGTCAGTGTATAGCCCGAGGCAGGGCTCAGACTCAAACTGTGAGTTAGACCTGAGCCAAAGCGCCCCTCATTTAAAAATAGTCTTAAGCAGTGCTGTCCAGTAGAACTTTCTCCAGTGATAGAAATATTCTGAGGGCACCTGGGTGGCTCAGTTGGTTAAGCGTCTGACTCTTAATTTCTGCTCAGGTCATGATCTCACGGTTGTGACCTTGAGCCCCACGTTGGGCTCCATGCTGAGCATGGAGCCTGTTTGGGATTCTCTCTCTCTCCCTCTCTCTCCGCCCCTCAAAAAAAGAAAAGAAAAGTAATATTCTACCTCTGTGTTATCCAGTGTGGTGCCCAGTAGTCACATGTGGCTTTTGAACATTTGAAATGTGACTGGTATGACTGAGAAACTAATTTTCACATTTTATTTAATTTTAGTTCATTTAAATCTCCCCATGTGGCTAGTGGCCACCTTATTGGACAGCTCGGGTCTTAACTGTTAATAATCGCTTAACCCTTCCTTTTTTTTTTTTTAATTTTTTTTTCAACGTTTATTTATTTTTGGAACAGAGAGAGACAGAGCATGAACGGGGGAGGGGCAGAGAGAGAAGGAGACACAGAATCGGAAACAGGCTCCAGGCTCCAGGCTCCGAGCCATCAGCCCAGAGCCTGACGCGGGGCTCGAACTCCCGGACCGCGAGATCGTGACCTGGCTGAAGTCGGACGCTTAACCCACTGCGCCACCCAGGCGCCCCAACCCTTCCTATTAAATGACACTGTGTCTTCTCTAGTTTGTAGCTTCTGTTATTTTCCTCTTCTCTTTCATGGGTAACTGTTATATACTGCAATGTATGCAGCGTCTAGAGTAATAAACTTGTGTTAAAATCGAATAAAGTACTTAAGGCCTGAACTGTACATTTAAAAATAGTTAAAATGGTAAGTTTTATGTCACATATAACTTATCACAATAAAAAGAGAGTACTCGCTTAGTGAGGGGACACGAAGCCTACAGTGAAGGGCGTCACGGAGGTTTTGCCAAGCAGGCAGCACCCTGAGTCTGAAAGGTATGAGCAGCAGTCCAGGGGAAGGAGGTGACGAGGAGCTGCCTGCCCTGAGTCTAGAGAGGCTGGCGAGCAAGTGAGTGCCAGGCCTTGAAGAGGTCTGAATGGCAGGCTCCGGAAATGAGGCTTGGTCCGGAAAGTCATGGAGGGATTTTAAGCAAGCACTGGCATGTTTGGATTTTATTTTTATAAAAATCGCTTTGGCTGCTCTGTGAAAAATGTATCAGAGGATAGCAAAACTGGATCATGGGAGACATAATCAGGCTATAATAATACCAATCACAGTGATAATTATAGAAGCTAACATTCAGTGCTGCAGAGATTCAGGCGGAAAAGACGAGAGTGTGGGAATGCAATGGTCACACGACTAGTACTTGATAGGGTTATGGTGCCATCTCCTCCTTGAAAAATAAGATTTCCCGGGGTACCTGGGTGGCTCGGTTGGTTAAGCGACTGGCTTTAGCTCAGGTCGTGATCTCCTGGTTCATGAATTCGAGCCCCATGTGGGGATCTGTGCTGACAGCTCAGGGCCTGGAGCCTGCTTCAAATTCTGTGTCTCCCATCTCTCTGCCCCTCCCCCGCCTCTCAAAAATAAAACATTTAAAAATTAAAAAAAAAAAAAGATTTCCTTATCTGGAAAGGTCTTTACCATTTTGCAGTGCACTACTGTATAGGAATAGCTAACCCAAAGCCAACTGAGATACCATATTCTTTAATCACTCTTTAAATATGGAAGAAAACTCAATGTGACAAATAATGATAAAATAATAAATAAGGTCTTCGCCTTAAAAATAATGCAGATCGGGGCCACCTGGGTGGCTTAGTTGGTTGAGTGTCTGACTCTTGATTTTGGCTCAGGTAATGATCCCAGGGTCGTGGGATCGATCCCCACATCAGGCTCCATGCTAAACATGGAGCCTGCTTGGGATTCTGTCTCTTCTGCTGCCCCTTCTCCCCCATGCGCACGTGTGTGCACTCTCTCTCTCTCTCAAATTAAAAAAACAAAACAAACAAAAAAACGCAGATTAGTATCAGTAGGGGAAAGAGGTGGCTGTGGCTATGAAAGGGGGTAGCACAGGATTCTTGTAACAGAACTGTTCTGTATCTTGACTGTGGCGTGATGGTCGTACAAACCCACATGCGGCAAATGGCAGACAACTAAATACATAAATGAGTACATATAAAACTGGTAAAATCCGAGTAAGGTTGGTGGGTTACATCAATGTGAATTCCCTGTTTGTGGCATTGTACTATAATCACGTAAGATTTGCCATTGGAGGAGACTAGGGATCTCTGTGTATTTATTTCTTACAACTGCATGTGAATCTATAGTTATCTCCAAGTAAAAAGTTAAAACAAACAAAAAAATTAAGTAAAGCAGGTCCCTCTTAGAGCTCCTAGTTTTCCGTATTTCCCTTTATCTGGTTTCTTCAGTAAGTTTTCTACAGAAATGACTTGTTTTGATTAAATTTGACATTTTGCTAAAGAATACTAAGCTGTTTTGTCAGTTCTGAGATCTACATTTTCTTCTTCACCCTCTAATATCTTTGCAATAAGGATGCATCTTAACAGTTCATGGAGACTTGGCAGTCTAACTGGTGGCAGCTTTTCTTAGTGGCACCTAAAGTATTGGTGTGTCTTAGCAATCACTGGCATCCTGGATTTAATACCTTTGGTGAGTGAGTCATCCGGCTATGTTGGAAGGAACAGTGGCTGGTAAAGTTATGTTAGGCACTCTTTATGTGGTCTGTCAGTTATTAAGTGTTTGTTTTCTCAGCTTCAAGCTCAGCCTTCTATGCTCTTTGTAATGTGGAAGCTGGGATCCTACCACCCACCTCTGGTTGCCCGCCTGGCTCTTTGTTAGGTATCGTGGGGGGTGGGGGGGACGGTGCAGAGAAGGAAGAAGGAACCTGCGTCTTCCTGTCTGCTTCATCTTCCCCTGAGGGTCACTTGAGCAATACTACGTTGCTCCAACAGCAACAGCAGTTCCTTCCCGTAGCAGCAGCTGAATCCATTTTCCAGTCTCCCCAGTACTTTCAGGACCAGCCTTATTGCACCCCCTGAGGTGCTGGCACCCCACCACAGCCCCCTCCCCACTCAGAGGTCCGTGGCGGAACTTCTTCACTTGGTTCCCCAGCCTAGGACAGCATTGGTGTGCTCTCTTTCTGTCTCCCTCTTTTTGACTTGTCAGTGAGTTAAAAATTTTATACCTGGTTAGCCATTCTTTATATTAAAGCCTCTCTTTTAAAGTAATGAGTGTGGTCTGTGGCCTGCATGGACCTTGACGATACTAGTGAAGTTAACAGAACCAGCAGTATGTGCATGGACTGCATCTGGGCTTCTCGTACATGCTCTGTTCTCTGCATCCAGTGACCTTGTTAAAATAGAAATCTAACATTCCCACTTGAACCCCGCAGCGGATTCCCATGCTCTGCGGACAAAGAAGAAACCTGTTCACAGGGCCTGCAGGGCTGTGGCTGGGTAGGCTCATTGCTACTCCTTCTCCTCTCACGCTTCACTTCCCTCGTCTTTGTGATCTGGCCACCCTGGTCTCATTTCAGTTCCTCAGCAGCCAGGTTTCTCCTACTTCGTAGCCTTTGCTGATGTGGTTCCCCCTGTTTAGACCACTTCCTCTTCCCACCCCCTTGTCCTTAGCGCCTCGTTCCTTTAGCCTCAGTTTATAGATAACTCCCTTGGGAACACCCCTCTTCCCCCTCCCCCCCCCCCACAGGTCCACACCCCTAGCACATGCACACATGGTATCATGCCCCTCACAGCATTTACCACAGCCTCAGTGGATGTTTCTATGTGTTTCTCTCTAATGACTGTCTCTTTCCCCAATTACTCCATTAGCTTCATGAGGGCAGGACCAAGTCCATGTTGGGTTTTTTCTTTCTTTTTTAACTGCTGTGTCCTAAGTGCCTGGCGCATTGTATGTGCTCAATAAATAGTTGCTGAATGAACAGGGATATTGTAAAATAAGTATTTGTCCAGTGTAGGAAGGGACCACTTGGGGATGTCTTAATGGTGAATCAGTTTTTATTATAAGCTAAAAATTTTTGAGAAAGCGAGTTCGATTACTATGAGTCTTGCTGTGAGTTAGGTTTACTTCAGTAAAAATACTGACAAGGAGCCAAACCATGAGAAAAAAATTCACTTATTAAACTGGAAGCCATGGTATGTTAGATTGCTGCCTTCTGTGGTCTTTGGATGAAAAACATACGAAAACCCTCTTGAAGACTAATTCCTATTGTGGTTTCTGTATTAGCACCCCTTCCTTAAAAGACAAACATGAAGCTATCCCAGTTTCTTTCTTTGAGTTGCCATTAGTCTCAAATGGGAGATTTTGCTACCACATGAACATTCTAAAACTTTCTCTTCACTCACTACAGCGCCTTGTGTTTGACGGGCATAACTGTGCCTTTGCCTGCCTTTCTGCTAGGTCTGCTCAAGCTCTTGGTCGAATGGGGGAATCCTGCCTTAGCAAGGTGTGCCCTACACATGTCCTTTCTGGGAGCCCATTAGCATGCTCTGAAAATTCCTTCTGACTGTGAAAGCATTTCCTTTATTGCTTCTTGTCTTCCGTCACTGCATTATTGGCATCTACCTTTTTGTAGTTAACAATAAAAAGTAGAGACTGTTTCTTGATACAATTGTCCCACATGTTTTCAAATTATTTATTCAATTTATTTATTCAATTTATTCAATTATTTATTCAATCATTTATTCAAATTATTTCAAGAGTGTTTTCCAAATTACTCTTTTGTTGAAATTGGATTCACTAATTCTTTAAACTTGCTCTAAAATGTTAGATGACTGGCTGACACCATCTAGCCCAATTTCCTCTCTCACAGGTGTGAGCCAGAGCCAGGTGAGTGGCCTGCCCAGAGCTCTAGACCCGCTGCCTCATGTGGTCAGTGCTAGTGAGGACTGTGAACCCACCGTGTGTAAGGCAGTGTCAGGAAAGAATACCGATCCTTTGGAACTCATCCAAATCATTGTTGCTTTAAGAAAGCAGACTGTAGTGGGGCGCCTGGGCAGCTCAGTCAGTTAAGCATCCGACTTCAGCTCAGGTTGTGATCTCACGATGTGTTGAGTTCGAGCCCCACGCCAGGCTCTGCGTTGATGGTTCGTAGCCTGGAGCCTGCTTCAGATTCTGTCTCCCTCTCTCTGCCCCTCCCCCACTCACACTCTGTCTCTTTGTCTCTCTCTCAAAAATAAACATTAAAAGAAAGGAAGAGAGACTGCAGATATTGAGAAAAATGCCTTAGCACACTGTGAAAGTGCAGTGTGAAAGAGGAGTTCCCAAGCTGCCTGAGCCAAGAAAACATTACAGGAACAAGTATAGCCCTTCAAGATAACTGCTTTGAGGGGGACAAAACTTACCCATCTCAGTAAATCCTGGTATGATTGTTAAGATCTCAGGCTTATTGGGGCGCCTGGGTGGCGCAGTCGGTTAAGCGTCCGACTTCAGCCAGGTCACGATCTCGCGGTCTGGGAGTTTGAGCCCTGCGTCGGGCTCTGGGCTGACGGCTCAGAGCCTGGAGCCTGTTTCCGATTCTGTTGTCTCCCTCTCTCTCTGCCCTTCCCCCGTTCATGCTCTATCTCTCTCTGTCCCAAAAATAAATAAACGTTGAAAAAAAAATTTAAAATTCTATTACATAGTGCCTTATTGATCATTGACAGTGAAGAGGAGAATTCTGAGCAGCAGGGGTCATGCTGCCAGGAAAGCTTTTGTAGGCGGGTGACTTAAGTCAGCTGCGGGGTGCAGGTGCATGGACATCTCATTCCTTTAACAAGCATTTATTGGATGCCATTCCTGGACCACGCATGGGAGGCACAGGGGAGTGCCAGAGAAAAAGGCAGGAGGTGACAGCGGGTTCTGGTAAAAGGAATTGAAGGTTTATAGAGGGATGTGGTAGAGGAGACCGGGGTGTAAGTTGAAGCCACGTGAACAACAGGCTTTGGGAGCCAGGCTCAGAAGTGGAGGCTTGATCCTGACGGGTGGGGCAAGTTCGTTGTCCAAACTGGAATACTTTTGAGGAGCAGCAGGCTTGAAGCAGACCTCCAACGCCTCTAGGAAGCAGGCTCACCTGGCTTTTGAGTTTTCAGGCTGGTCTGGCCAGATGACATTACATGCACCCACAGAAGAGTTAAATTGCTCTTAGGGGTTATCTGATTAAAAGCCAAATGAACTTTATTGTTACAGTTACCCCACTGTGTAGAAAGTGTTTACCACTTCCTCTCCCTGGGAAACTAGGCTGAACCCCTTGAGGGCAGGGCCTGTGTCTGTCTGGTTCACCTCTGTATCCCCAGGGCAAGGATAATGGTTGGCACTTAGTAGGACAGTCAGTATTTGCTTAGCAACATGACTAAGTGCCCTGGGCCTTCAGGAGGCCTTCCATTGGGTGTCACGGGAAGGGGCAGGAGGAGGTGAGACTTGAAATGGGAAACTGCAGCTGGCGGGAAAGATACATGAAGGAGTGAGAAAGGCATTTCTGGAGGTGATGCCTGGAGGGTAACTTCAGCGGAGGACCAGGCCTGGGAACGTGGATGGGAGGCTAGAGCTTCTTTGATGGCAGTGGGAGGAAAGGAAGAGACCTGGATGTGGTGGCAGGTGCCATCCACTTTTGTGTTGTTTGGGCGCTCTCCACGGACTCCCTCCCCTTCCCCCCTGCCCCGAGTAGTACCTCCTCTCCTAACTGCCATTCACCCTGCAGACCTGGGCTGAGTACATTGGTGTCGGGAGTGGCCACGCAGGCCTTCTCACTGTGCCTTACGCTCACCAAGTTGGTTTCCTGTGCCTTTCAGACTGGTTCTTCCCCCTCCGTAAATGGCTCCCCCGACACCCTACACTCCCCATGGCCTTTTTTTTCCCCCCTCACCATTCAAGGCTCAAATATCACCTCCTCAGAAGCCTTCTTCCTTCACCTTGTCCAAAAGAACCAATTCTCTGCCCTGTCCCATTACCCTGTCTACTTCTCTTCACGGGATCAATCACTACTAAAATCGTATTACTTGTTAGTCTGCTGGTTTACTGCTTGTTTTCCCTTATTGGAGTAGAAGTACCATTTCTGTCTTTTTTTCCTGTATGCTGAGTTACACTCACCAAGTTGTTCCCACCCTTTACCTTTCAGACTGGTTCTTTCCCCTGGCGGGTCAGCGCAGGGGAAGAAATACAGTTTATTACAGAGGGAGACCCTTTGTTTAAAAAAATATCTGTAACTTAACTAACTGTAAACTTAGGGACTTTATTAGCAACAAATCGTGATACAGCTTATATCGATGCCATGGAGAAGCTGCCGCAGTAGGAGTATAGCACGTCCTAGCTTGAGTGCTCTGGCCTCCTTGCCCTGTGCCTCTAAACTGGCTACTTGTGGGTGATGGAATGTGTAGTAGGGAATCCTTATTGAAGGATGCTCAAATTCTTTTTTTTTTTTTTTTAAGTTTATTCATTTTTGAGAGAGAGAGAGAGTGAGCAGGGGAGGGACAGAGAGAGAGAGAGAGAGGGAGACACAGAATTCAAAGCAGGCTTCAGGCTCTGAGCTGTCAGCATAGAGCCGACGCAGGGCGGGAACTCACAAACTGCGAGATCATGACCTGAGCCGAAGTCGGATGCTCAACCGACAGAGCTACCCAAGCGCCCGAGGATGTCCAAATTCTTGATAGCTGTGGACAGGCCACAGGGGTCTTGGAGCCCAAGCCAGCATCCTGAGTAGGACCAGGAGCTAGGATTTAGAGTATGACAGTGGGTATGTGTTAGAAGTGGTTTGAGGGAGGGGTGGAGGTTTGAGCCCCCTCCCCTTCCCACCCCCACCTACTGGGGAGCCTTTGTCACTCTGTTAGCTTTAGAGTGACTTAGAAGAGGGAGGGAGAGACTCTGAATCTACGCTGCTTGAGGCAGAGTGATTTTGTGAGTGTGTGTGCACACAACTTATTGTTCAAGTGTTTGCTTAAATCATTCTATCTTCTTGGATTTTTTTTTTTTTTTTTTTTTTACCTTTTGGTTAGTACCTTGAAGGCTTAGTTGTGGTGCTCAGTGTTTCATGTCCCTTCTCCTTTCATCTTTTTTTTTTTTTTTTAAGCAAAAGATGCATATGTAACAGTGCAAAGCTTAATTGTGGAAACCCCAAGTTGGTCAAAAGAATTGGCAGGCATTGTGAACACACTCTCTTTCTTCACTTTCCCTTCCCTTTTAAAGGCTTTGTTTTAGGAAAAGGGAAATTGGTGTGTTTGGAGAGCAGTTGTTAGCTTTCAAGACTGGACTCGTTGGTCTAATTTGGTAAAGGCCTGGAGCGTGTCAAATAAAATGAATGAAAAAGGTAAAGCTAAGGCAGGCACGTAGGGGAAAGCAAACTGTAAATTTTAACTCAAAAGCCCCACCTAATACGCTTTTAGCAAAAAGGCCTGGCTGGTTCTGGGAAGCTTTAGGTTTCCTGATGATGGCAGCATCCCTCTAAGGTAGCCCATTTCCTGCCCTTCCCACCTCACTCACCCCCTGGTTCTGTTGATACCTGTAGCATTCTGTCTTGTGTGTTAGAAGATTCTAGGTCTTCCACCATTCCCTGTGGCACAGCACAGCATGTAGTTTCCTTTTGTCAGGATGTTGTTTCCTTCTCTTAAGTGTGTGGACTATTTGATAGTAGTTCTTACCCGTATTCCTAAGTCAGGTCTCCTGTATCCTGCCCGTGTTTCCAGAGACCTGTTCCTGTACCAGCTGAGCGCTTAGGAAGGATATAAATGCAAACTCATTTTAGTTGCTAGTTTTCTCTTGAAGGTAGTACAATTAAGTGAAGATTTGACTAACTTCTGGCCCTGTTTATTGACTCCTCCTGTCTACTTTTCCTGTTGCCCCTCGCTCTAGGGTTCCCACTGGACACTCTTCCCAAAACCGTCCATACTTTAGGTGTCCTGTGTGTTAGAATTAGATGGTTGCTTGGTGAGTGTGGAGTCCATACAAGGGGTGTTTTAATGGAAGGATTTCAATGGCTAGTGTCCTGAAGTTAAGGTGTCCTGGCCTGTCCATCTCTCTTTCCATTTTAAAGTGTAGCCGGGAGGCAGGATGACTCATAGCTAATAATTCGGGCACTTTCAGCCCCCAGGAGAAGTAGAGAAAATAAACTTTTGCTCTTTGGAGTCTCCCCTGACCACCTCTCTTGTGTGTCTTCACACCATCTCATAGCCCCTCACAGAGGTACAATTAGGGAGCCCCTGAAAACTCCTAGTTGTCATTTGCAGCTTGTGTCTGAGAGAGTTTTGTTCTACTGTCATGGCTGATCTGGACAGCCTGCGTCTCTGTGTGGGGTGGGCCGTACAGTTTCCTCTGTGCCACACCAAACACACAGGCGTCAGGAGTAAGAAAGAGGTTTAGAGAGAATGGGGAGCCGACCCAGGGGAAATTTCTTGGCTCTTTGAAGGCCTTGATTGGAGTCAAAGAAAGGGAGGGGATTTGTGCTCCAGCTGTGGGAGCATGTGGGCCAGAGCACAGAGAGGAATGAGGCCTGTCTGGGGATTTGAGGGTTCTCACAGAGGGATCTCCTTTGGTGACCCTGAACAGTGATCTTCTGAACTCAGGGTAGCATCACTGCCTTGACCACTCATTTGACTTCCAGATCCATTTCATATTGCTTATTCAAATGAAATAGATTATTGGAATTTAAAAAAATATCTTTAAGTAATTTCTACACCCAACATTGGGCTCGAACTCACAACCCTGAGATCAAGAGTCGCATGCTCCACCAACCAAGCCAGCCATGTACCACAATTATTAGGTTTTTTTTTAATTTAAACTCTTTATTTTGAAATAATTGTAGAATCACATGCTAAATAACATGCTAAAAAAAGGAAGCAGGCAGGGGCGCCTGGGTGGCTCAGTCAGTCCAGCTTCAGCTCAGGTCATGATCTCCTGGTTCGTGAGTTCAAGCCCTGCATCAGGCTCCGTGCTGACAGCTCGTAGCCTGGAGTCTGCTTCGTGGATTCTGTGTCTTCCTCTCTCTCTCTGCCCCTCCTCCATTCATACTCTGTCCCTCTCTCTAAATAAAAAACATTAAAAAAAATGTGTTTTAATTGTAAAAGAAAAAAAAAAAAGGAAGCAGGCAAACCAAGAAATAGACTCTTAACTAGAGAACACACTGATGGTCACCAGATGAGAGCTAGGTGGGGGGATGGGAGAAATAGGTGATGAGGATTAAGGAGTGCACTCGTGACAACCACTGGCTGATGTATGAACTGTTGAATCACTATATCATACACCTGAAACTAACACTACACTGTGTGTTAACTAACTGGAATTTAAATAAAAACTAAAGAAAAAAATGGTTGTAAGAAATAATCTTGTGTATCTTGTCCTGTTTCCCCTGTTGCTAACATCTTGCTGTGTGACCTTGTTTAAAAATTGAATTATCTGGTCAAAAAGAGTATACGGTCGTCTTAAAACCACCCAGCTTTTCCTTCTCAGACACATCAGTATTACTCATTTTTTATGTTTCCTTCCAGGGAGTCTCTATTCATACACATATGGTAGCAGCAAGTGCACTTCTTTGTATCTTGCTTTTTAAATTTAACAACATACCTTGAAGGTCTGTTTTCATTAGTACATAAAAAACTTCCTTTTATATATGCAATTATATCTAAGCTTGTGTGGATAACCTGTAATTTATTTAACCAATCTCCTAATTGATGGACTGTTTCCAATCTTTTGCCATTACAAACATGTTGCAGCGAATATCCTTTACATATATAATTTCCCTCATGTGTAATTACTTTCCTGTGATATGTTCCTAGAAGTGAGGTTGCTGGGTCAAAACCTATGTACACTTTGATTTTGATAGGTCAAATGGTTCTCTCTGAGATTGTACCAGCTTATACTCCCACCAACACTGTATGTGAATGCCTTTTTCCCTGACACCTTTGAGAGTACAGTGTTTTTACTGAATTTTGTCAGTGACACTTTGGTACGTGAAAAGTAGTCTCTCAGTATTAGTTTTAATATACTGTTCCCTTGTAAGGAGTGTAGTAGATCATCTTTTCATAAGTTTTAGAACTTTTTATCTCCTCTGTGAACTGTTCATTTCCTTCATCCACTTTTCTATTGGATTGTTGGTCTTTTCCTTATTGATTTGTAGAAGCTCTTTCTGGAATCTAGCCTTATGTGCTATAGGTTGCTGATATCTTTTTCTCAACAAATACTAGTTTGTTCTTGGTGGATTTATCATAATAATCGTTTTAAAGGTTTTATATATCTGTATTTTATACAAATACAGCAATTGTTTATGGATTCTGAGTATGTATCTTAGTTAGAAAGTCTTTGGGGGCACCTGGCTGATTCAGTTGGTAGAGCGTGCAACTCTTGATCTTGGGACTCTGAGTTCGGGCCCCACATTAGGTGTGGAGATTACTTACAATCTTAAGAAAAAAAAGGCTTTGTTCATTGAATTCTGAAAAGAAAAATTCACCACAATCTCTTAAAGTGCTTTAGCTGTTTCCTTCCTTCCTTCCTTCCTTCCTTCCTTCCTTCCTTCCTTCCTTCCTTCCTTCCTTTACGTTTAAATCTTTTCTCTGTCTGGACTTTAGTTTCATTTAAGGTTTGAGGTATGGGTCTAATTTTATAGAGAGAGTCCGGGTGGTTCCTGAGGACCTTCTCAGAAATGATGACCTCTTTGAATTACCCATAGCGCTTCTCCGGTGCTTTATGCATCATAGTTGCTTGATGTGGAGGAGAAAGAGGACACCAGTGCAGAAGCAGCAGCAGCAACAGCAGCCCATGGGCTGGGTACTGTTGTGTGTTTTCCACCCACATTCTCTAATCAGCGCAGCTTTTCTTCAAGATAGGTCGCGTACCCCCATTTTATAGATACGAAAACTGACTTAGAGGCCAGATAATTTGCCCAAGTTCCTGCCATTAGTGTCTGAGACCCAAGATCCATACAGTTGATTTGAAAATTGCCAGACTCCAAAGCCTGTGCTCTTTACCAGACAGCCTTGGCAGAAGGCTCTGCTTGTTGTAATTTACCATGCTTGATATGGAATTGTAGGAGGTGGAATCAAAAGAACTTTGAAGAAGTTGTTGGAAACTGAAGGTCCTAAAACACAAAGGAATACAGAACTCTACCGCATGCATCTGTTCACACCCACTCGACTCCACTTACATATAGAAAGTGTAATTCTTAACTATAAGGAGAAGAAAGATCTTGATACCTTAAAAGAAATTTAAGTATTCTCTCAGAAAAATAGGATATTTACACATAGCTATTACTGAGATTATTAAAGATCACAATGGTAGATCATTCTCTAAAAACTTCCCTCAGGTTACGTAAATTAGGTACAAACCTAATTTAATACACCATCTTAAGTGGAGTTAGGCATTCTGTATTTGATCCTGAAAAATTAGACACAGGTCAGTGTTGGCTTGGTTGTTACCAAAATATAAATCCTATTTTAAATTTTGAGTCATTTTTGCACTGGGGTTTAATTTTAGTTGAAAAATTAGGTCACGTAAGTTCATGAGTTAGCTTTACACTGTAGCTGGTTACTTATTAACCTTTAACATGCTTATCTTTCAGAAATACACATTTCCTCAAGGTAATTCAGTGATTATCTTTCAGCTTGCTAAATTTAAGTGACAACTGCTAGCACACAAGAACACGACTTTCCATTTTTACTATTCTGAAAATAGAGCACAAATTAAGAGCATTGAGAAGTAGGGTACGACTGTCACCTGTGGAATCCTGAATTCAGAGTTGATTTCCTTCTCTGCTAATTTTCTCAATACCAAGATAAGTGTCACAAATAGCACCCTTTCTCAGAGGATTTCCAGAATTAGAGTAACAAGCACCAGCTTAATAGAATGGTAGTGATGCAGTATAATCAGGAAGCGTATACACTGCCTAGTTCCCTTGCTGTTTGCAGTAGCTGCTGTGTGATCTCTGAGGAAAGTTCATGTCTTTTCTCAAATGCTTGTTTTTTTGTTTTTTTTTTTTTTCTTAAGGCAGAGATCTACAAATGAGTGCAAAAATCACTTTCCGGGGGGGGGGGGGGGGGGCTGCATTATGACAACACCCCTAACGCCCCTCCTACCTTGTCAGCATGGGATATACATCAGCCTTAGGCATGGTTAGAGGAGAGGCAGATGTTTCATTGTTTGAATTCTCTTTTGATTCCTTAAAGTTGAGTAATAATGCTCTTGAAAATTTTCATTTAGCCATATTTCTTATGTGTGCAACGTAGCCGTGAGAGAGAAAGTGGTTTGGTCCGTGAGAAAGGAGGGTCCAGAGCCTAAGGATAATGGCTCCCAGTTGAGGGCACACATGGTCCAATTCCCTTCCCCTGTTTCAGTGGCAACAAACCTCCCAGAACCTTCCAGAACCTGCTATACCATCTCCTTTGGGAGTGCACACATGGGATCTGAACCTCAGACCAAGGCTTCCAAGTCAGCATCTTCAAAGATGAGGCCCTGGTGTGGATGGACATGTTTAGAGCATGTGAAGCATTTTGATGTCCTAGCCACTGAGTTAGTCCTTGATGAGTTTAGATACCACGTACTCTTAACAGTCATATGTCATACTTCAATTGCTTTAAAACTGCCTTTAAAAAAAATTTTTTTTAATGATTATTTTTTTTTTTAACGTTTATTTTTGACACAGAGAGAGACAGAGCATGAACAGGGGAGGGGCAGAGAGAGAGGGAGACACAGAATCTGAAACAGGCTCCAGGCTCCGAGCTGTCAGCCCAGAGCCCGACGCGGGGCTCGAACTCACGGACCGTGAGATCATGACCTGAGCCAAAGTCGGACGCTTAACCGACCAAGCCACCCAGGCGCCCCAATGATTATGTATTTTTGAAGGAAAGAGAGACAGAGCTTGAGCAGGGGAGGGGCAGAGAGAGAGGGAGACACAGAATCCGAAATGGGCTCCAGGCTCTGAGCCGTCAACACAGAGCCCGACGTGGGGCTCGAACTCACAAACCGTGAGATCATGACCTGAGCTGAAGTTGGTCGCTTAACTGACTGAGCCACCCAGGCGCCCCTAAAACTGCCTTTTAATGGAGTGTCAGCTTATTGTAATTTTGGTTGAATTGTTAACAATCTTAACTGATTTCAAAGGTCAGTTACGTATTTATTCTTTTAATAAAATAATTGTGTTGGACCATGCATGGAAGCAGGCAGAGAAAGGGAAAAACAACATAAAAATAAAAGCACCTAAGTGTTTATGAACATAGCCCCACTATCTGCTATTAATAAGTTGTCAGGTCTTCTAAACACGTGTGCCTCCCAAGTGTGGATTCTGATTGATCCACTTTTCTGCCGAGGAACTCTAGATTATCACTGTTGTGTAGTGAGTAGTTCTTTCCAAAGCCCTTCCTTAGACTCTTCATTTCTCTTTGCTTTCTTTGTTGTTGAATGCCAAGGGCAGAGTGCTTGTCTGGCTTTTGTGGGTTTGTCTGGCCCTTAAGGTTTAAACATGGTTTTTAGTGGCTCCAAGATATAAATATTAGAATATGTGGTATAGCTCTCGTCATGGTGTTGCCCCTTTGCCTGTTTGGATATTTGTAGAACTACCACTCACTTCAGATGGGTCTTTAGGAGCCTGGCCTAAAGTACTTTCAGGAGTATGTATGGGAAAGTACTTTCAGGAGTAAAACGTGAGATGTTGTTAATAAAGATTTATTCACCGAATTAGCACAGTAAAACCTAGCAGTTCCTTTGAGCGAAGAAGCTAAGCTTAAGGCAAGCAAAACCACAGGAATGGCTGAAAATTGAGCGGATTTGACTCAGAGTTCCCACCTGAACACACCATCATGTGTTACCGATTGAATGAAACTTCAAGCGAAAAATCCAGTGAAGATGCTGGTAGTTTATAGTGATCCAGAATGTTAAGTGAAATGTAAAGATAAAGGTTGAAAAATTCAGACGTTGACTTCCTAAGATTTCTTTCACAGGTGATTTCATTGCATTTAAAAATGAAACTTTATACCCATTCTAGGAATGTTATCCACGCAGAAGCTCCAATTTAAAGGTTTCCTCTGTTAGGAACAGTGTGCGCACGCTGGGTGAAATTTCAACTGATAAAGAGATCTCACTTATACTGGTGTATCAGTCAGGGTTCTGTCAGGAAAACAGGCCATTCAAGGTATTCCTTGCAGGAAAGATTTTTTTTCCCCTTTCTTTTCTTTTTTTCTTTTTATTGTAACCCCTTATTGAGGTATAACTGACATATAATAAACTGCTCATATTTGAAGCGTTCAATATTCGTTCAGTTTTGAGTCACATACAAACGATGATGAATGTATCCTTTGTTCCTCAAAGTCTATTTGTGCCCATTTGTCAATACTCCTTCCTGTCCTTTTCTTCCCCTCCCCAACTCCTCAGTAACCACTGATCTGCTTTGTGTCACAGTAGTTTGTGGGGGTTTTTACAATTTTATACCAATGGAACATACAGTACTTCTTGTCTAGCTTATTTCACTCATCGTAATTTTGAGGTTTCTCCATATTGTGTGTATCAATAGTTCATTCTTATTGCTGAGTCGTACTTCATGGTAGGCGCTACCACTGTTTGCTTATCCATTCATCTACGGATGCCTGTTTGAGTAGTTTATAGTTTTCAGCTACTAGAAAATACTCATTTGCAAAGTCTTTGTATTGGATGTATGCTTTATTTTCTCTAGGGTAAATACCCAGGTGTGGAATGGCTGGATCGGTATGGTAGGTGTCTGTTTAACTTTGTAGAAAACTGCCAAACTATTTTCCAAAGTGATTGTACTAGTTTACATTCCCACCACAAGAGTTCCAGTTTCCAAAACCAGGGGCAGTCAGTCTTTTTTTAAATTTGGACATTCTAATAAGTATGCATATGGTAGCATCTCACAGTAGCTTTAGGGGTTTTTTTGGTTTTGTTTGTTTGTTTTTAATGACTGATGATGTTGAACATCTTCTTACGTGCTTATTTGCCATCTGTATATTTTCTTTGGTAAAGTGTCTTCTAATCTTTGGCCTCTTTTAAAAATTGGGTTGTTTATTACCGAGTTTTGAGAGTTCTTAATACAAATGGACATTAAATTCTTGATCAGATAAGTGATTTGCAAGTATTTTTTCCCAGTCTGCAACTCTTTTCACTTTCTTACCATTATCTTCCCTAGAGAAAGAAATTCTTAATTTTATTGAGTCAAATTTTCTTTTTGTGGACTTTACTTTCAGTGTTGTACCTGTGAAATAATTGGCCTAACCCAAGGTCACAAAAATTTTCTTTCCTACATTTTCTTACAGTTTTTAGGTTTTATATTTAGATCTGTTATTTATTTTGAGTTAATTTTTATATGTAGTGCAAGGTATGGATTGAGGTTCATTTTTTTTTTTTTAACATATGTTCAGTTACTCCACCGTGATTTGGTGGAAAGTCTAGCCTTTCTCCGCTGAATTGCTTTTGCACCTTTTTTGAAAATCATTTGTCCATATCTCTGTCAGTTTATTTTTGGAATCTATCTTATCCCAGTGAACTTTTTGTCTGTCTTTAGACCCATACCTCACTGTCTTCATTACTCTACCTTTCTTTTCTTTTTTCTTTTCTTTTCCTTTTCTTTCTTTCTTTCTGTCTTTCTGTCTTTCTGTCTTTCTGTCTTTTTCTTTTCTTTCTCTCTCTCTCTCTCTCTCCCTCCCTCTCTCTCTCCTTCTTTCCTTCTTTTTTAAATATTTTTAAATAGTCACTACCCTCAACATGGGGCTCAAATATTCAGTCCTAAGATCAAGAGTCGCATGCTCCACCAACTGCACCAGCCAGGTGCCCCGGTTACTCTACCTTTATAACAAGTGTGGGTGTCAGGTTGTGTAAGTCTTCCAACTTTGCTCTTTTTAAAAGTTGTTGGCTTTTCTGGGTTCTTTGAAGTTTTAAAAGGAGGTTGTCAATTTCTATTGAAAGAATAAGAAACACCTTGTGAGATTTTGATAGGGATTGTGTTGAACCTGTAAATTAATTTGGGGAGAATCTCTATCTTAATACTGAATTTTCTAATCCATAACTATGGTATATGGTATACCTCTTCACCTACTTAGGTATTTAAATTTTTCTCTCAGCAGTGTTTTATAGTTTTCAGTGTTGGTCAGACTTATCCCTAAGTATTTCATAAATTTTGATGCCACTGTAAATAGGGTTTTTGAAAATTTCAGTTTCTATAGGGTGCCTGGGTGGCTCAGTCGGTTACTTAACCGACTTCGGCTGAGGTCGTGATCTTGCAGTCCGTGAGTTTGGGCCCCGCATCAGACTCTGTGCTGACAGCTCGGAGCCTGGAGCCTGCTTCAGATTCTGTGTCTCCCTTGCTCTGACCCTTCCCCATTCATGCTCTGTCTCTCTCTGTCTCAAAAATAAATAAACGTTAAAAAAAATTTTTTTAATTCAATTTCTATTGTTTGTTGCTATTATATAGAAATACAGTTGATTTTATATATAGATCCTGTGGCCTAAAACTTTGCTAAAGTCATTTATTAATTCTAGTAGCTTTTTGGGGGGGCTGGGGGAGTGTAGAATCCACTGTATTTTCCAAGAAGGAAAGACTTTGAAAGTCAGTCTGGGGGGAAAATTCAGGGAGGCCACTATTATTGTTGAGGAAATTAGAGTGCCAGGTCCCTAGGAAAGTAGTGATCTCAGCTGCCTGCAGCTCCATTATGGCTTTAACTAATCAGGAAGCTGCTGTAAAGTGCAAAGTCCTGTCTGCTGCTGCCTGTGTGTCTGCTCCCAACTGTTTCCAGAGCATAGTGACTTCTGCCTTCCAAATCTCACGTGGATGTACCTCACTTCAGCTCATCAACCTAGACAAATGGAGAATGGGCTTCTGAGATACGTAGTTCCAGACCTTTTCCTGCAGTGCAGGGAGGACTAGGGGGTAGCAATGTTAGGTTGATAATCTGGCACAGAGGGCATTAATAGAGGTACACGTAAGGTGCTGCACTCAGTTGTGGAGAAGTGACTTCGTAGTACTGTGGAAAAATAGGGCTGTGAGATGGTTGCAGTTCATTAAGATGTGATTTCCAAGAAGATACACAGGCTCTTTGAAAGTACTGGCAGTGGTCTATTTTCTGGGATAAGGAAGTGGCAAGGCCTACTTTCATGCTGTCTTGCCCAATAATTGGATGAGTGTACACAAACTGGAACATGTTTAGGGGATTATGACCCCCGTACGAGGGGATAGAAAGCCAGATCACCCGGGCAGGATTGGAAGCACGTGGGAATGCCTCAGGGGTGCATGATGGGTGATTACAGATGCCTGGAAAACGTGCTATGTGCAGTCTGGGAAGGAGGGCTTAGGACCAGGGGCAGAAGCTGTGAGGAGACCACTTCCAAGGCAGTGTATAAAGCACTCTTGCACAGCTGGGCTAAGATCGAATAGCAGGTCGGAAGATTCCTTTGTTCAAGATCACCTTCAGGAAGAGTGGTTTCAAATTAGATGTTCTTCCTTAGGCTCTTTGGCTACAACTTTTGCTACATGGACTCTCTGAAAGTGAAAACATGTTCTTTAAATATATTATCTTTATTTGGTTTGAATAATTCTAAATAAGCCCATTCCTTATTGCATCTCAAGATACAGAAAGTGGGAATTTGTGAGAAGCTTAGAGACAGAGGCTGTGCGCAAAAGTCTTACTGGTTCTGACACTCGCATTCTTTTACATGTTGACATCTCTGAAATCTGTGTCCGTACATTTGCCGTCATCCAGATTTTTTTTTTTTTTTTTTGCAGGTACATACATGGCACTACGTGAGTTGTTTAATTGCATTTTAATAGGTCTTTGTAAAGATTATGCTGTAATTTGGCACTGAAACACAGATGGGAATAACAAGGCATAGGCTTGATAGTAATGAGGTTAGTATTTATCCTTGGAGAAATGACTGCAATTTCGTATTTTCTTAGAAAGCAACAACCAAAGGCATTATGCTTGTGCTGTTCAGAGTAAAGTCCAGGGACCAGCAGCTTGTTAGAAATGGAGAATCGTAGTTTACAACCCATACCTACTAAATGACAATCTGTGTGTATGTTTCCATTAAAGTTTGAGAAATATTGCTTTACATAACCTCATATAGGAAGATAACCCATTTGTACAAGGAGCTGTGTTAAATTTTGTTGCTGGCATACAAAAGAATTGCCTGTCACATGTCACATGATGCATTTGAAGACAGGAGAGATTTCTATATCCCTCTAAATGGAAAGTGCATTTACCTTAATTTTTCTAGGTTTAATGTTACCATTTTCTTCCCATGAGCCACTCAGTGTTAGAATGATTTTTATGCCTCAGTGCTGTTTGGTTTTGTCTACTAATTTAATATCATGCGCAAATTACATTAGCATCCCATTAAACTCTCTCAGTCAGAACCAGCAAATGAAAAAATGTTAACAAATCCAGTACAGATATTTGGAGTACCCTAGTATGTAATTTCCTCTGCCTGAATGGATATATTCCAACATGCTTTCTTTTTGTGTGCATTTTTAATTAAAACACTCTAAATGCATACTTTGAACACTTCGTTTGACTCTTTCCAGGGCACTTTTTTTGTTAATTTTTTTCACTCTAGATACGCATGTGGTATCATTAATCCTTAATTGGTTCTGGTTGTTAATGGTTTGGGGTCTAGTTATTTTCTTACTGTTTTATAAATTGCCAAGATTACCATTTGTCTTTTTAAGGAAGTAAACGTCCATACAAACCACATATTTTAGACGTACTTTGGAAAGCTCTGTATAAATCTGTGTTAGAGCTCTCAGTGTGCAGACCGCAGAATTCACTCCTGCAGGTGCCAGGGGTTTGTTCAATGGTGACGCTACCTCACTGATCCTTGAGAACCACACGTTGGAACTGGGGAGGGCCCCACGGGCACATCTTCGTCTTCCTGCACGTTCAGGAAACCGTTACTACAGGTGTGGCCTCTGCTCCCTGAGAAGATCTGTGCCCTGTACCCCGTTGGTTCCCTGCTAAAGTCACACACAACACGCTTTATTGGCAGAACATAAATCACATCTCAGTCTCCAGTTGTGAGGGAAACAGGCTCAAGGGAACTTGGAACTGGTGTTGATTGAGCCACTTGTACATACCTGCCACGAAGTCAAACAGGAGCCTATATTTCTATTCTATCACTAAAATTCTCAGTGAAAGAACCATATGGTGAATTATGTGGTAGGGGAACACTTTATTTTTTTTTTAACTTTTTAAAAATGTTTTATTATCTTCTTCTGGGAGAGAGAGACAGAGCATGAGCAGGGGAGGGGCAGAGAGAGAGGGAGACATAGAATCTGAAGCAGGATCCAGGCTCTGAGCTGTCAGTACGGAGCCTGATGCAGGGCTTCAACCCGCAGACCACGAGATCATGACCTGAGCCAAAGTCAGATGCTCAACTGACCGAGTCACCCAGGAGCCCCAGCAGGGGAACACTTTAAATACCCCTATGGTATCATATTTATCATGTATCTAATGTACTTAATGTACTTGATTGTTAAAACTATAACAACTTGAACATATTAGGGTGAATTGTAGACTGTAGAATATTTTTGGAAATGCAATTCTGTGGATGTCAGGACTAAACAATTTCTGAAATTCCTTTTGACTCTTACATGACTTTCATAAAGAGCTCTTTACAAATGGTTTAAAATAGAAGTCCTTGGAAAAATTTTTAAACAGATGAGTCAATGTTGAAGCTTTTTTTTCAATTAAAATTTTAACTGAGATAATTGTAGGTTCACGTGCAGTTGTAAGAAATAACACAGAGATTCCATGTGCCCTCTGCGCAGTTTCCCGATAAGTAGTTTCTTGCAGATCTAAAGTGTAGTATCACAACCGAGATACTAACATTGATACAACTCACCGATCTGACTGAGATTTCCCCGTTTTACTTGTAGCAGTTTGTGTATATTCTGTTTAGTTGTCTGTAATCTTACCACAGGTAGGTTCGTGTATTCACCATGACTACGAAGATACAGAACTGTTCCATTACCACAGGGATCACTAGTGTAACCACACCTGTGTGGCTCCACTTCACCCTCCTTGCAGCCCCCTGACAGCCACTGTCATTTCAGAAATATTATAGAGGTGGAATCATACAGTATGTAACCTTTGGGATTGGCTTTTGTCACTTAGCATCGTTCCCTGGAGACTCATCCAGGTTGTTGCTGTATTAAGAGTTTGTTTTTTTACAGTATTCGTTTGCTTCTGGCATGTTTCTCATGCTAGGTGGATCTGTTGTATAAGTTCACATCTGTCTGCCTCAGTTGTGTGGAGTTGGTTATGAACTGGGACCAGAAGTGCCCCCACACTTATTGACCACAGAGCGTCAAGGATAGGTCTCAATGCTCTTTGATGGGCAGTTATCCAGACCCTAAAGAAAAAGAAGATGCTCTTTATTTCTGGAGACATTTTCCTGTCAAGTTGAGACCTGGGTGTTTATCTGAATTGAAATTCTTACCATCTTTCCACTCGATTCAGCACATTGGTGGTTACTACTTTCAAGTATGAAATTTTGAATGTTTGAAGCATGATGGGCTGGGGCGCATGAATTCAGGAACCACTGGTCATGATTCTAGTTGTGGAAAAAAGATGACAAGGCAGAAGATTCTAGTTTGTGGGGAAAAAAAGTCGTTCTCTTACCTGGATTGTAAGAGGCCATGAATTCACATGCCCAGGGTCTGGTCCTTTCAAAACACCAAAGAAACTGCAGGTTGTCCACAGAGTACCGGTAAACATGGAGGTCAGAGCGTGAAGAACACAGGTTCCTGCCCTGACAGTGTCATCTGGGCTGTGAAGGGTGGGAGATACAGCCGTCTGAAAAAGTTGAATGGAGTCCTGGGAAGACCAGCAGCACAGCATCTTGTTTGCTGCTGAATTCTCAGTCTCTAGCACAGTGCTTGGCATCAAGGAGTCCATGAATGAATGAATGGATGGATGGGTGGATGGATGGATGAATGAATGGATGGATGAATGAGGTGGAAGGGAAGCTTTTAAGAAAGAGTGCCCCATTCTTTGGTGTGAGTGAGGGATATTAAATATAAGCCCAGAAAGCTCTGAAGAGCGTGTGTGGGTATTTGCTAGGAGGGGAGAGGGAAGAGAAGGAGGGGGATTCTCCCCGCACCCCCCAAAATGAATAAAGCCCTAAACTCACACTATGTACTTCCCCATCTCATGGCCCTTCTACTTACTCTGCCTGGTTCGTCACTCCCCTCCAGATAATTTTCTTCATTTAGGTTTGCTCACTGCCGGAGAGAGGCCTTCTGTGAACACCGTGTAAATTAGCCCACTCATCCTTTCCCTCAGTCCTCTCTAGCCTCTTCCCCAGCTTAATTTTCTTCCTGGCATTGTGTATGTGTCCATCTCCCATCTAGAACGTCAGCTCCCTGAGGGCAGGGCCTGTCTCTTGTCCACTGTTAAACCCCCAGTGCCTGGCACTAGTAATTCAGTGTATGTTAAGTGATTTGATTAGTTGTTTTGAGGCTGTTCTTTTGAACACGTGTTCCTGGGAAGGGATAGAAAAGTTGCCCTCACTCTGTAATCATGCATTTGGGTAACATTTGCATGGAGGGCCTGCTGTGTCCCTGGTATTTGTGCGTGGTGCGTAAGATGAGTAAGGTCAGCTCCCTGCATTCAGAGACCTCTTCGGTAGCAAATGCTCACTTTTCTCAGTGTGATGGGCAGTTTGAAGGAGGCATGCCAGCTGTCTGTGAGGACAGAAGCCACAGCTCTCGAAATGTTGACACCTGAGAGGAGAGGTAGGCTCTTTTTTTTTTTTTTTTTTATGTTTATTATTTTTGAGAGAGACAGACAGACAGAGAGCAAGCTGGGAAGGGGCAGAAAGAGAGGGAGACACAGAATCGGAAGCAGGCTCCAGGCTCTGAACTGTCAGCACAGAGCCCGATGCGGGGCTCGAACTCAACAGACCGTGAGATCATGAGCTGTAGTCGGCCACCCAACCGACTGAGCCACCCAGGCGCCCCAGGAGAGATAGGCTTTTTGACTGATGGGGAAAACAAGAGATTTTGCAAGTGTTGGTCTTTATTCAGTGATGAGAAGATAGGTCCCAGTTAATTTTTGAAAACTGTTCATTCCAAGGAGAGCCCCTGCTACCCCTCCGACCTCACCCATCGCTTTCTCCCTTCCTCCCTCTGCTCCAGCCTCCTTGCTGTTCTTCACACATCGTCTCGTAATGCTGTCTCCCAGATATCCACAGAAGCCCTCACTTCAGTGGAACTCAGGCCACTTTATCA
Organism: Felis catus; assembly: GCF_018350175.1. Taxonomy (NCBI): domain Eukaryota; kingdom Metazoa; phylum Chordata; class Mammalia; order Carnivora; family Felidae; genus Felis; species Felis catus. The sequence continues at coordinate 133,508,762 of NC_058374.1, forward strand.
GAGAGGCCTTTCCTACCCGTTTTATGTAAGATGCTACTCTCTTCCCTGTCAGCTGTCTCCATCAGCTTCACCCACCCTGTCCTCGCCAGGACGTGTGGTGCAACCTGAAGTGTGTCTTTTATACGTATATTTTTGTTGTATATTTTGTTTGTGTCCTGTCTCCCCCACTGGAATGGGAGCCCCCCCGAGAGCTGGGGTGTGGTTTTGTTTCTGCGGTATCCCCAGTGCTGAGAAAAGTGTCCGCTCGTGTTAGGCACCCAGTAGCGGTCTGTTAAGGAACAGATTCGTCCCTGGGCATCCTGGTAGAGGAGAGGTGAGACACAGACTAGCCCCAGGCCAATCTCTGTTTCCCAGAGCCATGTTCGAGGCCGCCCTGCTACAGGGAAGTCCTTTCACGTGGTCTGAGGCTGCTGGTGACTGACAGCAACCAACACCTCAAGGGCCCGGCGACAAGCCAGGGCAGTGGTTGCGGGGGTGTCCAGAGGAGGGCACGTTTCCTGTGAATTGGAGTTGTCAGGGAACTCCGATGGATGGATATTACGCCAGGACTTGACAACAGGATGAGAGGTATGATTGGGCCACAAAAAGGAGGAAAGTTTTTCTGTCAGATACGCGGAATAGATGAGGAAAGATATGGAAGTTGGAACTGCAGTGTGCATGGCCTTGAATGTGAGCTCTGGGGAGTTGCCCAGATGGCACCGTCCGTAACTTGCCCTGTGTGGTGGTCCTAGACATTCCGGAGCTTTTGAATGTGTGATGCAACAGGTTTTTAGTAATGTCAGCACCACTGCTCTTCAGTGTTCTGGACTTGTGAGCAGGACGGGAGTCCTCTTCTGCCTCGCTTAGGTGAATATTGGGTATTTTCCCCTTTATTCAAGTATTGCCTTTCTAAAAAAAAGTTATTTCTACTTCTTTCAATTAATGGTTATTGTAGAAAAAGAAAGAAAGAAGGCAACTGTTGTATTATCTTCACCTTAGACATTCTTAAAAGAAGTTTTGGCTTTTTACTATTCTAGATTTATTCTAGATTTCAGTGTTTGCACTAGCATCTGGCTGTGTATTTAGGGCTGAGGGAGAATATGAATGATTTCTTCTCCTTTCAGACTTGGAAGTAGTTGATAGTTAAGTGGGAACAAGCTAGTCATCTGACGCTTGTATTTGATTGCTGGATGGGAGGTTTGATTTTTGAGGTGTAAATACCTTTTACAGTGTAGGCTTAAACACGAGAATTTAGAGCAATGGTTCTCTCCCCAGAGATTTTTTTTTTTAAGTTTATTTATTTTTGAGAGAGAGAGAGAGAGAGAGAGAGAGAGAGAGCGAGAGCACAAGTGAGGGAGGGGCAGAGAGAGAGGGAGACACAGAAGCAGGCTCCAGGCTCTGAGCTGTCAGCGTAGGGCCTGATGCAGGGCTCAAACCCACAAACTATGAGATCATGACCTGAGCTGAAGTCAGATGCTTAACTGACTGAGCCACCCGGGCACCCCCTTCCCCAGAGATTTCAATGTAGTGGGTCTGGGGTGCTACCCTGGTAATGGTTTTGTTGATTTTGGTGGGGGTGAGGGGTGGGGGGACAATCTTGAACTTAGAGAAAAGTTGCAAGTGTGTTAAAAACAATAACACTTTTCCTGAATCGTTTAGGAAAAATTACTATCCCATTGTCCCACCACCTGCATCCCTTTCCCCTATACTTTAGTGTATTTTTTAAAAAAACCAAGAACATTCCCCTGTATATAACCACAAAAACAACCATCAAAACAAAACAAAACACTGATACATTACTACCATTTAATCTGTAGCCCCTACTCAGGATTTGATACCCCAGTAATGGCCTTTATAGCAAAAGGATCACACTTTGCATTTGGTTATTATGTCTTGTTGGTCTCCTTCTGTTTCCTTGATTCAGTGATCTTGAAACTTTTGAAGATTGCAGAACATTTGGCAAAATGCCTCTCAACTTGAGGTTCTCTGACATTTCATCATGATGATATTCAGATTGTACATATTTGAAAAGAATATCATAGAAGAAATTCTGTGTTCTCAGAGTATCTAATCACGTAACTCATGATTTCAATTTATTCCATTATGATGATGTTCATGTATTTTACTTGATTAAGGTGATGTCTGCCAGGCTTCTCCTCTGTGTAATTATTCTTTTCTCCTTTTTGATTAATAAGTATTTTTACAGGGAGACACTTTCAAACTATGTGAATATTCCATTCCTTTCACCTTTAACTTATATACTTATTTCTATCTGGATGAACTCATGTTTTCCTGTTGTATACAATGACTTAAGATTTCTTACCATCATTATTTTTATGCTCATATTGCCCCAGGTTTAGCTTGTAGGAACCCCTTCACATTGGTATCTGCAAGCATTTGACATGCCACATCATTTGTTGAACTTTTCCTTGCTTCTGGGCAACAAGCATTCCTCTTTCATTTTGTACTTTCTTTCTTCTAGCCCCAAATTAGCTTTTTTAAAAAAAGAACTCTAGTTCTTTTAGTTAAGAATGGTATTTAGAAGCCAGAGTCTGGGTACTAGTTGTGTTCATTGCTATTTGGGTTGCTTGTTCCCAAGCCCTCTCAGTAATAGAGCTAAGGAGAGAGAGAGAGAGAGAGAGAGAGAGAGAGAGAGAGAGAGAGCGCGCGCGCGCGCGAGAGCGCGCGCGCGCGCACGTGTGCTTGCATACATGAAGGAATATACACACAGGTGGGCTCACAAAATTATATCCATGTTTATTGTTATGTCTGTCTCTATATATTAAAAACCATGAGTTGATGCCAATAGCTAATTCTGATCCAGGCCCACAGGACTCTTTTGAGACTTTTCCCTTTCCATTTTGGTAACTACCTTTTTCAACAGTGATAAACCTGATTGTCATCATCATTAATGTATTTATTTATTGATCAGTTCCTCTGTATGTAACCATTACCTTCCCCACGTGGGTACCTGCTTTGCCTTCTTGGGCTCTGGTTCAGCATGGGGATATTTTAAAGCTCCCCAAAGATGCTAATGTGCAGCCAAGATAGAGCACAACTGATTTAGAAGAAAGATGAACTTGGGGTGTCTAGATGGTTCAGTCAGTTGAGTGTCCCACTTCGGCTCAGGTCATGACCTCGCGGTTCGTGAGTTCAAGCCCCACGTCAAGCCCTGTGCTGACATCTCAGAGCCTGGAGCTTGCTTTAGATTCTGTGTCTCTTTCTCTCTCTGCCCCTCCCCTCCCATGCTCTGTCTCTCTCTCTCTCAAAAATAAACAAACATTTAAAAGGAAGAAGAAAGGTGAACTCTGTACTTTTTGATTCATTATTAAATGAATGGCAGGTTTGTAAGTCAGGTCTGGTTTGGGAAAATAAATTGTTCCTAAGGAAGTGAAATCTAAAGAGAAAACTCAATTCTACCAATATAAGCAGTAAAAGATCAGGGTGAAAGCACAGCCTGTCTCCTGGAAAGCTTTGAAAAATATTTGTTTTGGAAGTAAATCTGCTTGTAGTGAACATGAATTTCAGTTCCTTTCTCTGAATTACCTGTTTATAGGAAAAAATACTTGAAAAGGTTAGTTGTTTTTAAGAATGTGTTTCATTAAAGACTTACTTTTTTTTTTTTACATTGCATTTTTAAAATAAACTTTGTAGAATAGACCTAGAAATTGCACTTCACTGCTTTTTAGAGCATCGAATATTTAACCAGATTTTTAGACTGTGGTTGCTCTTTTTCTGTAGTCTGTTGCACTGTAAAATATAGGCACCAAGTCACAGTAACTGGGTCATGAGGAACGCCATCTTCTCCCACTTGGAGCCAGAGGAAGCAAGAGGCTCCGGGAGCCAAATACAACAGGATCTGTGGCCAGCCTACCTTAGATGGTCAACATCCATCTTGCCAATTTTCATAAAGCCGTGTTCTTAAAGTAGTGCAGTGCTGTAAGTGGATTTTCACCAAGAGCTTCACCCTGAGACTGATGTGCACACATTCTGACTCCAGAGAAATCCAGTATTCAACCTAAGGGAATTAAAATAAAATCTCTTCCTTGTTTGTGTTTTTATTTTTATTTTTTTAAATATTTATTTATTTTTGAGAGAGCGTGAGCAGGGGAGGGGCAGAGAGAGAGGGAAACAGAGGATCTGAAGCAGGCTCTGCAGCAGCAAGCCCCATGCAGGGCTCGAACTCACGAACCACGAGATCATGACCTGAGCTGAATTCGGATGCTTAACCAATGGAGCCACCCAGGCGCCCCCTTGGTTATATTTTTAAAGTTTTCATTGAAGTTACCTTCGGAGTGTGAATTGTGCACATTAGGATTTTGTATATTTATGCCAGAGGCACAGAAGGAGAAAGGCCAATGTTTGTCAATGTGAACAGAACCACAGAAAGCTCGATACATGGGTAAAACACCTATTTTGTTGTCGTTGTTGTTTAGTTCTTGTTTTCTATAAATAAAGCATTATTTATCTGTTGACGAGAGCCAACTTCATTGTTGGTCCTCAGTTCCTTTGTACAGGCTGAGTGGTTACATTCCCCAAAAGTGATTCCTTCCAGAACTGTCCCTGTGATTTTTGCCACGTCTGCAAACGATGAGTTTGATGTGTTGGGTCACCTAAAATCACAAGTATCTGTTCAGTATTTGGGGGCACCGGGAACTAGAGCTCTGAGTCTCCTTCCAGCTCTGAAATTCAGGACGCATGGCATCAGGATTTCCTGCCTTGAGCTCTGAAGTAACAGCAGTAGTTTTGCAATGCATTCTTCCTATTTGATACATAGAGAGTAAAAGTTGGCAGCTTACCATATGCATTATATTCAAATATATATTAGAATGTTCCATAAGAGAATAAGTATTACTTTCTGAACGTACTTTTCAGATGTGAGGCATTACATTATATTAATTTCTTAACATTCCAGCACATTTCTTTAACTAGAATCTTTAGTATTACGTATGACTTTTGTTCTAATTGAAGGCAGCAAAACCTGTTTGTCTCAATTCTACATATGACTTTTGTTCTAATTGAGGGCAGCAAAACCTGGTTGTCTCAATTCAGGTGTTCAGCAAGATGCAACTGTGAAGTCACTTGGTGAGGAATACATGGATTTATAGGACACATGGTACCTGCCTTAAAAACACAAGTAGAGAACATGTAAAACATACAATATTAATAATGTAGAAGAAAAATACAGAATATAGAACATAGAATTTTATAGTCACCATTCTGATGATGTCAGGGGAGAATACCTAAATTGTGATAGATATTTGTGTACCATAAGTGAATTTATATATTCTGTATTATTTGTGAAGAATTTTTGCCTTTCATAAAATATATTCCTTTTTCTTTGACATTATTATTGCTGTATTTTATGTGTTTTCTACTTGTACTTTTAAGACCAAGTACTAAGAGTTCTATAAATCTATGGAATCCAGGAATATCTCCAGAACCAACTGGATGTTACCACATTCAAATCCGGTTTTTTGCTGAGTGGAAATACGTGTGTGTGTGTGTGTGTGTGTGTGTTCTTTTAGGAGGATATTGTAAAGCTCGCTTTAATGGGCTTCTTTGAAACCAAACTTGAAGCCCTACTTTGCAGAAAAGATAACAAACCAAAATATGGGGATAACTGAATGTGGTGAGTTTTATGCATCCTCTTAGTTTAAGTAAAATACCGTGTTCTGCTCAGTCACAGAGATGGCCTGTTTTGCATACCGTCTACAAGCATTGAATTTGCTACACAAATAGACTGTGAATATAAATGTTAACCTTCTGGTGTGACATTACTTTAACAGAGAGAAGGAGCAAGAAAGGGAAGAACAGTTAATGGAAGACAAGAAAAGGAAGAAAGAGGATAAAAAGAAAAAAGAAGCCACTCAGAAGGTGAGTTTAATGACTTAAGTCTGTCTTTACATCCACCAAGCATCTAGAATAAGTAACTGCCTTGGGTGGGATACCTGACATCTTAATAATGCTGCTTGCTTTGTTCACTTGGAAGTTTTATGATTAGAAAGTGGGAGTTAAAGATGTACATTTGTCACCACAGAATACTCAATAATCCTGCAGCTGATTTAATGAGAACACCAGTATACAGTATGAAGAAAGGCAAGTGAGTCCCTGCCACTTAAATTCTTGTCAAATGTCCTTACTCGTATCACAGTTAATCTCCATTTTCTTAGGTCAGCTTATAAACTAGCTTTTCAAGTGTCTCTGTAGTTCACCCCAGTGTTCTCCTTTTGGTTCCTCTCCAGCATGGTCATCTGTACAAGACCACCTTCTGATAATTCCATAAAGAAACCTCCCTCACAGGCCAGTGGGCCTGCTTCAAGCTTTGGGGGAGATGGTATTGTGTGGCTTTGAGGAGCTTGCTTAGGGAAGGAGAGAGGCTAAAAGGAAAAGACCTACATCTCACTGCTGCCATCTGACAGGTCTTAGTTGACATGCTTGACCCAGGGTGCTGTCCTCTGCTTCAGTGTCTGTCCTGCAGGCCCCGCCCTTGTCTAATCTTATTTCCCCCACCTCCCCATTCTTTAGCATTGCCTGACTTGGGCTCTGGCTCGGCAGGCCTGCTTTTGTGCCATTTTTTTTTTTTTTAACGTTTATTTATTATTGAAAGAGAGAGACAGAGACAGAGCGTGAGCAGGGCAGGGGCAGAGAGAGGAGGAGACACAGAATCCGAAGCAGGCTCCAGGCTCTGAGCTGTCAGCACAGAGCCTGATGCGGGGCTCGAACTCACAGACCCCAAGATCATGACCTGTGTTGAAGTCGGACACTCAACCGACTGAGCCACCCAGGCGACTTTTGTGCCATTTTTGGAGGTAAAGTGATTTTTCTCCAGTTCTTGTTACCACTACACAGAGCACTTGGGAAGCAGGACATTGCTGTGGGGCAGGTTCGAGGGTCCCTGCTACAGTGGCAGGTTATTGAAGCTCAGTTTAGGGAGGTAGAAACTGTTACAGGGTTCAGAGGGAACTCTAGATTTAGAACAGACTCAAGGCAGACAGTTGGACACAAACCGATGTAGGCTTTAAGGGACACCAGAAGTTTTCTCAGCATTCTGGGCTATAGCGTATATTCCCATAATTCAGTTTTCTGAACTTTTGAACTAGATCATTTATAAGTCCCAGCCTAAAGAAATCATACTGGAAATATTTTCTGAATTGAATTGCATGTGACCCTGCCACATTAAACATACAGAGTGTAATTTTATCTTTTCTTCATGACTTAATTATAAGTAATACTCGTTATTGTTTGGTGTTATAATAGACTGCTGTGTGCACTCTTTAGAGTCTTGTCTTTAATTGTGCTTCTGTTTCTATTCATAGTGGTGTGCTCACCATCTCACCCTCATGCTCTCAGGGTACCTACTTCTAATGTGTTGCTTCTAATCTGAGCTTGTTAGAATTGTCTACAATGTCAGTGAAGAGTCTGAATAAAGACGCCAGAGGACAACCCAGAGGCCTTTTTCAAACTTACTTCCCTTTAAGGACACAGCCCCATTTCACATTTTGAGGTTGCGATAAGCAGGTCCACCAACTATACAGGGTGTTACCAGAATGGTAGAGAGTGAACCTCAGCAAAGGCTTTCTTTCCTCTAGGGCATTTACATTTCGTCAACTAAGTTAGTATAAGAATTGGGTTTTACAGTCTGTATGGATGTATGATTCATAGGCTGGACCTTGGTAAACTTGAGCAAAGGCTGGTAACAAGAAGATACCAAATGGAGGGATTATTTCAGGCACTAGACAGTCTACATTCTTCACTTAGGTAACAGTGTTTCTCAACTGGAAAATATCAGTATCTGGGAGTGATTTATAATATATGCATCTGTAAACTTTTGCTGTGGATCCCACTAGTAGAAAAATGATTTGAAATACAAGATGGTGTGGGTTTACTCAAGAGCAAATTGGGATTGGGGGCACCTGGGTGGCTCAGTCGGTTAAGCGTCTGACTATTGGTTTCAGCTCAGGTCATGATCTCACGGTTTGTGAGTTCAAGTCCTGATCAGCACAGAGTCTGCTTGGGATTCTCTCTCCCTCTGCCCCTCTCCACTCTGTCTCTGTCTCTTTCTCTCTCTCAAAAATAAATAAACATTAAAAAGTAAAAAATAAAAATGTAATGTTTATTTATTTTTAGGAGAGGGAGAGAGTAGGGGAGGGGCAGAGGGAGAGGGTAACAGGATCTGTAGTGGTCTCTGCACTCACAACACAGAGCCCGACGCAGGGCTGTAACTCACAGACCGCTAGATCGTGAAGTGAGCTGATGTCAGATGTTTAACCAACTGAACCACCCAAGTGCCCCTAAAAATATACAGCTGGACAATCTCCCTCTGTACTTACATCTGCATTAAGAACTGGTTCAGAAGTTGTGGCAAAGAGGAAAATCACCATAACTAAAATTTCAATTGGTTAGTTGTGAACAATGAAAACCCAATCATTTTTGTTCAGAAATGTTCTAGATTGGCTGTCACAAGATCCAGGCCAACATGTGGCCTTGGATATTGTTTTATCAGACTGAACCATCGTGTAATTTCAGAGTTAAGTTCTGATTTAGCAGTTTTAAGGAAGAGTACAAAGCTTACCATGTGATTGTCTTCGTGGTTTCCAACCTTATTGTAGAGACAGCGCCTCAACTAGGAGGCATAAAATGTGCTATGATGCAAAGAATTGTAGAGAATGTGCCAGAGGTTCTATTACACGGTCATTCATTTATTCAATCAGCACCATTTGTGGTGCTTCCACATCCTTCTCGCTGCTTACCCTCGTGCTTTATAATCTCTTCCTGTCTGCTTCCCTGTTTGACTGACTGACTCTAAGTGTCGCAAGGTTTTATTCCCTATTTGTATTTCCAGGAAGTAGGGCAGTCAGTGCCTGGTACATGAGAGTGACTCAAAAAAATATTTGTTTAATAAATCAATGGTCAAGAATGAGTGCTGGCAATGTAATTGTCTTGAAGAATTGACTTTTATTTTAAGTTAAATTATTTCCACACAGACATTAAACTTGAGCTTTTCTCATGAGCAGTTTGCTCTTTCTAGAGCCATCACTGAGTAAACTGTGTTCGATTTTCATTCATGAGAAAGGTGTCAAGGAAGGATTCCGTTCACATTCATTAAGCTGACGCTGCAAAAGAATCATTGTTTAGTGTTGGCAGAACACATGCTTTGATCATCCAGCCTTTCACCGTCTGGAGGACAGCTCTTTTAACAGAAACCACATTGTAAGACACATTTGACATTATTTGGGTTTGTCACTTACAGCTGGGGAAAGCATTGACTTCCTGTATAACTTGATCTTCAAAATGGCGTTCTAAGAAATATTTATAATATTATAAAATTTAAACTGCATTAAGGAATTGGTATGTGGAGACAAATCAGTTCATTCTTGGTTAAATGGAGTTTTAGAAGAATTGCACAGTAGACTTGAGCTCTGTAATAATTAGTACAAGGAAACACATTTTAAGGTGCTGTCTACTACAAATTCACTACAGTAGAATTAGCTTGGCTTTTAGTGCAAGAATGTAAGGAATGCTCCAGGAGGTCATACAACCAGATCATTTAACTCAGTCTGGCAATGCTGTGATGCAATCCACTATGAAGTGGGCTGGTTAGCTACAGGACGTACCCTCCAAAGATGGACAAGTTTTCATGAGCGCCCAGAGGAGTAACTTGGCATGCCTACCAACCACAAATAATCAAACATCTTCTTTTCTATTACAAAGTCAGAGAACCATTAAAAGATTAACATTTGGGAAAAGGGAGTCAAAATCATGCATGATCTCAATTACGATGATGGTGATGGTGGTGGTGGTGGTAATTATAAGCCCTATTAGAATTCTGGCGCATTTCCTTTTGGATGTTTTTCTTACGCATGACCTTTTGTGGTTTTGTTTTAATATTATAGGGCATGTATAATTAGGTGTCCTCCTTTATTTTCCTCTCTTACTAGCAGAAGCAGTTTTCCGTGTGGCTCCTAATCATCATTTCCAAACTCTCTAAAAACCCATTTTTCTATTCAGCCTATCCAATCTTTTAGGTCAATCACTTCCATAGAGGTGTTAGTTACTATGTAAAGAAATACTTTCAACAAAGCAATCTTTATTTGTCCAAAATTTACATATTTCATCCATTGCTGTATATCATACTTTTTCCATGAACTTTGATTAAAAATAACAAACATTTATGAGCATTGGCATAGGATATCCAGTTTAATCCTTATAATAACCCTTTGTATGGAGATACTATTATTATCTCCATTCAACAGATGAATAGAAAACAGATCACACAGCCAGGAAGTGGCATGGCTTGGTTTTAAATCCTGCCTTCCTGCCATGGCCTCTGGTACGTCTGATGATGGGCCCTTGAACTTTTGCTTTCTAGATTTGAGATCAAGTGTTTGAGTCCATACTCCTAGGGTAACCTTTTTGTCTCTGTGGCTAATTTCATTTCTAGGCTACATCCATTTGCTTTCTAGTCAGATCATCAAAATGACAAACAGCATTCCTGGTACAGATACTTCATCATTTAATGAGAGTGGAATGCTTCTGGTTTTAATTTTTAGTGTCCTTCATAATTATGGTCATGTAAGTTGTAACTGGACATATGGCCGTTGTCTTTATAAAAGGATGCCCGAACTGACTCTTGGTGTGTTTTTTTGTTTGTCTTTTTTCTTTCTGGATTTGAACTATGCCTGTGTGTCTGACAGCTTGAATTACTTGAGTTATCAGAATTAAAGTAGTCTTATAATATCAAACTAGAAAATAAATCTCATTCACTTATGTCTGTTCGTTTATTTTTCAGGTCACGGAACAAAAAACCAAAGGTAAGATTGTTTTTTTTTTTTTCCTTTTGAAGTTGTTGGAACCTTCTGTGTTTAGATTTTACATTCTTGCCAACTCAGCCTCCAATCCACTCAATTAGTGAGAGTGGGGGCAGAGTAATTAAATTGGTTGTTTGCGGCCACTGAAGAGCAGTAATGATAAATTGAAAGTAGTGTTTCTGGTTGGCCTTAATTTTTTTTAGGAGGCAAAAAAGATTAATACCTTGTTTGGAAAGTATATGGGTCATGATTTTGAACTGAACCTTTTCAAGCAAGACACTAGCCCCTAATTTACAGATGCACATTGCAGAGGATTTTTAATCATCTTGATCCATGACATGCATTGAGCCTAAAAGGGAGTGTTATGTCTAGGATAGTCACATGGTCTTCTGAGCTAGAGCCTGGAATATGCTTTTTTTTTTTAAATAATGCATTTTAACTCTGTTGCAAAATAGTGATTGATGTATTATAAACAGAAGCAGATAGATGTTCCTCACGTCATCCTCAACCTAATGGTCTCTGTGTTTTCAGATCTCTCTTTCTAATGTTAATTTTGATTATGCAGTCTTGTCTGGTGCTGGCCACGTTTTGGTCGGTTCCCTTTCAGGATGGTAGAATTGAGACCAATATTCTAGCTCCTATCCTTGCCCACTTAAATGTGTGGTTCTCAACTAGGGTACTTAATAAAATCTTTTGCATAGACTCGTCAAAGTACACAAGCATGGACCTCCTCCCAGATCTTCATGGTCTCAGGCCACAGCCCTGGCAGATGTATTTTGAGAAGCTCTACAGGTGCCCCCAGGACATGTCCCAGGTTGAAAACCACTACCCCAGATGAAGGGAATCACATAGCACTGTGATAACTCAGAGGAAAGTCAGGATGATGGATCAGCCAAGATGTGATGGGAGGCCTTCTAATGATTGGTGTCTTCATTGTTTTATTTTCTATTATTGGACCACCAGGCCAAAGCCTGTCACACAGTGATGGAGAACTAATAAAGACCGTGCTAGTTTGTAAGGAAACTTAGTTCTGGGAAACAAATTCTCAGATGTCTAGACATTACTGTAATGTATTTCTAACCAAAAGGCACTTTCAGGGAGAATGTAGTCTAGGACCTTGTAGTGATTTAGAAAATAAACCGATAAACATTATTATTAGTTACGATTATCTTAATTACTTAGAACAGTGTTCTTCCCTTGTATTTTCAGGCAGTACCAACCCAGAAGTGGGCTTTATTTGGAAGTGTGTTTATAAATTACTTGTTTGAAATCCAAGTTATACTTTACCATAAAAATAGAGTTCTTGATAGTGGTATAGTGTCCATATTTTCTAGACCAACATACTGTCTAGGAAAGGATTTGGGCACATAGTATTTATATTAATAGGCCTTTTTGATGATTTATGGGGACAACAGATGAGAAAATTAGCATTTTCCTGGAAATTCCAGGCTCTGTGGTTGTTGGAACATGGTGGTTTGGTTCCTGGGCCTGGCCACAACTCTTAATGTTCATGAAGCCACGTCCCAGCTAAGCTGTGGAAGCAAGTTGCCCTGTATGGTACGTGGTGTTTCTGTTGGAAAATCGAAAATCCATTAAGGCATTCTTTCTCAGATTTTTTTTTCTCTAGGTCTGTTCTCAGAAACGCATTCCTCTTCCGGAACTCTACCAAAATCTTAAAAATCAAACTTTCTTTTCTACTTACTACTGAATTTTCTTTCCAGTTAGGATCTTTCTCATACCTACCATAAAATCGAATACAGCCTCACAGTTTCCATACTCTTCCCACCCCACCCCCACCCACACCCCCATGAAAAAATTAAAGTAAAATAATCCTAAAGAAAGATGAGCACCTGTTTCAGGTCTCCTAAGGAATGTAGTTAGTAGAACCACGGAGAAAACAGAGTAAAAATAAAAATGATCTCTGGAGTATATTAGACCGTAAGTAGAAGGAGAGGGAAAATGCAGATTTTGGAGAGACTAGGACAGGATTTCAAGTGGAGGTTATATGAAGACACGGCCTAGCACTGGGCCTGACCTTTCTGATTTTTTACCCCACTTCAACCACATCTTTATGTTTGTTCCAAGAGCCTGTCTGCACTCTAAATCCCCTGCTTCACTTCCCTCAGCTGATGTTTCTGGGTCCTTTTCCTCTTCCCAAAGATGACGCCTTCCTCAGGCAGTCTTCCCGTAACTCTGCATCTGTCCCTCTTTCCCCAGTAGACCCTGTAAGAAAAACGGCTGTGTTGGTGCCAAGTCTCTGTTTGCACAGAGGACTGAGATCAGATTTGTCCGTATTTCAGAGAAAAAGTGGATTCCTTATACGTTCTGTCTTTACCTTCCAGTATTTAAAAAAACAAAACAAAAACACAGAATTCTGGAGAATAGGGCGGGATTTCAAGTGGAGGTTCTGTGAAGACATGTGGACCTACTGGCCTGCAAACAGTACACAGCACTTAAGGTAGAGGCTTTGTTGGATGTTGGAGTTCGAACTGCAAGAGTCAGGGCGCCTGGGTGGCTCAGTCAGTTAAGCGTCTGACTCTTGATTTTGGCTCAGGTCATGATCTCACCGTTCATGAGATCGAGCCCCGCATTGGGCTCTGCACTGACAGCACAGAGCCTGCTTGGGATTCTCTCTCTCTCTGCTCCTCCCCCACTTGTTTGTGCGCATGCCCACATTCCCTGCCTCAAAATAAGTAAACGTTTAAAAAATAATTTAAAAAGTTAAAAAAGGATCTCAAGAGGCTGTGGTGTTGATGTAACAGACCAGGTATAACAGGGATGAAGGTAAGATTAGGGTAGGCTGTACACTGGAGGGGTCTGGACATAGCAATTTTGCCTCGTGAAAAAGCTGCTAGGGTCATGGTTGGCTTAATGGTGCAGTTATCAGTACGAAATGACTGATTTATAAAAATTAAGCTGACCTTAAGTGGCATTAGTAGGAGTACAGCATCTAGGAAGGGATCTGCAGTTCTGTAATGGGCACCACACCGTGGAAAGAAAGAGATCGACTTCTGTGGAGCCTGTGCGGTTTGGGTCAATAAATTTGGTCAATAAATTTGAACCTGTGTCATATTTGCAAGGGTTAAACATGTAGGAATGTCTCCCCCCAGGGGAAGTGTTCCTACGTGAGGAAGCTCAGGGAGTGGTCTTCAAAGCTTTGAAGGGCTCTGGTGCCTGACGCTTAGCAGTCTCTTGGTAAATGTCTGTCGGATGTTTTGTTCAGTGACACTTATTCTGCTACCGAAAGTACTGATGGTGAGAGTCAAAGCAACAGGGAAAAGCCTCCAGCCCGATATAAGTTGAGATTTTTAGGTATTATCATCCGCAGCAGCAATTCCGTGACCTTTACCCCACTGGGGCACAGCTGAAGGGCAGCACCTTCCCATCGGCATACCTGGTACATTGGCCACGACTCTGTCTTCTGAGTCTACCCCAGAAGGCATATTTAGGAGTGGCTGGTGGTGGTTGGGATAACCTTGAGTCTACTCTAATTTATTAAGATCTGAGGTGGGTTTTTCCTTCCAAGTAAATAATTTACAAACGAAAGGACTCGCAGTATCCCTCACACCTTGCAGAAACACCTCTGTATTCTTTAACACTAAGGTGGGCGCCATTTGTTCAGAGATGCTTCTGGCTGCCACTTGAAAGTGAACAAATGTGAGGTATAAGGCGTGTGGTTCAGATAGATGGCCACAGAATAGTCCAGATGAGAGGTAATGAGGGCTTGAACCTGGTTAGGAGCGGTGGTGATAGAGAGGAGGAAGGAAGGCATTGGAGAGATGTTTTGGTTCAGTGCAGTGTAATGACGATCAGATAATGACGACTTTTAGGTTTCTGACGAGAGGAGCTGGTTGGGTGATGACTCTGTTTCTTGAACTAGGAGATAATGGGGAGAGCTGGGGAACAAGTTTGAGAGTAAGGAGAAAAAGGGTGAAAGCAATCTGAGTTGGAGGTAGTGATTTGGGAAACACTTGGGCATACATGATAAAGTGTGAGCGTGGGAGAATTTGTACTCAAGTAACTTAAATGTGGGAAGAGTGTAGGCCCCACCTTCACGTTCAGATCTTTTAAAAAGACATAACTAGGGGCGCCTGGGTGGCACAGTCGGTTGAGCGTCCAACTTTCGCTCGGGTCATGATCTCACAGTTTGGGTGCTCGAGCCCCGCGTCAGGCGCTCTGCTGACAGCTTGGAGCCTGGAGCCTGCTTCAGATTCTGTGTCTCCCTTTCTCTGCCCCTCCCCTGCTTGCACTCTGTCTCTCTCTCTCAAAAATAAATAAACCTTAAAAAAAAATAAAATAAAAGATACAACTCATAACCAAATTCAGGTGCCATCTTACAACTCTGATTAGGAGGTGGCCAGCTACCACCCTCCAAACAGATCTGACTCTCCTCCTGTTTTTGTATTGCCCATGAGCTAGGAATTTTTTTTACGTTTTTTCAGTGGTTAGGAAAATTATAAAAGAATGATATTTTGTGACAGTGAGAGTGGTATGAAATTTATACTTTAGTGTGATTAGTACGGTTGTATGGCGCACAGCCACACTCTGTCGTTTGCGCATGGTCTGTGGCTGCTTTTGCCTATACTCACAGTAGAGTCGTCACAACCAAGACTGTATGGCCAGCAAAACCTAAAATATTTACTGTCTGGCCCGTTACAGAAAAAGTCTTCTGAGCCCTGACCAAGAGTGTAAGAACCCACAAAGGAAGAGAGAAAGGAGGAGTGAAGAGCTGGCTGGAGTGGGTCTCAGCAGCTCTCACAAAAGCAGAGGGAGGATATGGCCAATAGTGTCCGAAGTTGCAGAAAAGTCAAGAGAAGGTCCAACAAGTGTCCATTAGACTGACAATGAAGATCACTAGTTGTTGAATGAGAAGAGTTCCCAGGGAGATGTTCAGGGCAAAAGCCAATGTGCATGGAGTCTGAGGAGTGAGTAGAAGGTAAAGAAATGGAGGCAGTGCTCAGAGATGACTGAGAACTCCTCAGTGCACAGCAGCCACTGTCTGTGTGTCCTCAGTCTGAGATTCTTGTGGTGTTGCATTGTAACTAATGATTATTTACCAAGAAATTTTCAGTTGAAAATAATGTATTTTCTAGGGCTTGTATGTGTTTTAACTGCTACCTTTAATAAAACATTTCTAGGGGTGCCTGGGTGGCTCTGTTGGTTGAGTGTTCGACTTTTGATTTCAGCTCAGGTCACGATCCCAGGGTCGTGGGATCAGCCCTGCACAGGGCTCCATGCTTCAGCATGGAGCCTGCTTGAGATTCTCTCCACTCCCCACCCCCCCGCCCCTCTCCCCTGCTCGCGCGTGTGTGTGCATGCACGCATTCTCTCTCTCTCTCTTTCTAGAACAAAAAAGTTCTCATCACTAGAAAAAAAAATTCCTAGAAGGGTTTTTTTAGTGTTTGTACTATCAAGATATTTAAAGATAGTAGTTCTTATTGGTCCTGCTTGTTTCAGATTTTTCTTAATGCCTTTATCTGAAAGAGTAGCATTTTATTGAAGTTTTTTCAGAAATAGAGGCAATTTAGAAGTTCAGACTGTAAGATGAGAATAACGGCGACAGGGAAAGGGAAAAAGCTTCAGTCATAAGAGCAAATAAATGATTCTTGGAAGTCATTGAATGGAAATTAGAAAATAAGATACCCAGCATTTTTCACAATGTCTTTGTTTCCCTTTGCTACAGAGATCATGTTTAAGCCACTGACCTTTTCTCTGGGAGATAAGAAATTATGCCCTTATTTTGAGCAGCTTATCTTTAAACCAATGTGCACTACAACCTACAAATCAGTAAGGTTCTGAAGAAAAACAAGAGGGACTGAAAAGTAATTCCCACTCCCTTATAATTTCCATCTCCTCTGTTAGCATCTGACATCCTGGAGCATGCTGTAATGCACACACTAACTCTGGGAGGAGCTAAGTTTGGACTTTGGAAAGCAGGTTGGATTGGGCCTCCTGCCTAATAGCTGCATTGCTCTCCAGTCTAGAGTTCTGATTGGCCTTTAAATGCTTCAAATTCTTGAAATCACAGAAAGGTGTAAGAAAGCAATTGAGTAAGAATTCATTCAAGTTCTGGGGCACGTGGGTGGCTCAGTCCATTGAGCGCCCGACTTTGGCTCAGATCATGATCTTGTGGTTGGTGAGTTCAAGCCCCCATCAGGCTCACTACCCTCCTCAGATCCTCTGCCCCTCCCCTGCGCACACTCTCAAAAAATATGTAAAAACCAGTTCTGAAACACAGTTTTCTCCTAATATATAACTCAGAAATTTTCTGACTAGGTCCTGGAGTTTTGAATGACTAGTCTCCTAGACTAGCACGATATTGGAAGGAAAGTGGCTGAGAGGTAGTCTGATTTTATTTTTTAAAAAGGGTTTATTATTTATGATCCCTTCTATCCCTGATATGGTGGGAAAATGCTCTGAGGCACTTTTGCAGGGAATCTTGCACAATACATGTTACCCAAGTTTCTTTGATTATGCTGTGAATGTTGTAACGTTAGTCAAACTGGGTGTTCAGACCTCCATGCTGTTGACTGCCCTCACTATGTCTTGCTCTGTTTCAGGGAATGAGTCCAGGTGTGTAACAGACGTGGTTAATGTAGAGTAGAGATTCTAGTGTTTTTATGGAAGGGCTTGCCTCGTGGAAGCATAGCTCCTTCTATCCTAAAAACCATTTGGGAAGATCCCTCGCAGCCTTTGCCGACGTCTCATTTCTTCTCATAATAAGAGGAAAGGGGACTGGGAATGCCATCTGCTATGCAATCTTGCAAGCACAGAGAGAAAATGAATCATTGGATAACTCATCTGCACTCATTTATCAGTTATTTTTACCCATCAGCTGCTGTAAGGTCATACAGAACCTACTATATTGATAATATCATATAGTGACCAATTTATTTTCTTAAGAAATAGGTTTATTCTGCTCATCAGGTTGTGGATCCTCTGACCTCCCTTCCTTACTGGAAGGCCCTCATGATTGGCTAAAGTTAGACCAGGGGTTGCCTTGAAGTTACTTCAGGCTCTTACTCTTCTTTCTTGGTTACACCCAGTACTCCCCAACATCCAGTGGAGGTAGATTGGGTACCCTGATTTCTGATGATGCCTCTCTCTTCATAAAGGAGCCGGTTCAATGAGCAACATGCTGGCCCAGCACCATTGCAGTGGTCAGGGCAGTACCGCCCCGGAGTTGGCCCAAACATTACTCTGGATGTCAGGGAACTTGACCTCAGAATCATCCGAACTGTCAGGCTCAACGATTGTTTCTGTAATATTGCCAGCCTCTGTTTGCCAGGCAGATTTTCTTGGAAAGGGTGACAGTCTTTTGGTAGGATGAAGCAAGGGACATCGAGATCCAGAAGAACATTCTATGGAGGGCTGAGGCAAAGCCCTCAACTTCTGCAGAGTGTCCTACAGATTGTATCTTCATACGGTCATCCTGCGCATTCCCATACTTCCTATTTGCCCTTTTAAAAGTAAGGTAAAACATTAAATTTTTTAAAGTAAATAGGAAACATGCCTACATTGTGACATTTTTGTTTTAGATAAGAGTTGGAGTAAATATACAAGGTACCCTTAAGGCTTTTTTTTTTTTTTTTTTTTTTGACAAAAGCAAAAAAAACCCCACAAAACCAAACCTTATAACATTTCTATTTGCACAGAATTTGCAAAGTACCAAGCAAGAGTGGTTGCGTTTAGGTAGCTGTAGAAACCCAAACCAAATTGATTTTGTGATTCTCCAGGGCTGAGGTTTCCTGTGGGGGTCTACTCGGTGCCAGGACCTAAAAAATAAGATGAAAGATGGGTCCTTACCCTGGTGAGAGCAAGGAGCTTGTAAATGCGAGTTTCAATATAATATGGTGAATTCGTGGTAAAGAAAGATGGACAGTGTGTTCCAAGAGCACAAATGAAGGTGCCAAGCCTACTTAGTCCAGGGACTTCAGGAAAGGTTTCTCAGAAGTAAATCTTTAAGAATGTGGATAAAGGGCATTTGGGCTGAGAGCCTTGAACCTTTACTGAGGACTTGGCCTGGGGCCCATATGTACCCTTCGACCTGCTAGGGAACCTTCCAGGGATTTAGGGAAGTGACTGGTGACTGCTTCCCCCTCCCCCTTAGTTAATGGACTAGAGTTCTGGGGTGTTGCTGTCTTTGAGTCCTTGTCACCCGCACTCCCCACCTCTGCCTGATCTCCAGTAAACTGAAGATGCAGGGGAGTTTAGAAAGACCACGTCCACCCACAGTAGGATGGAAGATCCATTACTGGAATTGGTCTCGTGTAAGCTTTCCAAAAAACAATCTTCATAAAAATGTATTGGACTTCAAAGACCGTTCCCCACTCTCTCTCTTTCAGTGCCCGAAGTGACGAAACCAAGTTTAAGCCAACCAACGGCCGCCAGCCCAATTGGCAGCTCTCCATCGCCACCAGTCAATGGTGGCAACAATGCCAAAAGGGTGGCAGTGCCGAACGGACAACCGCCAAGCGCCGCCCGCTACATGCCTCGGGAGGTGCCGCCGCGATTCCGTTGCCAGCAGGACCACAAAGTGTTACTAAAACGTGGGCAGCCCCCTCCACCATCCTGCATGCTCCTCGGGGGCGGGGCAGGGCCTCCTCCCCCCACGGCACCCGGAGCAAACTCCAACAACGCACAAGTGACAGGAACGCTGCTGCAGAGTGACGGTGGGACTGCACCAGGTGAGGAGTCGGGGTCGGGAAGTGATTTCCTGGCAGCTTTAAAGAGAGCGAGCACTTCTTTTGTACTGCCTGGTATAGAGTCCCCAAAAGGCTTTTGGGGTCACTCCCAAGACAGGAGAGGCTCCCTGCACGAGATGTGTCCCAGCACTTCTCTTCTGAAACTGGGTTTTAGTGTCCAGTGTGTGCTGTTGGCAGGAGAGGCTAATGTGGCTGTCATACGTCATCCCCATTTGGGGCCTTTTTTCCTTTCCTGACAAGCGCATGATAAACTCGAGCCTCCGTGGTTCCAGCTGTCACCACAAGTGTGTGCCCAGGGTATGATTGGAGGTGGGGCTAGTGCAGAGGCTTGTTCTGAATCCTGGCTGCCCCTGTTTATGTTCGCAGAACGCTGCGGGGCAGAGAGAGAACCGTCTCTTCGATTACAGTATAAGATCTTGGGGGTGGGGAGGGGATACCAAACAATATCATTCTATCATTTTTTATTAGATTTTTTTAAATCATTGTTTCTTTAGAGGATTTTGAGCTCTGTTAAAAACTATATGTAGATATAAGGGATCTTTAGCTGAAGGGCTCTACTAGAAGTTTTGAGAGTTTTTAATAGATGAATACTAAATCACCTGATAGCAAAGAACCTCCAAACATCACCTCCCGCTTTTTTTTAAGCTTATTAACAGATGTCTACTTAACTCTTAAAAAATTTTTTTGAGGTTGTACTAGATAGGCTTGAACATCATCAAGCCTTGGCAAGAACAGTAAATTGGTGATTGTTAACTGTAGCATGCTTCTAGTTAATAGTTCTGAGTTTGAACACAGAAATGCCTAGAAAATTCTATTACTGTCTCATGTGCAGAGTAAAAATGGAGACAAACCTCATGGTGACAGATGCTTCATACAGGCTTTTCTGTGGTGGCCCCTCAGGCCAGGCCCAAAGCAGGCAAGGAAAAGCTTCATGGCCCCTCATAAGCATTTGCGAAAGGAAGTATGTGAGGAGTGGTCATGTTGAGTGTTTCTGCAGCCAAATCTAGCCAGACCTGGACGCAGACGTGGGTCTGGGTCCAGTGTGAGTCAGATTCTCTCCTTTGCATTCTTAAAACCAAGGAGGCCACTAAATCTGAAGAGTTTGAGATTCTCTGCTTCCCTACTTTTATATGGCTCTATGTAAGATTTTTTCAACTTTATATTGATTTAAGACTTCTTGGTTAAAGTAACTAAAACAAGTTCAGAAGAAATTACTGGGTTAAAAACATGTCATTTCTCCCCTCTCCCCCCAAATAAGATAAATTCCTCCAAAATATGTGCTGGGCCAGACTAATTTATCAGATTAAGTTCCTTAGGCATACAAACTGATTCCTCCTTGCCTGCCCCAGCATCTAGCTGCGTGGGCGTTCATCATTCATCAGGTGCTTCCTGAGCAGTGATGCCCTGGCCACCATGTGGAATTCAAACGTGAGCAAGATAGGGTCTCTGCCTAAGAGGGGGAGCTCTTGCAGAAGTCTCTGTGCTAATGTGGGGAAGGAAGATGTGACCACAGCTCCACAGCACTGAGCAAAGTGGCTCTAGACAGGGAAGGGCATTTTCAGATGATGAACTTAAAAACAAACAAAAAAAAACTCCTAGAAGAAACGGCACTTGAACTAGGCCCAGAAAGATGGGTAAATTTCAGTATGTGCATTCAGGAGGAAAAACCAGTAGGTGCCAATGTGGAATGGTGCCAGGATGAGAAGGCACGAGTTGTGGAATGGCGACATCTACATAGAAACCAGTGGAAGATAAGATTAGAAAAGTCATTTGGGCCCAGGTTGTGTAGCATCTTGATCAAACTCCAGGCCAAAGAGTTTAGCTTTATTATTGGGCGCTAGGAAACTGTTGGAAGCTTCCCCTACAGCAGTGATCTAATCGAAGCTGTGCTTTAGAACAATTACTCTAGCCAGGGGTGTTTAGAGTAGATTCGAGATACAAAGCAAGGTCAGGGTGTTACTGCATTGTCTCAAGATACGAGAGGGCCCTTCTCTGTCAATAGAAAAGGCAAGGGGAGGGGCACCTGGGTAGCTCAGTCGGTGAAGCATCACAACTTCAGCTCAGGTCATGATCTCACAGTTCGTGAGTTCGAGCCCCACATCAGGCTCTGTGCTGACAGCTCGGAGCCTGGAGCCTGTTTCAGATTCTGTGTCTCCCTCTCTCTCTCTGCCCCTCCCCGACTTGTGCTCTGTCTCACTCTCTCTCAAAAATAAACATTCAAAAAAAAAAAAAGACAAGGGAATAGCTTTGAGACATGTTGTGGAGTTACACCTAGCAAATACACCAACCAGGCAAAATGAAAGAGGAGATGACTAAGGTGTGGCACAGTTTACTAAGACAGGCAGCTGGCTAGAGAAGCTAGTTTGTGGGGAAACGTGATGAGCTCTCTTAGGGGCACTTTGAGCTTGAGGTGTTAATAGAGGGCGCGTGTGTAGCTGTGATTGATGAGACCATCTCTTCCCCAGAGTCAACCCTTGGAGGTGCTGCTGCTTCAAATTATGCAAATTCCACTTGGGGCCCGGGAGCCTCCTCCAACAACGGCGCCTCCCCCAACCCAATTCACATCTGGGACAAGGTGATTGTAGACGGGTCTGACATGGAAGAGTGGCCTTGTATCGCCAGCAAAGACACTGAGTCTTCTTCCGAAAACACCACCGATAACAACAGTGCCTCGAACCCTGGCTCTGAGAAGAGCACTCTGCCAGGAAGCACCACTAGTAACAAAGGAAAAGGGAGCCAGTGCCAGTCTGCAAGTTCTGGGAACGAATGTAATCTTGGGGTCTGGAAATCTGACCCTAAGACTAAATCTGTTCAATCTTCCAACTCTACTACAGAGAGCAACAATGGACTAGGAAATTGGAGGAATGTGAGTGGTCAGGATAGAATTGGACCTGGCTCTGGCTTCAGCAACTTTAACCCAAATAGCAACCCATCTGCCTGGCCAGCGCTGGTCCAAGAAGGAAATCCTAGGAAAGGGGCATTGGAAACGGATACTAGTAATTCCAGTGCACAGGTTAGCACAGTAGGTCAGGCATCCAGGGAACAGCAGTCAAAGATGGAAAATGCGGGTGTTAATTTTGTTGTCTCTGGCAGAGAACAGGCTCAAATTCATAACACTGATGGACCAAAAAATGGAAACACTAACTCCTTGAACTTAAGTTCACCAAACCCCATGGAGAATAAGGGAATGCCCTTTGGAATGGGCTTGGCGAACGCCTCCAGGAGCACTGATGCCCCTTCACAAAGCACTGGAGATCGAAAGACTGGGAGTGTTGGATCTTGGGGTGCAGCTAGGGGGCCTTCTGGAACTGACACAGCCTCTGGACAAAGCAATTCTGGAAACAATGGGAACAATGGAAAGGATAGAGAGGACTCCTGGAAAGGAGCCTCTGTTCAGAAATCAACTGGGTCAAAAAATGACTCTTGGGACAACAATAACAGGTCTACGGGTGGGTCCTGGAACTTTGGCCCTCAGGACTCTAATGACAACAAATGGGGTGAAGGGAACAAAATGACATCTGGGGTCTCTCAGGGAGAATGGAAACAGCCGACTGGGTCTGATGAGTTGAAAATTGGAGAATGGAGTGGTCCAAACCAACCAAATTCTAGCACTGGAGCATGGGACAATCAAAAGGGCCACCCCCTCCCTGAAAACCAAGGCAATGCCCAGGCTCCCTGTTGGGGAAGATCTTCCAGCTCCACAGGAAGTGAAGTTGGAGGTCAAAGCACTGGAAGCAACCACAAAGCAGGAAGTAGTGACAGTCATAATTCTGGCCGTCGGTCATACCGGCCCACACATCCTGATTGTCAGGCTGTCTTACAGACTCTTTTGAGCCGAACTGATTTGGACCCCAGGGTGCTCTCAAACACTGGCTGGGGCCAAACTCAAATTAAGCAGGACACGGTGTGGGATATCGAAGAGGTGCCAAGGCCTGAGGGGAAATCTGACAAAGGAACTGAGGGGTGGGAGAGCGCTGCCACACAGACCAAGAACTCAGGGGGCTGGGGAGACGCACCCAGCCAAAGCAATCAAATGAAGTCTGGATGGGGGGAGCTCTCGGCCTCTACAGAGTGGAAAGACCCCAAGAACACAGGAGGCTGGAATGACTACAAGAACAACAACTCTTCCAACTGGGGAGGCGGCCGACCAGATGAAAAGCCATCTTCCTCTTGGAATGAGAACTCCAGCAAGGATCAGGGGTGGGGAGGGGGACGCCAGCCCAATCAAGGATGGACTTCTGGGAAGAATGGTTGGGGAGAGGAAGTCGACCAGGCGAAAAACAGCAGTTGGGAAAGTCCTGCAAGTAAACCCGTGTCTGGGTGGGGCGAAGGAGGGCAGAACGAAATCGGAACTTGGGGGAACAGTGGGAATACAAGCCTAGCTTCCAAAGGCGGGTGGGAAGATTGCAAAAGGTCTCCAGCATGGACCGAGACAGGCAGACAGCCCAATTCCTGGAATAAACAGCACCAACAGCAGCAGCAGCCACAGCAGCCACCGCCACCACAACCAGAGGCTTCTGGTTCATGGGGAGGCCCACCCCCAGCACCTCCAGGCAACGGACGACCTTCCAATTCCAACTGGAGCAGCGGGCCACAGCCAGTAACCCCTAAGGATGAGGAACCCAGTGGTTGGGAAGAGCCATCCCCACAGTCAATTAGTCGGAAAATGGACATCGATGATGGCACTTCCGCATGGGGAGACCCTAACAGTTATAACTACAAGAATGTGAATCTGTGGGATAAGAATTCCCAAGGGGGCCCAGCACCTCGAGAACCAAACCTGCCCACCCCGATGACCAGTAAATCAGCATCAGGTAGGCAGTGGCCTTTTTTCTTGTGAAAAATCCTAAAGCAGGGCATTATTATTAAGCTTCATTTACTCAGCCTTGTTCTGGAAATCTTTCCTACGTTAACCCTACTCTGCTGTTTACAGAATCTCCTTTTTTATGAGATGATAGCAATAACAGATGCTGGTGGTACATTTTAATGTTCTTTCTTGGCAGAAGCGAAAAGACGCCATCCCTGTGTTAGTCTCCCAAAGTTTGGGGGTTTTTTTTTTGCTTTGTGTGGGTTTTGTTTTTTTTTTTAATTGTATTGGTCTGCAGAATCCAAGAAATACAGCTCACTAAATAAACTACACTCCAGGTTTTAAAGTGAAGAATTAAAATAGTAGCAGAAATAGACCTGGTTTCCATTTGAGTTCTACCCGTGGACACATCCTTGGTGTTTCTCCTTCCCCAGCAGAGGGGAAGTATTTTGTTGCTCTTGCTGGGCCATCAGAATGCTCTAGCCCAGCTGGGGTCTGGAAGGCTTCAGTCACTCTCCACATGATTTTTAATGATCCTCTCTGGAAGTGGAGTGCTTTGTAAAAGAAATTGTTCTCTCCTGATAATCACTTGCTCAGAATTAAACTTTTCTTCTTCCTTTGTTTGAATAGAAACATCATACCTGATAAATTAAAAGTAATGCTGGTAATATCATCTTTGGCACTATCAACTTGAATGTCCCCATAAAGCATAGAATTCAACAAATTAAGGGAATGCACTGTTCAGATGGGGTATTTTTTGTTTTTGTTTTTTAGTTAAAATTAATCATAGTTACCCACTCCCTGAGTAAGCCTTGGGGAGTGTTCAGTGAATGCAGTTACGGCCACTTACAAAATGATTGCTTTTAACTAGTTCTTTTTTTCCCCCCAAATATTGAAAAGTATGAGGGAGGAAATAAAGATTGTTCATTAAGTCCCTATCTAGCATAAAATCTGCTAACATGTAAAAAAAATTTATCCATATAGTAAAAACCTCCAAACTGTACAGAAAAGCAAAATGTAATATATAAATGAATCTTAGCCCCTAGAATCTCTTCCCACAGGTAATCTTTTAGAGTTTTGTGTCTCATTCAAAAATTTTGTTCCTTACCTATACCAAAATCTGTCTCCCCTTTACAGATTTGACACAGAAGGAATTGCTGTTCTCCGCCTTGCCTTTTTCACCCTACTTTAAAACTTTCCATGTTAGCATGTACGTTTTTGTCTTTTGTTTTGTGTATTGATTTCATGGATGATGCGATTGGTCGGACTAGCCCTTTTTTGATAGGTATTTAGGTTGCTTCCGAAGCGTTCTCAACAGCGATAGAGCGTTGTTGTACGTGTCATTTCACATACTTTCCAAGTATATCTATGGTATAATTTCCTGGCAACGGAATTACTGGCCCCGAAGTTAAAGCAACAATACCAGTTGCCCCCTACGAGGCAACTGTATTTCTGTATTTGTATTTCTGCCAGCAGAACATAGGAGTGACTGTTCCTCTCACCTTCTCTCCACCCCCTACCCCTGGATGTTGAGATGTTTCATTTCACAAATCATTCTTAGAGACACATTTTCTTTCTTTACAGTCTGGAGCAAAAGCACACCACCTGCTCCGGATAATGGTACTTCAGCTTGGGGTGAGCCAAATGAAAGCAGTCCTGGGTGGGGCGAAATGGACGACACTGGAGCATCGACCACGGGCTGGGGGAACGCACCCTCCAACGCTCCAAATGCCATGAAACCTAGTAAGTTTAGAGCATTGTCTGTGAGGGATTTTCCATTAATTCGGGGGTCAGACATTTTGGTGAGGGCTGCTGTAATGTTTAAACTGTCATTTCAGTGAGATTCAGGACCGTGAACCTTTAATAGATGATTAGTAACAAGTGGCCGTGACTTAGCTTTGGGTATTAACATGTTTACATTGAACTAGAAGTCATAAGTTAATTTTGTTGATTTTGTTTTAAGTTAGGTTTATTATCTGGCCAGAATTGAAATGTTGATGTGGTACTATTTTTTTTTTTTTTTTTTTTTGCCAGTAACTTAAATACTGCTCACCATATCTATTTTGCATTTTTGCCCCTTTGTTAGTATAATTTAAAAAGATTTTCCTGGCTTTTTAATGTGGAACATAGCCTCTGCTGCCCAGTGACTTCACCCTTCTGTTTTCCTTGTCCCTTTGTGTCTCCTCTCATACTCCCACCCACATAGGAACGTTGAAGGTTTCTTGAACCCAACAAAGATTGCTTCATTTGGATTTTTTATACAAAGCATGTCACACTTATTCATAATCGTTGAAAGTCTAAGCTTTACTTGATCCAGCTGGCAACGTGTTGTCACAGCAGTTTGCAAAACTTTGTAAACCGATGCTATGGAATGTCTCGTAGGAAGTTCCTCTGTTGAAAAATTCAGTTTCAAGTGCCTATTTTCACTTGTTTGTAGTTTTCTTAAAAAGTGTTCCAACATCTCTTTTCTGCCATATTGCAGACTTAAAGAATTATCTTCTTTTATTTTTAAAGTGTGGTCATATCAAATTCTCAAAATTTGAATGAGAATAATTCTGTTACCAGTTTTATTGTGTGATATTTCTGACTCTTCCAGTGCCCATGAAGAAGTACAATCATTGCTGTATTCTAGAAATTCATTCTTGTGTCGTTAATTTGACTGCAGTTTAAAAATTATCAGTCTCCTTCACTGCATAGAAATAGCTTTATAAAGACCTTGATTTCATCATGATTTTCACAGTAAAACTGGTTGTATCGTCACGGGAAATACCATGCCATAGACTTGAAATAGACCCGAAATGCTGGTGGAAGATATTAACCAGACCCTTGGCACAAGGAGGTACTTCAGCAGTACTGTCAGGATTTTTAGGTGTCTTTCCCAACCTCAGAATCACCCTTCCTCCATCACAAAACTTGCACTTTTCTCCAGATTTTTAAGAAAGTCGTCTATTCTTCAGGATCCTCTGTAGTTAAAGCTATAGTTATACTTATCTTTTGTCTGAGTGATGTGAATGTGGAAGGGGGTTGAATATTTGCCTGGCCGTATAGATGGATTAGATAAGATGACAAATATCCCGGAATGCCGTGTTCATAAGGACCAGTCGTTATGGTTATTGTTATATGTAGCTGTTGCCTACAGTCCCTCCATTTTTTTTCTTAAAGATTCCAAATCTATGCAAGATGGCTGGGGGGAGAGTGACGGTCCAGTGACGGGAACTCGCCATCCCAGCTGGGAAGAGGAGGACGATGGAGGAGTCTGGAACACCGCCGGCTCTCAGGGAAGTGCTTCCTCCCACAACTCAGCAAGCTGGGGACAAGGAGGAAAGAAGCAGATGAAGGTAGCCCACTTTAGAAAAGTTCGAGCTTGTTTCTTCATTCTTAGAAGGCAGAACTGAGAATTTTCTAATGGAAGGAGCCCTGAGGTCCTAAGTAAGGGGAAAAATATTTTCTTAAGAGCAAATTGAGTACTTCCTCTTTACTCCTCATCTTCCTTCCCCATGACCTTGAAACCTCGAACCTCAGAGCTGTTGGTGTGGGTAAAGTGGAATTTTCAGAGACAGGAGATTTTTTTTTCACTTTTAGTTTCCATATTATAATTCTTCAGAAGCTTTCAAGGCACACTTTGTAAATGTTTTATGCTTTTGCATTCTAAAACCAAGGAAGGCCTTAGGGTAAGTCCCCATGATATATAGAAGAGAAACCAAAGTAAGATAGCTTTTCCAGTGGCAATCAACGTGATTGGTTTTTCTCCGATGCGGGAAATTCCAAAACCCAGAACCGTCCTCCCAGCAAAGCAAAGTGCCGGAGCACAAGCCTGATGCAGCAACCAGGTGATGTGCCTACGTCCCGTACCAGCTTGCGTTTGAAAGCTGTTGGCTTTCCATATCTTGGAGCAGCTCCACGTCCCCCTTGATGTGCCTAATTCGATGAGGACTTTGGTTTCAATGTAGAACAGGTCTTTGAACCTGAACCACTCTCTCAGCAGAGGTGTTCTTTTCCCTTCCACAGATAAATTGATGGAAATTAGAAGTGGGCAGCCATATAATTTCAACTTCACAGTGAATATTGCCCTGGTTTCAAATACCAAGGGCCGTCCTAGAAGGTCTTCAGTTGGCTAAGGGGGCTGCGCCTTCATCACTTTTTGCTGTAGGATATTAACTTTGTTCTGAACATAGTAACTCTATAGCCTAAGAACACAGGTAGTTCCTGTTGGAGACATCCTGTTTAAGCACCCGTTACAGTTTCCCTTCTGAGGACTTCTTTCTGTTCGCCCTAGTCACAAAAGGAATTATTCAGTAAACTCCTCAGCATTTTTGTACTCTCAGGCTATCTGGCTTGTTGTGGTTTTGTTTTTGTCATTTACAAACTCCCATTGAGACGGAATGAAAAGGCAGTCAAGGGAGACTGCTTACTGACCAGAAGTGACCAGGGGGAAGGTGCTCACCCACTCAGGCTGCCCCATGACTGACAATTCTGACCTTTTGTATCTGAGGGCCTTTTTTTTTTTTTTTAACTGATTGTGATGCAGATACAGACAACGTAAAATGTACCGTTTTAACCACCTTTAAGTGCGCACAGTTCAGTAGCATTGAGTACATTCAGCACCATTCAACACTAGACGATGTGACCATCAACACCATCTAGACACAAAACTCTTTTTATCTTGCAAAACTGAAACTCCGTTCACATTAAGCAAATCTACCAATTCTCCCCTCCCTCCACTGAGGGCTTTTTTGACCTTAAAACCTGTAACTGAACTTAAATTAACTTACTCGCTTCCAAGAATTAATAACATCGACATAACAAATATCATCAAAACACAGTTTTTATTTGAAGAATGCACAAATGCACAAAGCCCCATCACCACCTCTCCCCACCAAGTCCTCATCATAGTCCAACCTGCCTTCTCTGCAGAAGTAAAAGTGGAGCTGATAGGGGTCCTCTTCAGGGAGACGCTAGGTTGTCCCTTCTTAAGAAATAAAAACTCACCTCCGCCTTGCTTTACAGTAAGATCAGGGATGGTGTCTTTTGCTAGGCGTCTTTCCCACTGGGGACCCATGTCCTTTATACTACGTAACAAGCAGATGAAGCGCTGCATAGATGAGCCCTCATTGTATCCACACAGAGACTAATGACCAGTTTAAATAGCCTATTTAAATAGGCTAGTGCCTATTTATTTTCCAAATAATAGGCACTAGCATCAGACTCTTTCTTTTCTTTTAATACAAACTGGCTTAGGTTACAAGAAGATACTAAAAGGGAAAGTACTAGCATGCGAACATTGTATTTTAGAAAATCTGATATTGACCTTCTTCTATTTATAAGGTAAAAACACCAGCTGACTGTATGTTTTTCCAGTTACTTCTAATTCAGTGTGACGAATAAAATAAGAATGAAAACATAGATAGAACTAGAGAACTTACTCTTCCAGACTAACTGAAAATATCAAAATAACCACAGTTAAAGAGGGAGATTTGGGTTCAAAAAGGTAAACTGTTGGTTCTGCATTTTCAATCAGTACTTAAATGCAACTCAGCTATGAAGTGAGATAAAATAAATTATTTGGTTCTGAGGTTACACATTTCATTTCTATAGTGTTCACTGAAAGGAGGAAACAATGATTCATGGATGAATCCTCTTGCCAAACAGTTTTCAAATATGGGATTGCTGGTAAGTTTCATTTTCTCCTGTGTATAATATACCCCATCTTTTACTTTTAGCACAAATGTTAAGACCACTGTCACATATAGTTCAAAATTCTAGATTTAGGGGTGCCTGGGTGGCTTAGTTAGGCATCTGACTCTTGGCTTTGGCTCAGGTCATGATCTCACAGTTCATGGTTTCAAGCCCTGCATTGGGCTCTGCATTGACAGTGCAGAGCCTGCTTGGCATCCTCTCTCTTCCTCTCTGTCTCTGCCCCTTCCCCCCTCAAAATAAATAAATAAACTTTAAATCTGTCTTAATTTAAAAAACAAAACAAAGTTACAGATTTGGAAACTGGTTAAACAATATTTCTCATTTAGATTGAGCGATATTTATTTTCTCTTATTTTTAATGAAATAACTCCAATACTTAGAGGTTGTGACTTTTGAATTTGTAGTCCTTGTACCCTTTTCCTGAGGTGGTTAGGGGAAGAAAGAGCCAGGCCCTTGAAACTTACATAATTTTCCCTGACTACTGCTGTACCAGTTTTAATATTATACTTTTGAAAATGACAACAACTGCACAATAACTAGAGAAATTATTTATAATTTATTATATAGGGAATTCTTGTAGGATTTCTCTCTCTTTTTTTTTTTTTAATCTCTGGGGAACATCGTGGGGACACCCCGTCCCTGGTTGCCAAAAGACAAACGGCTTGACTTGGCTGCACATTTCCAGATTTCATGACTTGACAAGTCACGAGAAGAAGTTGTCGTCATTTGGCTGACACTCCTGGAATTTGATCCCGAGCCGACTGGAACTTGAGGACAGGGTTTTATTTCTCTGAGCAGCTATTTAGCTGTTGCTCTGTCTGTAGAATTGCTGAAACTGACTGATTCTATGTGAAAATCGAATTTACAAATGTAGACCCAGCAGCAATCAAATTAGTCATATTATAAATGATATTGTCTTCATTCCCGTGTAAGGTTCACATCAAAGGACCTTGTGTGGTCCCACTAGTAAGCTGTCACTCCCACATAAATAATGCCTTTTTTTTTCTCTCTGATTCAGACATTGAATTCAAACCTTTAATCCTCCCTCACCGTTGCTTATTTTTCAGAGTCAAACTGAAGATAATCCAAGCAGCAAAATGGATTTGTCTGTAGGTGTGTATCACTCCACTAATGTGAACGGGATATAGTGTTGTTAATGATGTCACGTTGGTTCCCTCCTCCATTTGACTGGGCTGGGTGCTAGTCAGCAGACACGAAGGATCATCCTACACACTAGGTAGGGACTGAAGACTGAAATGGCTGCAGGATCCAAGAAAGTAACGTAAAGGAGTGGGGTATGCCAGGTATAAGAAATTGGGACTTGGAGGCCACCTATAAGGCGGCCACTTGACCGCCCTTGGCAGTTGTTGCCTTGGAGGGTAAAGGCCCAGCTTTGTCAGCAGTTCAGACATATGTTGACATCCTGATTTTTAAATACTGGAAACTAATTCAGATTTTAAAAACTGTGGTGTGTGGCCGAACAAAATATGTCTGTGGCCCCGCCAGACTCCACTCTCAGATTTCTCGTAGCGTGTGCACCGAGATGTTTCATTACTGATGAGCTGTCCCAGTGCAAGTGGAGCAGATGCCGTGTCAGCCCTTAGTCTGTGGGCTCCTCACCGTGATGCTGTTGCTCACTTTGAGGACCTTAAAGAGAGTCAAACCGAGAAGAAAGTAAAACAGTCCTGGGTCATAAGGGAAATAGCCTTTGATTGATGATATTTTAAAATCTAAGAATGACAGGGCAACTGGGTGACTCAGTTAAGCGTCCGACTCTTGATTTCAGCTCAGGTCATGATCTCATGGTTCGTGAGTTCGAGCCCCGAGTCGGACTCCGTGCTATCAGCACAGAAGCTGCTTGGGATTCTCTCTCTCTCTTTCTTTCTCTGCCCCTCCCCCACTCGCTCACAAGTCTGTCTCTCTCTCTCTCTCTCTCTCTCTCAAAATAAACAAGTAAACTTTAAAAAAGAAAAAGTCTAAGAATAACAAAAACGTAAGCTTCCAGGGGTACTGATCATGCCCATGTACAATAGCACATTTCCAGAGCTTTGAAGAAAAGAGGACCATCACGGTACCTAGGAAATCACATTGTTCACTTGATGTGTTCACGTCTGAGTTCTAAATTCTAGGGTCACAGCTGTGCCTAATAGGCCTCTTTATCCCCAGTAACTGTTTCACAACCAACCCTACCCATTTATCTGGCAGATGCTAAATAGCAGCAAGAGACAAATTCTCTCACTGAGGACATTTGAATTTATGAGCCAGTTATACTCCTCAAACACATCAATAACCAGTTAGGATATTTTTTTAGTTGGATTTTTACCAGTTTGGCCCTAAGTCTCTCTTTCAGTCTTCCATTGAAAACAAGCTACAACAGATACAGATCTTTTAAAAAGAAACAAAAGGATCCGCATGTGCTCCAGGGAGGGTCCCCTGCAGCCTCAACCAACAAGATCTCTCGTGGTCTTACACTTGACACCCCCGGGAGGCAAGTGGGACTGGTTACTCCTGGTCAAAACATTGGTTCTTGAAATTTTCACTTCTTCTGTGCTACTTTTCAGGGAGCCTTCCAGATAAAAAATTTGACGTGGACAAGAGAGCGATGAATCTCGGGGATTTTAATGATATCATGAGGAAGGATCGATCTGGGTTCCGTCCACCTAATTCCAAAGACATGGGAACCACAGATAGTGGGCCTTATTTTGAGAAGGTGAGTTGAATCCTTTGAGATAATAATTCATGTGAACCACTTTGGTTTCCATTTGTTCTTTTGATAATTAATTCCAGGAGGAAATGTAGAATTACTGAATTAATTAATGAGCAAAACGCAGACATCACCTGCTTTTAAGTGGTGACGTGAAAACAATCGATGTCAACAGGTGATTGGGCAGTAGCTAGAACCATCTGTCCTTAGCATGTGAGTATGGTGAAGGTGGTCTGAATTTTTGGAATTTTATGAAACTTGGAGGGGGTATATGGTCTGACTTTACAGTAGAAGAAATGCACACTCAAAATGTGTAGAAGAAATTTTAGAGATAAATTTATTCTGAATTCTTTTTTCTGCTGCTTTGCAATGAGAAATTAAATTTGGGATCTTGTGTAAACAATCTGTATCTCCCGAGGCCTTGCCTTCTAGCTTTGTCAAGATGGCCCAGAACTTGGTCTTTTGATGTTTCGAAGAGACTTCCTTTGTTTTCTCTCTCCATTTCCCCAGTGACCTATTTTTAGTTACAGTGGTACACTGTCCAAATTCTCAAGTACCTGATTTCAATGTGTCATTTATACCTATTTGTTTTGATTTGTATCAGTTCTAATGGAGGAGATCATTCCTTGATTCAGAATACAGATTTTCCATGGCCCCGGTCTTCAGAAAGCAGTTAAAACTGAAAGTTTTAGATCTAGCACATTTTTGACACCACTGATGCTGGTCCAGGCAGCAACAGATTCACAAGATTACTCTGGCTTCTGTTTCAGCAGCCACATCTTTAGAGTAATCGATATTAGATGTATAAAAATAAAGTGTCTGGCAATGTTTATCTTCACGCAATGGGCAGAATGTGTTACTGACTTAGAGAATAAGAAAAAAATCTGGATCAGAGATGACAGATGGTGTCTGTTGGGCCAAGTGTGATGACTCTTACCAGATCCAAATTCCATCCTCGTTTATTGCTAATACACTCTAATTCTGTTTGTTCCTAGTGTTTCTCTCTTGTCCCTTCTTGCATTCTGTTGCTTCACTAACCAACACTCCTTGTGATTGGCTAACTCCTACTGCTTTTCAGCTGACTTTGCCTTTCTCCAATCAAGATGGGTGCCTTGGGGATGAGGCTCCCTGCTCTCCCTTCTCCCCTTCTCCCAGCTACAAGCTGTCTCCCTCTGGTTCCACACTACCCAACGTCAGCCTTGGAGCAATCGGCACAGGGCTCAACCCCCAAAACTTCGCTGCTAGACAAGTAAGGAGGCCTCTCAAATTTATAACTGCTCGGCTGTGGCCTCGCCTTGGCCCTGGTCTGCAGTTTATTGCATTTTTTGTCTGTCTTGGGAAATTTGTTGATTACTGAATGCACAGAATGATGCTAAGTATTAGGCTTTAGATCTTTCAGCCCATAGAACCCATCTCTCTTCATGTTTTCTCAACATGGATTTTATTTTCAATCTGTTTCTTTAGTCCTCTCATATTTGGTCATAAGTTCACATTTAATAAGTTAACTAATAACTGGCTTAGGAAAATGTTAAAGAGGCTACATAGGTATCTTATTACGCCTACCTTAGCAACTTATTTGCCATTTTTAACATTAGATTGAATGGCAAGTGATACTTTTGAAGTTTGTTCAATTTGATAAGACTTCTAACTAGAAAACAGTGGCAAAACTAGTAAAGAGTAAATACTTGAGCATTACAGCATCTTAAAATCTAATGTCCTTAAGCGTAAAATACAATAATTAACCAGAGAAAGGTAATTTGATATGAGAGAACGAAGCTTTGGGAAGACTTGATATTGTTCAGATGTGGCAAACAGCCTGGGGCACCCCGTTCCCTAGGGGTGTGTCTCTGTGGTCCCAGGAACGCTGTGCACTGGGCGAGACCGACAGGGCTGGCCCCCTAAGGCCCCCTCTCTCACCTTTGCGGGCCTAAGGCAGCCTGAGGGGCTGTCACTGCAGCTCCTGTGTAGTTGTCGTAGAGAAAACCAGGAATTTGGAGACAATTCCCTTGTGACGGTGACTCCAGGGATGATATTTTCCTAGCCACAGTTCTGTGACCACTTACCTGTCACTGTGGCTTTCACCTCAGGATATCATGGAAGGATGTTTAATTATTAATTGTATCCATTCTGTTTCCACATGAGGGCTTTCACATACAAGTTAAAGGATGATGTGAAACCTCTCTCACACCATAGTCCTCCAGTTACACGCAGGTCTTTCATACGCTTCTAATTGTTGCCTTAGCACATTTTTTAAATGGACCATGTTATATCCATGTATTCAGTTGGTTATCTCTGGTTTGGGAGTTTTGGGTAATTTCTTGTTTTCTTTATTTTTTATATTTCCCTGTATTTCTTAATGTTTCCATAGAGAATGTAGATGTGCGTTGCTTTTATAAACAGAGAAGAAATAATTACATCAGTGGTTTGGGGCAGCTTTTTTGTTTAGGATTGAGGTATACAAAATATAAGTTACCCTGACACTCTTGAGTAATGATTATAAACATGCCCACAGGATCACATGTTTATCAAATGCCATTAGTATATAATTTTTAGCATAACATAAACCAGCCAAAGTATCCGTGCACTGGACACTAAGAAAAGGTCGTTCCTCTTTGATTTCTTTTGGTTTGGTTTTTTGTTTTGTTTTTTGAATCTGTGGATTGCTACAAAGTCCATTGTGAATCAACTAAATATGATCATGACTTTTTTCACACGTGACTATTTTCATGCAGACTTCATATACTTCCTATTTAAAAATTAAAATGTGAGGTTTTTATTTTAAAATCACAGATTTCAGTCAGCTTGCTAACACTGTTTTTAATTTATATGCCTTTCTGAGTTAAACACTGTAGTTGAGGCAAATATCACCAATAAATATTGGACTCGGGTCATCATATAACAGTGAAGCTGTAGAAATAACCAGATTAACTGCGGTTAACATATAAATAGCGTTTGATGACCGCTTTCCTAATTTCTAAATATACTTTAAAAAAAAAAAACTGAATCTATATGATTGCCTCTAGACATATTAGTGTGCAAAATAGCTACTTCTAAGCTAAGAAAGCAAATGACAGTGCCAGGTTT
Organism: Felis catus; assembly: GCF_018350175.1. Taxonomy (NCBI): domain Eukaryota; kingdom Metazoa; phylum Chordata; class Mammalia; order Carnivora; family Felidae; genus Felis; species Felis catus. The sequence goes on from NC_058374.1 coordinate 133,544,548, forward strand.
CATATTTAAAAAGAGAGAAGGTGTTGTTTGATAGACTGCCATTGACTCGTCTGTACTGTTATCCATATTGGACGTATCACAGGGCTTGATACGATTTTAGAGATACTTGATAAAGAAAACCTGAAACCTCTAGTGGGGGTAGGGGGCATCTGTCCACTGGGAATGTGCTGGTAGGGCCTGATTTCACAAGAACTAAAAAAAAATTGAAATTCCTTTTAATATTTCTTACCAAAAGAGCAGTTGGAATTTAAAATGATCCTCACAAAGCAGTTTTGGACCAGCTAAAACATGGATTCTGGGAAGGACTTCAGCTACCAGTAACCCCACCATCCAAGGACCCGTCCAAGGTCATTACTTTGATAGTGAAGTATGAGAATCATCTTAGCAGAATATTCTCAATGAAACAGATGTTTCTTGTGTTCTTGAGAATGATCAGTAGGTAAGCTACCAGCTACCATGATCTCAGAAAAGTTAGAGCCAAGCCACGTCACCTTAGAGTGGCAATTTTGATTAGTAAGTCAGGGGAAGTGGAGACATTATAGTTTGTAGAATTAAAGGTCTTTTCATGTTTTAAGAGTCCTTTGGGAGATTTAAAATTCATGGTGGATCTTTGATTTTCTTTATGACATAGACACAGATTTTGATTGTCTTTTCCACTTTATGTTCATAGCCATTTTTATTTTCAGTGCTTTTAAGTTCATTAATTTTCCAGTAGCAGTCCCTTAATCTATTTTGAATCATTAAGCCATTGAAATAGCGTTAGTGTTCTAGAACTTAATGGTGCTGTTCCAAAATTCTTCTTTAAAATTACCTTGATCCCCGTGAAGCCACGGATAAGTTGGTGACTTCCGTTCAGAATACACAGACTAGGTATATAGGCAGTGGTCCAGCTGCCTTCACTAAGGATGTGCAGTAGGATGTTGCCAAGTGTATGAAATTGGTGGGTCATGGTGTTAGCATCCTACAGACTAGGACTTTATTATAGAATTCTGGGAATACAGAGAAGGAAATATTAAGCTGGTGGTTGAAAGACAGAATGGAAAATAACTATAACATGACTTGCTGATGCCATCAAAGAATGACTTTAAGTGTTTTGAGAACATATAGGTGGGTCAGTTAATTTGAATGTGAACCGAGGAAGAAAGTTGGGGGAAGCCTTCCTTTATGAGGATGAGCTCTGAGCTAGGCCTCAAGGCCAAGTGAAGATGGTGTAGAAACTTTCCTCAGACAGAAGGAACAGTGTCAAGTTATCAAATATGGCTTTTTTGGCTGAAGGGCTTTTCTCAGCTCGAAACAAGTCAGAAGGGCCATCATATAGCCTGGTTTTCTGTAATTCTTTGATTGGAATAGCCTAGAAGTGGTCCAGTGAGTTCGTCCTCCAGAAATCAGGGAATTAAGCTTATTTTTTACCAGGCTGGCATTCATACACTGGAATGAAAAGTTACAGGTGAGTAATGAGGTTTTTTTTAGTGCCCCATAATGGTTTTTCACTTTTTCCTTTTCTGCTTTTGTTTTTTTAAATCTCACTCTTAATTTAGATTTTGTCATCTAGCAAAGGAGGGATCAAGCAGACCCAAGATAGGAAAGCCTGTTTAGATCTGGAGTAGAGTTCTTAAGGAGCTAGACTACAAGCGGGTGGCACTGATTCTGTGATTGAACTAATCAAGGCAGAGACATTACTATCATAGTGTTGTTTTACAGTTGATATTATACAGAAGCCTGCATTTGTGCTCAGGTGCCTTTCAAGGTGGAGCTCAGATTATTGGATTTGAGAATAAACTTGGTAAACCCCGTCTTTAAAAGAAAAAAAGAGAGTAGTCTTAATAAACATTATATTGCCTATACCTTTCAATTACAAAAAAAAAAAAATGCTTTTTTGAAACATTTGACCAAACGTAAGCCTTTCAGTTATAGAGTGCCTCAGACTGCAGGGGTGGTGGTGCTGTGTGCATGATTTGATTCGGATAATTTTCCCAAGCATTCCGAGACCAGGAATTTTTCGGTTATAAAATTCTGTGATTCCACGGAACACAGGATATGATTCTTCTGAGGGATAGAAAGCCAGAACTGTTTCTTTTTCACGTTTTCTTACGTTAACAAAAAAGCCTTAACTGTTGCTGTTGTGTTTGCAGGGTGGCAATCATGGTTTGTTTGGAAATAGCACAGCACAATCGAGAGGTATGCACACGCCAGTGCAGCCGCTAAATTCTTCTCCTAATCTCCGGGCGCAAGTGCCTCCCCAGTTTATTTCCCCCCAGGTAAGCGATTTTATGTTTCCACGATTCAGCAGTAAAGCCTCTACAGGCGGTGCCCAGTTGCCAACTGGGTTTTGTGGGCAGAAAAAGCAGAAAAGGAATAATAGTTACCCAAATGTCTAAAATGTAAAAAGTCTTGGGGCACCTGGGGGGCTCAGTCAATTAAGCGTCCGCCTTTGGCTCAGGTCATGATCTCATGGCTCATGGGTTCAAGTCTGTGTCAGACTCTGTGCTGACAGCTCGGAGCCTGGAGGCTGCTTCAGATTCTGTGTCTTCCTCTCTCTCTGCCCCTCCCCCACTCGTGCTCGCTCGCTTTCGTGCTCTCTCTCTCTCTCTCTCTCAAAAATAAACAAACATTAAACAAAATTTTTAATGTAAAAAATCCAGATCAAGATTTTTGGAACAAAATGTCCAACTCCTTGTTGTATTGTATCGTACACACAAAGATGGTTTTCTATGAAAAGCATTATGATTACATTCCTTTTCGATCTCTCCGTATTTTTTCCAGTACTGCATGCATTGGTTTAATTGCGTGTAATTGAAACTGCCGTACAAGTACTGCACTGTACTGATGTGCCAATATTCTGAAATCGGTTGCCCTTGAGGATTCCCCGGCAGGTAAATGGGAGAGTAGCCAGGTTCTGACGTATTCTGAGACGTTTTGCGGAGCTGGATGCTGAAGTGCTGGCTAGATGCTCCAGGGGAGTGTTGAGAACAGATGAAGCGGCAGAGACTTCCTCATGGAGCAGCTCTGCGTTGCGGGATACAGTCCTTTGTTTGGGAAACCCTTTAGGTCTGTTTCTTAGTAGGACATGTGCAGCGCATTGTTTGCAGGCTCCAGGTGACAGATTTGTGCCAGTCTGCCACAGAGCCCCTCGTATGTCTGTGAGAAAGTGGGTCCGAAGAGCAACATCAAAGTTGGTGAGCCCGTGTGAGGATTCAGCGTGGGACCTTGGTCTCCTCATAATGTTCCTTCCGTGAACTGAGATCAAAAGCGAGGAGTTCATCCCGTCCGACAAAAGGGGGCGGGGCACTTAACTAGGTCCAATCAGCAGATCGTAAAGGGTCAGGTTTTATTGCTGTTTTGTTTTTTGAAATATCTTTCAAGACAAAGTCTTAAAACATTTTATTTGAGGGGCACCTGGGTGGTTCGGTCCATTAGGTGTCCGACTCTTGCTTTCAGCTCAGGTCACAATCCCAGGATCATGAGATTGAATCCCGCATCAGGTTCCGTGCTGAGCTTGGAGCCTGCTTAAGATTCTGTCTCTCTCCCCCTCTCTGTTCCTCCCCTGCTCATGTGTACACCCTCTCTCTTTCTTTCAAAGGTGTGTGTGTGTGTGTGTGTGTGTGTGTGTGTGTGTGTGTGTATTTTTTAACCATAACCTATAGATTTCAAATTCTGTTTTTGACATTGAGTCTGTAACTGTCTTAGTAGAGGAAGGAATGTTCCTCGCCCTGCCCTCTCGTCTCCATGTCCTGCCCTGGGTGTCTGGGAGTCCTCTTAAGTGTCTCTCCTTCCTCACCGCTCTAAGTGCCAGTCATTCTCCAGGTCCCAGGTGGCAGTCTGTCCTTTAAGAGCTGTTGCTAACTTCCCCAGCACTCCACAGTGGTTGTGTCTTCTAACTTCATGAGCTCCCTCCCACATGTCAGGCCACAATCCTGTGGTTACCAACTATCTGCGGTGTGCCTGGTAGTGTGTTGGCCTCACACGGTGGAGAAACCACCGCCTCCTAACACAGCCTCCTGGAGTTGCTGGGGGTGATAGCAGAACACTCAGCAAACAGGCAGCATGATAAATGTGATGTAGAAATGCTTAACACAGTTTGGAAGCTGGGCGAGGCCGTGCACTAGGAGTGACATTTAAGCTGGGCCTTAAAGAATGAGTCAGTTTGCTGAGCAGAGCCAGGTTTAAATGTGCAGCAGGAGCAGCTTGGAGGACAAAGGGCAGTAATATCTGGAAGAACATGGCATGTTTGGAAAAATGCAGTCGGTTTGAATAATTACATTAAGCTTGTTGAAGCATATAGATGTTGTCTAGAATGGAATAGGAAAAAACTAGTCAGGGAGTTTGGCACCAGATTTGGAAAAGCTTTCTTTGCCTTGCTAAGGAGTTTGGACTCTGTCCCTTGTGACCGTTATCTGGGCTACTTCTTAAACAGTTTCCAGGTCTTCTGCAATCTACTGAGACACAATCTTGGGAGTTAGGGCCTAGTAACCCCCTGCTGATTTTTATCTGCACCGTAAGGTTTAGCTGCTGCTGATATAGATAATGTAGCATTGGGCAAAATTGTTCAGCTGAGCGGCAATGTAGGAAAACTTAGGTTTTGGAAAAAATAACATTGACAGTAATGTGGAGGACATATTTGAATGGCAGACTAACTAGAGCAAAGGAGCTCAGTTACAAGGCTAGTCCAGGAGTCTGGGTAAGGAGGTGGCAGTGGGAATGAAGACATTGTGAAGGTCCCAGATGACCTTTGTGTTGTGGGATACCGCAGTCACCTCTCCATTCTCTCCTTACTCTGCATATCCACGGCATCTGACATAGTTGATCATGTCGTCCCTTTTGAAACTTTCATTCATCTGGTTTTTGGACACCTTGTATATTGGTTCTCCATCTGCCTTTCTTTCTCCGTCTCCTTTACAAGCTCCTCCTCCCCTCCCCAACATTTAAATGTTAGGGGCACCTGGTGGCTCAGTCAGTGAAGCATCTGACTTTGGCTCAAGTCATTATCTCATGGCTCTTGAGTTCAAACCCCAAGTGGGGCTTTGTGCTCACAGCTCAGATCCTGGAGCCTGCTTCAGATTCTGTGTCTCCCTCTCTGTCTCTGCTCCTCGCCTGCTTGTGCTCGCTCTCTCTTTCTCTCTCTCTCTCTCTCTCTCTCTCTCTCTCTCTCTCTCTCTCAAAAATAAATAAAAACATTAAAAAAAAAATCAGAGTGACCCAGTCACAGTCCTTGAACTTCTCCTCACCATCAGTAGCTACTGCTGTGACTTCACCCAGCAAATGACTTTAGGTATGACTAAAGTCATAGGTGTACTACTGTGACTTCACCCAGCAAATGACTTTAGGTATGACAGGGCCAAAACTGAGTCTTCAGCCCAGATCTCTGTTCTCAATTCCACGGGCTTCTGGGCATCTCTGCTAGGATACCCTATAGGCACTTCATGTCAACATGTCCAAAACAGAGCTCATGATTTCATCCCATACTCCCCTCTAAAACATCCCCTTCCTCTAAGTAAGTAGCACTTCCCCTCTGCAGGTGCTTGGGCCACAGGCCACAGAGCTAGTGGTGAGGCCTCTCACGGTCCACATTCAGTCCATCAACAAGTTCCCCTTTAGAACTTTGTCCTGAATCTGACCCTTCCCTACCGCCTCCTCTAACATGACCCATGGCGAGCGACCACCGTTTCTTTCCTAGAAATGGCCTCCTGACTGGTCCTGCCCTGTCATACACAACACCTGCCTGCCTCCAGTCTGTTCTCCACCCAGCGTTCTGACTGATCCTCTAAAACCACGCTATCCAGGGTAGGCCTTAGGCCACCTGAGCGCTTGAAATGTGACCAGTGGAGTGGAAGAACTGAAATTTTAATTTTAATTGATTTAAATTTAAATAGACATGCCTGGTTGGTGGCTACGGAATGAATACTGCAGAGGTGGAGCTTTTCCAGCATCACAGAAAGCTAAGGGTAAATCATGTCACTACTTTAACCCCTCATCGCTCCTTCTCTCACTGAAAATACAAAGCCAGCTCTTTGCTGTTGTCTTTGACGCTCTTGGTGACCTCCTGCCACCCCCACCCACACCTGCCACTCTCCACTCAACTGGCCCCAGCGCACCAAGGGTGCTTCTAGAACACTCTTCTCCCAGATTGCCACACGGCTCCATCTGTATTTGCTTCAGATCTCTGCCTCCATGGCACCTTCTGGGAGAGGCTTTCCCAGGCCGGGCTGAGGACAGTACGGCACCACTTGGCTGTCACGCCCCCAGGCCCGTGTTAAAGTTCACAGTGGCAGGGTCTGTGTCTACTTTGTTCACTGCTGGATCCTGAACATCCACAACTGTGCAGGGCATGCATTTTGAGTAAATATGTGTCAAATCATGGGAAGACGCATTTCAGAATGATTTAGAAAGTAGAATATTGTTAGGAAAAAAACTTAGTCTGAGAGACTTAAAGGCTGCCAATCTCTTTATGACCAAAGTATCTGCTGTGCATGGGAAAGAAAAGTATTTGTGTTCTACATTTTTGGGATTTGTTTAGCAAAACATGGTTAACATTATTGATGCATAATGGGGGCAGAATATTAAACAATGAAAACTTCAGATTTTTCAGGGTTTTTTCCCTAACATTTCCATATTTTAAAAAACAAAGGAGCTGGATAGCTTTTTTTTTTTTTTTTTTTTTTTTTGTAAGTAGAGGCAATATAATAACCACACTGAAAGTTTGGATAATGGAGAAAAAATTCTTCCAGAAACCCCCAACCCAGATGCAAAGACAGGGATTATTTTTACAAAATCCCCTACTCAGACTTTTCGTATCCAGACATACTTTCCACATCATGACATCCACGGTCACTATATCCTACTGTTTGTGTTAACTTTGGGTCATACATAGTATTTTCCTCTGTTACTACATAGTTTTCCTGTTGATTGTTCTTAATGAAGAAGGCATAATGTTCCATCAGGTAAACTTACTTTGATTTCCTGGGACATTCTCTTCGCCTATTATTGGATAGTAAATTATTTCTAATTTTTCACTGTTCTAAATAATGCAGTAGAGAAACCCATATACTTAGATCTTATATGCGATCCTTATACATAGATATTTTGCCCACATTATTTCCAAATTTAGTTGCCCAGGATGAAATGTATGGGTCAAAGTACATGAACACTTATGGTTTTTGAAAATACCAACTTTTACATCCATTTTAACTGTCTTTAGGGGCAGTCAGTATTCAGTGTGAACATGGGAAGAAGACACTGAAACTCGTCTTTAAGATTTGTTACAGATATTCCAGGCATTGGGTTTCTGCCTTGCCTTTTTCCTCCTGTTCCTCAAATATTCAGAACATAACCTATTCTACCAGGCTTTTGTCTTGCTTTAAACTGCTGTCATTTTGCACCTGCAGTGCTTTGTTAAATGCCATATTGACTCCAACTAGATCTTCCCTTTCTCCAGCCCAGCTGGAGGTTGAAGGGCTTTTAAGCCAGAATAATTAACTCCCTGCTACGGGAATGTGCCAACCTGCACTTTAATTACTCTGAGTCCCAGGTATGAATAGCCATTTGCCAGGAGCCTAGTGGTGCTTCTCTCTGGTCCTTTTGTATTCATTGGAGGACAGTGCATGTGCGGTCTGGGGGAGGGAAACATGGGGCAGAGCTAGACAGGAAGTCCTCAAAGTATTACCTTTATAGTTGTTATAACTGTCACTTCATGGCACACATGAGATACTGGCATTCAAATTAAATTTAAAGTATAAAAACACCTTGTGTTAGCATTTCTTTCTTTTCTTTTTTTTTAATATTTTATTTTTAAGTAACCTCTACACCCAGCTTGGGACTTGAACCCACAACCCCAAGACCAAGAGCCAGCACACTCCACCCACTGAACCAGCCAGAGGCCCCTGTGTTAGCATTTCTTTATAGTCTTTCTGTAACTGTCTTTAAACAATATGGTTTCATTTTGCCTTTTTTGCCCTTGATGTGACAAAAACTTGCAGTTTATAGCCTTCTCTGACTTTTTTTTCACTTGATACTGTGTCTGAGATTTCCCCAGGTTGATTTGGTCAGTTATGATTCATATAGTACTCTGTTACGTGAATATACCATCATTGATCTTTTCCACCACCAGCAGACATTTGGGTAGTTTCCAGGTTTCTGCTATTAGGAGGAATGCTGCTGTGAAGATTCCTGTATTTGTCTCCTAGGATGGATTTGTTTCCTAGGGTACTGCTGCATCATACGCAGGTTTTACTTCGAATGGTAGTTTCTGTCGCTAATATCAAGTGATAGGAATGTGGGAGGTGGGTGGGAAGAATGGGCTCCTGGCAAAGGATGTCCTACTGTCTCAAGACTGAAGAGAAATGGGTCGATGAAGAGACCAGCTGATTTGTTCAGTAGAGCTTTTAGAACTGAACCGAGAAGTGGGAAGAAAGAGCTCAGACAATAGCTATTTATTTTGGAGGCCAGCAGGTTGGAAAACAAAATAAGCAGAGTGGATTTCCCATGAATCATAGAATCCTTTCCCTTTGGAAGGGAAATTAGAAACAATGCTGATGGCCTCGGAGCACCACTGTCCCATAGAAATATGACACAAACCCCATAATGTAATTTCAAGTTTTTGGTAGCCACATTTAAAAAGATAAATAGAAGCAGGTAAAATTAAATTTAATAGTACGTATTCTTTAAGCCAATATAGATGATCATTTCAACCCATAATCAATGCTTAAAGATTATTGAATTTTTTACCTTTTTTTTTAAGGTTTTTTTTTTTTTTTTTTTTTGAGACGGAGACAGAGCGCGAGTGGGGGAGGGGCAGAGAGAGAGGGAGAAACAGAATTGGAGGCAGGTTCCAGGCTCTAAGCTGTCAGCACAGGGCCTGATGCGGGGCTCGAACCCACGAACCATGAGATCATGACCTTAGCCAAAGTCGGACACTCAACCAACTGAGCCACCCAGGCTTTTTTTTCTTTCTTAATACCAAGTCCCTCGGCGCACCTGGGTGGCTCAGTCGGTTGAGTGTTTGACTTCGGCTCAGGTCATGATCTCATCTGTGAGTTCGAGCCCCGTGTCGGGCTCTGTGCTGACAGCTCAGAGCCAGGAGCCTGCTTCCGATTCTGTCTCCCTCTCTCTCTGCCCCTCCCCTGCTCATGGTCTCTCTCTCTCTCTCTCTCTCTCTCTCTCTCTCTCTCTCTCTCTCTCTGTCAAAAGTAAACATTTAAAAAAATACCAAGTCCCTCACGCAGGCCATAAAACTGGTGCAGAGAGATGGGACGCCTGGGTGGCTCAGTCGGTTAAGCATCTGACTTCAGCTCAGGTCATGATCTTGTGGTGTGTGAGTTCGAGTCCCACGTCGGGCTCTGTGCTGACAGCTCAGAGCCAGGAGCCTGCTTCCGATTCTGTGTCTCCCCTCTCCCCGCCCCTGCCATGCTCATGTTGTCATCTCTCAATAATAAATAAATGTTTAAAAAAAAAAAAACACTGGTGCAGAGGCACAATGTACAGTGGTGTGCTCACCCTGAGCTCACATTTGCTAGGGGTCCAACCGTTAAAATAGAAAATCAAACAAATGTTCTCATTGGTTGGCAACACTCAGCATCTCTTAGAGAATAGAGGAACAGTTAGGAGAACCGTGACTTTTACCCAAAATACTTCCCAAAATGATAGTGTTAATGGGTTAGGTGAAAAGTGGCTGAGATCTTGGAAGAAAGTGAGTTGGTGAGCCCTGGACAGGAGACTTGAACTTGTTTCTAGACTAGAAAGCATCAAAGGAAAGGTAGGCAGGTATTCTTGAGAATGTGGCGGAGACGGTGAGTCAGAGCGTTCATTGAACTCTCTTATGCTAAAGAAAGATACAGTGGGAACAGCCAGTGGGTCTTCTGATGAAAGCTTTCTGATGACTCAGGTTTTAAAGGGGTATTTTCAAAAGCTGGAAAGTAAGGGTAGCAAGCAGGGATGGATATGTGTAAGAGTTGTGCTGGGGGATTAGAACGTAAAATAAGTGGAGGCTTGCAAAACAATAGGCAGATTGAAAGAGTCTTCAGAATTCGGTTTGGTGCAAATCAGTGACTGGAAAAAGAGTCACTGCTTTGGACTACTTGTGTATGTTTTAAATGATTAAATGAAAATTAAGTTAAATTAAGTGAGAATAAAATTGGCACCGCTTTTGTCGTCTCTGTTGAGGATAAAGTCGTTCAACCAAAAGGGTTGAGACAAATTAAATCCTACAACAGAGAAACAGTTTGTGAAAGGAATCGCAGAGCCCTTCTGTGATCTTTGAGGAATGCTGGGGATCTTCAAGGGGAATTTAATAATGACTGTTCTTCTTTCTTGCACAAATACTGAATTTTTAAGACAAGAGGAAGGCATGTGGGGCCAAAATATCCCCTTTACCACTGAGAATGCAGATCCTGGAGAATGTGAGCTTCCTAATACTGAATTACAAACTTAGCCAGTAGTAATTGGAACGGGGCAACCCTCCCTATAGGTTTGCTGCCAGGAAAAAAGGGCAGGAGGCCCAGAGAACAAGGTAGATGTCCCTCTGTGTGGAGCCTCAGAGTAGAAATAGGAAAGAGGCACCCCTCCCCTCCAAGGAAGTGAAGAGAATGGGGAAGTTTTTTAAACAACTTTTGAAACAGTAAAGGAAGTGGTTTAAATACTGATGAACTGGTACCAATTCTAGGCAATAATAATGTAGATTAGACTTTGGTAATCTACACTAGATTATCAAAAACATGGCTTTTTGAGCACCTATGATAGGAAATCAAGAATCATAAATTTGCTAACAAGTCTTAATTCATTTTATTGATTAGTTTTAAATATTGTTTGATAAGAATGACATTGTTGAAATCTCTATTTTGACAAACCATTTGACAAGCTGTCTCTTTGTTTTAGACAAGATGAAAAAATGTAAATGCTAAAACACTCGTGTGAATTAGCAAATGATTGACTTTTCCCAGCTGGATCACCCTCAGATTGGAAAGAAGTTTTTAGGGACAGGCTACTAGATTATCCTCCGCTCTATCAAGTTCAGCATTCCCATCAGTGACCAGATAGGGAAACACAAACCGAACATAAGTGGAATAATAGGGTAGAAAAGAATTTGGTGGTGTGACTGTTACTAAAATATACTATTCATGGGGTACCTGACAGACTCAGTCAGTGGAGCATGCAACTCTTGGTCTCTGGGTTGTGAGTTCGAGCCCCACATTGGGTGTAAAGATTACTTTTTAAGAAGTTGAATCTTTAAAAAATTAATTAGTGGGGTGCCTGGGTGGCTCAGTCGGTTAAGTGTCTGATTCTTGATTTCAGCTCAGGTCATGATCTCACGGTTCATGGGCTCTGCACTGACAGCATGGGGCCTGCTTGGGATTCTCTTTCTCTCTCCACCTGCCCCTCTCCCCCTCTCATACTCTCTCTCTCAAAATAAATTTAAAAATAAACATTTAAAAAATTAGTTAATTAAATGAAATATATTCACTTATTTAATAGATATTTATCAAACATCTATGTGCTATGTGCATAAAGATAAGGTCGTAAGATCAAAACATATATTAATACAGTTCAACCCAGCTGCTTAAATATTCCATAGGAGAGCAACACCTATTTTAAAATATTATAGATTTTAATTGACAATAAGCTTAATATGTGAGTTGGGAGTTAGGCTGTGATCATCAGAGAAACTGAGATCTCAGGCATTGTTAATAGAAAGCCTGGCTTTCAACAGAATGGTTAATGATGGCCAAGTCTACTCAGTCCTCAGCTACTCTAGAAAATGGCTTTCTGTTGTGGGCTTTGCATTGAGAAATTGGATGAGATACGCGTGAAAGAAGTGAGCATGTTTAGCCTGAAGATGAGACACAAGAAACTGTAATTGTCTCTAGACACTTGAGGAACCATCCCTGTGCATAGAACAGAGTGCATTTCTAAGCCTTTGATGTGGATTAACTCATAAAATCCTCCGTCACTAAAGTTATTGTTGTTCAGTTTTGGAGGGGAAACAAGGCTCAGAAAGGCTCAGTAAGTAACTTGCCCTGCGTCACACAGCTCCGAAATGACAGCCCGTACAGTCTGCCTCTCGAAGCAGACTCTTGACCAGTGTGCTGCTTGCCACCCACGGAACAGCTGATTCAGTAGGCCCAGCGGATGAAAGTGCAAGGAACTCATTTCAGCCCCGTGAAAACATCTTAGACGAGCAGTCCAAAGACGGGAGGGAGGCTTTTCTCTGTCTGGAGGTTCCTGTAGCCCAGCCCAACTCATTCCTGAAAACCATGGAGAAGGAGCCAGTTGGGTCATTTGACCTTCTAGGCCCTTTTGCTCTGCGACTCTGAGTGTTTGGTGTGAGAAGTCATGAATTGAAACTCCAGTGTCTCTTACTTACAGGTCAACATATTTTTCTTATTTGTATAACAAAAATACCTTGTTTTAGGCATTTATTTAGTAGCTTTATGAAGTTTGATCTATTTTGTTTTACGGTCCATTTACAGGAACAATTTCTGAAGCAAAAGTCACATTGTTATTAAAACTTTTTTGTCTCAGGGGCACGTGGGTGGCTCGGTCAGTTGAACATCTGACTTTGGTTGAGGTCATGATCCTATGGTTTGTGGGTTCGAGCCCCGCATCAGGCTCTGTGCTGACAGCTCAGAGCCTGGAGCCTGCTTTGGATTCTGTGTCTCCCTCTCTTTCTCTGCCCCTGCCCCGCTCGTGCGCTCTCTCTCTCTCTCTCTCTCTGTCTCTGTCTTTCTCTGTCTCTTTCTCAAATATAAATAAAACATTAAAAAATTAAAAGAAAAACACTTTTTTTTTGTCTCTCAGAAGCCTTCCTGATTATGAATTCATAATTTTTATTGTAAAGAATTTAAAAGCTTTTTTTTTTTTTTAAGATTTTATTTTTAAGTAATCGCTACACCCAATGCAGGGCTCGAACTTACAAAATCAAGAGTCACACGCTCTGTCAACTGAGCCAGTGAGGTGCCCCTAAAAGCCCTTATAATCTCACTGCTCAGTCGTAACCATCGCTAACATTTTGGTGTATTTCTCCGGATGATTTTTTACAGATATTTTTCAAGGAAAGCAATCGACACTTGCTTTAGACCTATTAAGATTCTTTTTACAGAAAAAAAAAAAAGTTTTATTTTAGTAAGTTCTGAAAGAGTCCTCTTTTTTCTTGTTAGGTTTCTGCCTCAATGCTCAAGCAGTTTCCCAACAGTGGCCTGAATCCAGGTCTTTTCAATGTGGGGCCCCAGTTATCTCCTCAACAAATTGCCATGCTGAGCCAGCTTCCACAAATTCCCCAGTTTCAGTTGGTGAGTAGCAGATTTTCCCCCTATAGCTGAAAAAAAGATTATTTAGGGTTTTGTTCCCTTTAATTTGGATTCGCTTCATTTTATGCGTGCTTAAGGGTTAATGTATCCGCTCAGTTGGAGGTAAATGTGACCAGTAGACCAGGAACTTGGTGGTACTTCCCTCCTGGCCACTGGATTCCACAACCTGCCCTTAGATGCACAACCCCCTCGAGTGTGTCAGTACGTCCGGCTTAGGAAGCTTTGCTCCGCTCTCTCCTTCCCTGTTTTGTAGGCATGTCAGCTTCTCCTGCAGCAGCAGCAGCAACAGCAGTTGCTACAGAACCAGAGGAAGCTTTCTCAAGCTGTGCGCCAGCAGCAAGAGCAGCAGGTACGTGGGATTGGAAGGGTCCCTCTGGTGCTCTGTGTGAGGGCTGCATCTCTGCTTAACCTCCGACAGCAGAACGTGACTCCTACGCAGTCTTTGCCTAGGAGGCTCAGGGTGTTGGCTTATCATGTGTCCATTTTCCCTCGGCTTCCCCCTCGCTCTGGCCTCCTGGCCTCCAGCTGGCTCGAATGGTGAGCGCTCTCCAGCAGCAACAGCAGCAGCAGCAGCAGCAGCAGCAGCAGCAGCAGAGGCAGCCCGGCATGAAGCACTCGCCCTCTCATCCCGTTGGGCCCAAGCCGCATCTGGACAACATGGTACCCAACGCTCTGAATGTGGGGCTCCCAGACCTTCAAACCAAAGGGCCAATACCTGGATATGGTTCTGGTAAGTTGTTCAGTAATGAAAAACACCTTAAAAAAATAATCTTCCAGTCATGTTCTGAGCCTCTGGTAGGGTTTGGTCCTGCCTTACCCTCTGTTTTCACAGCAAGCACACAAGACAGATAAATATTCATATCCCTGCCTGACAGATGATATCCTAGAGTTTCAACGGTGTCCCAGAGCTCACCACACAATTAGTAGATCGTAGAGCTAGGCTCCACCTTCTCTGGGTCCAAAGTGGTCTCTCACTATTTATGAATGGCAGTCCAGTGTTCCACCACCAGGAAGTTTTAAAAGCTAGTTAAAGGGTGTGTACGTGCTGTGCGTGATACATGTGTCTGAAGTTATAACCTGTTAAAATACGTCCGAGTTGAGGTGTTTAGCTCTACTGATAAAATTTCCTTCTCGTGAAAAACTGGGGAGCTAAAATTAAACTTATACGGCGAACTGATAAAATTCTTCTGATATTAGTATTTCATCCGATTTAAATAGAATTAGCACAAGTAAGGTTATACCTTTGACATTCATCAAGAATTTGTTGGCAGGCAAATCATAGCTCTTTCAGAACCGGGGAACATGTTGTAAACAGAATCCAATCAGTGAGGCAACAGTGACTTAAAAATAAAATTTAAAAATTAAAAAGGTACCACACACCACAGCAGGTTTCTTCTCAGAATGGCACAGTTTACATTTTATTTTGATAAAGAAGGTACCGTTCTGTGCAAACTCAGAAATAAAAGTTGGGGAGACCTGAAATCTGTGCTCCTAGGAGACAAAGAGACCCTGACACATGGCCCTGCTCTCTGCTCTACCTCTGTGACATGCCCACTGAGGTGGGGGCTCACTTCCTGCTGGGTTGTCCTCATTCAGAGAATAGCAAAGACTTAAAGGATATCTTGATCCTGGATTCCAGTTGTGTGGTTTGGGGTTTTAAGTGTTTATTTATTTTGAGAGTGAACACACATGCACATGTGAGCAGGGGAGGGGCAGGTGGAGAGCGGGAGAGGAAGAATCCCAAGCGGGCTCCATGCCGTCAGCTCAGAGCCTAACGTGGGACTCGAACCCATGAACCATGAGATCATGACCTGAGCCCAAATCAAGAGTCAGCCGTTCAACCAGCTGAGCCACCCGGGCGCTCCTTGGTCTTGGATAGTTTTAACGGAATTAATTTCCAGCTTCTACCAACTACACTGTGTCTTTAAAATGATCTGCCCAAGGGGCACCTGGGTGGCTCACACGGTTAAGCATCCAACTCTTGGTCTCTGCTCAGGTCATGATCTCTCGGTTCGTGTGATCAAGCTCCATGCTGGGCTCTGTGCTGTCAGCGTGGAGCCTGCCTGGGATGGTTTCTCCCTCTCCCTCTCCCTCTCCCTCTCCCTCTCCCTCTCCCTCTCCCTCTCCCTCTCCCTCTCCCTCTCCCTCTCCCTCTCCCTCTCCCTCTCCCTCTCCCTCTCCCTCTCCCTCTCCCTCTCCCTCTCCCTCTCCCTCTCCCTCTCCCTCTCCCTCTCCCTCTCCCTCTCCCTCTCCCTCTCCCTCTCCCTCTCCCTCTCCCTCTCCCTCTCCCTCTCCCTCTCCCTCTCCCTCTCCCTCTCCCTCTCCCTCTCCCTCTCCCTCTCCCTCTCCCTCTCCCTCTCCCTCTCCCTCTCCCTCTCCCTCTCCCTCTCCCTCTCCCTCTCCCTCTCCCTCTCCGTCCTTCACCCTCTCTCTCTCAAAATAAATAAACATTTTTAAAAAATAATAATAATAATAATAAAATGATATACCTGAGAACTGACTTAAATTCAAATAATCTTTCTTGGGGCGCCTAGGTGACTCAGTGGGTTAAGCTTCTGACTTTGGCTCAGGTCATGATCTCACTGCTCATGAGTTTGAGCCCCACATTGGGCTCTGTGTTGGCAGCTCTGTCAGAGCCTGGACTCTGCTTCAGATTCTGTGTCTCCTTCTGGTCTACCCCTCCTCCATTCTCATTCTCTCTCTCTCTCTCTCTCTCTCTCTCTCAAAAATAAATAACCATGGGGCGCCTGGGTGGCTCAGTCGGTTAAGCATCCGACTTCAGCTCAGGTCATGATCTCACGGTCCGTGGGTTCGAGCCCCGTGTCGGGCTCTGTGCTGACCACTCAGAGCCTGGAGCCTGCTTCAGATTCTCTGTCTCCCTCTCTCTCTGCCCCTCCCCTGCTCATGCTCTGTCTCTCTGTCTCAAAAATAAATAAAAATATAAAAAATAAGTAAATAAACATTTTTAAAAATAAAAAAAACATACAAACATACCTACATACATACATATATACATACATACATGACTAACGCCTGTACCGTCACTTGACATGACAGAAGACAGAACTCTACACCATCTCCTATCTTACTAAGTCATGCCCGTCTGGGGTGTAGAAATCCAGGGTGCCAAGCAAGGGGAAAGCCTCCTATAATGACTAATGAAGGTGTCATTAACTCTGTGTTTCCAGTCTTCACCTTCTTAATCTTGTTTTCTGTTAAGGTGAAAGCTTGACATAAGAACCTGGGTGTTTTGGTGTGCGTCCAGTTGTGAATTTAGACACTGTATATGATAATAAGGCAGGGCAACTTTGTTTCTTCCATCCCCTTTTGTCCAAGAGTACGTGTTCTCAAAGTAGAGCCCAGTGGTACAAAGCAAAGTGAACATGTGGAAGCCCCAGGCAGCTTTTTCACGCGTTTAAATGTGCATGGCTCTTCTCGGTACTTGTTCCCTACAGCATGTCTTAACTGGAAAGAAAAGTACCTTTGAATAGCTCGAGCAACATAGGTTAATGACACTGGCTCTCTTAAATACATGTTTTTCACCATTTATCAGGTAAAACCTGTGAATAAACCTTTTACGTGCTTGCCTTTAGCCTGGGTATTCATTAATCAGTCAGTTGTTAAAAACCTAACATCACGATGTTCCAGTGACAGTTGTTACAACATCTTTAATATTTTCTGTCTTTTATTAAGAAGTAAAATTATTGGGGGTGGGGGTAGTAACATTATATGTTAGCTGAGAATCTTTTAGTTTTTAGCAGCATATCTTCTCATTTATTCAAATATATAGAAAATATCATAATGTCTTATTAGCTTAATGGTGTTATTTGTGATTATTGTACTGGAGGCATAACTTCCTGATGACTGAAGGACCGGAGTTCAGCACACACGTACATACACTTACTGAAGAAATGTTATGTTTTTTATCATACTCCTGTTTTAAAGTAACTTATAAATGTAACTATGCATTAGAATCTAAAGTAAGGAGAGGGACGCCTGGCTCAGTCGGTTAAGTATCCAACTTCAACTCAGGTCATGATCTCACGGTTCGTGGGTTCGAGCCCCGTGTCAGGCTCCGTGTTGACAGCTCGGAGCCTAGAACCTGTTTCGGATTCCGTGTCTCCCTCTCTCTCTGCCCCTCCTCTGCTTGTGTTCTATCTCTCTCTGTCATTCAAAGGAGAAAAAAAAACCATTGACTTACTAGTTTATTTACATTTGATAACTTATTTAACAAGGGATAATTTTTATTCGGTCTTTATCATGTTAACTGTGATCTGGCCAGTTACAATCTGCCTTCTAAGATGCATTTTGCAGTTTTTTCCACAGTAAAAAATTTCCTTAATTCAGGGGCACCTGGGTGGTTCAGTCAGTTGAGCATCCAGATCTTGATTTTGGCTCAGGTCATGATCTCATGGTTTGTGGGGTCAATTTTCAAGTGCTTGGGATTTTCTCTCTCTCTCCCATTCTCTCTACCCTTCCCCCATTCACACACGTGTTCTCACTCTGTCAAAATAAATAAACAAACCTTAAAAAAAGTTCCTAAATTCATATTATGACATTTTATTTTAATTGAAAAATAGATTTTGGGACTGAAAGTAAATCCACTTTGAATGCCTGCCTTGAATAAACTAAATTTATAACTAAGATTTTGATGAAAATATATTTAAAGCATACAGAGGGGTTAAAATTTTTTTCAAAAATTAGATAGCAAAGATGTAATGAAATGAGTAATATTTCAATTTGCCTAGTTCAATTTGCAGTTCAATACTGCCGAGTATTAAACTAAAAAAGACACCTGCAGACTAAAAAGGAGCAAGAATAATTAAAAGCAGGGTACCTCGATGGCTCAGTCAATTAAGCATCTGACATCGGCTCAGGTCATGATCTCACCTTTCAGGAGTTCAAGCCCCACATTAGGCTCCGCGATGATAGTGCCCCCCTCTCTCTCTGCCCCTCATGGGATACTCTTTCTCTCTCTCCCTCTCTCTCTGCCCCTCGATAACTTGCACTCTCTCTCTCTCTCAAAAATAAACACATTTAAAAAAAAAAAAGAATAAAAGTCTCTTAGTCCTAATAAAGCCACTTTTGGTATATTTTCCCAAAATTAAAAAGTTGAATGACTTTAATAACTGCTTCACTGACCCTTAACTAATTCATTTTTTTTTAAATAGATGGTTTCTAATTCTCTGCTTTTAGCAGAATTGAAAACATACTTAACCAAATTGTCTGGGGATAATGACTTATCTAAAGTTGTTGTAGCATCCATGTATTGAGCTGAGGGAAGGGAATATCCCCTCCACAGGAATTCAAAGAAGTAAGTGATGTTATAACAAGACTCCTTCTTTCTCATCTAATTAGTTACATAAGATTTTTTGGTGCTTTTTGTCTGTAGGAATTTTTTAGATAGGAAGAGCATGAATGCAGTCTCATACCTACTCATTCATAGGTATCTGAACCAATTGAGACATAAAGTCCTTTGTCTTATTAGAAAATGTACTTCCAATAAAATTTAACTTTTCATGTTTAAAATTTATCAAAATTTGGGGGTCCCTGGCTGGCTCAGTCGGTAGATCATCATCTCAGAGTTATACATTCAAGCTCTATGTTGGGTGTAGGGATCACTTACAAATAAAAAAATCTCGGAGTACCTGGGTGGCTCAGTCGGTTAAGCATCTGGTTTTGGCTCAGGTCATGATCTCAAGTTCATGAGTTCGAGCCCTGCCTCAGGTTCCTCACTAACAGTAAAGAGCATGCTTTGGATCCTTTGTCTCCCTCTTTCTCTGCCATTCCCCTGCTCACGTGCTCTCTCTCTCTTTCTCTCTCTCTCTCTCAAAAATAAATAAACATTTAAAAAGAGAATGTGTTAAACAGACAACTCTGGGTACATTCTTTTATAGTTTATTTTTATTTTCATTATTATAAAAGCACTAGTTTGTTTTCTAATCTATAATAAAAGAAGTAGCAGAAACGAACTAATACAGACAAAGAGCGTGAAGGAGTGATTGGGTAAGGACAAGTTACCTTGAGAGAATTTCCTCAAGGAGGTGACACTGAGCCATGTAATGATGAATATAGACCAGGAATTAGAGTATGTGGCAAAGAAAGCAATTCTGGCAAAGACAGATAAGGTAGGCCAAGGGTTGGATTTGTAGGAATGATAAGATAGGTGAAAGGGATGATGTACTGGGGAGATGAGTCCCTTGGGAGAGCAAGGGGCATGTCTTATTTCTGTTAATGCCTTTGCTCCTACCAAAGCCTGGCACAAATGAGGCTTTCTGTAAGCGTGCATGGAACTGAATTAAAAGACTGTTTGATTTGAGTTCGGGCTCTGTTGGTGAGCTGGAGAATTACAGGGAGGCAACTTGGTGGACTGAGGAAGTTTGGTTTTGATGAAACAGCAAGTACAAAAAGTCTGGGCTTACAAATAGCTTGGGGGGGTGGTGCCTGGGTGGCTCAGTCGGTCGAGCTTCCGACTTTGGCTCAGGTCATGATCTCGCGGTGTGTGAGTTTGAGCCCCGCGTCGGGCTCTGTGCTGACAGCTCGGAGCCTGGAACCTGCTTCAGATTCTGTGTCTCCCTCTCTCTCTGCTCCTCCCCCGCTCGTGCTCGTTCTCTCTCTCTCTCCCTCTCTCTCAAAAATAAATAAACATTTTTTAAAACTTTAAAAAAACAAATAGCTTAGAGGTTACAAGTCATGCCAGTTACTACAGGACATGGAAGGCAGACACAGAATTACGTACAACCTTACATTGACTCTTCCTCTCCTGGTTTTGGGGTTGGAGAATGAACTTCTCACTCAAGGCAGTTTTCGCTCCTGTTCTCTTCACACCCCTCTGTGTGTTTGCTTACCAAACTTTGTGATTCAGTTGTCATGCTGCCATGTTTTCGTGGTGTTTGATCCCCAAGGTTCTAATGAGGAAGATGCCCACTTTACTTGAGGTTCAGATGGAACTGCTCAAACTATCCCCTCTTCCTAAGGTGGAGAACTCCTACTAATTTTCTACACTTTGTGCGTCACAAAAGAACTCTAAGTAGCTGAAATTAATGTTATTCACTGTGAGCTCTAAAGAAATTTCAGAGCAACTTTAAAGAAAAGTAATACGGAGGGGCGCCTGGGTGGCTCGGTCGGTTAAGCATCCGACTTTGGCTCAGGTCATGATCTCACAGTCCATGAGTTTGAGCCCCGCGTCGGGCTCTGTGCTGACCGCTCAGAGCCTGGAGCCTGTTTCGGATTCTGTGTCTCCCTCTCTCTCTGCCCCTCCCCTGTTCATGCTCTGTCTCTCTCTGTCTCAAAAATAAATAAGCATTAAAATTAAAAAAAAAAAAAAGAAAAGTAATACGGAAGGAATAGTTCTTTATCTTCTTATTAATCCTCATGTCCTTCTTTCTGATCTTCACCCGAATCCTGGGTTACTCTCAAAAGCTCTTCCTCCATGATTAGAACCAAGCTTTTGCTTAGCCTGGAATCCAAGCACCCTGGGCTGGTTTCCTCTGTCGAAGGTAGAGTGTTACTTGCCCAAGGAACGGCCCACTTAGGCCATTGAAGCTTCTGTCAGAAAAAAACCCTTGTTCCTCCAGTCTCGTCTCATCCCGGCTACGCAGGAAAAAAAGAAAATACCATACACTCTTCTTTTAAAAAAACATTTAATTTGGAATATTTCCAGCTTCCTCCGGAACTTCTGCTCCCTGCCCACACCCTCCACGTAATCACACGGACTAGTAAAGTCGCTTACAAGCAATGGGAATGAACAGTGTTCTTTACATTAATAGCAACGCTTTGTACATAGGACAAGGTGCTCGGAATTATTTGAGCTTGATTCACTCTGCCTTTTTAAAACTGTCTCTGACAACTCAGAGAAGCATAGGGGGAAAACGTGACCTGGGCCCTCATGGGGTTTGGATGAGTGGAACTTCAGAGCAATTGAGGCACCATCAGGTGGTTGCAGAGTCAAGTGGGTATAGCACGGAGTCTGGCCTGGCCAGAATGACACATCTTGACTAAGAGTAGATGAGCTTTTGACTCCTGCGATCACCCGAGCATTTTACACAGGGTGGCTCTCCACACTCCCGTGGTCCATCCTCATTTTTACTATGGTTACCCATCGTTCTTCCCCTCCTCTGTTTCATTTATTTCAGTGTTATTTTATTTTCATGTGAAATACGTTCTGACCCACAGTGGGTGGTGGGACCCGTGAGACCCCATCAGCAACCCTCTCATGCTGGACCTCAGCTGTCCAGCCCTGTGCAGTGGGAAGACGTTACCCACCCACACTCCCACCAGAAGCCTGACACCGGAGGCTTTCGTGGAGCTCGTGGCAAAGTAAACTCTGAACCTGTCACTGCCAGTTTGAGCTGTGGAGGCTTCATCACTGCATAAAGATTTCTTTCAAATCGATCTCTTAGATTCTGCCTTGGCCTCCATGTACGCCATTCTTACACAGCCAGTTCTTTTTCTAAAATACAAACTTAGTTATCTCTTTCTCTCACTTGTTAAAAACCTTCTTTATTTCTTGGAGAAATATTTCTTCTTTATGTCTTGGAGAAAAAAGTCCCCAAATCCTTGGCCTAATACATAAAGACCCTACACAATACAACTCCTCGTTTCTCTCCCATCTCCTGCCACCCTGCTCACTTCCTCTACTGAGCATCCGAGTGACACCGAACTCCTCATCATTCCCTGATGTCACCTGATTGTCTTCGATCAAAGCTTTGTACTTAGTATCCTTGGCTTCTATACCTGCCATAGGCCCTAAATCAAATGTCCCTCCTGCAAAGCCTTTCCTCCCCCAGACAGCCTCACCACACCTCGTGACTATTGTTATACCGTATTAGTTTGTTGTATGGAGATTGCTGTTCGAGTTGACGAATCTGCCTGGTGCAAGTGTTAGCTAAATGAGTAAAGACACAGGTGCACTGAGATGGCCTTAATTAGATGGCATTCATACACATTTTCATACCTTAACAAAGAGTTATTGTTTTGGTTTTGGTTTTGGTTTTGGTAAGCAAGAGCCATGACGAACATTTTGAATCAAAATCTTTTTCTTTTTTTTAATGAGAGAGACAGAGAGAGTGGGGGAAGGGCAGAGAGAGATGGGAAGACGCAGAATCCAAAGCAGGTTCCGTGCTATCCGTGCAAAGCCTGATGTGGGGCTTGAAGCTACAAACTGTGAGATCATGACCTGAGACAAGTTGAATGCTCAACTGACTGAGCCACCCAGATACCCCAAAATCTGTTTCTCAGTGAAGAAACTTCTTGTGAATTAGTCTTTAAATGACAAAGGAAGCTATTCATGGGTTCTACCTCAGATCTTTTGATTACTGATGCTAGAAATTTATAGAAAGATGTAAAATGTGATTCTCTGTTTTAGGCTTCAGCTCTGGCGGCATGGACTATGGCATGGTTGGTGGGAAGGAGGCTGGAACAGAGTCTCGCTTTAAACAGTGGACCTCCATGATGGAGGGACTGCCCTCTGTAGCCACACAGGAAGCCAATATGCACAAAAATGGTAAGAGTGAGCAAAGCTTTATGAGTTGGAAGTGTTCAGCCCTTAGCAGGCCTTGTAATATATCCTTACAAATTATTTTAAAGCTGAAATCTTTAGCTTTTTGTCTCTTGATTTTTTTTTTCCCCCAAATCCTGTGATCACCTATGAGAGGAAGATTGGGGCTGCGTGTATTTCAAATTATGAAAAAGTTAAAATGCTAGTTGTAATTAAGGGATGCAAAATTTCCCACCTGTAACGGGATTAAGAGTAGTAGCAGTGAACTTGAGTACCCATTAGGATAAAACCCTAATATATTGGCTGAGAGAACAGAACCCATTTTTTTGAGGTTTAAGAAATCACAACAAATACATATCATGTTGATTATTTGAACCTTTAATCTCCAAAAGATGATCAGGAGAAGAGTACATGAAATTTGAACTTTCCCCAAAACTCTCTTGTTCTCCGTGAATTACGGCGTCCGCAAGGCAGCAGCTAAGGGCATCATGGGCTTTGGTTGTGAATTGTGGGTCCTTTCATCTCTATCGTTCTCTGGAAGCACTTCTCCATTTCCCTGTAAAACAAATAAAAGGACTTAGAACCTTCCTTCAGCCTTTGTTTCATTCAGTGTTTATTTCATTTGACAGTAATTCACCTGGACTCACCTGTAGCCTTGAGAGGCAAGTATTAACAGGTGTTGGGCTGGTCTTGCCGCTGTTCCCTGGCAGGCCTCAGCCCCATCAGTCTGAAAACTTTCAGGGTTCCTTTGTAAACCACTATTTAATGTGTCTGCCCCAGAGGTGGTAAAGTGGCCCCATGGAGCTCTTCCCTGCTATCTCTAAGCATTATCATTTGATTTCATGCCATGAAATCAAGAATGATTTATTGAAACTATAAAATCTGTCTCTAGACTGAATAATTCAAACCCAGCATCTGCAGCTTTGGGGACTTACCCTGCTTCCTTAGGCTGATGATTCATCAGGTCCCTTTGTCCCCAAAGACATGATAGGTGCATGATAATAAATACAAGGGCCATGTGAGAGGATATCTTGAGGCTAAAATATCCACCTGCCTTTTCAGAGCTTGTAGATAATGTTTTCCCCATTTCCTTAGCAATCCCCAAGGAAATCGAGCTCTTCATTTTCTACTATTCACTATAATGTGCCCTTGAGTCAGATTTCTGTCAGTGGCTCCAGAAAAGCAAATGACTTCTTTGCTGAGCTTGGAAGGTGGTTTTGATAATACTCCTGCCGGGCCAAACCAAGCAGATTATTTTAGTCAATATTTATACAAATATGTTAATACATCATCCTGGAAATAATTTTATCTGTTTATAAACAGCATCCTAAGGGTAGATCAAGTGACATGGTGCAGCATGTGAAATTCATTTGAGAAATAAATAGGGTGGCCAAGAATTTTATTTAAAGTGAAGCTCATTTTTTGTTAGGTTAAGGGAATTTGAAGCTTTTAAGGTTTTTTTCCTGCCTCATAGCATATAAGATGCATAAAAAGGGCACAGACGGAACTGCTGAAATGCTCTCAAGAAAGCAGTTACAAAGGATCGGCTGTTCTTAGTGTGTGGGGCCGTGGGTGTCCGAGCTGCAGAGTCCCCTGCTGACCTTGTGCTGGCAGAGACCCTGGGCGGGGGTTCCATCTCATTGCTTTGGAATTCAAAGCAAGCGCATATGCTTTTCTCTCCAGTGAACTCCCTCCATTTACACGGCTTCTTCTAGCTAACCTAGGTCTGACCAGCTCCAAAGAACTTGGGTGAATGTGTCAGGACAAGTGTAGTGAAAACGCTTCTTACGCACTGCAGCTTGTGTAGTGTTTTTCCTATTTCTGATTCTTGAGTCATCAGTATAGAAACTGGGGATAATGGTATGATTTGTAGGTGGTCAGAGTTTCGTTAATTTCTTAAGCCCGTGGAATTTTAAAACTGAAAGGAAAATTGAAGAATAAGTGTGCTTTAATGAGAACCCGAGAAGCTCAGAAAGGTGAAATGAACTGTTCCTAGCCATCCTACTTATGGATTATATACTGGCTCTCCAGGGCAACCTCTTGTTCCAGAACTGTTTTTTAACCGCATAGTCAGAACACTGTTTTTGCTGGGTGTGAATCAATTTCCTCTCTCTCCTCAGGCGCTATAGTGGCCCCTGGTAAGACTCGAGGAGGGTCACCATACAACCAGTTTGATATCATCCCGAGTGACACACTGGGTGGCCATACGGGTCCTGCTGGTGATAGCTGGTTACCTGCCAAATCTCCACCAACAAATAAAATCGGAAGTAAATCCAGCAATGCCAGTTGGCCTCCAGGTATTGTCCAGGAAATGTTTTTTTCTGTGTATCGTTTGTCTTCAGTTCTTAATTTCAGGCTCTGAACAGATTGCTTTTGCCAGTTACTCAGGCACTTACTTTATTTTTTCATTCAGTAATTATCGTCTGATAAAAGGAAGGTATGTGCTATGTTGTGGGAAGATAGTAAATTCACATTAGATGGGGTCTCTGCTCCATAGAGTTCAGTCAGGAAGATAAGGTGTGGACACTGGTCACCTATAACGCAAGTAACTGTGCTAAATATTGTACAGATATAGATAAGCTGAAAGAAGTCAGAGGAGTGGAATCTGGGATCAAAGAAGGTGATGCAGGAGCTAGACTTGGGATTCATCCATGCACAGGATGCCCCATAACACGGGTTCTTCTGAAGTGTCCATTTAATTGACCCGTTTATTCATTAAGCAAGTATTTATCATCAGTTAGGTTCCAGATATGCAGTAGTGATACAATGAGACTATTTTGTTACTTTTTCCCCTCTGTTTTTATCATAATTTAAGTAATCTGTTTTCATTGTAGAAAAAATTTTAATTTAGTAAATCAAAAATTAAAAATTGGTATATGTCTATCTAAACCTCTTTCTGTACTGGAATATTTGTGGTATGAATATGTGCAGTTCCATTCCACCAAAGAAGGCTCATATAATGCATATTATTTGTATATTCTACTATATTGCTCTCCATCATGATTGGGAAAACAAAAGTTTGTTAATCCCATCCAACAACTTTAAATATGATTTAAATTAACCAGCAAAAAAAATTATAGGAGCACCTGGGTGGCTCAGTCCGTTAAGCGTCCGACTTCGGCTCAGGTCATGATCTTGCAGTTTGTGGGTTCGAGCCCCACGTCGGGCTCTGTGCTGACAGCTCAGAACCTGGAGCCTGCTTTGGATTCTGTGTCTCCCTCTTTCTTTCCCCTCCCCTGCTCGTGCTTGGTCAGTCTCTCTCTCTCTCTCTCTCAAAAATAAATAAACGTTAAAAATATTAATAAAAATAATTATAAGCACTTATACATATTCTGTGCTTTCTCACTATAAGCCAAATTATTCCTGCTCTTTCTCCCTAGATGTTCCACGAGGTCATGGTCATTTATAGTGTATTTTCTTTTGTTCATCTGAGCCAATTTCCAGTGAGATAAATGGGAGAAGTCACTTACTTCCAACACAGATTTTCTCCCGGTTTGTGTCCCAGATACCTGGACAGTTCTCATCAGCACCAGGTTACTTACTCCCGGTTTCACTGCTCTCGGGCCGAACTGCCCTTGAAGTAGGAAGAGAAGTGACCAGGCTAGGCACTAATGAGCTCTGGCTCACAGCCCCAGAGACACCGAGAAGGTCGACAAGCTTGGTAACACAGAAGTGCTGCTAGCACAGTATATGTTGGGGTTGAGAGTGTGATTTTTAATTTTACGATAAATGTTTGCAATAAAATAGATTCAGTATTCTTTCACAGATCTATTTCTTGTATCAAAAACTAACTTGATTTTAACATTTTTTTTTGAACATCCTCCTACCTCTAATATTGGTTCTCCTTGTTTCAGAATTCCAACCAGGAGTGCCATGGAAAGGTATCCAAAACATTGACCCTGAATCTGACCCCTATGTCACCCCAGGAAGTGTGCTGGGGGGTACAGCCACATCTCCCATTGTAGATACTGACCACCAACTTCTGCGGGATAACACCACAGGTAAATGAGCGAGGTATCCTCGGTGTTCATTCAAAACCCGGCATTTCATATTTGTCAATCTGTGGCTTCATTGGCACCTGCTAATCTATAATTTAACCAAAAAACATAAAAATATGTAGCTTTTCAGTTTGTTTGTTTGTTTAAGATATATTTTAATCTTCCATGGAAGGGTAAATAAAATACCTAAGGTTGCACTGGTTATACTGACATCTGTCTCAAGATTTCCATCTTGTTCCTCCTGTGTCCCCAAAAGGGTCTAATTCTTCCCTCAACACCTCGCTGCCTTCACCTGGTGCCTGGCCCTACAGTGCCTCTGACAACTCCTTTACCAACGTTCATAGCACTTCAGGTACAAGTATGACCTGTTCGTTTCCCTTTGGCTTGCACTTTTCCACCAGGTTCCCTTTTATAAAAGAAATGGGCATTTATTTCTTATGGAATACAATGGAAGTTGAATAGCGAGGGCAGCATAAATGGAAGCACACCTCTTGTACTGGCCATGTTCTCAAGGAGCTTCCGGTCACACAGAGACAGGATGAGACATGTAGCTTTAGGACAAGGCAGATGGTGACATCATTGCAAGGAGCTTGTGAGCATTGAGAGGACAGGGGTCAGATCTTTGTGCCACAAGCGTTTTTCTTTAACCAGTTTGCCAAAGGATTCATGGGCCATGAGGAGAACCAGGGACGTTTACCAAGTTGTTCCTAAGGCAACCAGTTCTAGTTTGCTTTCCTTAAAAAAAAAAAAAAAAAATTCCTTCCACTTATAGACAAAGGCTACAGGCAGATGGCCAAAGGCAAAATAAAAAAGAGGCCCTTAATTAATTCTACCAACATTTGTTGAGTTCCTTATATATTTTTTTTTCTAAGACGATAGGGAATGAAAACTTAATGGATATAGTAAAACCATCTGACTTTTATATCTTAATGGGTATAATAAAGCATCCGACTCTTGGTTTCCTCTCAGTTCATGATCTCAGAGTTTGTGGGATCGAGCCCCGTGTCTGGCTCTGTGCTGACAACGTGGAGCCTGCTTGGGATTGTCTCTTCGCCCCCTTACCCTGTTCGCACATGCTCTCTCACTCTCTCAAAACAACAGTAACAACGACGATGACGACAACCAAGAGCTGATGTAATTTGCCTCAGGTCTGAGTGCATATGTAAAGGAGCCAACTCAAAAATCCATGTTTCTAACCGCTACCCTACATTAT
Source organism: Felis catus (assembly GCF_018350175.1). Taxonomy (NCBI): domain Eukaryota; kingdom Metazoa; phylum Chordata; class Mammalia; order Carnivora; family Felidae; genus Felis; species Felis catus. The sequence goes on from NC_058374.1 coordinate 133,572,553, forward strand.
TCTTTTGGGGGCTTTTTTCTTTACATGTAAAAACTGATTTTTTCACTCAACTCTTTTATTCCAGTAACTGCCCATATCTCCGGTTGAACCGGATAAAAATCTTTTGTCTACAGTTGGACGTTCATCTGAGAGATGATCCAAGAGTCACCCCAGACTTGTCTAAACTGAATGTACATCTCTGCCCCTCCCCTACATTGTCTTTCCTCCGTAACTAAGTTTTTGTGTTTGTTTTAATGATGCTTCCAGCATCAGTGGGTCACAAAGTCTCCTGATTTTTCTCACTTGCTGCCTGAGTCCAAGTGGTGAGGGTGTCTCCCAGGGAGTGTATTCTTGCAGCCATATCTCCTATCCATTCTCCATTCCTACTTGCTGTCACCCAGGCTGAGACCCAGGTTTAAATACTACATACCAAATCTAGTGCAAGAACTCCTGGTAGCATCCTCATCGGCCTTCACCCTACCTTTCTGGCCTTCCGTACCTCTCTGGCCCTGTGAAATGGTGTTCAGCCAAAACTGAAGAAAAATACATTTGGTACGATAGAGTTTAAAGGGGATATTCGTCTATATTCTCCTGTCTCTCTGAGCCCGTCCATTTTTTTGTTTGTTTGTTTGTTTTTAAATGTTTATTTTTTAGAGTGAGATTGAGAGCACAAGCAGGGAAGGGGCAGAGAGTAAGAGAAGGAGGGAGAGAGAGAATCCCAAGCAGGATCCGTGCTGTCAGCAGAAAGTCTGTTACAGGGCTCAGTCCCACAAACCATGAGATCATGACCTGAGCTGAAATCAAAAGCTGGACACTTAACCAACTAAGCCACCCAAGCACTCCAAGCCCATCCGTTCGTAAAATCCTTCCAGACCTGTCTTTGCCATGCCTTTGATGATGACATAACAGTGTTTTCTCCTCTGTGTATTGAACATATGTGATGATACCTCCAGCTACCAATTCTGTTATTCACCTGTTCTGTCTTCTCATGTGAATTTGAAGTTCTTAAGAATAACTTTATATTACCCACAGCACTGATTTAAAATATTATAAGCCCTTAGCAAATATTTGTTGATTTTTATTTATTTATTTTTTTTTTTTTTTCAAAATCTGTTTGAATATTGGGACACCTGGCTGGCTCAGACAGTAGAACATGTGACTCTTGATCTCAGGGTTGTAAGTTTAAGCATCATGTTTGGTGTAGACATTACTTAAAAATAAAAAATTTTTTTAAAAAATCTGTTTGAATATTGATAGCTTAATCACAATCAAGAAAATTAGAAGTTTCTAATGTACTTCCCATTCAGCCAGTGAGTATTTATAGAATAGTTTTGCTAAGGTTCACATTCCACTATATCTTTACGTAAGACTAATGGTTTTAAGAAAACTTCCCTTGAATGAATCTTCCCTTTCAGGCTTGTTTGGCTAAGAAAGTAGTAGAGAATTAGTTATCATTAAATCTTCAGTTCACGTGTTGTTGATTCAGAGTAATAGTCATTGAAAATTTTATATTTAGTGTTATTTTGTATTGCTAGTCTCAAGATGTGTACTTACTATTTTTAGAATACTATTTATATGTATACACAAAATTTATGTAGATTGACAAAAGTGATCTATTTAACCTTACTCCTTCCTTAATTTTGTCTTCTTTATAGCAAAGTTCCCTGATTACAAATCAACATGGTCCCCAGATCCCATAGGACACAACCCCACTCATCTCTCCAACAAGATGTGGAAAAACCATATTTCCTCAAGGAACACTACACCGCTGCCCCGCCCACCTCCTGGTCTGACCAACCCCAAACCATCATCTCCCTGGAGCAGCACAGCACCCCGATCGGTCAGGGGTTGGGGGACACAGGACTCACGGCTTGCCTCAGGTGACAAGGACTCGCCTAAAGGAACATCATTGTTCAAACACAAGGGGCTTATGTTAACACCAAAAAAGACATGAAGTCTTCACGAGAGAGGAAATCACGGTTGTCTGGTAGAGGAAAGAGTATCTCTGGAGTGGAAAGTTGCAGTTCGGTCTAGGGCAGAGGTAGCCAAGAACTCGCAAGGGACAGATGAAGTAAAAACGACACACAGCAGCGTGAGAACATTAGGAGGGAAATGTGGCCTTACAAATGAGGTGTGAGAGTGCACAGGGTTACAAGGTCTAGGGGAAGAGAAACTGACCATTAAGTGACAGGATGAATGCGGTTAGAGGGACGTATAAAATAGAAGACCGTTTATAAAAGGGGAGAAGACACACGGGGCCTATGTGAAAACGTTTTCTCACTCATGGATTTCTGAATTTTTTTACTGCTCTTCCTAATTTTTTCTTCTGGTTACTTACAGCCTCTACTTGGAGTGATGGTGGTTCAGTTCGTCCCAGTTACTGGCTGGTTCTTCACAATCTCACTCCACAGGTAACCATGCTTCCTTGTGATTTTCGAGACGCGATTTGATTGTGTTAAGAAAGGGAAACTCAGGTGTGAAATGTTGCCAGATAATAACAAAGCTCATTAATTTCCTGCTTGCTACTCAGAGGTCCAGCATGCAGGGGTGGGCCTCCCCACCCGAGGCTCGAAGCCTACTCCTGAGTGGGGATTGTTGGCCCAACAAGGCTTGGGGCTCAATATCAAACATTTTTATGCTTCATAAATAATTAACCATCCATCTCTGTAATAGAAGAAATCTGTCAATTTCATAGCTTAAATGCCACATGGGTGCTTTCAATTTTCCATCTGTTACTCTCTTCTTTGTAGATGGCATTACTAATTTGCTCTCTTCAGAACATGCCCTCTGGGTTGTTTTTACAGTGATGGGTTTCATTTGCCCCAAGCCACTCTGTCACCTTGTTTGCTTGATAACTGACATACTTGCGGCAGTATTATGTTGAACACGCAAATGAGATTAAGTAAACCCATTGAAACTGAGCCTGTGACCTTCATTTGGACTTGACAGCACAACCTTTACAGCACCTTGTTAAAAGGAGTCAATTATACCTCCCTCCCTTTGACACATAGAACGAATTGTCTAGCATTTAATTCATAACTGGATTCATGCGCACTTTAGTAAGCTAGCTAGCATTTTCTAGAGTGTTCCCATGGGATATTAATAGGTCTCTGGCCTAATATGTTTGGAACGTGTACTTGATTAAACAAAATTAAGCGGGTTTCTTCACTGTGAGACTTACTAGACTCTTTAATATGCTAACATGTATTATCCTCTGTGGAGAAATAAAGCTTCTCCTAAATTTACCTGCCCAGTGAACCTGTTTGTGGAACCTGTTTGTGGGGAGTGAGTCCAGGGTTTGTATTTAGGGTACATGTTGAGAAAGGCAGTTTCAGAAATACAGTTAACATGAAGAAGAGTCTGGGTTGGCTCTTACTCAGCTTAAAGCCCCAGGTGGGTTATTAGCTACGAGTCAACTGAAGTATGAAGATTTTATACGACCATACTCAAATCTGTATATGCCTCATTAGAACATGACAACATTCTAAAGTTGTCACACAGTGTGGTGGGTGTATGGTGAGGACGAGAGAGGCCGTAAAGTCTACGCTGTGTTGAAAGGAACTTGGACAAGCTAGCCTGCTGTTCGCTTCTGTTTTATGCTATGAAAAATAGTAAGTTCATGTGTGTATATACATAATGTGAATCTAGGGGTTAACTGTGCTCATATAAGAAAGAACTGATGAATTTTAAAACTCAAGTACCTAATAGACTAATCCCAATGGTAGCTTAGAAGACGGTTATAAGGGCAAATCTTTGGAACCTGGATAAATGTACTTTTCATCACCTAAAATCTGTTTAGAGGGCATCTGTCCTGAAAGGTCACTTGTGGCCCACACGGGCACGCTCATAGAGTTGATTTCCATTTTCTGTAAAGAACTGTGGTGATGCTGCTGGTTTCCATCCTGCAGGGTTTCCATGGTGAAACCACACAATGTTTCCACTGCCACCGCCGGTAGCACAGTTTCTGAGGCTGTTCTGATAGTAATCTGTTTCCCTTCCAAAGAAATGAACTGAATGTTGGACTGAGCAGCCTGTCTAAACCTAGTTAAGATCTCAATACAAATAAATTCATCAGAGTGAATAAGTGCATCTGTTCATCCGAGTCCGTAGTGAGAGAAACTGTCTGTAAACGGTGAACATCTTGAGAGTCTGGCCAACATGAGGCTGAGGGTGGCAGGGTTCACAGAGAAGCAGGCACAAAGGCTCGTCCTGAGATGGGCAGCGTGGGAGTCCAAGGACACCGGTGTTGTCTGTGAGCTAGGTCAGCCAGCAGCATTCTCATCAGGGTGTGGGGACGCCTGGGTGACTCAGTCGGTTAAGTGTCCGACTCCAGCTCAGGTCATGATCTCATGGTGTGTGGGTTCGAGTCCCACGTTGGACTCCGTGCTAACAGCATGGGGCCTGCTTGGGATTCTCTCTCTCCCTCTCCCACTCTCTGTCTCTCTCTGTCTCTCTCTGTCTCTCTCTGTCTCTCTCTCTCAAAATAAATAAATTTTTTAAAAAAATTTAAAAACCACTAAACCGTCAAGGAGGTTAGCAGTGCTTTTCTTGTGTCCTCCTTTAGCTCTCTGAGATTATTAACCAGGGGAGTGGAGAATAGTTCAAATACGACGTTACTAATGAGGTCGAGAACTTGTCTTAAGTTCCTGTTCGGACGCCATCCTGTTTCTGCTTTCTAAAGGCTCTCACAAGTCAACACGCATTCATGTGTTTACCTCTTAAAAACAGACTACAGGTCGAATCATAGGATTTGTCTTGAGCTGTGTTTTTGCAAACTTTTTTTTTGTAGCATGGGCACATTAGATCTCAGCCCGTGCTTTGAATTAACTTTGAATTTGCCTTTAAGACCTCTATTGAGTGCACTCTTTCCTGCTTTGAGTCCTTCCTTCCTTTGTCCAAGACTTACTTAGTGCCGATATCATTATTTACAAACCAGAAGCCCTTCTCCTCCTCATATACAAGAAAGGCCATTCGACTTCTGTTCACACCCTACCTCGTTTTTAACTCATGAATATCATTACTCCTTAGATTGATGGGTCAACGTTGAGAACCATCTGCATGCAGCATGGCCCACTGCTGACATTCCATCTGAACCTAACCCAGGGCACTGCCCTGATCCGATACAGCACCAAACAGGAGGCAGCCAAGGCCCAGACTGCACTGCACATGTGAGTACCCATCCTACGCTCACTGAGACAAACACGCACGACGATGCACACGTGAGTATTCTGGCACCTGCTTAATAAAGCAAAGATCCACGAGAACATGCACAAAAACAGCATCCTGGCATAAGCAATTGCTTGGTACGGAGGGGACGGATCTTTTCTACCTCCCCAGGCGTGGATTGCCCTGTATATCTGTGTAGGCCCGTAATCAGAATTCCAAAAGTAAAGAATTTATGAAGTCATGAAGCAGTGAGTAAATTTTAATACCGTAAAACAAAGCCCCAGTGTTCAGGAGAATGTGAAACATTGTAGGTGCCGTCACTTTCTGTAATAGAATCTGGTTGCTTACTTTGTCTTCTTTGTTGGTGAAGCTGAAACGCTGTGGCTTGGCGGGTAGCAGAGGTTTTTGTCTTACGTAGGTGGGACTGGATCACACTTTGACTGTCCCCCCTCCCAGCTGCTGTCAAACTGGTAGCCAGGGAAGAGCTGACTTCTCTGTGGCTACAGGCCCCGGCAGAAAGCTACAGACAGAACGAGCAAGCAGTGGTGACTCTCAGGCGGTGAGCCCGGCCCAGAGGCAGAGCAATGGCACTTCCAGATGTGTGAGGTTGAGTCACCGTGATGTTTGCAGTGTGACCTTTTACCTCCCATGGGGAAAAGAAAGATGACATTTTTCTCAACATACAAATTCCAAAAGGATAGCGATACGTGGTACCCCCTAGTAGTCTTTGGAGGTCTTGAGATTTAGTGATCCCTTACTGCTTTAGTACAGTATTTCTCAATCACCTGGTCTGGTTAAAATGCAGGTTTTGATCCCGTAGGCCTGGGGTGGGGCCTGTGATTCTGCATTTTAGAAAGCTTCCAGGGGATGTGGAAGCTGCTGGTCAAAGGAGCATACTTTGAACATCAAGGACTCTGGGACTCGAAACCCTCAGTCCGTGCGGGTGCTTTAGGATTTCCCTCAAATCCATAGCTCTTTCCCTCCCCTTTCTTCTAGGTGTGTGTTGGGAAACACTACCATCCTGGCTGAGTTTGCCACCGATGATGAAGTCAGCCGCTTTCTGGCACAAGCTCAGCCCCCTACACCTGCAGCAACCCCAAGTGCACCCGCCGCAGGTTGGCAGTCGCTGGAGACCGGCCAGACCCAGTCAGATCCCGTCGGACCTGCTTTGAATCTTTTCGGTGGGTCCACAGGGCTCGGGCAGTGGAGCAGCAGTGCTGGCGGCAGCAGCGGGGCCGATCTTGCTGGCGCTTCGTTGTGGGGGCCCCCAAACTATTCTTCTAGCTTGTGGGGAGTCCCAACTGTGGAAGATCCCCATAGGATGGGCAGCCCTGCTCCCTTACTACCTGGTGACCTTCTGGGAGGAGGGTCGGATTCAATCTGAACTTAAAACTTTCAACTCTGACCTCGTGACCTTTTTTGGAACAGCAGCAGCACTAACTTGACCTTTTCGTTTTTTTTTTCAACTTGCAATAAATACATTTTTAAAAGGAAAAAAGAAAACGGAGAGAGAAAAAAAAAAGGTGGGTCATTGACAGACTGTCTGAGCACATAGTTGCCTCCCTTATAACTTCAGTTTTTTCGTTTGGAATATGAATCCAAAAAGAGAACATATCACTCTTGAAATACTTGAATCATGAACGCCAACCTAGAAAGACAATGTGAAGCAAGTACACATACCATTTAAATTTAAACACAAAAAAATTAAAAAAATTAGTTTCTAGTTTTTCACTTTTTTCATGTTATATGGAAGTTGTTGCTAAGAAACATATATACTGAAAAAAAATAGCTTTTTAACTTTGTTTGCACTGGGTGTGTTTCCGTCCTTAGGTCTACCACGTTTGGGAGGGAGGGGAATTCAAAAGAATTGTTGGGGTGGGGGGGGGAAGACTTGACGGAGCCTCACTTTAAAAACAAAAACACAAAAAACCTAAAAAAAAAAAAAAAAAAAAAGGAAAAAATTTGTGATTGGCTGGTTGATAAATACCAGTGTGTTCTGGCACATGTAACTGCCCAGGCATGCTCGTTCTGGTATGTGTGTGCACGTGTGTTCATGTGCATTTGCGTGCATCCTTCTCTCTGTCTCTGTGTGTGCGTGTGCCCGTGTCCTCCTCCCCCTGCCCCACCCGATCTCTCCGAACGCTGCGTTGCTAACAGTCTGCAGGCTGGCTGGCCGGCCATCTGCTTTTTATTTTTTTTTTTTTAATTTTTATTTTTTTTTTAACTATGAGAACACACAAGCACCGGGAGCCACTGCTTACTTAAAGCAACTCCGTTGGGCTGCATTAAGATGAACAGAGTGCTTTTTAATGATTAAAGCAGGGAGCTCCTTTACATTTGCAAATTAGCCTGAGCGAGTTTTCTCTTGCTTTTCTTTCGACCTAGCAGTAGAGCGGAGCACTGCCAAGTCCCAAAAAAGTAGGAGAGCAGGAGGGACCTCTTGGAGCAACCGTGTGTTTTATTTATTTCTGTTTTTTAAAGTAAGTGGCCACCAGGCACATCGGGATATCTGTTAAGTTTCACGCAGGCCTTTTCTTTTCATTAGTTTGAACGGGAACAGACGATGAGAGAGTTTTTACTTCTGTGGTGTCTCAAAAGCAGAAAAACCACGTTCCCCCTTTCTTGTTGTAATCAGGTATGAGGAATTCATCAGAAAGTCAGGTAATGCTGAATTGGTTCTCTTTTTCATTGTGTGAAAACGAAACAAGTAACTCGTGAGCAGCTGCAGCTTCTCCCTCTCTGCTCCTCTCTCGCCGAGCGTTACCTGTGCCAGGCCGCGGCGCGCTACAGCACCAGGCCATCACTGACAGAAACGTTTACTTAACGAATGTTCTTAAACCAGTGTGTACTTCAAGCGTTTCCTTTTGTTTCTCTGTGTTGTGTATTTCCTGTGTATGTGGTTTTGCTTAGGCAGGTATAACTTAGCAAAGACTTTTAAGTATTGCACCTTTTTTTGGTTTTGACCTCTTTATTTTTTTTTTTTCCTTGTAATGTTGCTTTTTTATTTTGGTATTTAAAGACTTTTTTTTTTTTTTTTTTTTTTTTAAGCATCAATGTAGTAGTACTCTGGGCCGAATAGGGGGCAACTTTTAATCCACAGTTATCACCAACATGTATGTACTTATGTTGGAATCAACATGTATCAAACTGCTTTTTGTGAAGAGTTCTAGCAGACCTGAAGGGGTACCCCTTTATACAAAGCAGATGGCTGGCGGGGCGGGGGGGTGGTGGGGAGGGAGGGGAACGTATGCCGGTAATGTGCTAGCACTTGTGTGGACATCCCAGTCTGCATTATACTGTTTAACATAAAGTGCCGACATTCTGTACCAGCAAATACCTGCCCATTCCAACCCTTGGTGGGAGCAGACCTCTACTGTCCTCCATAACTTGCTGCTAGTGAGGACAAGGGAGTTTTTCTTTCTTTAGCATCTTCAGTGAAGGATACAACAATGCCTAATGTATTTGACTTTTAGCTTGTGTCTGTGTGTAGGTGGGTGGGTGGGTGTGTATAGGAAAAGGCAAAAACGAATTATTTGCATCAAGTGGTTTTATGAGACAAAGAGTGGGAATTCTGTAGTCCTCTGGCTTACCCTGTTGATTATAAACCTAGCCTCAAAAGAGATTGACATGTGTAATTCAAGTAAGCATTCGCTCTTGGAAGTCTTTATGCACCCTTTGTGGGGAGGTGGTCAAACTTGAGTCTCCAGCGTTGGTTCAGTCCCATTGGATGCCTTGTAGAAAACTAACTGTGCCCTCTTCCTGCTCTCCGGTTTTCATCACCACCACCATGCCCCTTCCATCTCTGCCCATGTACAAAAATGTCTCCTTCTGGTCCCCTCTGCCTGCTCTCTGTGTGAGGAGCAAAACCCTGTGGTGTGTGGTGACGTCCAGGTGGAGAGCAGCTGTGTTCAGCCATCTACAGAAGGCAAAATCTTAGTGGCCCTGGGCCAGGAGCGTGTCCCGAGGCTCCCACGAGCCCGTGACAGCCCTGTCCACTGCCGTGATTCCCTGTCGTGTCCTGCCCCCCCCCCCTCCTGCCTGCTGGTTCCTTGGCCTGCACTATGGGTTAGTTGAGTTCCTTACGATACTACGGTGAAAGCCGGGTGCTAGAGCCCCTCTTGTTTACAAGACATAATGAGGGATTTGAAATATGTAAAAATAAACATGAGAAGCTCAAATGTTCTTCCATCTTAAGCTTAAAGGGAAAAAATTAAAAACTTAAAAAAAAAAAAAGACCAAAAAGTGCGTATATATATACATATAAATATATATTTTAGATGAAGACTAACTCTGGGAGCATTTAACAGTGTTTTTTGTTTTTGTTTTTAACATTTATTTTCCTGCTTTAAAATTTGCAAGCATTCTCAGGAATTCTAGGGTAGGAAGCCAGTTTTTTGAAGATGGTTTATTTAACCGTATCTTATCCTAGATAGACGGCTGTTTCTTTCCTGTTCATAAACTTTTACAAGTTCCTGAAACTTCAAAAAGTTGAAACAATTTTTACTTAAAAAAAAAAAAATGTAAAGTCTCCAAACATTATTGTCATACTGGGGATCACACATTTTAAAACACATAGAAAGAAATATTTTTTAAAAATGATCAATTTAGCAGCAACAGGTCAATTCGTTAATCTTTAAAAACACGGGAGAAGGATTAGCTTTCTAAGAGCTTTATCATGGATTCGTTTGAAATTGTGTGTCATTTAGTGGGAGCGTTTGGTTTTTATAAATGGGAACGTCATCACTCTGTTCCTTTCCATTTAAGATTGAACTGACATCTCCCCTAATGATTGTTTTTGTTTTGTTTTGTTTTTTTTTAAGGGAACCCTTCTCCCTGCCCCTCAAACCCCAGGACAAAAGAAAGAAAGAAAGAAACAACAACTTAGGGGGGGAAAAAAAAAGTAAACTCTAATCTGTAAAATAGTACGGTTGGATTGCTGAGAATCTATGTAAAGAGCTAGGAAATATAGGTTAATAATTTTTGGAACAAATTTTAAATATAGGCATTACTAGAGGAAAATATCTATGGACTGTTCTATTAACAAAGAATGTCTGTCTTACCTCCATTTGTTATGGGAGGAGGAGAAAAGAAGAATCTAATAAGGAACAAGTGATTTTACTTTTTTAGCTCCCAGCTACTGTTGTGCTCATTTTAATTGCTGTTTTGAAGATCTGCTGCTTAATTATCCCCATCCCTCAGCTGGAGATGTGGAGTATTTCCTTTCAATTTTTCATGACGTTGAATTCTCCTTTTGTATTCCCTCCTGGGGCCGGGGGTCAGAATTCCCAAGCATGACCACAGCTGCTTTTAAACATCTAAGCTTCCCAGTGGGAAAGAAACTCCAGCTTGACAGGTAAAGGGAGTGGGTGGGGTTGCTGCCTGCAATTTCTCTAAAGCCGCTTTAGTGCCTTCGTACATACACCCAGACATCCTAAGCAGGGGGAACGCGTGTGTATGTGCATGTGGTCCAGTCACTCTGCAGACATTAAGACACTTGCCCATTAAGGAAATCGGAGTGGTTCTGGACAGGCCCCACAGGCAGTGGGCTAAATTGAAAATAAACAGAAATCAAGGAAGTTAAATATGCTTTCATGTCTCAGTAATGTGGAATGCCAAGATCCTTCCTTGTGTTATCACCCTCGTTACTGGGTACTGACGTCTCCACGTGTGTCATTGTGACAACCACATACAGTGATTTGGAAAGTCTGTCTGTGTTGGGCCAGTAGAAAGGGGTTCCTGTTTTTCTGCTCCTGTCCTCCCTTGTCTCCTCTCTTTCCCCCAACTCTGCCCCCCCACCTTTTTTTTTTTTTTTGGTCAACTTGATGGAAGCTTTGCTTTATTGGTTGGCAGTGACCTAAGAAAAGGATACAGTGAGAATATAATGGAAGAGAAAAACTCTTTTCTTTCCGTGATATTCTTTGGCAAGAGCCATGTCTGCTGAGAGGTTAAGTGGCTTCCATACACTTAGAAAATTCGGTGGGAGCGGCTTCTCTTCCACCACATTCTGGCATGTGTACAGAGGTTTGCTGGTCACCTCTCATTATGTAGATTTATTTTGTAAACATTTCGATCATGTAAATTTGAGCTTTCCAATTTTTACTAGTTTCCTTTATTTTTTAAACACTTGATTACTAGTGGCTGGAGGTGTCCATCTTTCAAACATCACAAACTTGGTTTCTGTCTACCACATGAGTCGCCAAAAAAATTTAAAAAATAAAAAAATAAGCACTCGTGGGGAAGAGATGTCTTCCATCAGACTGGAGACCTCTACTGGCAATTTAAATCCAGTGCCATGACCTAATTTTAGGTGTTTAAAAAAAAAAAAAAAATACAAAAAAAAAAAAAACCCACAAAGTTCAGATCTCCGAGACACTGTGAAGAAATGGATGGCCCATGTGGCATCTCTGGTTCCTCCGTACCTAGCCCTTGATTTTTTGCATTTACAACATGCACAGAAGTTAACTTAGCAGTGATGGCATGTCAAGGTTCCAAAGCAAATTCTTTCATCAGTATCCCCCAGTAAATAATTATCCATTGATTGCCATTCGATCAGTTTTATTTATAGCAGCTTAATTTCCTAATCAGATGGCTCCTGTTCTAAGAACTTTGCCACCTCTTCTGATATGAATGTAGCATAAATGAGCAGTCGGTTCTTCCAAGTTCCTGTGGGTTGAACGTGGGATCTAAGATATGCAAAAAAATAAGAAGAAGAAAAAAGAGAGGAAAAGAAATCCCTGCCTAAGAATTTGGAAGAACTTTTATTAATATATCTAGCAGAAACTAACATTTCACGGGCTACTGACTTGTTGCAAAGATTCACTCGAATTTTTGCCACTTGTCGGGGGGGGGCAGTTTTTGTAGGGTTAACAGCCAGATTCCATATCGACCTCAGATGCTGTGTACTTTTTAATTTTACTTTTTTATATTTTGCCATCTTGACTCTTAAACAAAATGAAGATGTCTCTGTGTTGAGAAAAACGCTTAAGCCAAGCCTGTTTTCCTCTGCAGTGTAAATAAGATGTTTTCAGCAGACTTGGCTCTAACAGCCGTCTCTAAGATTAGGGAACAATTGAGTCTTTATGTAAGAAAGGTCCCCTTCTCCCCCATCCTCAGAGTTCAGATTCAATATATAACACTTTGTAGGTTATTGTTTGGGATTTGGGTTTTTTTTCTTTTAACTATCTATAGGGTCTTTTACTAAGCGTAGAGACACATGTTTAGCTGGTTAAAAAACAAAATCAAACTTTTTCTTCAGTGTTTTTGCCAAGTTTTGTCACACTTCATTCATGTCTGTGCATTAACTATGCTGCTTAGTGTTGCTGCAAAAAGAAATGTATTCTTGAATTGTTTTCCTTTCTGTGAGTGTACAGCTAAGGCTGCATGTAATGGTGCAGATGAAAATATTCCAGCCTCTGTGTCTACAGGGAGTTGTCAATCTGTAGACCTCAGCACCCTTTCAGAAAATAGGGCGCCCTCACCCTCTGCTGCACACCGCACCCTCTTAGCTTTCTTATCTACAACTACAGGGTGTCCACACAGTCTAGAAGCAGGCAAATATACATAATGTTGTCTAGAACGTCAACAATCTGTTTTTAAAAAAAAACCCATAGAATGTGTGGGGTCTCTGTGTTTCCAGAGTTAGTGCATACCCTGTCATAAGCTCTGTAGGTTTATGGCCAGTGCCAAAGGTGTGTGTATTTTCAGAGATGGTCCCCACTTGTTAATGATGGTGTTGTTTTCTTGACCTTGAATCTGATAAAGGAGGTACTGGCATCACATTCTTAGATTTAAAATAGTTCTCAACTTCAGGAGTCTATGAACACAGTAGTAATGGAATAAAAATAGAACGTTGACCCTCCCTAACCTGCCCAGAATGCCTCCCCGCTGCCTGCACCGCCAAAGAGGCCATGAACATTTACAGGATGGTGAAGGGAACACCGGTCAGGAAACAGCTACTCCCCACCGGCTGGGCATTCCTGCTATCCTTATGTGTGTGGTCACTCAGACTAGAGCTGAAGGAATTACCAAGTATTCTAACATTTGAGTGGTTTTTAAAATGTCAATCTCTTGTATCCTACCACCACCACCACTAAAAAAAAAAAAAGAAGACCGAAGCTGCCAGTGTTTGCCTCACAGAATTTAAATAGTTCTTTTCACTTGGCTATACAGCTGAATTTGTTTTTAAAGAGAAACTATGCACACCAGGAAACATGGTACCACCCTGACTGAAGGGTCTCTGCAAGATTCAGTCATGGGGTCTTCGTTGTGACAAACACTAGTTTTGTCCCTGGGGAAAGGAAAGGTCAGATAAAGGCAAGAAGTGTTGTGTTGTAAATTAAAAAAAAAAAAAAGAAAAAGAAAGAAAGAAATCGTGTTTCCGTAAAGCACTTTGTGCCTCGGTTTATTTTTCACACCGTCAGTCACCACTTTGGAAGTCCATTCCCAATCGCCATTGACCCCTCTCGAGCCAAGATTAATACGTTGAGACTGTTGTTTTCAAAGAGCTTAATTCCTCTTTACTGCTAGTGGGGAGCAGCAAAACTGTAAAGGTACTTTACAGTATAGTCGTTGCAGAGATGTGAAACGAAGTGCTTTTCTTCCCCTTCACCCCTGCTTTCCTGGACCCCACCCTCAATCTGGCTTTCCTTCTCCCTCGGCTCCTGAAAGGTGTGCACGGTTCTCAGAGGGCTGGGTTGTGCAAGGTCACTGGAGGTGAGCTAGCCATCCCGCAGAGCTTTATGGACAGGAAGGTCGTGTATCCTAAATGTGTTCGCCAAAAATGGAAAGGGGGGGGGGGTCGTCTGTATACTAAACAAAGCAAAAACCTTTGGAACCCTTTAAAGAAGTTACATACCTTTTAAAGGTAGTATAGTTTCTCACCAAGTGATGCATCCAGCGTGACCCTTCTTGCCGGAAATTTCGGGATGTTAGAATAAATGTGTTTAAAACACCCCCCCACCACCACCACCCCCCCTTCTAATTTTGTCCAAGGAATTACTTAAGTGTAGTATTTCTGAATGTGCCTTTGGGAGTACAGGGACCGTCTGTTTTAGGAAGAAGCTCTCCGTGGGGATAAAACAGAAAGGCGGTCAGCTTAGTCTTTAGGGAAGTCAGCGATTCTCCTGGCAGTCCCCGGGGGCAGCCGTGGAGTTTTCATTAGCACCCATATTGCACAGTGTAGAGTTGTGTGGAAAAGATCCTGGGGCTCGGGCGGGAGAATGAGGTGATGGTGCACAACGACAGAGACCCAGGTCGGTCGGAGAGCGCAGGTTGAATTTCTCTACCTGCAGTACCTAGTTTCCCTCGTGTCTGTGTGCGCGCGCGTGTGGCCGTGGCCGTTTTGTTTTTTGTTTTTCTGTAAGCACTGGAGAACTGAAATATGGTGATGTCTGTGACACATTCGTGCATGTCAAGAAGGCGTTTTCTGGCTTCCGCCATGTGCGGGGCGGGCAGCGCGTTTCCACCCTCTTGAGTCTGTGTCCTGAGAAGGCAGTTATTTTCCCAAATGGAAGTCCCATAATGTTGCTGTTTATGAGAACAGGGTATTACACACGAGGAAAAGGCTTTTGAGAGAATAAGATGGAAGTGTTTGAGAAAAAAAAAAAAGAAAAATCTGAAATCATATTTTATTTCTTCAGAACTATTCTAGTTAAACGTAGAAATCTGCAGTGTCTCTTCATTTGTTTTTATGTTTGTTTTAAACGATTCCACCTCTTCTCCCCATGCCCGATCTTCTAAAGAAACCACAAGTGAATGCTAAGGGCCATTTTCCATAATTCCTCAGAACTCCCCAAAGAGGAAAACAGTCCCTCCCGCAAGATTCCTTCAGCTTCATTCAGGAGACAAAGGGAGGAGAGATGTGGCTTTCTGGGCTTCTCTCTCATTCCTCTCTAATGGCCTTGAAATGTATTATTATGCAAATGTGAATTTTGATACTGAATTTAAGAAGAGGTTGTTGGATTTTTTTTCTTTTTTCAAAAAAAAAAAGGTCCCATATGTGGTCATCGTTGCTTCTTTATTTTGTAACGTGAATTGTAACTATGCATTCTGCAAGGGGGGGGAGGGTGAGGGCAGAAAGGGGAAGGAAGTGGCTTTGCATCCTTGTTCTACGGTTTCTGTGTCCATGGTATCCCCACGTCCTGGCGGGGAAGGGGAGTGAGAGCCAGCAGCGGTCAAGTCGGCACAGTGAGGTAGAAAGAGACGGGAGTCCTCCTGCAGTCCTGGGGGCCTGCGGTTCCTGGCAGCCGGATTCTCCACCCTAACCGTGCAGTGTTAGCCCAGGGCCACAGCGGGGGCCCCAAAGGCCCTCGTGTTCTCTGGGAAAAAGTACTCATCCTTTCCTGAATTCAGAACCCTTTCAAGCTCAGGAAACCATGCCTCGTTCGTGCTGACCTTAAAGTTCATCTTCCTGTCGATTTCCAAAACTCCTCCTCGGGCTCCTCCTCGCTCCTTTTAATTTGTCTTTGTTTTTCCTTAAGCATTTTTAAGTGACTTATTTCTAAGGAAACTGTCTTGCTCTGTGGGGAAGAGGGCCCGTTGGCTTGGCAGGCAAAAAAAGGACTCTTCCCCACCCACTGCCCCTCAGCCGAACGTCCTCTCTCTGCTTCCTTGCCATTTGTTCTGCTAGAGAGCTGGTGAGCGGTGAGGTGCTGCACACAGGAAAGCCTAGAGCCTCCCGGCCCGACAGAATTCCTGTGGTGAGTCCTGGCACCTGCACGGCTCTGGTCTAGGCATTCTTTGCAACACGCAGTATCATAAGCCAGAGATTGTTCTGCCCACGTTCAGTGTTTCCAGGCAGAAGTTTTCGTTGTTGACGTTCACAGTACTGTAACGAGGAACAGACTTGATCACAGTCGCCTCGTGCCCGTGCAGGGTTGCACGGGCACGATCTTATCAGGGTTCCAATCTGTTAGATTGCCTTTAGACAAAAAAACAAAAACAAAAAAAAAACAAAAACAAAAAAAAACAAAACAAAAAATAAAATCCTGACGTTTCAACTGTCTAACACAAAACAATACCTCGAGGTACATTTCCCCTGCAATGTAGACCCTTAACTCCCCTCTCCGTTTCTGACACCAGTGGGTTATCCTTTTTAAAATATGAATGTGTAAATAGGATAACTTTTACAATGTTTTCCTTTGCTGTGAAAGTAGCCCTAAAATATGATATTTTCCTTTTTTTTTTTTTTTTTTTTTTTTTTGTTAAGCCATCTGAAGTTTCAGATCTTCTTTCAGGCTTAAGAGAAAGAACAGGTCAGGGGAGCGGACTTGCATTTGTAGGGTGGTGGTCTCTCCATTGCCTCTCATACACAGTGACAGCCGACCAGTGTCTGAACCCTGTTTCAAATAGATGCCATCTCTTCCAGATCTACTTCCAGGGTGGGGAGTGTCTGAATTTCTCTCTTCCAGAAGATCCATCCCCTCCAGGCACTCCAGAATGTTTTTTACCTGAGACCTTGAGCTCTCGACCTCTCTTGCTTCACACACAGGCTGACTTTTTTGAGCAACAGAGTAGCATTCTGTAGCTCACAAAGGGAAATTAGTCCCTGGCATTTCAGTTTGGCGCTACAGGATTCATAGCCTTGTCACTTTGCGATGCTCTGGAAATGGATTGATGTCTTACTTAAAGGAAATCCACCTGAGACGTGCAAACAGCCTCCCTGAAAGGTGTGAGCACCCTCAGATGTTCTTCTCGTTCGTCTCCGTGAGGCCTGAAGCTGACATTAGGTAGAGGGAAAGGACGTTTAACAAATGCTGCTTGTAGGAACCTGTCAGCTACTGCTCTCCTAGATTTGGCCACCCACGAGGCAGGGTCAGAATGGATCATTTTGAATAACTTCTTCACAAACATCTCCTTTCCCCCCCATCTTGAGGATAAACCCTGTATCTGTCTAGAAGCCCTTTTTAGTTTGAGCTCACCGATCTTGTATAGTGACGACTTCCTCTGAGGGGAAGAAGCTTGATAATAAATGCACACATATTCACCACCCACCTTCTGATTTGGGCCGCTATCCACCTTTGGATTTTATTTCTGTTGTTTGGAGGCTGGCCCCTTTTCTATCAGTCTCCTTCCCCTGGTCCCCCTTAAGTCCTTACTGCCCTTATATCCATCCACAATGCTCCCAAAGGGCTTTGCTGATCTCTGCACTTCTTTCCCGGGACATTTCCCCACCACCACCCTTTGCACACACCAGTGACCAAAGTGTGTCCAGTGATCTCACAGAAGACATCAAAAATGGTGCATGCACCGTGAATGTGCTCACAGAGACACGTGCACAAGATTCTGCACCCTTGGCCTTAACCTCTGTATGACTTAAGGTGCAGGAACATTTTTAACAGGTTATAAAAAAAAAAAAAAGAAAAAAAAAACCCTTCTGGGACCGGGGCGGGGGAGGGGGGGGCGGGGGAAGCAGACACAACAGCTCAATTGTGCCCACTCCTAACTCTCTCTACTATTTGCCTACAACTTAATTCTGTGCCCACCCCACCCCACCCCTGTCGTGAGTAACCAAAAACAGACAACAAAAGCAACCTGAGGAGAGGTTTCTGGACTATTTTATCTTTCTCCATTTAGATGGAGATATAAATGCTGCTTTGGGTTCCATAATCCTAGGGGCTATGTTTACATAGTAAAATATATCCTACCAAATCAGGAAATAAGAATGGGAATCTCTGCCGTGAGAGTTAATTAGGTCGCTGACGGTGAACCAGAGAAGTGCGGGGATTCGGAGGTGGGAGGCCTGGGAAGGAAGATGGGAGGAGTGCCGTTTTAATGACTGGCACCCCCCGCCCTCCTCTTTCCTCCTCCCTTCACTTCTCTCCTTGCCCCCTTTCAACAGAAGGTGCAGAGAAGGGCATCAGAAAGAGGCTGGAGTTTTAAAAGGCAGCTTT
This sequence comes from Felis catus, assembly GCF_018350175.1. Classification (NCBI taxonomy): domain Eukaryota; kingdom Metazoa; phylum Chordata; class Mammalia; order Carnivora; family Felidae; genus Felis; species Felis catus. Next base: position 133,590,588 of record NC_058374.1, read on the forward strand.
CCAACTTTGCACACAAAACAGGTAACAGGAAGGTACAGCAAAAATCCTCTCATCTGAAACACTCAAGCAGAAACAAAACCTACCAACATGACTACATATAGCTGCACATAGTGATGCTCTCTGCAAGTTACCTAGAAGTGTTTTGTTTTTCTTATACTTGAAATAGCTTTTACAATGTTATTTTGGTGGCTTTCTTTTCTCTCTTCTGGTGGGCAACAGAGAAAGTGGACGATGGGATTTAAGGAAGTTTGAGGGGAGAAAAGGGAGGATATGGCATTGTCTTTTTTTTTTTTTTTTTCTTAAACATAGAGGTTTAATCAAACTCCCATTTGTTGAAATTGCTCCTCATATTACTGGTTTTACATGGACACAGAAACTAGGCACTTTAGAGGTGCACTTGCATGGCAGGCTGGGCCCCCCTTTTCTCTATTTTATTTTACTTTTTTAGTATAGTGGTACTTAAAATCACTGGTTCACTTAAAAAAAAAACAATAAAATGTTAAACTCTACTAATGTACAAATAAGCTGAAAAGTTGCATTTTATGTGTATTTTTTGCCATAGCAGGTACTGTATTTCTCATGCTGGATTTAAAAAAAAATCAAAAACAAACAAAAAAAACTCAAGGGTGGTGTTTCGTTGGATTGTGACAGGTTGAGTACTAAGGAATTAAGTCGCCGTCATTTCATTAAAACTGAGAGATGATGTAATGCATATATAAGAGTTTTTCTGAAGGGTTTTTTTGGGCTTTTAAACAGCTTATTTTTGTTTTGTTTAGTTTTTTATTTTATTTTATTTTGGAAAGATATGATTGTATTATGTGCAACTCAGTTGCTTACATTATAACTACAAAATATTTTTGGGTTCCTGGAAAAAAAAAAAAGAGAAAAAAGACTAATAAATGTGTTTGGCTGCTAAGCATCTATTGTGGTTTCCTGTTTCATTCTGCCTGTTTAATTTGCTAGTTTGTCAAATGTTTATGTTTTGTTTCTTCTTGTCCCTCTCCCTGCTCCACATACAGGTCTCCGAAAGGCAGCATCCCGGCATCCTCCGTTTTGTCTCCCTTGTCCTGTATGTTTTTGCTGTTGGGGGCGTCAGGTTGGCCAGTCGGGAGGGAGGTCTGTGCTCCTCGCTGCCTGCCCGCGGTACGGGCTCCACATTCTCGAAGTGAAACTGACTTTCTCCTAGCTTCGTTGTCTTCTTGAGTCCTGTACTTGCCATTGGCGTGGGAGCCAGGAGAGCAGACAGAAGTGCCTGCGGAGGGCCACGCTGCACCCGGGGCCGAGACCCAGCCCACTCGCCGCTCAGGGCCTCGCCACCCTGCCCTGAGTGCTGTCACATGGCTCAGACGCTTTGCCCCATCTCAGCAGTTTCTTATTTATGGTTATTTTAGCTGCTAAAACACAGACCTGTTAGCTCTGTGGCCTTGAAGCACCTCTTAGAATAGCAAAGGGGAGGAATGGGAGGAAACGAATGCTTTCTAATTCCCAGGTACTGTTGTCTGACTTAATTCTCAGAATGCTGTGCCACACAGATGGCGGCGAACCCAGTGCATGAGGAGAACGGTTCAGAATCATTTAATTAGCTAATAATAGGGAACACTGATTGCTTACTGTAAGTTGGGCACCGCTCTAAGTGGGCCACGTACATTCGCTCATTTGACTGAAACTTGTCTCAATCACATAATAGAACCCAGGTAGGATTCCAAAGTTAGCATGCCAGAATGTCCTCTGCTGAGAAACACCTAGATTTCCGACAACGCGTCCCTAAGGAGTCTGTTGTACAAAGTGGTAGGCCATATGCCATCCAATTCTTGTTTCATAAAATAAGTAAATGCAGCAAGTGTGAGATGAGGTGCTGGCGAACACCTCGAGGGCCTGCCTATTCCAAGCAAGTGCTATTTTCTGAGGAAAAAAGATCATTGCAAAAACTATGAGGACCTGTATCACCAAAAGACTTGACTTTAAAGTTCGGGTATTTAAAAAATGCATAGACGGCTAAGGGTGGGGGGACGGGTGGCACATTGTAGAATGGTGGTGGTTCAGACTTTAGCCTCTGACTCGGCCCTCCTCACGCCTACGTGCCCTCCCATCACCTTAGGTGACTTCAGTGCCACAGGGAAAATCCACCCTAACGGCCAGCCTTCTACCTGCCTTCCTCCAGTCCAGCCACACACTCCCATACTCCCCCAAAACTGCTCCCCTCCAGAACCAGTAATTTCAGTGTCCTTGACCTTAACCTCCTGTCCTCCCAACTGGTTCCCACTCCTCCTCTCTGATGAATTTTAAAACTCCAGGACACTGACTATTTATTCTCTTCCATCCCGCCAGCCCTCTCTTTTTTCTCCCTTCCTAATCCAGTTTAGGTGTTGTAGCCCACAATTTCACTAGCGTGGTTGCTAACGTCTCTAAATTCCCCTCGCCCCTCCTGTTTTGACACCCATGTGACAAAATCCCCACTTTAGAAACCTGACTCTCTATTTTCTGCCAGTACACAAGAGCAGCACTGCTCAGAAAAAAAGTCATTACAGGCCAAATAAGGACTCCTGTAAATCTACTGTAACCAACCAGCAGTGAAACCTTGACACCAAGCAGCGAGCGTCCTAATACGTGGAGAAAGAAAATCAGGGGTGTCAGAAGAATCCCCCAAATTCCTGCTTCCAAACTATAATCAGAGAGAGGTGCTTCCTTCCCCTTCAAGTGCCGCTGCCTCCAGTGTTTGGGACCCTGCCCCTTCCTGCCCCCTCTTGGGGGCGCTGTTCAGCTGAGCCCCCGCCGGTCAGCGCACTCAAGTCCGTGCCATTGTACACACACATCCTCCTGTGGGCCCACGTTCCAGCCCCTGCCCCTGCCCCATTTTTCTTCTCGAGACATTTTCTCTCCTCCCCCTCCTAGGCCTCTGCCTCTATCGTTCCTGAAGAGAGCTGGCTCTAAGGTCACTAACATCCTCCCTCGTCCAACGGACGCAGCCATTTACCTCCTGATACCACAGCTCCTGGATTTCCTTCGTCGCTCTAACGTGGTCCTTTCCCTCCTCCACCTCCCTCAGCCTCTTTTGCCTGGCCAGGAAAAGTTGGTTTCATCAGTGCTCAAGCCCAAGCCCCGCCTTGTTCTCTATGTCAACATCCTAGGTGGTGTCCTCCCCACTGGCCTTCTTTCTTGGTCCCCTTTTTCCTTTGAGGTCTAAATTTTGCAGTGCCCCTGGGCTCAGGCCCACTCCTAAATTTTGCTATCTAGTCACGTTGCTCCTCCTATATGAGATCGATCAGCCCTGTGTTTTTCAATATGACACATGTCCCCATCGTGCCCAAATTATATCTCCAACCCTGGCCCTTCTAATATCCTGTCTATCCACCTGACTTCCTGCCTGTCTACTTCCCAGTCTAATAGACAAATCCCTCCACCTTCCTACTCACATCTTCTTCCCTGGTCTTAACCATCTTAGTAAATGGCACCACTGTCCACCTAGTGGCTCAAACCCCCAGCTTCTTCACATCACTTGCTTAGCTGTCAGGAAGCCCTTCGGCTGTGTGCTAAACGTGCATCCACACGAGATCCACATCTTCCCACACCAACTAGGATCTGGCCATCACTGCAGCAACCCCTGGCTGTCACCCTCCGCTTAGCTCCACCCCAGGCTTCTCTGTTTGTTCATGTCGCTACCCTCCCAGGGTTTCTCCTTAAAATTAAAATTAAACTCTATACCACAGCACACAAACCCTCTACTCAGTCTCGTTCCCTATGATTCTCCCAATCTCAATCTTAGACTACCCCTGTTCATCACACCAAACCTACGCCCACCTTAAGGCCATCGTATTTACTTTTCCACTGCTGGGGATGCTCTTGTCCCCGCACCATTGTGTAGTCTCTGGTCAAACATGAGGCCTTAACCGGATGATCCTTTCAAAAATAGCTGTCATCAGAGGGCACCTGGCTGGTTCAGTCAGTAGAGCATGTGACCCTTGATTTCAGGGTTGTGAGTTCGAGCCCTGTGTTGGATATAGAGATTACTTAAATAAATAGAAAAAAAAAAAATACCTGTCACCACCCCCCCAACCCTAAGCTACCCTATGCTCTTGTCCTGCTATATTTTCTTCCAAAAATGTACCACTTTCTAAAACTGTCTTGCTTATTCTTTATTATCCATCTCCCTCACTGCAATGTAAGCACCACTCAAAAGGTAGAATTCTTTTTTTTTTTTTTAAGTAGGCTCCACACCCAACATAGGGCTTGAACTCAACCCTGAGATCAAGCTTTGCACACTGTACCCCGTGTGCCAGCCAGGTGCCCCAAGGCAAGATTCTTTTACGTGTTGTTCATCAGCTCCAGGGCCCAAAACTCCTACGGCTTTAATTACCATCTATATGTTAATGACTTAAATTTATATTTCCAGCCCATACCATTGGGCTCCAGACCTGTACGTATGATCATCTACTCAACGTGTCAGAACACTTGAATAGCTTAACGGCACTGCAAACTCAATGCATCCATAACATAAGACCATCCTGCCTGCTTGCCCCTCCTCTGGCACCATGGTATATGGCGTTACCATCCATTCAGTGATAAAACCCAGAGACCTAGGAGCATCCTTGACTCTGCCCCATCCCTTACTCCCCATAACTAATCCATCACTAAGATGGACTGAGTGCACCTCTTAATCTCTTCCCTTTCTTCATTTCCTCTGCACTTCTCTTGTCCAAGCTAGATCTCCTATAACCCTAGGTCTCATCTGGTCCACAGCAGTAGCCCAACTGGCTTCTTACTTGTCATTCACCCCAGCTTCCTTGCCCCCAATCCATTCCATACATAACTGATAGCATATTTTCAAAACACAAATTTGAGGAAGTCACTCTACATCCAGTCTAAAGCCTTTTAGTGATTTTAAACTATCCTTATTTCCAACAAGGGGTCACATGGTCTGGCTTCCATCCACTTCTCCAAATTTAGCTTCCTCTCTTCTCACCTTTGTCCTTCTCTCCAGCCTCATCAGCTGCCCACTATATTCCAATGCCTCGTACACAGTATGCACCTTTGTGGAATGAATGATCCTGATGGGTAACAGGACATTACATCAAGAATTTGTTTGGGGCGCCTGGGGGGCTCAGTTGGTTGAGCGTCCAACTTAAGCTCTGGTCATGATCTCACGGTTCAGGAGTTCAAGCCCCACATCAGGCTTGCTGCTGTCAGTGTGGAGCCCGCTTCGAATCCTCTGTCTCCCTCTCTCTCTGCCCTGCTGGTGTTCTCTATCCGAAAGATAAATAACATTTTAAAATAATTGTTTAAGCAAGAAGGACAGAGGGGCACCTGGCTGGCTTAAGTTGGTGGAGCGAGCAACTCTTGATCTTGGGGTTGTAAGTTCGAGCCCCATGCTGGGTGTAGAGATTACTTAAAAATAAAACTGTTAGGGGTGCCTGGATGGCTCAGTCAGTTAAGCATCCAGCTCTTGATTTCGGCTCAGATCATGATCTCACGGTTCATGAGTTCGAACCCCACATTGGGCTCCACACTGACAGTGGGGAGCTTGCTTGAGATTCTCTCCTCCTCTCTCTGCCCCCCCCCAACTCTCTGTCTCTCTCAAAAATAAATAAATTTAAAAATATATTCTTTAAAAAAATAAAATATTTTTAAAAAATATTTAAAAAATAAGAAGGACAGATATAAAAGAAAATGAAATCATCAGAAGACCTTTCCCTAGAGTTAGGGCACAAGAGAGATATAAGTATGACTCCTGACCTAGAGATGTCATTTTGGGAATAGTGATAACCAGCTGGAAGTGTCTAGGTGGGTTTTGAAGATCAAGATCGGCTTAGGGCACGATCTCACGGTCTGTGAGTTCGAGCCCCGTATCAGGCTCTGTGCTGACAGCTCAGAGCCTGGAGCCTGCTTCAGATTCTGTGTCTCCCTCTCTCTCTGTCCCTCCCCCACTTGTGCTCTGCCTCTCAAAAATAAATAAACATTAAAAAAAATTTTTTTAAAGAGGCAGCCAGAAAGAGAGGTAGGTTATGGAGGTAACAGAGCAAGTAGAGATGTTTCTATAGCGGAAGAGACCTGTGCGTTTTCTTTTTAAATCAGAAGAGGGGAGGCAATACAGGAGAGATTAAAGATTCAACATAATGGGCCCCTGGGTGGCTCAGTCAGTTAAATGTCTGACTCTTGGCTCAGGTCATGATCCCAAGGTTCATGGGATCAAGCCTCACGTAGGGCTCTGCACTGACAGCGAGGAGCCTACCTGGGATAGCCTCTCCCTCTCTCTAAAAATAAAGAAATTTTTTGGGGCGCCTGGGTGGCTCAGTCAGTTAAGTGTCCGACTTCGGCTCAGGTCATGATCTCGTGGTTCACGAGTTCGAGCCCCGTGTCGGGCTCTGTGCTGACAGCTCGGAGCCTGGAGCCTGCTTCCGATTCTGTGTCTCCCTCTCTCTCTGACCCTCCCCCCATTCATGCTCTGTCTCTCTCTGTCTCAAAAATAAATAAACGTTAAAAAAAATTTTTTTTAAATAAAGAAATTTTTTAAAAAGATTCAACATAAAATAATCAAAAGAGCAAGATCCTTTCCTGAATGAGGATCTGGAAGACTGGAGGCAGCAACTCCTATGTGGAGGAGGAGGAGTGACAGTGGAGTGAAGCAGAGGCAGGAGTGAGATGGTTGTATTCACGAGTCACAGTGGAAGGTGAGGATAGTAAACTGGTCACTGCGCATCAAAGCGGTGGCCACACTGACACACTCTGCAAAGAGTGGGAAGTTCCAGGAAGTAAGTTCTTCATCTTCCCAGAATCGTCCGCCCGCTCTCCTCAACACCAAGCCTCTGCAGCTCAAGAGGGGCGTGCGTACAAGACCTGAGTGATGAGCCCAGGATCCCAACTGATGGGCTTCTCTGATGGCCGAGGTATTCTGCATCGGTGCTGCAGTCCTTTCTGGCTGCTAATTCTGGAGTCCAGGTGGAGCCATGAAAGATCCATGGGATGAGGACACTGAAGAAATGTGAGGCGTGGGAAAAGAGGATGTGCGGTGTCAGGATCTCACTTGCATCTTGGCTACTATGGGCCCATTTCTCTCTCTGTGCTAGACTCCTTTTGGCAGCATTCATTCATCCAGGAAACATTTACTGAGCACCTACACTATGCTAGATTCTGTGCTAGGTGCCAGGGACACGGTGACCAAGACAGACATGATCTCTGCCCCCACCAAGTTTGCCATTAGTTGGGAAAGCAGAAAACACTGAACTCTGGTGAGAGTTATGAGAGGCCTGTAAGAAGTCAGGTCATTCATCATCTAGGAGATCGCAGAAGTGTGTTCCATAGGGCTGTGAGTGAATCTGTGAATAAATGAAAGCAGAAATGGAAAGGTGACAGGAAAAGAAATTGTTGTCCAAAGCACGATCTTGAAGCCTTGGGATCTAATCAGCAACTTGGTTTTTTTGTTGGTTTTTGTTTTTGTTTTTTTTTTTTAAGTAAGCTCTGCACTTAAAGTGGGGCTTGAACTCATGACCCTGAAATCAAGAGTCGCATACTGGCTGGGCCAGCCCAGGCACCCCCTAATCAGCAACTTTTAACATCCCTGAAGTATCATGGTTACTGGCAAAGCGGAGTTCACCTCAGCAAACAAGCTGGAAATTCAAAGCGGAATTCCCCGGGGAGGTCTCCTTCTTCTGAGGAACTCAAAATTGGTTATTTCAGAGCGGCATAATGCCTGCTACTGTAGCATCAAGGAAGGGGAACATTTGGAGCTAAGAACCAGGTGTCTGAAGCCTATCTGCCTGCATGTAACTCCTAGCCTTCTTTCCCCCTTCCACATGAACAATCCCAAGACAATCACCCGACCCACGCCTTTGTTTTGCTACCTGCAAAATGGGGATCATAATAATGGCCACCACTTATTGAGCATTACTCTGTGCATTGCATCAAGAGCTTTACCTGTATTTTTTTTTTAAGATTTTATTTTTGAGTAATCTCTATACGCAATGTAGGGCTCAAACGTACAAATCCGGAGCCAACCAGGCGCCCTTTTACTTGTATTATTTCATCTAATACTGCTCCAGGCACTCGGATCCTCAGGGTGAAATGAGACCACGTGTAAAAAACGAGTGCCTGGTACCTAATAAGCCCTTCACAGATGTTAGAGGTTGTTATTTTTATTGGTCAACCAGAGAAAAGAGTGGGATCATTAGGGAACATTTTCTAGACTGATTAAGTAGGAGGTACTGAGAAAACAGAGGTGTTCCAGGACAGGTGGTCGCTGGGAATGCCTTTATCAAGTCGTGGTGTGACCGAGCATGGAGTGGGCTGGGAACTATACAGCGTAGCGACTAAGTGCAAAATCTAAAGTCGGGTGGCTAGTTGGTGACCCTCAGCAAGACACTCGGCTTCTGGGAGTCTCAGTTCCAGCACTGGCTGAAATCCGTTTTTACTGCAGTTCCGTGCGAGGGGCTCACTTGGAACTCAACAAACGCTCATTCCTCCTCAGAACTGCGTGCGGTGCCAGATACGCAGTGGCGGTGAAGCTGGGGTGGGCGACAACCATAACTAATAATGGCAAATACACGGGTTTCTGAGCGTCCCAGGCATCGATCTAACACTCTAACCTCACGGCAATCTTAAAGGCTGGTCTTAATGTACCTTTCTTCAAATGGGGACACTGAGGCACACAGCGGCTCAGGAACTTATGAGGCGCTAATGACGTTTCTTGTACCCGAAGATAAACTTGACAAAACTCAACATCAAGCAGCGGAAACCCGACAACCCTGAAGGCTCCGGTTCCCCGGAAGCCCGGGGGCGAGACCAAGTGGAGGAAGTTCCGCCCCGCGTGGAGGAAGTCCCGTCCCCGGGCTTCCGCTCCCGCCCTCGCTGGCTCTGCCCTGACCTGGTGGTGAGGCGTGACCGGGATGGCGGAGGGAGGCGATCGTGGGGGACAGCAGGCGGCCTGCGGGCACGACAGCTACCGCTCGCCGCTTGCCTCCCGTTACGCCAGCCCGGAGATGTGCTTCGTGTTTAGCGACAGGTACAAATTCCGGACATGGCGGCAGCTCTGGCTGTGGCTGGCGGAGGCCGAGCAGGTAATGGGCCACCGGGATGAGGGGCCGGGCCCGCCCCAGCACGTGCGGGGCTCGGCGTCGCGCCTGGGCTTGGCCCCCGGGAGCAGCTGCCCCGCTATTTTCGGCCGGGTGTCCCTTTTCTGAGGAGCTGTGGCCCCAGGAAGGTCAGGGCAGGAAGCCCGGGAGCCGACACCTGTTGCCTCCTTTGTTTTGAGTCACGGAGGGTTAGAGGCGGAGGAGGCGGCGAGAAAGGCACGCTGTCATTTTAGGGATTTATCTTGGCCATTCCTGCAGGGATACACTGCTTAACACGGACCCTGAGCCCTTGTTACGTGCTGTTGTGCTGATTTCTTTTCCCGTTTAACCCATAGAAACTTTGCAAACTAGGTGGTGCTTTCCCCACATTATACGGGAGAAATCAAGCCTCGGTGATAGCCAAGCGCGTTATTTGCTCCGAACCATTAATAGCGTACCCGGGGTGTGAACCTGGGTTCAATGCAGAGCGTGAGAGCTTAGCCACCTTATCTTTCACAATGCCTCAGTGTGGTTAATGGCAGGACTGTCCCTACAAAATTCATGTTTCCTAGGCCACTGTTTTTGCTCCACTCTACTGCACTTTCCCTCTAGGGAGGGAGAATCGGGGTAGGGGGTTATCAGATGGGTTTTCTGGTGTCTCTTTTAAGAGCTGCATATAGCGCTGTTCGGCCCAACGCTGTCAGAAATAGCTCCAGAGCGGCCTTCCCAGAGGAGTTGAAGAAAACTGAAAGTGATCCAGAGAGCTATAAAGTTTCGGAGGAAAATGCCACAAGCCAGATGGCAATGCCTTCTCAAATGGCATCAGTAAACAGGGAAACAAACAGTATGTGCCTGGGACCCAAGTACAGAGGAACTCCCCAAACAGGGAACGCTTCCTAGATTTTCCCCCTCCCCATCAGTGTGCTCAAGAAAATTAAGTGACATAACAACAGACACTCCTATCATGCCTGCTCAAAAAAAGTAAATGACATAATAATAGACACGTTTATCACGCCTGCCAAGACACTCTCTTAAGACTTGGCATATTAATACCTCATGAATCCTCAAAATAACACTGTACTGTAACTATCTTACAGATGTTTTACCGGTGATGGAATGGAGGCACAGAGAGACTTCATAAACTATTGGCTCAGACAATAATGGGACATCAGTAGTGTGTGGTCATTTATCATGTACTGTTATGTACTCTTTTCCATTTCATATGATACTCCGTTATATAGATGAGGGTAGTGGCATTCAAAGACTTTGCAGAATGGGGCACCTGGGTGGCTCAGTAGGTTAAGTGTCCGGCTTTGGCTCAGGTCATGATCTCACGGTTCGTGAGTTCCAGCCCCGGATTGGGCTCTGCTGACAGCTCAGAACCTGGAGCCTGCTTCAGATTTTGTATCTCCCTCTCTCTCTCTCTCTCTCTCTCTCTCTCTCTCTCTCTCTCTCTCTCTGCCCCTCCTCCACTCACACTCTGCCTGTCACGAATAAATACACATTTTTTTTTTAAGTTGAAAAAACAAAAAAAAACAGACTTTCAGGATCACCGCAGCTAGTAAATGAAGCTGGAATTGAAATGTAGAGTCTGAATATGTGTTCTTTCCTCTGGCCAGTGTGCACATTGCCTGAAATGCATACAACGTGGGTATAATCTCCTGCGTTTGGATTATCTTGTAGGGTGTCAAAATTAAAATAAACTAGGGGTGCCCGGGTGGCTCAGTTGGTTAAGCATCCGACATCAGCTCAGGTCATGATTTCACGGTTCATGGGTTCGAGCCCCACATCAGGTTCTGTGCTGACAGCTCAGAGCCTGGAGCCTGCTTCAGATTCTGTGTCTCCCTCTTTCTCTGCCCCTCTCCCGCTCACACTCTGTCTCTCTCTCAAAAGTAAACATTAAAAAATTTTTAAAATTAGCAGGAACTATGTAATAATTTAGTAGTTAAGACAAAAATTTGAGGAATAAGAGATTAGGAGAGGGGTGCCTCGGTGGCTTAGTCGGTTGAGCGTCCGACTTCGGCTTAGGTCATGATCTCACGGTTTGTGGGTTCGAGCCCTGCGTCAGGCTCTGTGCTGACAGCTCAGCCTGGAGCCTGCCTCAGATTCTGTCTGTCTGTCTCTCTCTCTCTCTGCCCCTCCCCCACTCACAGTCTGTCTCTCTCTCCTTCAAAAATAAACATTAAAAATTTTTTTTTAAAGATTAGGAGGAATGCAGAAAAGCAAGAGTGGGGGATGAATTTTGACAAGATGCATTGCTTGGGGATAAGAAGCAGTTTGGCCACACTGCCCCTGTTGCTTTGCTTTGGAAGGAGGCCTGAGGTGTCCTATCTACTGGCTAACAGACACTTCGAGGCAGTTTTGCTCAGTGTGGCTACTGAGCTTTTGAAATGTGGCTAGTGTGACCAAGAAACTGCATTTTTACTTTTTACCTTTTTATTCTTTTTTAAAATTTATTATTATTTAAAAACAATTTTTTTTAGTGTTTATTTTTGAGACAGAGACCCAGCGTGAGTGGGGGAGGGGCAGAGAGAGGGGGAGAGTAGAATCTGAAGTAGGCCCCAGGCTCCCAGTTATCAATCAGCTCCAAGCCCGACGTGGAGCGCGAACCTGCCAGATTATGACCTGAGCCGAACTCAGAAGCCCAACTGACTGAGTCACCCAGGTGCCCCACTTTAACCATTTTAGATGTAAATAGCCACATCTGGCAAGTAGCCACCATCTCGGACAAGACAGGTCTAAGACGCAAGATCCTTCCCAAGGCCAGGACTTGGGAATTTCAAGTGACGTTTGAATAAATTTCACCAGTCTATATGTTTAGCTCTTGGATCCAGGGGTCTGAGCTGCCTGGGCTGCAAGCTGCTCTTTGCCGGCCTGACTTTTCCAGTGGTGGATGAATGTAAGCTGTTGATGTGTTTATTTTCTCAATAATATCCTGCAAAGGCTTTGTTTTACTGAATTTGCTGTACGTAATTTGTTGGCAAAACCACTTACAACATTCTTAATTTTCATTTCTTGAAGTAAATCTGTCTGGGTCAAATGTAAAGCTGTGGCCTGGATCCCACACCTGGGGCACTTACATGCCAAGCACTAAGGGGTAAGCAATAAATACAACAAGGCTCTTCTCTTGTGGAGTATACATTGTAGGGGGAGGGACAGGCTAATGCATTTGTAAGAAATGTCATGTGGTGATAAGTGCTCTAAATAAATTTAGGCTAAAGGAATAGAAGAGTGACACATAAGAAGAATATTTCACATTGGCATCAGGAAAGACCTCTTTGAGGAGGTAACATTTGAGCCCAAAGACCAGACTGTGTGAGCCAGGAAGAGATACAAGGGCAGAGGGAACAAAGATCAGAATTACGTTGTTGAAATATGCAAAATGTACATTGTTGTATATTTTGGTATTTACGTAGAATGTAACTTACCATGATTCATTAAGAAAACCTTGCCCTTCCCCACCCATGTTCTTTTAGTTGCCCCAAATCTTAATTTAAGAATTGGGAGGTGGGGGGCGCCTGGGTGCCTCAGTCGGATGAGCATCTGACTTTGGCTTAGGTCATGATCTCGTGGTTGATAGTTCGAGCCCTGCGTCAGGCTCTGTGCTGACGGCTCGGAACCTAGAGCCTACTTCAGATTCTGTCTCCCTCTCTCTCTGCCCCTTACCCGCTCAATGCTCTGTCTCTCTTATGTCTCAAAAATAAATACAAACATTAAAAAAACAAAATTAAAAAAAAAAAGAATTGGGAGGTGGGACATAAATGCTAACATGAACCAATGTATTTCTCGGTGTCACTTCAAGTCATTGTGACGCTTGAGGTATTTTGTTTTGCCTGTTCTGCAGACGTTGGGTTTGCCTATCACAGATGAACAAATCCAGGAGATGAAATCAAACCTGGACAACATCGACTTCAAGATGGCAGCTGAGGAAGAGAAACAGTTACGACATGATGTGATGGCTCACGTGCACACGTTTGGCCACTGCTGCCCCAAAGCTGCTGCTATAATTCACCTTGGAGCCACCTCCTGCTATGTTGGAGATAATACAGTAGGAACCTGTGTTTTGTTTCCACTTAGGACTCGGTCTTCATAATGGATTTATAAATTTTATTTGATTTTTGTCTAGTTATAGGAAGTGACTCCATAAATCTTTAGTTTTAGGGGTATCTTAACACTGAGGAATTTTCTGCTTTTGTTATCCTTCCAATCTAAACTGTAAGCCTCTCATGACCTCCATAAAATAAGACCTGCAGATACGGTTTCTGCATTGGCTGTTTGGGCATAAGCCAAGGTCTTAGCGTTTTAGCGGCAAGGTAATTTTCTTTCCGAAGTCCTTTATAACTCTGCTGTAACGTCTGAAAAGAAAGAATTACATTATGATTCTTACGTGAAACTTAATTAGCAGAAGCAGCTTATCCTCAAACATAAAAAAGTAATATCTTTCATGAAAAGTAATAATTTTCCTAAGAATTTACCAAGTGCTTGGCACTATTCTGAGCACTCTGTGTGTATGACTTCTTGTATTCTTCACAAGAACCGTGAAAAAGGTCCTTTTATCTCCATTTTTAAACAGCTTTTTGAGGTGCAGTTTACATGCCATAAATTTACCCATTTTAAATGTGTGGTTCAATGAGTTTTAGTAAATTTATGCAGTTCAACCTTCACTATGCTCCAGTTTTACAACACATCCCTCACTCTGAAAAGTTCTCGTACCCGTGTGCAGTCACTTCCCGCTCCTGCTTTCCAACCCAAACAACCGTCGATCTGCTTTCTTTCTCTGTAGTTTTGCCTTTTCTGGTAATGTCATAGAAATGGAATCAGAATATGTAGTCTTTGGGATCTAGCTTTATGATCCCTGTCTCGACAGATGAGGATACTTAAAGAGAAGTTGAAGAACTTGCCTAATGTCACACAGCTAGATAAGAATCAAGCCCAGGGAGAATGGCTCCAGAGCTGTCCTCTTAATCATGCTGCGCCCGTGGGACCGGAAGTTTGATTCCAGATACACTTCCAATTCAGAAAGAAGCCACTAATTTTTAAGTTGCCCCAAATGCTTTCAGTCTCAAGTGGTACCTAATAAAAGGCACCTGTATGTGTATTGCTCACATAATAGAAGAAGAACAATCCTTTCTCATGGGGGAATACACTTTTTTTTGAATACCCACTGTATTGTATAAGTTGGGCTCAGCAATTTGTATTGGAGTTGCCTGAAACACATCCCTTATTTTCCTCAAGAACAGCTTTAAATTTCCTAAACCTTGATGTTCTGGTTCATGTCTTTTTTGTTGTTGTTAGCAATGGTAGATGTGGAAAAAGGACAGAAGGCTAATGGAATGTGCCCCATGGAAGCTTCTCAGATACTCAGGCACTCCTTTTGGAAAGATAGAAAGCTTGTTGACCTGGACATCTTCACAATATTCAGGATGAAGGTTTGCCCGTAACTGTTTTCCCGTCATTTTAGTTACCACATAAATTGGCCTTTAGGAGTATAAAGGTTTTGTTCCTTAGAGATCCCAGAAGTACTGCTCTCTAGGTTGATGTGCTTTTAAAATAGTAATCTGAAAAGAACAACTTCTGTTAGCATCTTCTGAATTGCACAGAGGGTTGCTAATAGTGAGGTAGGTGGCTAGCTGAGAAACCCAGTGGTGATGGCCAAAAAGTATTGTGTAATAATATTGTTTGGGCAAAGCTGTTTGATGTGAGACCACTGCATTTTCCTTTGCAGGACCTGATTATTCTCAGAAATGCATTTGACCTGCTTTTGCCAAAGGTAAGGAATTGGCAGAAGTTTCCTGCCAGCCCTGGATTCCCCATGATAGGAGATGGGCACCACTTACGAATAAATCAGTGCAATGTGAATATAAATAGATTATTCTTTAGTCAGGTGAATGATCCTATATCTCATCTGTAGAACGAATTGTCTTTTTGAGTTAAAATGCTCTAAGTGAATCCTTTTTAAAATCTAGCCTTTTGGGGCCCTTGGGTGGCTCAGTCGGTTAAGTGTCCGGCTCTTGGTTTCAACTCAGGTCATGATCTCAGAGTTCATGAGATCGAGCCTCATGTTGGGCTCTGTGCTGATGGTGTGGAGCCTATTTGGGATTCTGTCTCTGCCCCTCCACTGCCTGTGCTCATGTGCTGTCTCTCAAAATAAATAAATACCTTTAAAAAACAAAACGTAGTCTTTTAATAAAGGCAGTTAACCAGCAGCATGTTGTTGACATTGGGTCAGATTCATGATTTTGTCCTGTTTTCCCTGCATGAGCATGTTAGTGGTCTTAAAATTGTGCAGAATAAGTTCATGACTTTTTAGATAGTCAACTCACTTATCAAACATTGGTTGCTCTTAAATCTTCAAGGCATTTTGGGATACAAAGATAAAAAGATAATGTCTCTGCCTTCCACAGGCTGGAGATCTAATTTTATATTAAATTGTCTGAAAGTTTAGTTCCTGATTATATAACGAGCTTACCCTGAACTCACCCTGTTTCTATCACATGGTCTTTCTTACAGCTTGCCAGAGTGATCTCTCGGCTTGCTGACTTTGCTAAGGAACGAGCCAGCCTTCCTACCTTAGGTTTCACACATTTCCAGTAAGTGATGTGATTACTTCTCGGGATTTGGGCTTGTTGGTATGCATTTGGCTTTCATTTCTTCCTTCAGTTTCCCTTCTCCACGGAAGCTGGAGGTGAAGAAACTCAAAACATAGTTTAAGGGGTGCCTGGGTGGCTCAGTCAGTTAAGCGTCCAACTTCAGCTCAGGTCATGATCTCGTGGTTCATGAGTTCAAGCCCCATGTTGGGCTCTGTGCTGACAGCCTGGAGCCTGCTTCAGATTCTGTGTCTCCCTTTCTTTCTGGCCTTACTCCACGGTTCTGTCTCTGTCTCTTTCTCAAAAATGGATAAACACTTAAAAAAATAGTTTAAGCAAATAACTTAGGATGCTTATGAGGAATGAACCTGGTCCCTACCTTAAAAGCTATACTGGTGATGGGGCGCCTGGGTGGCGCAGTCGGTTAAGCGTCCGACTTCAGCCAGGTCACGATCTCGCGGTCCGTGAGTTCGAGCCCCACGTCAGGCTCTGGGCTGATGGCTCAGAGCCTGGAGCCTGTTTCCGATTCTGTGTCTCCCTCTCTCTCTGCCCCTCCCCCGTTCATGCTCTGTCTCTCTCTGTCCCAAAAATAAATAAACGTTGAAAATAAATAAATAAATAAATAAAAAGCTATACTGGTGAGAGTTCATTTGGGGAACATTGGGAAATACGGATCAAGAGCGTTTGAAAGTATTCATGCTCATTGATTTAGTAATTCTGTTTTTGAGACTCCTACTGAAGTAAGTAATCTAAATTATGCAAAAAGTCTTACGTGCAAAGATCTTTGTTAAAATATTGGTTATGATAGTA
Source organism: Felis catus (assembly GCF_018350175.1). Classification (NCBI taxonomy): domain Eukaryota; kingdom Metazoa; phylum Chordata; class Mammalia; order Carnivora; family Felidae; genus Felis; species Felis catus. The sequence goes on from NC_058374.1 coordinate 133,607,026, forward strand.
AGCACTGGAAACAATCTAGGTGTCCACAATAAGAGAAGAATTAAATGAGATATAGTATATTCATAGGCTTGAATAACATGTAGCCGTTAAAATGCTGCTTATAAGACTCATATTGTGGAAATGTGCGTAGGTTACTGTTTTGGGATAAAGACAGCATATGAATTGTACAAAGATTGGAAGAAATTACACCAAGATGTAAATATTAATTACTCTGGTTTATGAGGTAATAGGATAATTAAATTTTTCCCTATTTTGTATTTTTTTTAATTTTTTTTTTTTAACATTTATTTATTTTTGAGACAGAGAGAGACAGAGCATGAACGGGGGAGGGGCAGAGAGAGAGGGAGACACAGAATCAGAAGCAGGCTCCAGGCTCTGGGCCATCAGCCCAGAGCCTGACGCGGGGCTCGAACTCACGGACCGCGAGATCGTGACCTGAGCTGAAGTCGGGCGCTCGACCGACTGAGCCACCCAGGCGCCCCGCTATTTTGTATTTTTGATGTGTAAAATGTTCAAGTGTTTTTATAATTACCAAATAAAATCCTTTTCAAAGCAGATAATGTCATTTTGGAATGCTAGTAGCGGGTTTCAAGTGATGATATTTGAGTAGTGGTGTGTTAGCATCTGCCTTACATCTTGGTGGGATATTGCTATGGCGATGAAGATACTGTCTCCTAACATTGAGGAAAATCTGTTGAGTCTAATCTTCCTTAAAGTTAGGGCCTGCACTTGTCGCAGAAACCTGAAGAAATTGTTCATGAGGAGTCAGTGCAAGGTGTGTTGGGGCTGGCCATGACAAATGTTGCCTCGTGCTGGCTCCCTAGCATTACCTGAGTCACGACTCCTCTCCCTCTCCTGTGAGTACTGGAGAGTTGTGGGCCTCCCAGTATTCCTCTGGGGGTAGTGTGACGAGAGAGGTATCTGCTGCCACGGTTAGCAGGCATTAAGCACTCAGAAAATGGTATTGGTGCATGAGATCACATCAGTGTGGGTCAGTTCCTGCAGTCAAAGGGAAGCAGCTTTGGGGCACCTGGCTGGCTCAGTCAGTAGAGCATGTGACTCTTGGTCTCAGGGTTGTGAGTTCAAGGCCCACGTTGGGTATAGTGCCTACTTAAAAAAAAAAAGCAGCTTTATTGAGATACAGTTCACATACCATAAAACTCACCCTTTTTAAGTGTACACTTAGTGGGGCGCCTGGGTGGCTCAGTCAGTTAAGCGTCCAACTTCGGCTCAGGTCGTGATCTCGCAGTCCGTGAGTTCGAGCCCCGCATTGGGCTCTGTGCTGACAGCTCAGAGCCTGGAGCCTGCCTCAGATTCTGTGTCTCCCTCTCTCTCTCTGCCCCTTCCCTGTTCATGCTCTGTCTCTCTCTGTCTCAAAAATAAATAAACGTTAAAAAAAAGTGTACACTTAGTGGTTTTTAGTATATTTACAGATTTTTAGTATACTTACAGATTTATTTACAGTCACCAGTATATAATTTCAGAATATTTCCATCACCCTTCAGAAAACCCATACCCATTTAGTTATTACCATTCCCCCCTTACCTAGCCCCTTGCCATCACTGATCTATTTTCTGTCTATGGATTTGTCTCTTCTGGATATTTTATTTAAAATGTCTTTTTAGTGTTTCTTTTTTGAGAGCTAGAGGAGGGGGTGGCAAGGGGCAGAGAGACAGGGAGACAGAGATCCGAAGCGGGCTCCGCACTGACAGCAGAGAACCTCATGCAGGACTCGAATCCTTGAACCATGACATGAGATCATGACCTGAGTTGAAGTCGGACACTGAACTGACTGAGCCAGCCAGGCACTCCTCTGGACATTTTATTTGAATGCAATCATAAAATATTTATCTTGTTATGACTGGCTTCATTCGCTTAGTGTTTTCAGTGTTCATCCATATTGTGGCATGTAGCACATTCATTTCTTTTTGTAGCCAAAATGGTGGATATACCAAGTTTTGTTTGTCCATTCTTTAGTTTGGTAGACATTTGGGTTGTCTCCACTTTGTGGCTATTGTGTACAGTGTTGCTGTGAACAGATCCGTGCAAGTCCATCCATTCATTTCTTTGCTTGTACCAGTAATCTGTTAGCAAGAGTTAGCTAGAAAACTACCATGAAATTAATTTGGGGATATATCGTCTGGTGATGTGCCTTCATGTTTGCTCACGGTTCATACTGTTAGCCTGATAGGAGAGAGAATCCATTTGGAATGAGCTAGGTCATTTATTGGAACTCCCCATCAGGGCGCCTGGGTGGCTCAGTTGGTTAAGTGTCCAACTTTGGCTCAGGTCATGATCTAACGGTTTGTGAGTTCGAGCCCCACGTTGGGTTCTGTGCTGACAGCTCAGAGCCTGGAGCCTGCTTCAGATTCTATGTCTCCCTCTCTCTCTGCCCCTCCCCGCTTGCACTCTGTCTCTCTTTCTCAAAATAAACATTATAAATATTAAAAAAAAAAACAAAACTCCAACATCATTGCAGTTTGTTCTCATTATTATGCTTTATGTTCAGAAACAGACCGGCAATAAATTGATTTAGACTTTGGACGGGGAGCAAAGCCATTAGCTGTTAGGTTAAGAGTCCTTGGGTTATGTATGTTTTAGGGTTGTTGTCCACAGCATGGCTGCTTCTTATCAAACCTTGTCTCCTCATAAAGGCCTTCCTTTACCGCCAGTCTAGAGTGGCATTCTCCAGTGTCCTCATCATTTTATTTTTTCATATTTCTGATAAAAAAAATCAACGGTCACTTTGTTTACTTGTTTCCACTACAACGCGAGCTCCATTGGACAGGAACCTTGTCTGCTTTGTTTGTTGTTGTTGTTTTTATGTTTGTTTATTTTGAGAGACAGAGCATGGGTGGGAGAGGGAGAATCCCAAGCAGGCGCCATGCTCAGTGCAGAACCCAGTGTGGGGCTCGATTCCACCACCATGAGGTCTTGACCTGGGCCGAGATCAAGAGTCGGCTGCCCAACTGACTGAGCCAGCCAGGTGCTCCTTGTTCATGGTATTTTCAAAACCAAGAACACATTAGCTATTTGGCAAATGTTTGTTACATGAGTATATTTGACTTGCCAAAGCCTGGGGACAAACAAAACAGGCGTTGTCCCGGCCCATATATTGCCTCTTGATGATAAAGAAAGAGCTATGTTAGGAGATCTTAGTTTCATAATCATTGAATATTTGTAAATGACATTGAATCATAACTATTGCTCACTTGCTCACACTTCTTCACTCTGGTAAGAGACAGGTCTCTCTGTCTCTTACCTGAATTCTTCCTCTTTCCAGGGGTAGCAGTAGTTGTTTGAAGAGGGAGTGAAGCTTTTATGAAGTAAGTCTTTGGTTTGAGACTTGTGTGTGTCCTCTTTGGATCATTTTCAGGCCTGCTCAGCTGACCACAGTTGGGAAACGTTGCTGTCTCTGGATTCAGGATCTTTGCATGGACCTCCAGAATTTGAAGCGTGTCCGAGATGACCTGCGCTTCCGGGGAGTGAAAGGCACCACAGGCACTCAGGCCAGCTTCCTGCAGCTCTTTGAGGGAGATGACCAGAAGGTATTCTGAGAGCAGCAAGGGGACATGGAAGCTCAGTGGTGCGGGCACCAAGGACAGAGCTGACTTCTAGGATGGGTGGAGAGATGGATCCTGGGATGAGTGGAGTCTTTGGATCGAAAGGGGCACCAAGGGTCGAAATCAGGGCAGGACATTGAGATATTCTCATACTGGTCACACCTGGATTTTTATAAGGATGTCTTTTTCTTCCAAGGTAGAGCAGCTTGACAAGATAGTGACAGAAAAGGCAGGATTTAAAAGGTAGGTAAGTGGGAAAGGTGTTGGCTTCCCTGTTAAGTGATGGAAGGCCCGTGTTCAGTGTACCTCTAAATTTGACCCTTTTTCTTCCTTTGTTCTTCTACCCGTTTCCTTTTTTCTTTTGTTTTTTTTTTAAATGTTTGTTTTATTTTTGAGAGACGGAGCACGTGCAGGGGAAGGGCACAGAGGGAAGGAGACACAGAATCTGAAGAGACCCCAGGCTCCGAGCTGTCAGCACAGAGCCTGACGCAGGGCTGGAACTCACGAACTGTGAAATCATGACCTGAGCCAAAGTCGGACGCTTAACCGACTGAGCCACTCAGACATCCCTACCCATTTCCTTTTAACACCTGGGTTTTATTTTTGTATAGTCTAGATTCTGTTTTCTGATAATCTATAAGGAAGAAGGAAATAGTCTTACCCATGTTGAGGTCTCCGATGGATTCATCTAAATCTGACCATTTCCCTTGAGGGCTGCCAGGCTCCACCATGGCTCCTTCTTGCAGGCATTTCCATCGGGCTGTGAGGACACGGGTGCACAGGACCACCCTTCCTTCTGGGGCATGGGTGTTAGTAAAAAGGGTGGAAGAACAATTTGTTCCAGGAGCAGATTATCAGTGAGGTCATCTGGGCTCCGGGTGACTCAGTATACCAGTGAGACCAAGCTTTTGCTCAGGGTCGGTTGTTGCTCATTTGTTTGACATAGTCACATTTTGAAATATTTTTATGTACGGCTCTTTTCAATTTATTTCTAGGGCTTTCATCATCACAGGGCAGACCTATACACGAAAAGTGGATATTGAGGTGCTGTCTGTGCTGGCTAGCTTGGGGGCATCCGTGCACAAGGTGAGTGGTGGCAGCAGTTTGTGGGGCTGGGATGAGAGCTTTGCACAAACAGAAGGAATTGGCCTCAGAGCTTTGTTCAGTCGCATCTCTCAAGAGATGTCAGACTTCATTTTTCACCATCTGGGGCCTGTGGGTGAAGCCTCTTAAGGTGTCTTAAAGGACAGGACTGGATTCTGCGTTCTCATTAAAGTTCATCTGGCGTCGTCTTTCCGTGATGTCTGCAGCCGTGTTTCACAGAAGTGTTTCCATGCTCCTTTACTTGTTATCCCTGCTCTTCAGGAGCCTGGAGAAGTCTGAATGAGATACTCTCCAGGATCTGTTGGGGAGGTGAGCTCACCTCCATCAGCCTAGGCCCTACTCCCAGAGTTCTGCACATCGTTGTGGCCCTTTCCCCCCAGATTTGTACCGACATACGACTCCTGGCAAACCTCAAGGAGATGGAGGAACCCTTTGAAAAACAGCAGATTGGTGAGTGTTGTGTGGAGACCTGGGAGCACCACAGAAATGCCAGGGGGCCCGTGGGCAGGTGTTGACAGCTTGCCCAGCAGCGTGCCTGGGCACTCATTGTCCTCTGAAGTCTCTCTGCCTTTGCTTCTCGTCCTTGTACGTGGCAGGCTCAAGTGCGATGCCATACAAGCGGAACCCTATGCGCTCCGAGCGCTGCTGTAGCCTTGCCCGTCACCTCATGACCCTCATCGTCGACCCGCTGCAGACGGCATCTGTGCAGTGGTTCGAGCGCACGCTGGATGATAGTGCCAATCGGTCAGTAAAAGGGGATGCCATGTACAGTGAGTTGTGGGGAGGACCAGAGAGGAGCCTGGAAGCAGAAGGATGTTTTGAGCACCTGTGCATTTCCTCCTTGTCCCCACAGAGCATGGAGTCTAGCAGGGAGGCAAGAACATATAAAGAACAGTATGATGAGTGTAGGAACAGAGTGTGTATGAGATACGCTCTGTGTGAGCTAAGGGGAAGTCTAGGTGTGGGGGTCAGGAAAGGCTTCACAGAGGAGGTAATGCTTTAAGACTCAAGAAATCTAGGCATTTTTTTTTTTTAATTTTTTTTTTCAACGTTTATTTATTTTTAGGACAGAGAGAGACAGAGCATGAACGGGGGAGGGGCAGAGAGAGAGGGGGACACAGAATCGGAAACAGGCTCCAGGCTCCGAGCCATCAGCCCAGAGCCCGACGCGGGGCTCGAACTCACGGACCGCGAGATCGTGACCTGGCTGAAGTCGGACGCTTAACCGACTGCGCCACCCAGGCGCCCCAAGAAATCTAGGCATTTTTAAAAGACCTTTAAGATAGGATTGGAAGCATATATACAAGCATAAAGGCAGGAGAAAGAAGAGGGAGTTACTAGTAGGTAGCACGGGAGAGTAAAGTCTGTGTGACAAGCAATGAGGTAAAACATGATTATGGATCACAGCTAGTATGTGATGGTCTCTGTAGGCCCTGAAAAGTTCAGTTACTGTGCTGGAGGTAGGTAAGGTGTCAGCTGTGACGTCTTGCCACAATTATATGGTGGTTCGGTATGAGATGGGTCAGAAGTAATTTGTAGCTGTGAATAAGGTACCAACATGCACATGGTTTTCTGCTTACTTAAAATTTTTATTTATTAAAAAAATTTCTTTATGTTTATTTATTTTTGAGAGATAGGGAGAGTGTGAGCAGGGGAGGGGCAGACAGAGGATCCAAAGCAGCCTCTGCACTGACAGCAAAGAGCCTGATGTGGGGCCTGAACCCATGAACCATGAGATTGTGCCCTGAGCTGAAGTCAGATGCTTAATCGACTGAGCCACCCAGGTGTCCCTAAAGATTTTATTTTTAAATAATCTCTATACCCAACATGGGGCTCAGACTTATAACCCTGAGATCCCAGAGTCACGTGCTCCACCAGCTGAGCCAGCCAGGCACCCCTGTGTATATACTTATTTAAAGCAGAGTCACATTATTCTGGTTTGCTTGCATTGTATTAGAATTTGAGTGGAAAAGGATATATAGTTAAGCTAGTTCTCTGGGATCTGTGTGTAATCCAGGGAATAAGGCATTTATGAAAATAAGACATGTGAACCCATTCAGAAGTCAGCCAGTAAATATTTTTCAGCAGGGTGTGACCTAATCATATGTGCCTGCTAAAACACCCTGCAACAATTTGGAGAACCAGTTTTAAGGGGATATGGATCTGGTCAGGACAAGTTAGGAGGCTATTTTTAAAAATTGAAGTCCATACTGGCACGGTGCTCATGTGATTAGAGAAGAAGCATGTGGGTATAAAATCTGGCAGATTGGCCGGCCTTGGTGGCTGATAGGAGTGAGTGTTAAGATCGGTGATGGGGTACAAGTGCCATTTACTGAAGATGGGAGCCACAGGGAGAAGAAGAGTAGGTTTGAGATGGTAAGCAGGAGGCAATGGAGAAGTGACTGCATCCAGTTTTGGGTTTGAGGTACCTACAGACCAACCAGGTAGAGCTTCTCCAGTTTGGTATGTGAGCCGGCTTTTAGGCAGGTGGTCTGGACAAGGGGTGATGGATTTGAGAGTCATCAGGATATTGGGGGTAGAGCCAAAGTCATGAGATTAAAGGAAGTTGTCCAAGTAGTACACGTAGCATGAGAAGTCAGTACGGCAGCTTCTTGGGACACACCCTATATTTCACTGAAATTGATATTTGCTTAAAGAGATAACTGAACGGCTATTTGTTTTCTAGACGTATCTGTTTGGCCGAGGCGTTTCTCACCGCAGATACTATATTGAATACGCTGCAGAACATTTCTGAAGGATTGGTGGTGTACCCCAAAGTAAGCCTCAATTAAAAAGCAAAATATTGGGGTGGGGGTTGGAATGTGGGAGGGTGAGTATAATCTTCTGCTCTGGAGTATGTTTGGTGATCTGCATTCTAGTCCAGTAGGAGTTGTTCCTAACCAGAGCTCATTCTTCAGGTTGTGACGTGGCTCTAGAGAACTAACTCTGGAATCCATAGACAACGTTTATAAAAAAGAGAAAAGGAAATACTTTGAATTGGCTTAAACTGTTCATGAGCTTCATGAATCATCAGCTTGGTGTGACTGGCAGAGTAGACTGTTTCCTTTGCCTGTTTTTAGGTACCTGAGGCAGATGGTTCGTTCCCATTATATACTTGGCTCTTGAGGTGGGGCACTGAAATTTAACAAAGTTGAGGTTTTATAAATCTTTCCAATGAAGCAACTTTTAAAAGTGTATTTAAATTGCTTTTCCTTTTTTAAATGAAAATAATACTTTAAATTAGAAAGAAAGCTGAAATGCAGATTGAATCGATCCATTCTACCCTCTGTCTTCATAGATATGGTAGTTCATGTCCTTCTCTGTATTTTGCTGGTCACAGTTGATCTCTTACTATGTGTATGACTTTGTAACTGTGAGGCATCTTAGCCCTTCGTTCATTCTTCTAGGTAATTGAACGGCGCATTCGGCAAGAGCTGCCTTTCATGGCCACAGAGAACATCATCATGGCCATGGTGAAAGCTGGGGGTAACCGCCAGGTTTGTTAACCCCTTATGCTCCTGGATAAATTGAAAGGGCACCTTTAGTCCTCCTCTCCTCCCTTAAGAATGAAAGCATTTCTGTCATCTGCCCTCAGTCATGGTATTGGTACAGAACAGTGACCATATTCTGCCATAGAGCAGGCTCATCCCTGGAGGGTGATTACGGTGAACTTGGTTTGTTAAAAGTGAATCACTTTATCACTTGTAGGAAAGGTCCACTCTTAGCAAAGGAATAAGGTCTGAATTTGTAATAGGAAATGATGGGAAGTGGGCACGACAGAGCACATGGTTCACGAGCTGTTAGAGGAGCCAGCACAAGAGTCACTTGGGCGGCTCAGTCAGTTAAGCATCTGATTTTGGCTCAAGTCATGATCTCACAGTTCATGAGTTCAAATCCCGCATCGGGCTCACTGCTGTCAGCACAGAGCCTGCTTCGGATCCTCTGTCCCCTCTCTCTCTGCCCCTCCCTTGCTTGCTCTCTCTATCTCTCTCAAAATAAATAAACTAAAAAAAAAGCCAGCACAAGATGGGCATTTACTTCAGGTACATCCTAGGTTATGTTCGGAGGGTTGAGATCTTGATGGAATTAGACTGTGAGGGGAACTTCCTCAGCCTGGGTGGGGAGTGGGTGGGTGGGCTTTGTGTACCAGCCATAGATAGACAGCACAGTTGTGGTATTGGATGATGGTTATGATGATCAGATGCCCTGTTAGTAAGTGAATCAACAATACCCCACTGTCTTCCTAGGATTGCCATGAGAAAATTAGAGTGCTTTCCCAGCAGGCAGCTGCTGTGGTCAAACAGGAGGGAGGTGACAATGACCTCATAGAGCGAATCCAGGCTGATGCCTACTTCAGTCCCATTCATTCCCAGTTGGACCGTCTGCTGGATCCTTCTTCTTTTACAGGTCGTGCATCTCAACAGGTAAGCACCAGAACACTTCTGTGGCACTAGAAGCTTCCCCAAATGCCCTCTTTTTACACTGCTGGGCCACAGAACCTGGAATACAGTCTTTAATGTTTCTTATAAAATAAGAAGTCTGATAAAAATGAGGCTAGGCAGAAAGAATTCAGAGCAGGCTAAAATATGAAGGTTTGGTTGTATTGAACTGCCTTATTTCCCCCTGTGGATTTCTCTGAATTCTCTTTTGGTTTGGAGCATGTGGTATAATGGACAAAGATTGGGTTTTACCCTCAGATCAGTCAGGTTCATTCCTGACTTCTGGCTTTCATTGGCTGACAGAATATGCATCTCAGGGTGCCTGAGTGGCTCATTCGGTTTGAGTGTCCACCTCAGGTCATGATTTCATGGTTAACGTAGTAGGTCCCTGCATTGGGCTGACAGCATGGAGCCTGCTTGGGATTCTCTCCTTCCTCTGCCCCTTCCCCGCTTGCACACACACATGTTCTCTCCCTTTCTCTCTCAGAATAATTAAATAAACTTTAAAAAAATATATACATCTCATGAGGTGGTGGTTATGTGAATTAAAAGGCCTAGCACAGTGCTTGACGCATGGTAGGTATTCAGTAAATGTTTATCATTTTTCCCCTTGGCCTTTTGGAGACTGCAAGAGCTAATTCAAAAACATTTACGAGTGCAAACTGGGTGCTCAGTATGTATTCAGGTACTGTGCTTTCATTCTGGGGCTTTAAAGATAATTCTCATCTTCAGGGAGCTCAAAACTTAGTGGTAAAGGCTTATAAAAAGGTCATTCATTATAATACCAAGCAGTACCTGTAGAAGTTGAGGGAAGCATATTCTTTTTAGGGATCACAAAGGAGAATAGGAGAGGTTGGGAAAGACTCTTGGAAGACTTGACATCTGAGCTGAATCTTAGGGAAAAGTAGGAGTTGGCAAGTAGATAGATATCCAACATGGGAGAGAAACTACAATCATTTGATTGTTGCTGGAGTAGCAAGTACCCAGAAGTAGTTACAGGATTTAAAGTTGGAGACAGACAAGAGTTTGTCATTTCTCCTCAGATCACACTGGTGTTTTGGATTTGAGAGACTTAAACTGGAGGTTGGAGACCAGTAAGGAAGCTGCTGCAGGGGGCCAAGCAGTAGATGATGAGGACGTTGAGCCAAGGCAGTGGTAGATGCAGATGAAGGGAGAGATTGGAGGGCTCTTCAGGAAGTTAGAGCCTTGGCAGGTTGAATGAAGATGAGAGAAGAAGCCGTGATGATTTCAGCTTGGGTACTGGGTGGACGATGATGAGACCAACTGAAAGGACAGGCTGGGCTCGTTTGTGGGGAAACATGTAGGCATGGTGGGTTGAGCTGCCTCTGTCTAGGGAGAGATTTCTGACAGGCAGTGAAGATATACTCAGTGGTGGAGTAAAAGCTTTATTAAATTAAGTCTCAGTGATATAAACAGACTTTGAAAAAAGCGTTAGCAAAACTTCCATCTTTACATTTTCTTTTGTCTTACATTTGCTTTTCTTTTTGGCAGGTGCAGAGATTCTTGGAAGAGGAAGTATATCCCCTGCTGAAACCATATGAAAGCGTAATGAAGGTGAAAGCAGAACTATGTCTGTAGCGTTGGAAAAGAATTAAACAAGAAGTGATTGGCTTTGTTAACTTTTATTGCCAAGTCATGGAAACCATTAGTTTAGTGCCTTATTTTACCTTAGGACGTATTACCTGAAATCGATACAGCACTTTCTTGTTGGTGTGGCGCTTTCACATTTCTCAGCGTTTACGATGCAGGAATAAATTACGTTGAATTGGACTCTGTTTTCTACAGCAACACAACCTGTAGTTGTTCATAGTTTGTTCTTTCAGGCACATCATCTAACTAGTCTAAGTTGTTTTACATGCTCACGTGATTGTGAGGGAGTCAGCAAATTCCTATTCCACTCTTCTGAAGGTAAATTTCATCTGTGTCTAGCAAAATAACCTGGACTGTGATTCACCATGGACTCTGATTCAGTATGGTTAGATAGCTTTGGCATCCAGCTTGGTTTGGCCAGAATAAGTAATGAAATCTGGAGTTCTAGGACATTCTCAAGCTTACTCTGCTCAAGTTGTATTTGAGCTCATGATAAGGTTTATATATCAGGGAAATGCTAATTGGGTCTATTGATTTCATCAGGACATTTGACAATCTTTAATCCTGGTTACACAGTTTGATAGGTGATTGAACCAGCCTTAGCCAAAAAAGGAGCGTTAGGACTGTCCCCCCACCTGGAAGGAGAGCACTGGGATTAGTCCACAGGCCTCTATCCTTAGCCCTGTCTCATTCTACACACTGAGCGTAGATGAAAATGAAGAAAGTGTATTTATCAGACTTTCGAACAACACGAAACTAGGACAATTAATCAATACATGCATTTGGTAAGATAACTAAGATTTTATCCAACCTGAATAGACTGAAATGATATGGTGAAAACTAAGAAGAAAAAACTAAGATACATGTAAGTTAAGCTTAAACTCAGTATGAACCAGAAGTGGTTGCCAGTGAGATCATTTAGGATGTGTTAGTAGTAGTATAGTGTCCAGAAAAGCCACTGTAGTCTTACGGTTCCACCACGTGGCATTATGTTCAATTGTGGAAACCCAGTCTGAGGAACAGAGAGAAACTTGAGAGCCAACCTCCAAAGAAGACTTTGAGGGTGAAGGAATGTCTGAGCACTCAATCCTGTGGGAGAAAGTTTGTCAGTGCTTCCAATACCCCTTTGAGGAGGAAGAGTGACTTAGGTATTTGTTGCCCCAAGAGACACCATTGAAACACATAGGCATTGTTGAGAGTTTGAGGCCAGTTTGGGCCCAGGATTGAAGCGACTATGAGTGAGTGATTCTCACCCCGCCCCTTCAGCTCAATCAGAAGCCAGACTACCTAGTTGTCAGGAACCGGAATGTTGCAAGAGAAAAGAGGCTGAGTCGGCTCTGACCGTGTACAATCAAAGATAGTCGGGAGTAAAGAGCCCAACCTGTTGGAGAATAGGAGACAATCCTTGAAACCAAATTCTAAATACAGTTCAATGTAGCAAGCAGTCTTGGAAAGCGTGGAACCATAAGACATCTCAATTCTTGTAGAAAGTTTATTATTCCTCCTGTGTGAATCTTGGGATGTTTGAAACTGCTAGGTCTGGTAAAAGGAGTTAACTCATTGGGCTCTGATCAGGCATTCTATCTACTTCCTTCTCTAGTATGGACCACCAAAGAGAAAGCAGCTCCTATCAATGTATCTGTAGTCTTGAGAACTTATTTATGTTATACACCAGACATACTGGGGATACTGGATACCATGAATTTTTTTTTTTATTATTAAAATGTTTTTAATGTTTATTTTGAGGGAGAGAGAGACTGTGTGAGCAGGGAAGGGGCAGGGAGAGAGGGAGGCACAGAATCTGAAGCAGGTTCCAGGCTCTGAGCTGACAGCATGGAGCCTGCGTGAGATGCTCTCCTACCCTCTGCCCCTCCCCTCCACCTCAAAAATAAATAAACATTTAAAAATAAATACATTTCCTCCTGAAAAATAAATGGCGGTCTTGTGATGACAGACTTCTGATCTCTAATAATTGGTGGTTTGTCTGGTTTTTCTTCCTGGGTTATTTGGGTGGGTTTTGTTGTTTTTTTTCTTTCAGAGAGTGTGCAAACGGGGGAGAGGGGCAGAAGGAGAGCGAGAATCTTAAGGCTCCACGCTCAGCACAGCTGGACACGGAGCTTGATCCCATGACCCTGAGATTGTGACCTGAACCAAAATGAAGAGTCAGAAGCTCAACGTACTGAGCCAGCCAGGTGTCCTGCCCATTTGACATTTTTTAAAGACTTTATTTTTTAATTAATTTTTTTAAAGTAATCTTTACACCCAACATAGGGCTTGAACTTACCACTCCCAAGATCAAGCGTCATATGCTCCACCGACTGAGCCAGCCAGGCTTCCCCGTTTAACATTTTAATTAAAGGTATTTGGGTGGGCTGCAGGTTGGCTAAGAAGAGAACTCGTGCCTTCTTGAAGATTATATTGAATTCAGTTAACCAGTGATCTAAACTCCAGGGTCTGAACTATCCAAAAATCAAGATCTGGGCAAACTGTGGGATAACCAGCTTCTGTTCAGCTGCAGTCAGACACCTAGGTACTGCTCTCTTCCCCTGGCTGATGGTAGATTTCATTTGATAACCAGGAGAGCTTCCTGTCCTTAAGTAGAAGCACAGAGGTTAGGTGCCTCCAGAATGGTGATGTAAATCCCAGATAGATGTGAGGACTAGCTGACTGAAATTGCATAGCATAGGATCTGACCTAAGGTACTCAGGAAGCGCCATTTTCATTTTTGAGCCTGGGAGAGAGTTTGCCAACCAGTCAGGGAGCAGGCTAAATTTTAAGGAGGATGCTGTTGGTTTGGTGTGCCTGCCATGGAAGAGAGTACATCCTGAACTTGAACCAGCCAAAGAATGAGGAATGAGCCAGCATAAAAAATAAGGGAGCGCCTGGGTGGCTGGGTTGGTTGGGTGTCAAACTCATTATTTCAGCTCAGGCTGTGATCTCACAGTCGTAAGATTGAGCTCCGAGTCAGGCTCTATGCTAAGCATGGAGCCTGCTTGGGATTCTCTCCTACTTCCCCCCACCCCCCACCATCTTTCCCCTACTTGCTCGCACACCCTCTCTCTCTCAAAATAAATAAGCATATAAATAAATGAAGTTGGGACACCTGGCTGACTCAGTTGATGAAGCATATGACTCGATTCCAGGATCATGAGTTCAAGCCCCACGTTGAGCATACAGCTTACCTGAAAGAAAGTAAAAAGTTGGGGGAAAAAAAGCCTGGAAAGCTATATAATGAAATAATGTGTGGTTTCTTGGATAATGAATTTAAGGTAGTTTTTATTTTCTTTCAGCTCTTGTGTATTTTTTCAAGTTTTTAATGCAATTTTTATTTAAGCTAAATTTTAGAATAGTTTTAGATTGCAAAGATGGTACAGAATTCCCATATACCCCATACTTGATGTTCCTTATTCACATCTTACATTAGTATGGTACAATTAATCAATATCGATACATTATCAAATAAAGTCCTTAGTTTTTTCACTTGTTTTTGTTTTTAATTTTTATTTATTTTGAGAGAGAGAGCAGAGGAGGGAGAGAGAGAGGGAGAGAGAATCCCAAGCAGGCTCTGCGCTGTCAGTACTGAGCTCAACACAGGGCTTTAACCCATAAACCATGACATCATGACCTGAACCGAAATCAAGAGTTGGACGCTCAACCAACTGAGACACCCAGGCCCTCCATCAAATAAAGTCCTTAGTTTTTAGCTAATTCCTTTTTTTGTCCCAGGATCCCATCTAGGACAAATTACATTAAGTCATAACACTTTTTAAGTACTGGAATTCATATACATTACTTATAAGGTATGTTCTTTATCAGAGATGTGGTCTAACTGACACAAAATTTAGCTCTAATTTAGCTGATCTGGAACAAAACTAGGAGTCAAGGCAGAATTTGGTTTTCCATTCTGGATCTGGTGTGACTTTATTCTTCATTACGTGCAGAGAAAATTCTCTGTGTACAGAGAAATTCTTAGAGGCCAAATTTCTGGGGAAAATGGAGTAAGTGGTGAGTATGGGGGTAATTTTTACCTTCATGAAAAGTCCAAACTCAGGAAGAAACTGATCTGCGTTTCTGGCCCAGATTTCAAGATGAGCACTTCAGAGGACATGATGATCTATAGGAAAATACTTGGACAAAAGGTCAAATGAAATGCGGGTTTTTGGGTGGATGAAAACAAGAGGCCCTCTCTCTCTGCTCATAAACAATGCCCTTTGGCCTTACAAAACCATATATGACCTGCCCTTTCGGATTCCAATGCCTTACTTGGTATTGCATGTTCAGTTACTTTTACTGGGCCCTCCTCTTGTATAGTGGTCCAGAAACTGTGATTAGGTAACATCCCAGGCCAAGCTGGAGTGGAAAGAGTTTGAAGAGATCCTTGCAAACTACTGCAGACCCCCTTGTCCCTAATCCCCACAGGGGGGTGCTAAGAAATAAGGTCCAGCAGAATAGTGGTTTCAAGAGGCCACATGTGAGATCAGGAGGGAAACAGAGACCAGGAATGCCTCGAGTTCGTTTCCATCCACGAATGATGCAGCCTTTCACTGGGTGGCTGTAACTTCCTGAGAAGTCTAAAACCAGGGCTTTAAATGCTAATTGTTAACTAGTAATTTAGCTTCAAACTTTAAAAAGTTATAATTAGGATAGTGCTGGTTGCAAGAGCACACGCCAAATGTATTTAAAATACATAAAGTAGGGGCACCTGGCTGGCTCAGTCGGTGGAGCATGTGACTCTTGATTTCAGGGTTGTGAGTTTGAGCCCCACGTTGGAGGGAGAGATTAGTTAAAAGTAAAATCTTTAAAAAAATAAAATATACATAAAGCAGAAATGCAAACATAATGAACAGATCTCAAAGGGATTCATTCCATAGTTCCTTTTTTTTTTCAAAATTCAATTCTAATCAACATTTATTGAGCCCCTGCGAAATGGGACACTGTTAAAAGACACCCCTCCTTTGTGTGGGTGCAACTCCTGTCACTCTGTTTATCTTCAACAGGTACATCTAGGCCTTTATAATATTCAATCTCCAATAATGGGGTGGAAGCCTTGTTCAGAAGCTCAGAATCTTCTCAGAAAGTTGTGGTTAGAAGGGTGATGGTCACAACTAATGGAAAATCTGCTTCATTTTAAAAAGGTACTTAGGCATACTCGTTGCTTCCCACGGAGGTGCTGGGCTCTTCTGGTCCTCTAGTCATGGGCTCTTCTGAATAAGTGGCAGTGACATTTTCTGTAGCCTCAGCAGTTGCTTCGTCAGAGCTATCAGTGTTTGATTCCACTTCAGTAGATAATTCAAAGGTTGGTGTGTTCTCAAGATGCACATCCGTGGTCGATTCTACACCAATGGAGAGTAGGTCAGTGGTTGGCTCTGGGGTGGCCGTGGACTCCAGGTCGGTGGAGGACTCCAGGTCAGTGGAAAATTCCAGATCGGTGGAGAACTCTGGGTCAGTGGTCAACTTCAGGGCAGCAGTGGACTCCGCGGTGGTGGACAACTCCAGGTCGGTGGGGGACTCTGGGTCAGTGGTCCACTCCAAGGTGGCAGTGAATTCTGTGGTGGTGGATGACTCCAGGTCGGTGGGGGACTCCGGGAGTATTACAGGGTAAGCCACAGCCAAGGTAAACCAGGCTGTGACTATCAGGGCCTTCCTCAGCATGGTGCCAGCGGGAGCGCAAGAGGCTGGTGGAGGTTAAGTGGAAGGAAGCAGGTCCTGAGTGTGATGAACAGAGGTCCCTTGAGCTTTTATGCAACCCTCAGCCTCAGGTCCCTCAAGGCAGCTTTTCCAAGTGGTTGTAGGAAAAAAAAGCCATAGTTCCTTAAACAGCTAAGTTGCTCATTTTATTTTTTAAGTGGTTTCCATGCTCATCAGGGAGCCCAGCACAGGGCTTTGAACTTGGGACCCTGAGATCAAGACCTGAGCCAAGATGAAGAGTCAGTCACTTAATCAACTGAGCCTCTCAGGTACCCCTCATTTCTTCCAAGAAAGAAAAGAGTCAAATCATACTTCACATTTAGAAAGCATTTCTTTGGTAATAACTTGGAGGAAATAAGTATTTAAACAATATTTTGTTTCTGATCCAGATTTCATAATTTAACACATTTTTTTCAGTGCCCTGCTGTGTCCTGGGAATACAGTAGTGGACAAGCCAGTCTGCCCTCCTGGAGCTTTTGGTTCCAGGAACCAGAAGCAGAACTACACAAAGTGCTGAATGGCTCTTCAATAATGGGACATATACAGTTTAACATTTGAACACACCTAAAGTTCATCAAGCACCACTGAGAAAAGGTGCTCTCGGGATGTAACTTCAACAAATCCACACTACTTCCTTTGTTTTTATCATCTTGTAATCTACCCTTCAGCATGACGCAGATGCTGTTTTTCTCACCGGCTCGGTGCTTGGCCGAATTTCTTCAATACACCTGGCTCCATCCACCCTTCCTGTGGCACAAATTGAGAAGGGCTTTGCCTTGAGTGGCATTCTAGGAAGCTTTTAATAAAGTGGCATTTTTTCAGGGCATCTGGGTGGCTCAGTTGGTTAAGCATCGGACTCTTAATTTTGGTTCAGGTCAGGATCTTGTGTTTCATGAGATCGAGCCCCGAGTCAGGCCCTGCGCTGTCAGCACTTACGAAATATAACCCTTGCGAGTTGTGACATGATATGTTACCACAACCAAAAAATCTGGAATCCGTTGCTCTAAGGCAATGGGTTTCAGAGGGTTTAGTTTAGTTGGTTTAAGAAAGCAGAATTTGAAAGGGTGGTGTGGTTGGGAAGGATAGTGAATTTGGCCCCAGAAACTGGGTTCAGAGCTCTGCAACTTATTAGTTTGACCAGGTACTATGTAAAATTCAAATGGTGAAATTCATCCAGCTTTCACAGGGATGTTGTAAGTAACATGAAATTGCTTTGCAAAGTGAGCATAATACAGTGAGGTCAGGACTGAGACAGGCTTGTAGTGCGTGTAGATTTCACTGATGGTTCCATCCATCGACCCAACCATCACCCCCTTGGAACACCATTAGTCACCCATGCGTAGGTTAATAAGCAGCTCTAAAACGAAATTTATCTCTTCAGAGTAGGGTGAAATTTCTAGGAATACTATTTCTGAAATACTATTGTTTGTTTCAGGATAGAATCTGATGTCTGCTAGGACCTGGGTATCAAATGGAGGTGGGCCTGCTACCCTCCTGGACTGTTCATTTGTACTGTGCTTTAACATTTCCTCCAACAGCATCTAGTTCTCATAACCATAAATTCACATTCTCATCTTATGGATGAGCTAAGTGTTAGCGTTGTTGAGTGACTCAAACGCAGGCTTCTGACTACACCCGCTGCATTATATATCCCCGGAGAGTGAATTTCTCTGGCATGCCCTCAACCAAATTTGTTCCAATTTGTGGCTCTTTCCAGGGCTTGTGAATTGTGTAAGAGTGGATCAGGCTGGTCTAGGGCTGGTTCTGTACACTTGTGAAGAAGGCACTTAAATATTTAGAAAACGGACATCAAGTAAGGGCCGCTCCTCTCCAGCGTCCAGCCGCCCCTATCCCGCATCCCGACTGCTCGTCCACTTCATGTTGCCCTGAGCGCCTCGGACTGCAGCGCGGACGGAAGGCCAGTGGGTATCGCTGAGCTAAAAATGGGCTTCTAAGGTCGTCTGTGCCCCAGCCCGCCGGGGAACCAGAGCTCGGCTCGGAAAGGAGGCTCGCGTGCTGGGTCAGTGAGCGCGCGGACCCCAGCTCCGCCACAGCCCAGCCGACCCAGACGACTACAGCCCCCACCATGCCCCGCGGCCCCCGCACCCCTCCCAACCCCTTCGACTCGGCCCAGTGCGCGTGCGCGGTGGCGCCGCCGAGCGCTGACTGGGTCCCAGCTGCAGAGCCGCGGAGACGCGAGCCTGACCCGCGTTGGCACTGAGGTGGCGGGGACTGGCGGCGGCTGGACAGCTGGACATCCCGCGCCGCGCAGGTGAGTGCGGAGGGAGAGGTCGGCGGAGACTCGCTGTGTCTGTGGGGCCCGGCGCCCACACCTGCCCCCCCACGGTGAGGGTGCGGGGGCGACTGTGGGCAGACCGACTGACGGACGGACTGACAGGCAGACGGGGCCGACGAGGGGAGAAGGACTGGCCGAGGCCGGGGAGAGCGGCGGGGCCGGACCTCGCAGGTGCCCGCGTTGGATGGGGGCTCTGGGCGCGGGCTCTCGCGGTGCGGGTGCCGGGCCTGCGGGGCGGCGGCTGGGCTCGGACCCCGAACAGCTGCGCCCTCGCGTCCCTCCTCTGGGCGGGGGCGGCCTCCGAGCCCCGCCAGCGGGAACAGGGCCGCCGGCGCCAGAGCCTCGGTGCCGTGGAGGCTCGAGCCCGTATACATCCCCCTCAGCAGAAACCGCAACTCAGCCCGGGAACCCCTTTTTTTTTTTTTTTTTTTTTTTAAAGCTGCCTTGGGCACATTTAAACTGCCAGCTCTTCCTTGGCTTGAACTTGTGACTTTCCGTCGAAGATTCAGGTCCGGGGTCAGGACACAGGCTCAGATCGAGGCTGAGACTCGTTACACACCGTCATGTGTTTGTATTTTAACATTGGGGAAACTGAGGCATGTGTTAGCCAGGATCACCCAGCGTGGTTAGGATCGGAATTCCGAGAATTATACTTAGTTTAATGAACCAGGATGCTTTTTATATGGAGGGGAAAAAAGGTGTTCTAAAGTTTTTTTTCTGTGACAGGTGACTGCCTTATTTTGCAGTATCTTCTGCTGCAAGTGAAATCTGTGGTGGGTTACTGGCTTTTTGGTGGGTTATTGGAGGTGCCCTGGAATATTCTTTACCCTTCTTTCTTATTCTTTCTTGGTAAATTCAAGTTCCTAATGAGACCCAGATTCACAAAAACTGAGTTTTCAACCTTGACTTGATTACTTGTAGCTTTTGTGGTTATGTTTGTGATTACGTTTGTTGATACACATATATTTCCTACTTCTTTTCTTCCTCATCTTCTTTTCCCTATCTTCCAGTTTTCTCCGAACTCCAATCGGTAGTTATATCGTCTTTGTTTTCTATATTTATTTCTGTTCTCCATGATTAATTTGTAATTGATTTTGAATGGAGGTCAGTATCTTTCTTGTCTTCCAGTAATCCCAGGTAGATGTAGCCTCAGCATCACTAAAATTGTCACAGGAGCCTGCACTTGAGTCTTCTTCCCTGTGTCCCTTGGAGCCTGCACTTGAGTCTTCTTCCCTGTGTCCCTTCTTAAGCATGGAGGTGTGTGATCTGGTTGAGAGGGGAGGGGGGTGAGGTGTTTCTGTTGATCCGGTAACGAGTAACAGGTGAACGTGAGCGGAGCATTAACTTCAGTTAGTATACGTGCTGCCGCGGCAAGCACCAGAGCATCAACTTTAAAAGGCTGTGAACAATACTTGCTTAAAGATTTTCAAAAAGCATGCTAATCTTGTGAATTTGGAAACTTGTCAGGTTGACGGAAAAGTTGGTGAACTGGAATAGCACCTGACAGAAAGGAGTCTGACATTAGGGTGAAATATTGAGACAGGAACTCTGGAGAAACCATCCCTTTTATCAGACAGCCATCTCTCTGTGCCTGGGGTGGATGCCGGGAACACCTTGTTGGCTTAGGAAGTTAAACCACGTCCTGTGTGTTTGTGTTTTCAGTTTCTCTCTTCTTAGTGCTCAATGAGTTTTGGCAGGAGCCCAGAATCTTGTGCATTTGATGATTTAACATCAGTTTCATTGGCTTGTTCTCCAGATTGTGTCTATTTCCTCAGCTGGTGACATCAGTAATTTTCCACAGCAGCCATTCATGAGCTCATGCAGACTGTCACAAGGAAGTGGAAGAGCACAGAGGGTGGTACACAAAGAAGTCAGGATCTTGTTTCCTTGCCATCATACATATTTTTAAAAATGTTTACTTATTTATTTATTTTAGAGAGAGTGTGTGTGCATGCTTGCATGTGAGTGGGGGGGTGGGGGGGAGAGAGAGAGATTGAGAGAGAGAGAATCCCAAGCAGGTTCCATGCCACCAGCGCAGAGCTTGACCCAGGGCTCCACCCCATGAACCGTGATCGTGACCTGAGCCGAAATCAAGTGTCGGACGCTCAACTGGCTGAGCCGTCACATAGTAACACATAGACTGAGATAGGAAATCCGGACTGAAGCACAAGCTACGCAAGAGGGTTTAGAACATCAGAGACCAGGCTTCTTTCTGCATACAATAATAATCATCAATACCATTTATTGGATTTCTTCTGTTTGCCAAGTGCTGTAATTGTCACAGTGAGGTGTAGGTATTATCATTCTCTCTTTTTTTAAAATTTCGTTTCTTGTAAACGTTTATTTATTTTTTGAGAGAGACAGAGAGAGCGCAAGCCGTGGAGAGGCAGAGAGAGAGGTGAGAGAAATTCCAAGCAGGCGCTGTGTGTTCACAGAGCCTGATCCAAGGCTCCAACTCATGAACTATGAGATCATGACCTGAGCTGAAGTTGGTTGCTTAACCAACTGAGACACCCGGGTGCCCCCATTCTCTTTTTATGTATGTCAAGTTGAAGTACAGAGGTTAAGTGATTTGCCTATAGACATTGTAAGTAACAGATTCACATTCAAGCCTATCTGACTCTGCCATCTCTGCTCTTTTTATTTTATTTTTTATTTTTTTTAATGTTTATTCGTTTTTGAGAGAGCACGAGTGGGGGAGGGGCAGAGAGAGGGAGACACAGAATCGGAAGCAGGCTCCAGGCTCTGCGCTGTCAGCACAGAGTCCGACGTGGGGCTTGAACCCACGAACCGTGAGATCATTACCTGAGCCAAAGTCAGAAACCCAACCCACTGAGCCACCCAGGTGCCCCATCTGCTCTTTTTTTTATTATTATTTTTTTTATTTAAAAAAAATTTTTTTTTTCAACGTTTATTTATTTTTAGGACAGAGAGAGACAGAGCATGAACAGGGGAGGGGCAGAGAGAGAGGGAGACACAGAATAGGAAACAGGCTCGAGGCTCTGAGCCTGACGCGGGGCTCGAACTCACGGACCGCGAGATCGTGACCTGGCTGAAGTCGGACGCTTAACCGACTGCGCCACCCAGGCGCCCCCCCATCTGCTCTTTCTAATTGTGCTCTACTACCTTACAAAAAAAATAAGTTCAAATCTTGCTTATTCTTAAAAAAATATAAAACCTTCCTGTGATCACATTTCTTCTTTGAACTACTTCCATTTCTCTTCTTTTCCTTTCTGGGCTTGTTCTTGAAGGGCAAACACTATGCCCGTCATTTCCTTGGACTCCTTGGTTCATTGCAGTCTGGCTCCCACTGTCTACTCTGTTGAAATGTTTTCGTGAGCTCCACTCAGCTATTTATTGAGTATCTGCTCCACCATCTTCTAGACATATAAAGAGATTAAGACATGGTTCTTGCCCTGAGGGAGTTAGGGACTAATGAGGGAAGAAAAAGAATTGTATACATGTCAACATGATGTGTTAAACTACTGACCAAGCAATCTTTGCTCTTGGGAGTTGGGGGAAGAATACTTCACTGAGAAAGTGACTCTGGACTGCCACCAGAGAGAAACTCTAAATTGTTCCATGCTGTCAGGACTGCATGATTAGGTGTAGACTTTTAGGAGAAGCTGTATCTTGCCCGTGAGAGATGATACAGTCGAAATAGAGTCTGACAGTCCTGGGAACTGAGCCTCAATTTCTTTTTTGTAATACCTGCCTACAGTGTAAGCTCCATGAGAGTAGGGCCTCTGTCTTTTTCACCACTTCCCCCTAGGTAATCACTAAGTATCTGTTGAATGAATACTTCATCGGATGTGGTATTCAGAACACGGTAGTACTCTGAGTAGTACTGTATGACAAATAACAAAGCTTACTTTTAGTGTGGCTTAGGAACTGATTTTGAAGACACCATTGTTTGGATAGTATCCATATAATTATCTTTCCTTTTCGAACATTTAGCCTCATTGATGGTCTTGATTCATAAATGAGAAATGTTTATTTATTTATTTTTTTGGTGGACACGGTTAACTGCATCTTCTGACATTATGCCTCTCTCTCGGTTATAAACACATTCCTACTTTTTCTAAGTGTGATGCAGGTTTGGTATGTATAGTTTTTTTCTCTGCTAATGTGAATTGTTTTGGAGAAGTTAACTTCTTTGGCATTATTAAGTAACTTTGTCAATAAGAGTAACATTAGAAATGAGATTCAGGGAACACCTGGGTGACTCAGTTAAGCATCTGACTTCGGCTCAGGTCATGATCGCATGATTTGTGAGTTCAAGCCCCGCATCGGGCTCTCTGCTGTCAGCACAGAGGCCGCTTCTGATCCTCTGTCCCCGACCCCCACTCTGCCCCTCCCCTGCTCATGTGC
The DNA here is from genome assembly GCF_018350175.1 of Felis catus. Lineage (NCBI taxonomy): Eukaryota > Metazoa > Chordata > Mammalia > Carnivora > Felidae > Felis > Felis catus. The sequence goes on from NC_058374.1 coordinate 133,630,098, forward strand.
TCCCTTGCGCGCGCGTTCTCTCTCTCTCTCTCTCTCTCTCTCTCTCTCAATAAATAAATAAATAAATAAATAAACATTAGAAGTGAGATTGAGGGGCACCTGGCTGGCTCAGTCGGTGGGACATGTGACTCTTTATCTCGGGGTTGTAAGTTCGAGCCCCATGTTAGATATAGAGGTTACTTAAGAATAAAATCTTTAAAAAAGCAAAAAAAAAAAAATTATATTGAAAGCACTAATCAGAAGGCTTACCCTTGGTAAGGGGCTGATTTCCAATAGAGGTAAAGACTTTTCTTCCTTAACAAAATAATATGAATATTCCTGGTCTTCTCTAGAGATCTGATTAGCCTTCTAGCTAACATTCTAAAGACGTGTATCAACAGTTCATTTCCTTCTTCTTGTGTTTGAGTTTCGTTTGTAAATATCCTTAATTTGTGTGACTTGAAGTTAGGGTTAAAGTCCAAATACCACTTTTTTTTCCCCCTCCACTTTCAAAGTGTATGGAGTATAGTAATTAGGAACACTTACAATGAAGTTCAAATTCTGCTCTTCCACGTTAAACTTTGAAAACTTAACACAAGTGATGTTAACTTCCCAATGCCTCATTTTGCTCATTTGTAAAATTGGGATACCTACTACTGCTACCACCATAGTAACAGCTAATATTTGTTGGGTGTTTATTATATACTCAGCACATTCTAAGAGTTTTACTTATATTACCTCGGTCTTCATAATCACAATTGTTAGAATTATGCCCACTTAAGGTGAGGAAACAATCACAAGCTAAGTAACTTGTTCAAGGTCTCAGAAATAAGTGATGGAGTCAGGATTTGAACCTGGGTAGTCAGACTCCAGAGTTCGTGCTCATAATCTTCTACTTCATAGGGTTGTTTTGAAATAATCTATGTAAATAAATAAAAATAATTATGTAATAAAATAATCTGTGCAATGTGACTCTGATAGGCAGTCAGCAAGTGTTGGCTACTGTAGTTAGCTTTGAGTTTATAAAGTGTTTCACATACATTTTCTTATTTGGTTGCTGCAGGTACAACAAAGTGTTGTTGTGACCACCACCTTCTTACAGATAGGAACTGAGGCAGAGTTCGGTCACTTGCGCAAGGTCATACAGCAAGTGTGGGGGGCTATACCTTGGCTTTCCTCCTCCTCTACACCTGGATTCTTACGTTGGATTTGAGATGTCACATTTTGAGAGAATTTAGTGAACATAAGTTGTTTCAGCCTGCCCAGCATCCAGTGTAGGTTTTTCAGGGAATAGCAGCTCAGTTTTGCTTTGAGGAAACAGTCCATCCCTGACCTAGTAGGTGGGTACGTGACCCAGGTTAGGCCAATAGACGTTAGGCAAATAGATGTATTCCTCTTTTCATTTGAGTGTTAGGTTGAGTGACACAGTGACAAGCTTCCTTCATCACAACCATGGATTAATTCCTAATATGTGGATACTGGAACTGCTCTGTATTTGTTCCCAAAGACCTGATTCTTTAGCTTTTCCTCAGTTCTGTGCTCTACCTCCTATCTTCCAATAAATCTTATGTTACATAATGTAAGTTACCCAAAGTCAGTTTTTCTGGCTTGCAGTTGAGACTCCCTTAACTTATCATTACAAAGCATAAGACCATGTCACTCAGAAAAGAGTTAAAACAACTGGTTAACTTTAACCTGAAGAGAAGAGAAATCTGAGAGAAGACTTGAAGACTGTCTTCAAATATCTGAAGCATGTAGTGTACAAAGTGTCCCTAAAAAGGAATAAAGACTAGACATTACTAGGAAACAGATTTCTGTGCTATTAGAGTCTAAAAGAGCTATTTGAGGATGGATGGGCTGTCTGGTCTATGGAGGTAGATCAAGGCACTAACATTGTTCAAGCCGGGGCACCTGACTGGCTCAGTTGGTACAACATGCAACTCTTGATCCCAGGGTCATGAGTTCAAGCCACACATTGGACTTAGAGCTTACTTTAAATAAATAAGTAAATGAAAAAAAATTAAAATATTTCAAGTCAAGACAAGTTGCTCACTTGGGAGGAGTAACAGGGGTATAATAATCTAATGGGTTGTACTAAATGACCTATAAAGTTCTCTGCAATTATGAGAAAATTCTTTTTTTTTTTTTAAGTTTTTAAGTTTTTTATTTTGAGAGAGCGAGAGAGCATGAGCGGGGGAGGGACAGAGAGAGAGAGAAAGAGGGAATCTCAATCAGGCTCCATGCTGTCAGCACAGAGCCCAACATGGGGCTTGAAATCACCAATCATGAGATCATGACCTGAGCCAAAATCAAGAGTCAGATATTTAACCAACTGAGCCACCTAGGTGCCCCTAAGGAAATTATTTTCTAATTTTTTTCATGTTCATTTATTTTTGAGAGAGAGCATGAGCAGGGGAGGGGCAGAGAGAGAGGGAAACAGAATCCGAAGCAGGCTCCAGGCTCAGAGCTGTTAGCACAGAGCCCAGTGTGGGGCTTGAACTCACAAACTGTTAAATCAGAACTTGAGCCAAAGTCGGATGCTCAACCAGTTGAGCCATCCAGGTGCCCCACAATATAGTTTCTTGTTTATTTTTTTTAATTACTTGTTTCCCCTCTAGAATGCCAGATTCTAGAAACAAAGGATTTTTATCTGTTTTGAGCACTATAGTATCCTTATCCATTGTAGCATGGTGCCTGGCACATAATAGGCACTCAATAAATATATATTGAATGTATGAATGTTTCCTCCATGCAAAATCACCATTTATTCTGCTTTGTATTCTAGGAACATAGCTCATTCTGTCAACTTTGGATCTTTTCAGTTAGTTGCTTTCCTTATTCTCTGGTGCCTTTTTCGTTTCCTCTTTTCTTTGTATCATAGCACTTTAAGACTAGAAGTCTGAGATCATCCCCTTCACAAGGACTAGAGATCCCAATATCATACAGCTCATTAATGACAGAAATAGGGTGAAGGTGGTGGTTGACAGTTAATCTTCTTATTAAACTGTAGTGCCCCTAAATCTTGCTTAGGTCAGGCCCTTATAGAGCCTAGCACAATGTATTCATGTCCCTCAATGAATTATTAAGTCAATAAATAAATATGTGTCTCCTTTATGAAGGCTGTTCCATATCTACCTGTATGTATCTCTTTATTTCTTTGAACTTCGATAATATTTGTAGTTAGTTCTCTTATTTTTAACTGGCCTTGTCTTGTTTACCATTTCATGTGTGTATATTTGCCTGGTCAATGAAATTGTGATCCCATAAACAAGAGGCCTAACTACAAATCCTAGTGCTGTGGGATGCCTGGGTGGCTCATTTGGTTGAGCATCTCATTCTTGGTTTCAGCTTGGGTCTTGGGATCGAGCTCCATGTTAGGCTCCATGCTCAGTGTGGAGCCTGCTTGGGATTCTCTCTCTCACTCTGCCCCTCTGGCTCTGTGCTTCTCTCTTCATGTGCTCTCACTCTCTCTCCCTGTGCAGGAAAAAAAAAAAAGAAAGAGAGAGAGAGAGAAAGAGAGAGAGAGAAAAATACCCAGTCCTGGGAGGCAGTATAATAGTGAAATACTACACAGTAGAATTTTCTGTAATGATGGAAATGTTTTTGTGTGATTGTTAACATTTTTTTTTAAATCTTTTTTTTTTTTTTAACATTTATTCATTTTTGAGACAGAGGGAGACAGAGCATGAATGGGGGAAGGTCAGAGAGAGAGGGAGACACAGAATCTGAAACAGGCTCCAGGTTCTGAGCTGTCAGCACAGAGACCGACGCGGGGCTCGAACTCACGGACCGCGAGATCATGACCTGAGCCGAAGTCGGACGCCCAACCGACTGAGCCACCCAGGCACCCCGTTAACATTTTTCTTTATGCAGTGTGTGTGTGTGTGTGTGTGTGTGTGTGTGAGTGTGAGTGTGAGTGTGAGAGAGAGAGAGAGAGAGAGAGAGAGAGACACTCAGAGAGAGAGAGAGATTAAATAATTACATTTATCCTCATTACTCAAAAGTAATCAGTAAACATTTGGGCATTCATTTCTTTTTTTTTCTTAAGTTTATATATTTATTTTTTAGTAATTTCTACACCCAACTTGGGGCTTGAACTCACAACCCCAAGATCAGGAGTCACATGCTCTTCCAACTAAGCCAGCCAGGCACTCCTGGGCATTCATTTCATTATTCATTCATTAATTGTAAATTTTCCAGTTTTTCCACAGTGAGTATCTATGACTTTTATAACCAGAAAAAAATATTAGTGGATTTGTGTGAGTGGGGTTTTTTTTGGTGTGTGTGATTTATTTTTGTTTTGTGATTCAAGAATAGGTAGAAAATGCTATAGGGGAGCCTGGGTGGCTCAGTCAGTTAAGCGTCTGACTTCGGCTCAGGTCATGATCTTGTGGCTCGTAAGTTTGAGTCCCACATCAGGCTCTGTGCTGACAGTTCAGAGTCTGAAGCCTGCTTCAGATTCTGTGTCTCCCTCTCTCTCTGCCCCTTCCCTGCTCATGCTCTGTCTGTCTCTCTCTCTCTCTCAAAAATAAACAAACACTGGGGCGCCTGGGTGGCTCAGTCGGTTAAGCGTCCGACTTTGGCTCAGGTCATGATCTCGCGGTCTGTGAGTTCAAGCCCCACGTCGGGCTCTGTGCTGACTGCTCAGAACCTGGGGCCTGTTTCAGATTCTGTGTCTCCCTCTCTCTCTGACCCTCCCCCGTTCATGCTCTGTCTCTCCCTGTCTCAAAAATAAATAAAACGTTAAAAAAAATTTTTTTTTAAATAAAAAAATAAAATAAAATAAAAAAATAAACACTAAACAAAATTTAGAAAATGCTATAGGCAAATAAACAGGATAGTAAACTTTGGAAGTGAATTAAAGTTCATTTTTTAGAATAGATGTATGTTGCAGAATGCATGTGTATTTTATAAATATGTATATTCTTTAAAAGTTGCTGCAGCTTTTATTTTTGTAAGTTATATTTTCTTTTCACATTAATTCACATAATATAAGCACATTATATTCATCCATATTAAGAACCAAGTGCTTAGGAAAAAGTTACAGGAAAATTTTACTAATCAATGTAAGCCATTAGGAAAAGCACAAGTATTTTTTTTTTTTTAATTTTTTTTTCAACGTTTATTTATTTTTGGGACAGAGAGAGACAGAGCATGAACGGGGGAAGGGCAGAGAGAGAGGGAGACACAGAATCGGAAACAGGCTCCAGGCTCTGAGCCATCAGCCCAGAGCCCGACACGGGGCTCGAACTCACAGACCGCGAGATCGTGACCTGGCTGAAGTCGGACGCTCAACCGACTGCGCCACCCAGGCGCCCTGGAAAAGCACAAGTATTTTAACAACACAAGATATTGCATTTAAAAACTAGAAAGCACAAACTAAAATATTATATTAATTTATTATACAAAATTTAAAAGGTAAATCTGGAAGCTCACTGACACAATAAAAAATTCCAAATTACTTTGATAAAATGAATGGTTATGACCTAATGAAGGGACCTAGAATTTATAGATTTTCCACTTGGCCACTATGGCCAGAAAGACCAACAAATGTGTGAGGCATTGTTTGGAAATGTTTTGGAAACAAAACAAAATAATATTACATCCTTTATTTTATTTTAAACTGAGATGGTTCTGAATACTTTGTGTTTTTGTGGTAGAATAATAGAGTCCTTTAATTTCTAGAAAAGGACAAATAATAAGCATGAAAGATCACCCTTATTGCTACCTAACATTGTATATAAATTACTATGTAATTTATTAAATTACATTAACAATTGTTATTTGACATTATGGATTCATTTGGCCCTCTCTCTATCTGACTAGACTGAAAGCTTCATAAGGCAGGGATTCTGTTTTGTTCACTGTTATCTCCTAGAGTCTAAAATGGGGTCTGACCCATAGTAAGCACTCATTATATTAAATGAAAGGATGATGCCTGCCATGTGAGGTTAAAGTAAAAAGATGAGGTCTGTCAGTTTGAAAAAGGGATGGGAGGAGACTGAGATTTACAGTGGTATTGTGTCAATAATAGCTGGATGTGTTGGGCACCAGATTTTTAGTTTATCTATTGCTGTGTAATAGTCACTCCAGAATTTAGTGGCTCAAAAAAACAATTATTTTTATTATCTCTTGCTCAGGAGTTGACTGGGCTCCACTAGGCAATTTTTTTGTTGTTGTTGTTTTTAAGTAAACTCTGGGGCACCTGGGTGGCTCAGTGGTTAAGTGCGTGACTCTTGATTTCAGCTTAGGTCATGACCTCATGGTTGTGCGATCAAGCCCCAAGCTGGGCGTGGAGCCTGCTGAAGATCCTCTCTCTCTCTCTCTCTCTCTCTCTCTCTCTCTCTCTCTCTCTCTCTCTCTCTCTCTCCCCCTCCCTCTCTCTCCCTCTCTCTCTCTCTCTCCCCCCCTCCCTCCTCCTCCCTCCCTCTCCCTCCCTCTCTCTCCCCACTCTTGCTTCCCCCCATCCCTCTCTTTCTCTCTCCCTCAAAAAAAGTAAACTATGCACAAGGTGGGGCTCAAACTCACGACCCTGAGATCAAGAGTTGTATGCTCCACCGACTGAGCCAGCCAGGTGCCCCACCACCAGGCAGTTTTTGCACGGGGTATCTCAAGCTATTGCAGTTAGCTGGAGTTGGGGCTGGAGTCATCTGGGAAGTTTCCTCACTCACATGTCTTGGGGTCGATGGTGGCCATCAGCTGGATCTCAGTTGAGGCTGTTGGCCGAAACACCCACACGTGGCCTCTCCATTTGACCTTACCTACCTCACAGCGTGGCAACTGTGTTCCAAGAGCTCCTATTTCAAGGAAAAAAGGTAAAAGTGCATGGCATTTTTATGACATATCCCCAGAGGCCACATAGTGTCACTTTCACCATATTCTTTTGGTTGAGGGAGTCACTGAGCTTTGCCTGGGTTCAAAGGGAGGATACACAGACCCCACTATTCAGTGGAAAGAGTGTCAGTGTCACATTTTAAGAAGAGCATGTGGGATAGGTTATATTGTGGCCCAGCTTTGGAAAATATTGTCCCTATGCTAAGTATGTGAAACTGTGCTAGGGGTTCTAAATACTTTTTCAGCACTTTAATCTGCAGGCACTACACCATAATTTACTGATAGGGTAACTGAGGCTATGAGAGATTAAATATTTTACTCAAAGTCCACATAGCTAAGTGGCAGAACAAGTTGTCAAACCCAGGACTTCCTGCTCTTACTGTACCATGTATATATAAAGTGAATATAGGTTTCTTCACCAAATCTGAAACTACTAAGGAAGGTGTGTTCAGGTAGGTACCTCATAAAACAGGTAATTAGATGAGTCACTCGGCAAACATTTATTAAATCCCTATTAAGTACTAAATGCTGACAAGAATTCACGCTTTAAGGAGCTTCCAGTTTATTAGAGATAAGGTAGACACACTAGTTAAAAATGAGAGAAATGTAAGTGTGTAAGTGGCATTTGATAGGTACAAGTAAATGTTGAGAGAAAGGACTGGGGAAAGCCTCACAAAAGTGCCTCTGAGTTGCGCACTGAAAGTTGGATAGGATCTGAACATTCAGAAATGGGAGGTGGCCTTCAGAGCAGGAAACAGTATGAAAAAAGAAACAAGATGACATAGCAGTGAGTGGTCCAGATGGCTGAGGCATAGGGTACGTGCAGGGAAGGTAAGAGCTGACTCAGAAGGTAGATTGAGGACCACTGAAGAAGATGAGAGAACTCTGTAATTAGTGCTGTGCTTCAGCAAAGATGTAGTGTTTATTTTACGTGAATGGAAAGAGAGTCTGGAGGCACAGAAACCTGTTACAGTGGCCCAGAAAAGTGGGGGTGAGGGTCTGGGTTAAGGCAGTGGAGATAGACATGATTAGACATACTTTTAAATGTAAAATCAATAGACTTTGGAACTGATTCACTGTGAGAATAAGACAAATATAAGAGCCAGAAATTACCCTAAAAGCTTAAGAGTCTGAGTGTCTTAGAAGAAGAAATAGGAAAATCGAAAAGAATCATCTGAGATGGAATAAAAATAGATTCATTTGAGAACCCCAGATTTTGATGTGTAATGATTAAGTCAGCTGAAACCATCCAGCAGGAAGTTGGAAATATCAGGAGCGTTGCTAGGGCTAGAGGTAGAGACTTGTGGCATATCTTTACAGTAGTGACAGCTAAGTCCCCCTTAGCAACAGGAACGGATTCCCCAGTAGGAATCCATTAGGAGTGGATTAAAAAAGAGAAGCGTGATTTGGAGAATGTCTTTTTTGGGGGGTCTGGGGAAGAAGAGGAGTCAGCAAAGAAGCAGTTAAGTAGGGAAGGAAAACCAGTGTGGTCAGTGCCCTGAGAGTCCTAGAACAGTTTCAAGAAACCCAGGTAAGTCAGCAGAGTCAAATGCTGCAGGGAGTTTAAAGAAATGAGGACTCCATATGTGACAAGGAAACCACTGGAGACCAAAGTCTGGGTGCTGAGAGGAAGCTAAGTGGCAAAAGCTTAAGGAGCAAGTTGACGGAGGAGCAAGTTGATGATTCGACTCTGCTTTTGAAAATGCAGCAGGGAGGCAGAGGAAGGAGAGCTGGAAAGGTAGGAGGTTTGAGCAGGTCCAAGTTGCCTTGTTTGGGTTTGTTGTAATTAAGGATGAGGGTTAACCGAGCGTATGCACTGCACACAAAGCCAGCAGAGAGGAGGACTGGAGATGCAGTTGTGGAAGTGGGTGGAAGGTCATTATGGCTGGAGGACTTAGCCTGTGAAGGAAGCAAGCTGCATCTTCCTCTGGGAGGAAGGTGGAAAGAGAAAATAGTGACAAGATGGGGCAGGTTTTTTCAAAAGTTTTTCAAAATATTTATTTTTGAGAGAGAGACAGAGACATTATGAATGGGTGAGGGACAGAGACAGAGGGAGACACAGAATCTGAAGCAGGCTCCAGGCTCTGAGCTGTCAGCACAGAGACCGATGCGGAGCTTGAATTCTTGGACCGTGAGATCATGACCTGAGCCAAAGTCATATGCTCAACTGACTGAGCCACCGAGGCACTCAAAGATGGAGCAGTTTTGACAGGAGGAGGAGGAAGTTGAGGAAGCCTTAGCTGAATGACCTCAGCGTCATTAGAGTGGAAACCAGGTCATCAGCTGGGAGGGAGTGAGTGGCAGCAGAGAACAGTTGGGGGTCTGAAGAAATGGGGAGAAGGCTTGAATGTAGCACTGAAGGGAACATGATAGAAAGCCATTTAGAGATGAATGAAAGTCGCTGAGCAATAGTGAGGATAAATTTCCTGGAGTAACATGAGCAAAGAGAGCAGTGCGAACTTACCTGGGACTGGATGAGACAAGAATTTCAGTGATTAGTTCAAAATGGTACTGTAGTTCCTACAATGTAGAAGTTAAGTGTGTGGACCTGATTGTTTAAATCAGCAGTATTAAGTATGATATACAAAGAGATAACAAAAAGTAGATTATCTAATGGAAGGTAGGTCCACAAAAAGAAAAAAAAAAGCTGTGGTCTACTTAATGCGAACTTTTACAACAGCAGGACAGCCTCTCATAACATCTCTCCTGGGATTTCTTTTGGTAAATGATGCTGGTCTAAGTGTGATCCAGTCTGCTGGTTCCCATGTTTTCCCCAAGTTTTTGATTCAATTTTAGGTTTGAATAGTGGAAATTAGAGACTTAGCTTCTCGTCTGGCTGTGTCACCTGTTCACTGTATGGCTTTAAATCAGTCTTTGGACCTGTTTGGCTTCAGTTTCTTTTTTTGGGAAAAACAACAACAACAACAACAACAACAACAACAAGCGGGACACGAACTCAAAAGATCCTTCTAGTTGTGTCATGCATGACTCTGTCGTTCATGGCTGTGCTAAGTGCCTTTGTCCTGTACCCGGTATTGAAGAAGCTAATGATCTCTAAATATTGGTGTAGATCTGTTGGAGAAATTAATTTGCTCTTATAATATGGCAATTCACTCCTGATTTATCTGCTTAATTTGGAATTTTCACAAAGATTGATGTTCCTTTTTTTAAATGTTTGTTTGTTTGTTTGTTTATTTATTTAACATTTATTTATTTTTGAGACAGAGGGAGACCGAGCATGAATGGGGGAGGGTCAGAGAGAGGGAGACACAGAATCTGAAACAGGCTGCAGGCTCTGAGCTGTCAGCACAGAACCCGACGCGGGGCTCGAACTCACAGCCCTCACGGACCGCAAGATCGTGACCTGAGCTGAAGTCGGCCGCTTAACCGACTGAGCCACCCAGGCGCCCCTAATGTTTATTTTTGAGAGAGAGAGAGACAGCATGAGCTGGGGAGGGGCAGAGAGAGAGGAAGACAGAGCATCCAAAGTGGGCTCTGCGCTGACAGCAGCGAGCCCGATACAGGGCTCAAACTCATGAACTGTGAGATCATGATCTGAGCTGAAGTCAGACGCTCAACTGACAGAGCCACCCCGGTGCCCCAAAATTGGTGTTTCTTAATCCAGATGCTTATGTTATGTTTTAACCTGGACTCCACTGGGCTCCATACCCCAAGCCAAGGTGTTTTGTTCTCACACACCCACAAGTAGCTTCACGGTTTTCCCTGGAGATTGTGCTGCATAGTTGCCAATGACAGCTGTGCTGGTCAGTGTGGAATAGAGGGACAGCTTAGTACACAGTCCTGGCTCAGTGTGACATGGGCAAGATGTTTAACCTTCCTGAGCCCTGGTTTTCTCTGGTTTCTTAGCAGTATGTTAAATGCTCAATAAATACATTATTCCTTCTTTCATTGGTACCTTCTTTCTAATACCTCCATCCACTCACTGCCACAAAGTAAATAGGAGTGGATTACCATACTTTAGAGTTATTATGTAGGTATTTTCATATCTGCAAATGAGAAATTCCCACTATAATTTTATAGTCTGGCCAAATAAATGACTTAAAGCAGTTTGCTGGGGAGCCTGGGTGGCTCATTTGGTTAAGTGTCCGACTCTTGGTTTCAGCTCAGGTCATGACCTCACAGTTGTGAGATCGAGCCCTACATTGGGCCCCTCGCCAAGCATGGAGTCTGCTTGGAATTCTCTCTCTCCCTCCCTGTGCCCCTCTCCACTGGTGCTTATACTCTCTCTCTCGCTCTAAAACAGCAAAAACATATAAAGCAGTTTGTTGACCTCTATGGTTTAACTATATGAGAAATAGGAACTTTGCTAACCATCTGTCTTGTTCCTTTTATGTGCCATATGCTCCTATGTTAACAATTTAAATATAAATTTTTCAGGGGCCTTTTTTGACAGCCCTCAAGGGGCTTTATTTCCTCAGAAACTTGTGTCTGCTGTATTTCAGAGCTGCCTGAGTTGCAGGTAGCTAACCATTATCTGTCTGACTTTTACTGGTGAGTGTTTGTTACCCCCGCCCCCTGCCCTTCATAGTGGGACTGAGAGAAGGTTCGAGTAGTACTTTGCTTTTGCTTTCCTAATCACCATCCTGGGTACTGCCAGGCTGTAAATCCTAGGAGAATGTTCCTGGAAGGGACTCAGGGAAGTGACCAGACTGCCTCAGATGATTAATTGTTTTATGGAAAGACCTAGAGTAGCCTAGCATGGGTCAGAAGTCTGCATAGGAGAGCTGCATTTAACTGGAATTGCTGTGTGGATGCTGGGGTGAGGTTCCTGTTTCCCTGCTCTGTGTTTCCACAGTCTGTGCTCTGCCTTGCACAGTCGCACCTAACTGTTGCCTAAAAGAGCACCCTCTCTCTCTGGTCACAAAGAAAATATTACAGCAGTCCAGCTGTAAGCCTGTGGGCGCAGGAGTGCAGCTCAAGATAGAACTGATTACTGAAGTCACCACTCTGCTCCTGATGCCAGTTTGGGGGAAGGCAGTTGACAAATGCAGATGAGATAGTGGATCTTCACCTCACATGTCTTCAGCTCTAAGGGAGATAAAGGGTGAGGTGAATAATAAATATGTTTTCAACAAGGATGATTGAAGTACGGAGCCAAGTTAGAAGATTAGCACCGCCAGCTGCCTTATCATGGTGTTTGGTGGGGCCCACATTTCAAGACTTTTTTTTACATACTGAAGAGTAATTGATTTAGCAGCATGCTGTGAGAGAAATCTGGGGGTTCTGAGGTCTGAGAAAAGATGTTCTGGCTGGAGCATGGTGCATGTGCTGAGGGCGAGTGAGAGGTGCATGTTGAGAAATGAGGCTGGAATGGTGAGTGGGACTGCTAGGTCATGCAGGGTCGGACTTTTTCCTAAAGTCAGAAGGAAGCAAAAAGGTTTGAAAGAGAAGGCAATGATCAGTTGCATCTTAAAAGGACCTCTCTGGCTGCAGAGTATAGATGGGGTGTGGGGCACGGGGCCAAGACTGGAGGTAGAGATCCCCAGTTGAGAGACTTGTAAAAACCAAAAACCATGATAGTGAAAAATGATGACAGCCCCAACTGAGAAGTGACAAAGTTTGGAGAGAAACAGGAAATTTCAGAAAACATTAGGAAAGACCTAAGATTTGAAGGGTGGAGGTGGGAAGATGAAGGAGAATTCATTAATCATGAGGTCCAGTTCTGGCTGGAGAAAGTGGTGGATAGGTTGTCATGCCAGTCTCCTCAGATAGGGACCACCGGAGGGGGGCAGAGTTCATGAGGACTTCATTTGAGAACATGGTATTTTGAGGACTGTGGCAGAGTGGTCCAGTGGGCAGCTGGATGTGCCAGCCTGAAATTTGGGGGAGAAATATGTTGTGGGATGGAAACTGGATCATCTGCTTGTAGGTGTGAACCGAAGCCATGAGAGCCCGTGAGTGTGCAGGAAACTGGAGGAGGATCTAGGACAGAACATGACGGCAGTTTAAGAACTGGCAGGGGAGGAACCAGGAAAGGACTCAAGAGGAGCAGCCAGCAAGGCAGGGGGAAAACCGAAGGGTCACAACCCTTGCACACCCTGTACTGTAAGAACTAGAGTGTTGTCACCAGATCTAATGAACATCTGCTATGGATTGACCTTTAATAGATCAGGCACATACTGAGGGTGCTAATAAAGCAGAGACACAAAATGCAAAGAGGAAATGGAAATAGCTTGGCATGAGACATTTCATAGAAATAGCAAAAGTCATCTTGGAAAAAAGCTAAATGTTGTTAGACTTCCTCATACTCATTTTTATTTTTATATTGATTAAATAGGGGAGCACCTTAACCTTTCTATTCTATGGCTTTCTAAAGGTCTTTAATTTTTTTTCATGCTTGTTTGAATAGGTAACACATTCAAATAGTTCAAAATTCAAAAGGTACAAAGGGGTATTTAAGTAAAAAGTCTCTCTGCCACCCAGTTTCTCTCACAGGCAGCCTTCTAAGTCTTATGTGAAAATTTCCTCGTTTTTGTATAGATGTTTACCATTCTTGTCACTGTTTTGCTCCTTACTTTTTTCACTTAGCAACGTATCTTGGAGCTCATTCCCTGTCAGTACATAAATAGCGGATCCATTCTCTTTTTTGACAGCTGCACACTGTTCCGTTATAGTTGCAGTGTAACTTACTTAACCATTCCCCTACTAATGGATATTGAGGTTTTCTAATATTTTTCCATCGCAAACAATGCTGTAGGGAGTGTGCTTCTGTAGGAGTCATTTTCCTGAGGTGTGGGATAAATTTCCAGAAGTGGGAGTTGCTTGACCAAAAGTCTCCAAAGATTTTAATCCAGTTCTGCTTATTAGAGTTCCTGGCACTTAGAAAGCCTTCAGTGAATGGTAGCTATTACGAAGATAAATGTTATAGATTGATATGTTACAGATAGTATATTAAATATGTTGTATGATATGCTATAGACAGACAGGAAAAGGGGCACCTGACACAAACCTGAGGCAGAGGGAGTGTCAGAGAGGGTTTCCTGGAGGAGGAAATGTTTGGGCTAAGCCTTGAGTCAGGTAAAGTGGAGGGTGTTGCAAGCAGAGGGAGCAGAAGAAGCCCAGCACAGGAACGCACAAAAGAGTTTGTTGTATGTGGGTGTCTTCCAGGAGTTTGGTATCCCCTCCTCAAACAGTCAACATCTGCCACGGGTCAGGCCCTGGGCTAGGTACCAGATAGATATAGGGCAGATGTGTACATATATAAATTACAGTATACTATGAAATAGTAGGTACAATGATTAGTTTTATCAGAGAAGGGGGGGTAGAGGGCATGAAGGTTGGAAGGAAAGGTGTTCAAGGAGGTTGCATCTGAGCTAGAATTCGAAAGAATGGTCAAAGGGTGGTTTAGCTCAGTCGTTCTCAAAGTGTGTTCCCTGTACCACAGCATCAACATGACCTGGGAACTTGTAAGAAAGGAACAGCCTCAGGCTCTGCTCAGACCTTCAGATGCAGAAATTTAGCTTTATGGGTAGCACCTGGCTGGCTCAGTCAGTAGAACACATTCTTGATCTTGGAGTTGTAGGTTTGAGCCCCGTGTTGGGTGTAGAGATTACTTAAAAATAAAATCTTAAAAAAGAAATTCAGCCTTTTGGGTTTTGAAAAGTCCTCCAGATGATTCTGATGCACTCCACAGTTAGAGAACCACTGGTTGGGATTATTTAAGGGGAGGGAACAACATTGTAAAGTTAGGGAGCCATAAACTCTATGATATTGTGGAAAGGTAGCTTGTATTTTTATTATTATTTTTTAAAGTAGGCTTCATGCCAAGTGCAGAGCCCAACACAGGGCTTTAAACTCATGACCCTGAGATCAAGTTTTGAGCGGAGATCAAGAGTAGGATGCTTAACCATTTGAGCCACCAAGGTGCCCCTGGAATATAGCTTATATTTTCAAAAAGTAGTTATTTTGTATACCAATCTAAGGAAATGAGATAAATAAAACTTTTACATTACATGATCAGCTGAAATCACCTTATCTTGAAATTTTAATAAAATGGTCACAAGCCCTATAAGCCCATATTATGTGGGAATTCCAACACCCTCCCCCAGATTTTTCAAATTTAACCCATTTAATCTTCATGAAAACTCTATAAAGTAGGAATTATTATCCCTATTTTTAAACTTTTTAAAATTTATTTTTGAGAGAGAGAGAGGGACAGTGAGTGCACGAACCGGGGAGGGGCAGAGAGAGAGGGAGACACAGAATCCAAAGCAGGCTCTGGGCTCTGAGCTGTCAGCACAGAGCCCGTTGTGGGGCTCGAACCTATGAGCTGGGGGTCATAACCTGAACCAAAGTCAGATGCTTAATCAGCTGAGCCACCCAGGCGCCCCAATTATCCCTATTTTTAGACCTTTCCATTGGTTATTCCCCAAACAACCTTCGAGGCTCTTAGGAGTAGGGCAGGCTTTACTGAAGATAGGGGATGGCAAAGAGGTTTTACCCTGCAGGAACACAACTTCACTTGGGGTTTAGATTGTCCTTTCCTGAAGAGGCATACTGTCCTCCCCCTCCAGATCCCCCAGCCCACAGGCACACTGAGTGTTAATGTCTCATCGGTCCCTTTGTTCTAAAGGATGCAGCTCCTCACCTTGTTTTTGGACTTCTCTTCTCCTCCTCTTTATAGTCTAGGCCGCCTCTAGTTCTGTTCTCCCCTGCTTCCATATTTCTGTTCATTTCTTCTTTTGCTCGGCAATTGACAGCTCTGTCAATTCTTCCGCTCCTTCAAGATTTACCTTCCACTTTAATGTGTGGAGCTTATCAAGGTATTTTTCAAAACAAAGATTAACCCCCCCCCCCCCCCAGCTCTGGGAGGCATTCTGGAACCAACTATTAAAATAGTAATTCCTCACTGTGCTATAATTATAATATTGTAAAATTTTAAGTATAGGGGTCATTAGGTTAACTGCTTCAAATGGCATCATATTAAACTCTAATATGAATAATCTGTTATTAACCTAATCTCATACCTCGATTTCTGTTTACAAAGCTGACACTTTATTTTTTTTTTATTTTTTATTTTTAAAAAACTAAATCCAAGTTAGTTGACATAAAGTGTAATGATTTCAGGAATAGAATTTAGTGATTCATCACTTACATATAACACCCAGTGCTCATCCCAACAAGTGCCCTCATTAATGCCTCTTGCCCATTTGGCTCATCCCTCCACCCAACACCCTGCCAGCAACCCTCAGTTTCTTCTCTGCATTTGAGTCTCTTATGGTTTGTCTCCCTCTCTGTTTTTATCTTATTTTTGCTTTCCTTCTCTATGTTCATCTGTTTTGTTTCTTAAGTTCCACATGAGTGAAATCATATGATATTTGTCTTTCTTGGACTTATTTTGCTTAGCATAATACACTCTAGTTCCATCCACATTATTGCAAATGGTGAGATTTCATTCTTTTTGATCGCTGAGTAATATTCCATCGTATGCGTACACACCACATCTTCTTTATCCATTCATCAGTCGATGGATACTTGACCTCTTTCCATACTTGGGCTATTGTTGATAGTGCTGCTGTAAACATTGGGATGCATGTGCCCCTTCAAATCAGCATTTTTGTATCCTTTGGATAAATACCTAGTAGTGCAATTGCTGGATCATAGGGTAGTTGTGTGTTTTGTTTTGTTTTGTTTTGTTTTGTTTTGTTTTGTTTTGTTTTGTTTTTTTGAGGAACCTCCATACTGTTTTCCAGAGTTGTCGCACCAGTTTGCATTCCCACCAACAGTGCAAAAGGGTTCCTCTTTCTCTGCATTCTCACCAATGTTTGTTGTTGCCTAAGTTGTTAATTTTAACCATTCTGACAGGTGCAAGGTGGTATTTCATTGTGTGTTTTTTTTTTTAATTTTTTTTTAATGTTTATTTTTGAGAGAGAGAGAGACCGAATGTGAACAGGGGAGGGGCAGAGAGGGAGAGGAAGACACAGAATCCTCCAGGCTCTGAACTGTCAGCACAGAGCCCAGTGTGGGGCTCAAACTCATGGACTTCAAGATCATGGCCTGAGCCAAAGTTGGATGCTTAACAAACTGAGCCACCCAGGAGCATTGTGGTTTTGATTTGTATTTCCTTGATGATGAGTGATGTTGAACATCCTTTCATGTGTCTGTTAGCCATCTGTATGTCTTCTTTGGAAAAGTGTCTGTTCATATCTTTTGCCCATTTCTTCACTAGATTATTTCTTATGGGTGTTGATTTTGATAAGTTCTTTATAGATCTTGGATACTAACCCTTTACCTGATATGTCATTTAAAAATATCTTCTCCCATTCCATCAGTTAGTTGCCTTTTAGTTTTGCTGATTGTTTCCTTGCTGCGCAGAAACTCTTCATCTTGATGGGGTCCCAGTAGTTCATTTTTGCTTTTGTTTCCCTTGCCTCCAGAGATGTCAAGTAAGAAGTTGCTGCAGCCGAGGTCAAAGAGGTTGTTGCCTGTTTTCTCCTCTGGGATTTTGATGGCTTCCTGTCGTATGTTTAGGACTTCCATCCATTTTGAGTTTATTTTTGTGTAAGGTGTAAGAAAGTTGTCCAGGTTTATTCTTTTGCATGTTGCTGTCCAGTTTCCCAGCACCATTTGCTGAAGAGACTGTGTTTTTTCCATTGGATATTCTTTCCTGCTTTGTCAAAGATTAGTTAGCCATAAGTTTGTGGGTCCATTTCTGGGTTCTCTATTCTGTTCCATTGATCTGAGTTTCTGTTTTTGTGCCAGTACCATACTATCTTGATGATTGCACCTTTATAATACAAAAGTTGACACTTTAGAGTAGAAAAGGCAAGTCTTCAAAAATCCAAATCCTCTCCCAAATGAGACAGATTCATTAATTTCATTTAAACAATTTTAAAAGGGAGAGTTTCTCATAGAATTGTTTTTATTGCATATTTTGCTGTTAGGTGCTCAGCTGTAACAACAGATGACTAGATAAGTCAATTACAGAATATATGGCTATAAAAACTCTGGTTACTGGGGAAATTTTTGGTAATTTAGTGCTCAGTACAGAAAAATATTTTAAAATATGTATTGTTAGAACTGTGCATATATAGAGAAAAACTAAGAACACAGAAGGGAAGAAAATGATTTATTGGAGTAGCAGATTTGTGACAGAATATTTTAAAATTTTGATTTCCATTAATGTTGCATAAGTACAAAAGTCAGAGAAGAGTGCAGAACTTCCCAAGAGAAACCCAGTGACTGTGTTTATACTCTAGAGATTTTCTCCTGACCTGGAACCCAAATTTATCCTGCCATAGTTTTATCATTTGTGTTTGTATCTGACTGTATTCTCATTGGAAAAGAATTGATTCTGTTCAGAGTGCTCAGAGGTGTTGGAAAGAAGCGCTCCTGAGCCTTGGGCTCTAACAGCCAGTGTCCCACCAGACCCCAGCTTAGGTTGTGGCTGGGGACCAGGTGCATGAACTGTGGAGAAATTCAGGGGACAGGGAAATATTTCTGTAAAAGTTTTTGGATTTGGAAATAGCATTTTCCCCTTACAGCCCACCTTACAATTGCTGTACTTTTCTAGTCTCCTGGTTTATAAGCATCTTTTTTCCTTTAAAATGCTTTCAGTGGCGGGGTGCCTGGGTAGCTCAGTCAGTCTGACTCTTGGTTTCGGCTCGGGTCATGGTCTCACGGTTCATGGGTTTTAGCCCTGCAATGGGCTCTGTGCTGGTGGCGCAAAGGCTGCTTGGGATTCTCTCTCTCCATCTCTCAGCTCCTCCCCTGCTCACGCTTTCTCTCTCAAAGTAAATAAACTTTAAAAAAATCACTAAAATGCTTTCCGTGGCTTTGCCTTTGGAAAGTGTTGTACTTGAATATAATAGAAAGCAACTACAGCCCCAGGTGAAGTCACACCTGGGGATTTGGTTTAGGCTTTAAAAACAGCAAAACAACAAGGAAAAATGGTGTCTTGGAAACTTGACTGTTAAAGTGTTGTCACTTGTTTTTCCAGTGATTACTTAAACTACTGGGGGGAAACTTGTTACAGTAACTTGAAAAATGACAGACTTACCTGTTAGCAGCTTGGGGAGTTTCTGACTTCACAGGTTGCTAAGATGTCAGATTCATGCTGAGCAGTGTTAGTAAAGTGTTAGCTACAAATGAGAAGAGAAGGAGATCTTTTTCACAGTTATAGATAAGCTATTTCTGATATTTGCACTTTTTTTCCCACTTATGCTTTTTAAAAAAATTTATCTCACATTTTGTTTATTTATTTGAGAGAGAAAGAGCGTGAGCATGAACAGGGGAGGGGTAGAGAGAGAGGGAGAGAGAGAATATCCCAAGCAGGGGTCGTGCTATCAGTGCAGACCTGGACGCAGGACTCTATCTCACGAACTGTGAGATCATGACCTGAGCCGGGATCAAGAGTCGGATGTTTAACCGACTGAGCCACCCAGGTGTCCAGTTACTGTATTTTAAATCATGTACTGTCTTGATGCTGATGATTCCACTTTTCTTCTGTTCTCTCTTCAGCTCACTCTAATTGGACTGTCACCTTCACCATTAAAACTTAAAACTCTTGTCAAGATCACCAAAAACCTCCAGCTTGCAGAACCAGCGACCCATTCTCTGTCCTCTTACCAGTTTACCTCTGGGTGGTACACGACACTGATTATCATCGTCATCATCATCATCACCATCATCTCCTCTCCTTCTCCTCCTCCTCTTCTTCCTCTTCCTCCTCCTCTTGGTTTCTACAGCACCACACACTACTAGTGTTCCTTCTACTTCACTGGCCACCCCTCAAATCTTATTTCCTGTTCCTTTCCTGCCTAACCTCTAAGTGTTGGAATGTTCCAGGATTTGGTTCTAGACCCCCTACTCTGCATTCTCTCCTTGGCCGGGACAGCTAGTCCTGATGATTCCCAGATTCACACCTGTAGTTTTGACGTCTGTGAACTTTATACTCATATACACAATTGCCTAATTGACATCTCCACTTAGAGGGCTAATAGGCATCTCGACTTAACATGACCAAAGCAGATCTCTTGATTTCTAAACCTAAAACTTGCTCTCCCCCATAGTCTTCCTTATCTTGATTAATAGGACCTGCACAGTTGCTCAGGTAAAAAATCTAGGAGTTGTCATTGACTCTTTCTCTCTGTTATCTACCTCTCCACCTCCACATTATATCCAGAATCTAGTTACTTGTCACCATCTCAACTACTTCAGTCAGAGATACTATCTCTTTCCTGGGTAACTATAATAGCTTCTATCCTTAGGCCTTCTGTACTTCATTCTTTACACAGCAGCCAGCGCAGCCAGTGTGATTTCTTTAAAACATGAGTCAGACCATGTCACGCCCCTGCTCAAAGCTCTCCAGTGGCTTCCCATTAAAATAAAATCCCAGCCTCTTTACCATGGGTAGAAGGCCCCTCTGTAAGCTAGCTCCTGTCTGCCTCTCCAGAGCTGTCTGCTATTCCCCCCCTCATCGTTCTACCTCCGACACACTAGCCTGTTATTTCTCCAGTGTAATAAACTCTAGTTCTTTAAGACCCTTGCATGAGCCATTTCTTCTGCTTGGGCTGTCCTTGTAGGTCTCTGCAGAACTGGTTCCTTGTCATCTCTGTGGTGTCCGCTGAAATGTCATCTCCTCAGGCCTTCTCTGACCACTCCTCAAAAATAGCCCGTCTGCCCCTACCTATCACTCTGAAACCTGTTATTCTGTGGGGTTTTTTTTCATAGTATGTATTATTACTCTGAAATTATCTTACTCACTTATTTACTAATTGTCTTTTTCTGTCACTAATGTTAATAGCTGGCATCTACTAAGTACATACTATGTGCCAGGTATTATGATAAGTATTTACTTACATTTTCTCATTTGTCATCATCCCCTTTTACAGATAAGGAAGCTGCAGGTTCACAGGAGCAAGAGTTTTGTCTGTCTTGTTTTATTGCTGTCTCCCTAGCCCATGGAACAGTGTTTGGCACATAGTGGTTGCTCAGAAAATTTTTTTGTTGATTGGATAGATGAATGAAAGACTCCCAAATTTATCTCTTTAGTTCTGACAGTTCCATGAAGATGTACACTTGTATATCCAGCCACCTACTTATCTTCTCCAACTGGATATCTGAGAAACATTTATTTTTATTTTATTTTTTAATTTTAATGTTTATTTTTGAGGGAGAGAGAGAGAGAGAGAGAGAGAGAGAGAGAGCGAGCGCGCGCGCGAGACCGCACAAGTGAGGGAGGGGCAGGGAGAGAGGGAAACACAGAAGCCAAAGCAAGCTCTAGGCTCCAGGCTGTCAGCACAGAGGTAGACCTCTCCCATTCCCTCTTAACTTTGTCTCTCTTGTTCATCATGTTTCAGTTATACTGAGCTCTTTTTTGTCCCTCCAAGGTCTTACCCACCTCAGAGCCTTTGGATTTGTCATTCCTTCTGTCCTATGACTCTCCACTGCTAGATCTTTGCAAGGCTAGCTTCCTGTCCTTCAGTTATCAACCCAAACAGTACTTCAGAGATTCCTTCCTTGGATTCTATATCACATCAGCCTTTTGTTTTATTCAGAGTACCTCCCACATTTGGGAATTCTCATTTATTTGTCCATCTGTTTATTTGTTTCTGTTTGATTTTCCCCTCTAGGCTGTAAATCATTGTTGTCCTAGCACATAACATGTGTTGGAGAAATATTTAGGGAGTGAATGACTGAAGAATTTACATATTTCTGGGTGTGCATCCTGCATTATAGTGTTTTCATGTAATGTTAGATCATAAATAGTATCCATATTGCTTAGTCCCAATAATTGGAATTTTTATACTGTTGTGTCTGGCTTTTTTCACTAAGCATAATGTTTTTTTTCTTCTTTTGTGTTACTAAGGTATAATTTACATATGATAAAATTCATTCCTTTTAGTGTACAAGTCTGCAGGCTCTGACAGATACGTACAATTACGGAATTACCAACAATCGGGATACCGAATTTCTCTCACCCCACAAATTACCCTGTGTAACTATATAGTTAACTCTTCCCCCTACCCCCATCCTGTAGAAACTACTGGTCTGTTTTCTGTACCTATATATAGTATGCTCTTTCCAGGACGTCCTAAAGCTGGAATCCTGCCGTATGTATCTTTTTCAATCTGACTTCTTTCCTTTAGCATAATACACTTGAAGTTTGTCTGTTGTCGAGTGTGTCAGTAGTTGCTTATTTTATTTTGTTTGTTTTGCTGATTAGTAACCCATTGTATGGATTTATCACAATTCTTTATCCATTTACCAGTTAAGGTATTGGGTTGTTTTCAGATTTTGGCAATCATGGATAAAGCCGCTGTAAACATTTACATACAGATTTTTTTGATGAACAAAAATTTTCATTTCACTTAGATACATATACCCAGGAGTAGGACTGTTGGATTGTTTTATGTTATGTTTAGCTCTATAAGAAACTTCCAAAATTACTGTACCATTTTGCATTCCCACCAACAACGTAGGGGAGTTCTAGTTGCTCTGCATCCTCATCAGCACTTGATATTGTTAGGTTTTGGTGGTGTTAGTGTTTAGCTTTTTTTTTTTTTAACTTCAGTCATTTAATATGTGTGTGGTAATATTGTGGTTTTAATTTGCATTTCCCTAATGAGTAATGATATTGAGTATATTTCCACATACTTGTCATTTGTATATATAATTTGAAAATGTTTCTTTTTATTCATTTAAGTAGCCTCTCACCCAATGTAGGGCTTGAACTCGCAAACTCAAGATTAGGAGTCTCAGGGGGCACCTGGGTGGCTCAGTCAGGTAAGCATCTGAATTCGGTTCAGGTCATGATCTCGCGGTTCGTGAGTTGGAGCCCTGTGTCAGGCTCTGTGCTGATAGCTCAGAGCCTGGAGCCTGCTTCGGATTCTTTATCTCCCCCTCTCTCTGCCTCTCCTCTGCTTGCACTTTGTCTCTCTCTCTCTCAAAAATAAATAATAGACATTAAAAAAAAAAAAAGATCAGGAGTCTCCTGCTCTTCCAACTGAGCCAGCCAGCTGCCCTTAAAAACGTTTCTGTTTGAATCTCTGCCCCTCCTTTTTTAAATTGGGTTGCTTGTTTTTTTGCTTACTGAGTTTTGAGAATTCCTAATAGTCTAGATACATGTCCTTAATCAGATATGTGATTTGAAAACATTTTCTACCGTTTGTGGCTTTGATTTGTTAAAGTCCAATTTATCACCTTTTTTCTTTGATATATCATGCTTTTAGAGTAAAATCTAAGTAATCTTCACCTAATCAAGGTCATAAACATGTTTTCCTGTTTTCTTCTAGAAGTTTTAGTGTTCAGGGAATCCAGCTGACTCAGTCCATAGAGCATGCAACTCTTGATCTCGGGGTTATGAGTTTGAGCTCTGTGTTGGGCCTAGAGCTTACTTAAAAAAAAAAAAAATAGAAGTTTTAGTGTTGGGTTTTACATTTAGGTCTGCGATCCATTTTGAGTTAATTTTTTGTATGTGGTGTGAGGTATGGATTAAGGTTAATTTTTTACAGATGGCTGTCCAGTTTTTTTAGGACCATTTGTTGCAAAGACTCTTCTTTCTCCATTGGATTGCATATGTATTTTTGCTGAAAATTAATTGCATTCATTTCTATGGCTGCCATAGTAGAGTATCACAAACTGTCTGATTCGGAACGACAGTAATATTATTTCACAATTTTGGAGGCCATAAGTCTGAAATCAAGGTGTCATTAGGGCCATGCTTATCCTGCAACCTGTAGAGGAAGGATCCTTCCTTGCCTCTTCCAGCTTCTGGTAGCCCCAGATGTTTGTTGGCTTGTTACAGCGTAATTCTAGTCTCTGCTTCACATAGTGTTCTCCCTGTGTCTCTTCACATTGTCTTACCTCTCTGTAGGTCTGTGTCCACATTTTTATAAGGACAACGGTCATATTGAATTAGGGCTCACCTTAATGATGTCATCTTAAGTTGGTTAAATTAGTAAAGACCCAGTTTCCAAATAAGGTCACATTCTGAGGTATCGAGGGTTGGGACATCAACGTACCTTTTTTGGGGAAACACAGTTTAACCATAACATTAATTGGCAATATGTATGGGTCTATTTCTGGATTGCCTGTTCTGTTCCATTGTTTTATGTGTTTGTCCTTTTGCCAGTGCCACACTGTACAGCTTTATAATAAGTATAGAAATAAAGTAGTGTGAATTCTCCAGCTTTATGCTTTTTTTTTCTAAAAATTTTTTAATGTTTATTTTTGTGAGAGAGAGAGTGCAAGCAGGGGAAAGGCAGAGAGAGAGGAAGACACAGAATCTGAAGCCAGTTCCAGGCTCTGAGCTGTCAGCACAGAGCCCGATGCAGAGCTTGAGCCCATGAACCGTGAGATCATGACCTGAGCCGAAGTCAGACACTTAACCAACTGAGCCACCCAGGTGCCCCTCCAGCTTTCTGCTTTTTGAAAATTGTTTTGAGTATTCTGATTCCTTTGCTCATTCATTTAAATTTTAGAATCAACTTGTCAATTTCTCCAAGAAATCCTAGGATTTTGATTAGAATTATGTTGCATCCTTTCCTTGTTCCCAGTCTTAAGGGTAAAGCATTCAGTCTTTCATCATTAAGATGTTAACTGTAGGGGCACCTGGTTGTCTCAGTCGGTTGAGCGTTTGACTCTTGATTTCAGCTCAGGTCATGATCTCACAGTTTTGTGGGTTCGAGCCCCGCATCAGGTTCTGCACTCACAGTGTGGAGCATTTCTTAATATGTAATATGTAATATATTAATATATAATATAATCAATATATATTATATATTATATTATATATATTATATATTTATATATTTATATATATTATTTATATATATAATAATATTTTTATAAAAATAAATAAATACATACATAAAAAATAAATAACTGTGGGATTAAAAAACATTTTTTTAAATGTATTTTTGAGGGACAGAACGCAAGCAGAGGAGGGGCAGAGAGAGAGGGAGACAGAACCTGAAGCAGGCTCCAGGCTCCAAGCTGTCAGCCCAGAGCTCAATGTGGGACTTGAGCTCATGAACCATGAGATTGTGACCTGAGCCAAAACCAAGAGTTGCTGCCCAGGCTCCCCAACTGTAGGATTTTTGTAGATCTCCTTTATTAAGTGAAGTTTTCTTCTATGACTAGTTTATTGAGATTTTTTTTTAAATCATGAATGGATATTGCCTTTTATCAAATATTTTTTTCTGTATCTGTTGAGATAAACATAGTTTTTCTTCTTTAGGCTGTTGCTACACTTAATTACATTGATTGATTTTTAAATATTGAACACGTCTTGCATTCCCAAGACAAATCCCAATTGGTCTTGATGGTGTTGTTCTTTTTATGCATTGTGGAACTTACATGAAATGTTCATAATATTCTCTTATTATCTTTTTACTGTTTCTGGGATCTGTAGTGATATATCCTCTTTCATTCCTGATATTGGTAATCTCTGTCTTCTCACTTTTTTCAGAGGTTTATTGATTTTATTGATCTTCACTAAGGAGCAAATTTTAGTTTCACTGATTTTTCCTCTATATTTTTGTGTCCACTTCACTGATTTCTGTTGTTATCTTTGTTATCTATGACTCCCCCCCCCCACCCCATTCTTCTGCATACTTTGCATTAAATTGACCAGTAAATTCAACAACTTAAACAATGGACAGATTCCTTGAAAATGCACAAACTGCCAAATCTCACTCAAGAAGAAAAAGATAATCTGAATCACCTCATCACTATTAAATAAATTGTAGTTGGAAACCTTTCCACAAAGAAAACTCCAGGCACAGAAGATTTCATTGGTGATTTTTACTTAACATCTAAGGAAGAAGTAATACCAGCTTCTACACAAACTCTTCCTGAAAATTGAAAGGGAGGGACTACTTTCCAAATCATCCTATAGCAAATATTGTCCTGACATCAATACCAAAAAAGGCGTTACTAGGAAAGAAAACAGATCATATGTCCTTCATCAGCATAGATCCGGATATTCTCAACTTAGTTTTAGCAAATTGCATTCCACAATGTATAAAAGGGAGAATGCATTGTGATGACCCAGTGGGATGAGCTTCAGGTATTCCTCATTTTCCTTTCAGGTTTTTCTTTTGCCAACCCTGGGTACTTTCCTCACACACATGCTGTGACCAGTATTCAGATGAAGATTGGGAACACCCTCTGCAGATTTCTGGAGTTCTTTGCAAGTTCTGTGCAAGCCTCCCTTCTCCATGTCTTTGCTCTCCTTTGGCCTCCTCTAGCTCTCCACTCTGTGTCCTGGGCCAGCCGGCAAACTATCCAGGTGGGAACTGGGATGATGATTTGTTTTCTCTGTCTCAGGGCTCACTGTCCTGTGCTGCCTGTCTTCCAATGTCTGAAAACCATTGTTTCATGTATTTTTCTGTTTTAGCTCAAGTTGGGAAAGTAAATCCAATCCTTGTAACTGTCTTGGCCAGATGTGGAAGTCCATAGTTGGAATTTGAAATGATTGAGTCACATTTTATTGTGTCATTATATCAAAATGCTGAAGTAAACATTTTCATGCACATACTGTTTTGCTTCTATTGAATTAAAAAAAATTTTTTTTTGATGTTTATTTATTTTTGAGAGAGACAGAGACAGAATGCGAGTGGGTTGGGGCAGAGAGAGAGGGAGACACAGAATCTGAAGCAGGCTCCAGGCTCTGAGCTGTCAGCACAGAGCCCAACGCGGGACTCAAACCCACGAGCTATGAGATCATGACCTGAGCCGAGGTCGACGCTCAACCAACTGAGCCACCCAGGCGCCCCTATTGAATTGTTTCTTTACATTTCCAGGAGGAACTTACTGGATCAAAGAGTACGAAAATATTTATGGGTATTCCATTCCCAAGGGAACATACCAATTTATAGCAATTCATGAGTGAACTAATTTTTTTTTAAGTTTATTTATTTTGAGAGACAGATAGAGGAGGGTCAGAGAAAGAGGGGGACAGAGGATCCAAAGTGGGATCTGTGTTGACAGCAGAGAGCCCAATGCAGTGTCCGAACTCACGAACCATGAGATCATGACCTGAGCCTGTCAGACACTTATCCGACTTAGCTATCCAGGTGCCCCGAACTAATTTTCTTTCACAAAACTAGTTTTTACAGCATTGAGTATTTTATTTCATCATTATTTTTTTTAAGTAGGCTCCATGCCCAGTATGGGGCTTATGATAATCGAGACCAAGAGCCACATGTCCTATTGACTGAGCCAGCCAGGCACCTTGAGTATAGTATAGTATTGTATTGTATTGTATTGTATTGTATTGTATTGTATTGTATTGTATTTATTTATTTATTTATTTATTTATTTATTTATTTATTTATTTAAAGATTTTATTTATTTTAAGAGAGTGTGTACACACGCACGAGCAGGGGAGGGGCAGAGAGAGAAGGAGAGAGAATCCCAAGCAGGCTTCCCACTGTCAGTGCAGAGCCTGATGTAGGTCTCCATCTCACATGACCTGAGATCATGACCTGAGCTGAAATCAAGAGTCAGATGCTTAACTGACTGAGCCACCCAGGCGCCCCTGAGTATTATATTTAAAAAAATAGTTTTATGGGGGCATCTGGGTGGCTCAGTCAATCATTGAGTATCTATCTCTTAATTTTGGCTCAGGTAATGATCTCAAAATTCGTGGGTTTGTGCCCCATGTTAGGCTCTGCCCTGACAGCATGGAGCTTTCTTGGGATTCTCTCTTTCTCTGTGTCCCTCCCTTGCTCATGCTCTCTCTCTCTCTCTCTCTCTCTCTCAAATAAACTTAAAAAAATAGTTTATGTTTATGTACATATATATGTAAATATGTATAGTTATACATACATATATATATGTATATATATATATATATTCATGTGTGTTTGTATGTATATGAATGCTTCCATCACCAAAGGGTCTGATCACCTTGGCTCTCTGGGTCTCAAATTCAAAACCTTCGAGAAGGGATTTATTAGGCTATTTTGGGAAAGACACTCAGGCCTGGTCTCATCATGTTTGGCAATAGCTGTTGAGTTGTATGATTGGTCCATTTCACATCTGTGTTCACCCAGAACCAATCAACTAGGGTCAGAGAGATGAAGTCACATAAATGTAAACAGCTTTCCAGAATTATGTAGATGGAAAAAAGTGAGTAAGGGAAGCAGTTTCAAAAGTTTGGGGTTAGTGTGGTAGGGAGGTTGCTATTTTCCAGACACCCAGAAGAAGGGAGAATATGGCATAAATAAAATACCAGTTATTACCATGGTATGAAATGTTTTTACTTTTTTTTTTCTATTTACTTTTTTTTTCATTTGCTGTTGTTCTTTCATTCGTCTTATTTATCTAACATGTTAGATAAATGTTTATTGAGAGACTTCTGAGTGCCAGGGATACAGAGGGAAGCAAGATGCAGTCTAGTTTTGTGGGGTCAGTTGTCCAAAAAGGAAAAAGGGATGAAAATGCTATGGGATAAGTGCTGTGATAGACTTATTCACAAGGCTTTATAGGAGCACAGGGAGAGAACCTCAGCTAAAGGCAGAGAAGAGACATGAAGGTATATTAGTTATCTTGGATGCATACACATCACCCTAAAACTTAGTGGCTTAAAACAAAAATAATCATTTATTATCTCTTACAGTTTCTGTGGGTCAGAAATTCAGGAGCATCTTGGTTGGGAGATTGTGGCTCATGAGAGGAGAGAGTCTCTTATGACACTGCTGTTA
This sequence comes from Felis catus, assembly GCF_018350175.1. Taxonomy (NCBI): domain Eukaryota; kingdom Metazoa; phylum Chordata; class Mammalia; order Carnivora; family Felidae; genus Felis; species Felis catus. Next base: position 133,658,585 of record NC_058374.1, read on the forward strand.
GATGTTGGGCTGGAGCTGCAGTCATCTGAAAGCTTGGGACTAGGGGATCTGCTTCCAAGGTGGCTCACTTAAGTGGCTTGCGAAGTTGGTGCCTCTCCATGGGGCTTCTTGGGTGTCCTCACAGAATGGCAGCTGACTTCCGCCGGAGCAGGTGATACAAGAGACCAAGGTGGAAGCTGCAATGCCATCTATGGCCTATCCTTGGAAGTTATACATGGTTACTGCTGCTGTATTGATTGGTCTCAGAGGTTAGCTGGAGTTCAGTGTGCAGAGGACCTACACAAGGTTGTGAATACCAGGAGGTGGAATCATTTGGGGCCATCTTGGAGGCTGGTTACTACAGAAGGCTTCTTTCTATGACAAGGTGTTGTTTCAGTCGAGTTGTTATAAATAGGAGTCTACCTGACAAAAGGAGAAGACCACTATGCACTAAAGAATGGAGACATTTGGGCAGCTGATAGGGGTAGACCAGCATCACTGTAGTGTAAGGTAGATGTGGGGAGAGAGAGGTAGAAGCAGGTGGTGTAGGACCTTGTGTTGTTAGAGAATGTGGCCCTTATTCTAGGTGTGAGTTAAGCAGGAGATCAGGGATCAGATTTACATTTCAGAAAGATAATGTTGGCAGAAGGAAGCAGCTGGAAATAGGAGCCTGGAGCTTGGGGGAAAGGTGTCCTCAGAGGAAAGAGTGGTTGTGAAGCTTGGACAGCGCATGAGGTTGCCGGAATAGCTCTGAGTAAGGAAAGCAAGGGCCGAGGGTGGAGCCCACATACATTTTAGAGGTATGCTGAGGAAGAGAAGCCAGTAAGAAAAACCAGTAAGAATCCCAATGTTTCTGTACCCTACCTTGAGAAAAGTACTCAAAATATTTTCCAATAAAATGTTCATGTACCACTGATCATTTATTGTCTGATTTTTTTATTGAAGTATAGTTGACATACAATGTTATGTTAGTTTCAAGCGTACAACATAGCGATTGACAAGTTGCACATGTTATGCTGTGCCCACCACAAGTGTAACTACCATCTGTCATACATCACCATTACAATACCACTGACTGTGTTCCCTGTGCTGTACTTTCCATCCCCATGACTTACTCATTCCATAGCTGGAAGCCTGCATTTCCCACTCCCCTTCCCCCATTTTGCCCACCCCCTCACCTCCCTCACCTCTGGCAACCAACAATTTGTTCTCTGTATTTATGGGTCTGTTTCTGCTTTCTGTCTGTTTGCTTGTTTTGTTTTTTAGAGTCCACATAAAAGTGAAGTCATCTGATATTTGTCTTTCTCTGGCTTATTTCACTTAGTGTAATACCCTCTAGGTCTCTCCATGCTGTCACAAATGGCAAGATCTTATCCTTTTTATGGCTGAGTGGCAGTCCATTGTGTGTGTGCATGTGTGTGAACAGTACATCTTCTTCTTCTTCTTCTTTTTTTTTTTTTTTTTTTAAGAGAGAGAGGGAGCATGTATGAGTGGGAGAGGGGCAGAGAGAGAGGGAGAGAGAGAATCCTAAGCAGGTCCATGCCTAGCATGGGGCCTGACACAGGGCTTGATCTCATAACCCTGTGATCATGACCTGAGCTGACATCAAGAGTCAGACACTTAACTGACTGAGCCACACAGGCACCTCAGTATCATCTTTATCCATTCATCTATCGATGGACATCTGAGTTGCCTATCTTGGCAATGTAAATAATGCAAATAATGCAGTAAATATAGGAGTGCATATATCTTTTTTTTAAATGTTTTTTAACGTTTATTCATTTTTGAGAGACAGAGCACGAGTGGGGTAGGGGCAGAGGCAGAGGGAGACACAGAATCTGAAGCACTTCAGGCTCTGAGCTGTCAGCACAGAGCCTGATGTGGGGCTTGAATCCACGAACTGTGAGATCATGACCTGAGCCGAAGTCGGGTGCTTAACCGACTGAGCCACCCAGGTGCCCCTGCATATATCTTTTCAAATGAAATTTTTTGTTTTCTATGGATAAATATCCAGTAGTATAATTATTGGATCATATAGTATTTCTATTTTTAATTTTTTGAGGAACTTCCATACTGTTTTCCACAGTGGCTGCACCAGTTTGCATTTGCATCAATACTGCAGGAGCATTCCTTTTTCTCCACATCCTCGCCAACACTTGTTATTTTTCTTGTCTTTTTGATTCTACCCATTCTGACAGATGTAAGGTGGTATCTCATTGTGGTTTTGATTTACATTTCCCTGATAGTGAGTGATGTTAAGCATCTTTCTGTTTGTCTGTTGGCCGTCTGTATGCTTTCTTTGGAAAAATGTCTATTCAGGTTCTCTGCCCATTTTTAATTCATATTATTTGCCTTTTTTTGTGTGTTCAGTTGCGCAAGTTCTTTATACATTTTGGATACTAGCCCTTTATTGCATATATCATTTGCAAGTGTCTTCTCTCATTCAGTAGGTTGCCTTTTCATTTTATTGATTGTTTGCTGTTCAGTAGTTTTTTATTTAAAAAAAAATTTTTTTTTAACGTTTATTTATTTTTGAGACAGAGAGAGACAGAGAATGAATGGGGGAGGGGCAGAGAGAGAGGGAGACACAGAATCAGAAGCAGGCTCCAGGCTTTGAGCCATCAGCCCAGAGCCCGACGCGGGGCTCGAACTCACGGACCGCGAGATCGTGACCCAGGCTGAAGTCGGACGCTTAACCGACTGAGCCACCCAGGTGCCCCCACAGTAGTTTTTTATTTTGTGTAGTCCCAATAGTTTTATTTTTGTGTTTGTTTCTCTTACCTCAGGGGACCTATCTAGAAAAATGTTATTACTAAGGCCAATTTCAAAGAAATTACTCCCTGTGTTTTCTTCTAGGAGTTTCATGGTTTCATGTTTCACATTTAGATCTTTAAGATTTTACTTTTTTTTTTTTTTAATGTTTATTTATTTTTGACAGAGAGAGAGAGACAGAGAGACAGAGCATGAGCGGGGGAGGGGCAGAGAGAGAGAGGGAGACACAGAATCCTAAGCAGGCTCCAGGCTCCCAGCTGTCGGCACAGAGCCCAACCCAGGGCTCGAACTCACAGACTGTTGAGATTGTGACCTGAGCTGAAGTTGGACGCTCAACCGACTGAGCCACCCAGGCGCCCCTAAGATTTTACTTTTTAAACCGTCTGTAGTAGCTACATTATCCTCTTACACCAGCCTTTCTTGGACTTCCCTGCCCTTGCACCTCTCCCTCCCAATTAGTTGTTACCAATAGTTTTCGGTGTCCTATCATTTTTTCACAGAGAAAAACAGCCTTCGGGATCTCAGCCCCTTTAAAATACAAATATTTCTGCGTTTGCTGCTCTGGGCTTTCGTGTTCCCTGGCAAATGTATGACCACCTCTGCAATTGTGGCAACCCTGCTGTATTGTCAAGAAAACTAGGATAGAAGGTCAAGAGTGGAGGATGGACAAAATCTCCTTTCTAACACACACAGATTTACAAGTTCATCTCAGTCTTTGCTTTGTGAACAAAATTTGCCTTTCAGGAAATTGTAGGATTTGCAAACTAGGGAGAAATATACTGGAGGCAGAGTAAAAAGATTCCTTTAAGCATGTAAATTTAATTAAAAAGAAATCCTTCTGTGGCACCTCAAAGTTGCTTGCATCAATCCTGTTTTTCAAAAGTTTCTTTCTGCCTCTGTACCCCTGTGACAACAGCAGGGCAGCTGGTGACGTGGCTAAGTTCTTAGCTGCTTCCACCAACTCCCAGATGGCTGCTTTCAGGAAGTTGCCATAGTGACCAGGGGCAGGAAAAACCTGCCTGCCCAGCTTAGCAATATCATATCCGGCTTCTACTGGGAACTTGGAGACTCAAGGGCAGTTGGCGGGAGATGTGGCGTATGCATATTATTGCAGAGCCTCTTTAAAGTGTATTTAGAATTTGACCATTTCTTGCCGGTCCCACTGTAGTGAAGCCAACGTCATTCCCACCAGTGGCACTCCTGCCTCTGCACGGCAGCCAGAGAGCTTTTAAAACCTAAGTCAGATTCAGGTTCCCCTCTGCGCAGAACCCTGCTGTGATGTCCCAACTCCCTGAGAATAAGATACAAAGTCTGCACACACTGTCAGGCCCACTGTGACTCCTGCCGTGTCTCCTACTCAGGTTTGCTCTTGCTCTTCCTGCCTGGTCCCCAGCCTGCTGGCTGCCTTGCTTTTCTGCTTCAGCCTTCCAATTATGTTCCTGCCTCAGAGGCACCAGCTGTTCCTTCTGCCTGTCTCCCTTTTCCCTCAGATAGGACTTGATCCTTCACTTCCTTCTTCAGTCTTTGCTCAGATGTCCCCTTATCCTCAAAAGTTTTTTTCTCACCACTTTATTATACGTAGCCTCTCTCTTCTATACTCTCTGCACGTTACCTTGATTTATTTTTCTTACAGTACTGAAGTTGTCATGATCTGGCTCAGCTATTTCTGTGTTTTTTGTCTGATTCTCTACTGTAACGTAACAGCTGGGACTTGGGATTTTTGCTGTTGCATCTCAGCCTTTAGAACCACGCCCGGCATGCCCGGGGACGCCTGGTGGCTCAGTTGTTAAGCATCCGACTCTTGGTTTCTGCTCAGGCCATGATCTCATGCTTCGTGGGAATGGCCCCGCTCCAGGCTCTAGCACAGAGCCTGCTTGGGATTTTCTCTCTCCCTCTCTCTGCCCCGCCCCCGCTTGTGCTCATTCTCTCTCTCAAAATAAGTAAACTTAAAACAAAACAAAAAACATGCCTGGGTTGTGGTGGTGCTCAGTAAACGCTTGTTGAGTGAATGAATGAGTGGGAGGCAGGTCAAGGTCGGAATTGTCTCCCTGGCTCTCCACAGCCGGAGACAGCTCATTTCCTCCACTGTAAGCAACACCCGCTTCCTTCACACTTTCTCTGTTCCTCCAGAAAAAAACAACCAAATCACTACCTCTGTGGTGTCAGTGATGAGGATGCTGGTGATGATCTAGCTGGTGGCTGTGTGACATCAATGCACCAGGCCAGATGGGAGGTAGCATGGCTTTGTAGGAGGCTACATTATTGGAGTCTGTTTGGAAAACTGTACGTGGGTCTTTTGTAGGCTAATTTTTTCTGTATAACGAATAGAGGCATCTACTTCAAAACACGTTACAAGGATTAAATGATGACATGATTTTAAAACTTCTCGGTCCCTTTAATGTAAAAATATGTAATGTTCTATCCAGCACAAAACTCTGATTGAAACCAGGCCCTACATATCTGTTACACTGAAGGAAGACATTCGGTTCTCATTACCGTCCTTGCGCAGAACAGGCGAGGCTAGGACAGCTGACCTGTTAGGGAAGCAGGTTCTGCCATCTGGCTCTCAGTGGAGCTTGTCTGGAAGCAGCTCTCCCAGTTGGGCAGCAAGGCCTCCCTCATGGGCATTTAGGCCAAATGTGGCCTGGTCAGGGTGAGTCTGAGGCAGGGGTGGAGGTTAGTGACCAGTTGAGCTGCACTTACTCGCTACGAGATGACTCTTGCCCCCAGATTTGCAGATAGGTCTTTGAAGAGAATGGGGACTTTTTTCACATGGCCACTGTGAGCATAGGCTCGAGCTAAGGCACCTATGGGGTGATGTTTTCTCAAAAGTTCCCTTTGCTTTTCTTTTTTGCTTCTTTCTCAGTCACCTGACCCTTCTGGCCTACCAGAATTCTGTGGCAGAGAGCCTGGAGAAGTTCTGTGGGCCAGAACAGCAATGGCCACCTGAAAAATTGACAAAAGCAGATGTCTCTTTTAGGTCTGGGTCTGGGTGAACATGATTTAAAAAACTGGAAGGCAGCTTGTCCTAAAATATTTCAGCCACCTCTCCGTATTGCTACTTCCTTTTTATTTCACAGAGTCCAAGCCTTTCATTCCATAGTTGGAAATAAAAGCCTTCATATTCAGAAAAGGCTGAAGAAGCTATTCCAGAAACTGCATTTCTGTTGAAGCTCAAGTAATAACAGATTCTTTTTAGATCTAATAGGAGCAGGTTAGAAATGGGAAGTCAGAAATTGAGAGGACACGCCAGACAATGGCTTTTTCTTATTTTTAAAAATTGAAATATAATTCACATGCTGTAAAATTTACCATTTTTAAAGTATACAGTTCAGTGGTTTTAGTGTTTCATACTGTTGTGCAACTGTCACCACTATCCCATATTCCGAACATGTTTCTTCTCCCCAAATGGAAACCCTGTTAGCAGTCACTCTGCAGTCCCACTGCTCCCCCCATCCCCCAGCTTGGCACTCACTACCCTATTTTCTACCTATGGATTTGCCTTTTCTGGACATTTCACTTGAATAGAATCCTACAGTATTCATCCTCTTGTGAGCGGCCTCCTCACTGAGCTTAATATTCTCATGGTTCGTTGATAGGGCCGCACGTATCAATACTTCACTTTCCTTTTTACAGCTAAAGAGTTTTCTGTTGTATGGACAGTCCATACATTTTGTATAGCCATTCGTCAGTTGGCTTTTTTCTCCTTTTTGGCTAAAATGAATAATGCTGCGGTGAACATCCGTGTACAAGTTTCCGGGTGGACATGCTTTCATTTCTCTTGGGTGAATAACTATAGGAGTGGAATTACTGGTCATGTGGGAACTCCGTGTTTACCTTTTTGACAAACTGCCAGACTGTTTGCAACAGCAGCTGCTTAATTTTATATTTTAAGCCCCACCAGGGATGTGTAAGGTTCCACTTTCTCCACGTCCTTGTCAGCACTTTCTTTTTGTTACAGCCATCTTAGTGGATGTGAGGTGGTATCTCATTAAGGTTTTGATTTGCATTTCCCTGATGAGCAGTGATGTCCAGCGCCTTTCACTTGCTCTTTGGCCACTAACATCTCTTTTTGGGGGAAATGTATATGTGGATCTTTTGCCCATTTTGTCTTTTTTATTGTTGAGTCCTCATTTTGTGAGAGGACAATAAAAGGGAGGGAGGCAGGAGTTTCAGTGGCAGCAGGAGAGATCTAAATTAGATTGTGGTCTCTTGGTTTCCCAGCTGCAAGGCTGGTGACAAATATGGTAAAGCTGGACGGCTGGGTGATGTTGTAAATGTCAGTATTGAGGTGAATTAGAGGCATTGATCCAGAAGCTAATTTGTGTTCTACTGAATGGTTGCTCAAAGATTCTGGCTCGGAGAAACTTATTCATGGAGGTTTGGGTGGTGGCTGGTTTTCTCTTTTCTCTTCTCTCTTCTCTCTTCTCTTCTCTTCTCTTCTCTTCTCTTCTCTTCTCTTCTCTTCTCTTCTCTTCTCTTCTCTTCTCTTCTCTTCTCGGAAGAAATATGTGCCTGAGCCTAGGGCATCCGGAAGTCTGTATATAGGATTCCCTCCTTTAACAACAGTGGGAACTGAGTGGACACTCCCCTTGGCTCACAGAACTGTTGAAAACATCAACAGCTGCTTCAGAACATATCCTGTGTCCTCTTTCAGATGAAATGGTCAGAATAGGAACCTTTTCTTTCAAGTGTGACTTTTCCTTCTCACTGCCCCTCAGCCAGCAAAATCACAGTGGTGGGTAGAAAAGACACCCAGCAGAGGGGCTGCATTACAATGACTTTCCCCTCTGCTCTCCTTCTAGGGCAAATGTTTCTGGACCAGATGAAGCCTGAGGAGCCTTCCAGCTGTATGATAATAGGCTAGGAAGCCTTCTGAGTGTGGATTTGCTGAAGACTTGCCCTGCCTCTCTGCACAATGTCAGGTGGGAGGCAGGCCTGGGGCTGGAGATGGGTGAGAGGCTGCCCAGAGGGAGGGGAGGGTCTCACTTGGGAGGGCCATCCAGTGGGATGGAAACAGGCAGACCTTTGAGGGTAAGAGTGGGAGAAAGGAGGAGGTCCTCCTGCAGGTCATATAGGATTACCATAACTTTGCTCAGATCTCCAGTAGCCCCGAACCTCACACTTGGGTGGAGGAAGAGCCAAGGAGATGAAATTTGGTTATGTTTTGTAACAGTGGCTTTTTTTCTTTTCCTTCCTCCAGAAAGTTGCTCATCTAGGTCTCTTCCCCTCCCTCACCATCCCACTTCAGATGGTGCAGTCCCTTTGCTGTTGGGCACCCTTGTTGGGGGGAGTGGGGGAGATCCCAACTTGAATTTTTCCCCGGAATGCTCTGAATTTTCTTCATCTCCTATTCCTGGTCCTCCTCAATTTTAGGAAGCCACACACCTTCTGCCAGTGGCCCCTTCTCAGCCCTGACTCCAAGCATGTGGCCCCAGGAGATCTTGGCCAAGTCCACGCAGGTACAGCTCTGCTCCCAGGCTGTGGCGCGAAAGGGAACCTACTGCTGTAGCTTCCTGGGAGTGGGTAGCCACACCCCTGTGGTCATTCAGGCTCAGAAGCCACCATCAGACATGGCATCTTAGCTCTATGTCCTCTGGGAATCAGTCATTAGGTCGGAGGAAAAGTATTATGGCATCGTGTGCCCAGTGTTATTAGGATGCAGAGATGCATAAAATCTGTTTCTTACCCTGATCTTATTATCTTTGACCTCTAAGGAGAACAAGGGAAATGCTAGGCCAGTTTGAGAGGGTGGTGGCCCCTGTAGCTGAGTGATAACCACAGAGGCTTCAAGGAAGGGTGGCCTTCGATCTGAGTCTTGAATGCCAGTAGAATTTCAACAGACAGCAATGTAGGTGGCATTTTACAGAATTTGTGGTGCCAGACCTGTGGCCATACAACTGACTCTTCCTCATCGTGGTTCTAGAAGGAAGAGTCAGTGGAGCAACCAGAGTTCTTCTATGATGAGTTCGGTTTCCGCGTGGACAAGGAAGGTAAGATGGAGCCCCTGGTGTAATCTTGCTGGCGTCTCTTGTAACCTTGTTGGCGCCTGGAGCTCCAGCTCTGGTGACTCTCACTGTGCAGCTGTGACCCGGGCACTGGGTGTTTCACCTGCTTCTTCATCAACAGTGCTGCATGCTGTTACAAGTATATGGAAACTTCTGATTTTTTTAAAACTTAGATTAATTTTGTTGATCTTCACATCTGATAATAAAAGCAATAATGTTCATTTAGTGAAGTTGAAAAATACAGCAAAGTATAAAGATAAAAGCAAAGTGACTCCTAATCCCACAACCTAAATATAATTGCTGATATTTTAGTTTATTCCTTTCCTGGTTTTGTGTGTGTGTCTTTATATACTTTTCATAACTAAAATTATGTCATCTATTCATTTTTTATATTGCTTGTATAGCATTCCTTCTGTTAGTTAAGACTTATTTTTTTTTAAGTTTATTTAGTGTGTGTGTGTGTGTGTGTGCGCGCGCACGCACGCACGCACCCGCACACACACACAGGGGAGGGGCAGAGGGAGGGACAAAAAGAATCCTAAGCAGGCTCCACATTGTCAACGCAGAGCCCGATGCAGGGCTCGAACCCATGAACCATGGGATCATGACCTGAGCCAAAATCAAGAGTCAGACTGAGCCACCCAGGTGTCCCAGGACCTCTTTAAAAGCATTTTTTCCAGTGGTTGCATTATATGCCATTATAATGGATTTATCATAACATTTTATAACTACTCTTATGTAAGTGAGCTCCTAGGCCATTTCCATTGTTTTCTATTCTAAATACACCTGCTGGTTCCCAGGCGGGCTGTCAGGAAGGCTGTCTGCCCGAACCCAGGCCAGCCTAGCCCAGGCCAGCACTAGCCCTGCGGGAGTTTACTGGGCTGAGGCCAGTCCTCTTCAGGTCGCTCATGTTCCAGTTCTGACACAAGTTTTCCTTGTTCTCTGGTTTGCAGGCAGATACATGGAAGTTAAAACCCAGGCCTGTGAGGAACACAGGGAACTCTCTAGCATAATGGAAATGATGGGGACCACATTGAGACATTTGTTTATTGATACCAAAGTATACACTTAAAATTTGTGCATTTTGCTGTGTGTATGTAAATTCTCGAATGGTGAAGTTTTGGAGAGCTGAGGCTGAGGGCGAGGCTTTACAATGAGTGAGAACAAGGATCTTTGTAAGGCTGACGCTCCCTCGTGTTGCCTGGTGCCCACAGGAGCTTTGTCAGTGTTCACGCGACCATTTCAGGGGCCGTCCATGGGTTGTCCACCCTCCACTGCTGCCTCCCCAGTGCCTCGAACAAAACCAAAGGTGGTCTTGGCCTTGTGGAATTCCTAGGCAGCAAACAAATAAATGCATGCTGGGGGCAAGAAGAACTCTGAAGAAATCTGGGGCTGTGGAGAAGGGAGGTGGATTGTGTGTTAGGTGATGAAGGAAGGCTTCTCCAAGGGGAGACATCTGGATGGAGACGAGGAGGAAGTGAGGCAGTGAGCATAGCCGGGGGAGGGAATAAGAAGGACAGAGATCCTGAGCTGGCAGTGGACTTGGTGAGGAATAGCGGGAGCCAAGGGAGCAAGAGGAGAGCAGTAGGCGATGAGGACGGAGGGGCCAGGCTGGAGAGATGTGGTCACCGAGCCTCGTGAGGCCTCTCGTCTGAGTGAGCAGAGTAACGTGGTCTGACTTGGGTCTGGCAAGGGGCACCCGGACTGCTGAACACCTCTAGGGAGGCAGGGGTGGAACCAGGCGAGTGAGAAAGCCTCACGATGACCCAGATGGAAGTCAATGACTTGGTCAAGGGCCATATCAGAGGTGGTAGAAGTGGTGAGAATCTGCCAACATGTTTTGCCTGTGGGTTGAATGTGGGAGTAAGTTGAGCTGGAGCCAGAGGGGCTTCTGAGATCTAAGCCTGAGCATCTGGAGAGTGGAGGGGGGGTGTCTTTGGATCTGGGAGGGACTGGCCAGGGGCAGGTTTGAGAGAGAAATTAAAGAGCTCGCATTTGCTCATGAGGATGCCTATTGGACATGCACCTGGAGCCACAGGAAGCTGTTGGAAACGTGGCTCTGCATTTCATTGGCCAGATCTGGGCACTGGACCCAAAGCCCAGGGCCTGTCCCTGCTCACCACTGCATCTCCCGGCTCTATCCTGGCAGACGGCGCCAACCCCGGTTCCGGCAGGCCATCAGGTGTGTCTCTGATGGAGGACCCTCCACAGAGACTGCGCTGGCAGGCCCACCTGGAGTTCACCCATAACCATGACGTGGGGGATCTCACGTGGGACAAGATTGCTGTCTCTCTGCCCCGCTCTGAGAAGCTTCGCTCCTTGGTGCTGGCGGGCATCCCACACAGCATGAGGCCACAGGTGAGGCGGCGAGGGACCTGCAGAGGGCCCGCGGGGGTTCAGGTGTCCTACCGGACGCTCATGGAGGCTCCCCCTCAGCTGTGGATGCGGCTCTCTGGGGCCCTGCAGAAGAAGAGGAATTCCGAGCTGTCCTACCGAGAGATGGTGAAGAACAGCTCCAACGATGAGACCATTGCTGCCAAACAGGTGAGGCTGGGACGGCACCAGGGGCCCTTCAGAAAGTGCTTTCAGGTCAGAAACTACGTGTGGGCCTGCAGGAGGGCGGTAAGCCGCCTGGGGTTACGGGGACCCACCCTGTTGGTCTGTCCTTGGCAGGGGTGGCCCAGGAGAGCAGGCAGCTGTGTGGCGGCCCTTCCACTCACAGACATGTGTCTGGAGCAAGCCTGTACTTCCTGGGTCCCTGTAGGCAGAAGGGACCATTGTTAAAAGATGACCAAACCTGGGTGCACATTAGGATCACCTGGAGACTTTGTATTCTTTAAAAATGTTTATTTTTGAGAGATAGTTTATGCAAATGTGCATGCTCATGCACACACACAGGCATGTGTGCTCGGGGGAGGGGCAGAGAGAGGAAGAGAGAATTCCAAACAGGCTCCACACCATGAGCACGGAGCCCAGTGTGGGGCTCGAGCCCATGAACCGTGAGTGAGATCATGACCTGAGCCAAAATCACGAGTCAGGTGCTTAATTGATGGAGCCACCAGGCACCCCTCACCTGGAGATTAGTATAGATTTCTGGGCCTCATTCTAGAGATTCTCATTCTGTGATTCTGGCTTGAGGCCCAGGGATCCGTCGTTCTATTTTTGTAAGATCCCCTGGTGAATCTGGTGGTATCAGCTACACATAGCTGAGTTCTAATCCTGAAGGAAGCACATACACTTTGACCCAGAGCATTAGGAACCCTCATTCTGGGTGAGCCTGCCTGGGGTTTGTCTGACACGGAGGTCTCCCAGCCTCCCTCACAGGGTGGTGGCTTAGGTGTCACCAGTGTGGAGGGTGCGGGCCCGCATCTCACAGGGCCTCGTTGTGGGTGGGCTGCTGGCAGATCGAGAAGGACCTGCTCCGCACCATGCCCAGCAACGTGTGCTTCGCCAGCGTGAGCAGCATCGGGGTGCCCCGCCTGCGCAGGGTTCTCCGGGCGCTGGCCTGGCTCTACCCAGAGATCGGCTACTGCCAGGGCACGGGCATGGTGAGCACATCCTGGAGGGGGAAGGGGGTGTCCCCGCACTGGCGAACAGTGCCGTCCTGGGCAGTAGGATGGGTGGTAGGGCTGGAGGTGGGGGTCCCCGTGGAGGGCCGGGGCTGCCAAGTATGTTGGTTCCAACCCTGAGGAGAGCGCGCGGTCTACGATGGGACCTCCGGGGCGGTGCCGCTTCTAGTTCACATGGAGACCCGGGTAGAGGCCCCTTGTCCCCCTGCCCTGGCCAGGTGGCTGCCTGCCTTCTGCTGTTCCTGGAGGAGGAGGACGCTTTCTGGATGATGTGCGCCATCATCGAGGACTTGCTCCCCGCCTCCTACTTCAGCACCACCCTGCTGGGAGTCCAGACAGACCAGCGGGTCCTGCGCCACCTCATCGTCCAGTACCTGCCTCGCTTGGACAAGTTGCTCCAGGAGCACGACATCGGTAAGGGCCAGCACCCACCCTTTTCTCTGGGGTTGGGGGTCCCGTGTCCCTCTCAGGTATCACAAGTCTGAGGTCCCCAGATGCAGCCAGCAGCAGACACGGCAGCCAACTGCGTTGGGAGGCAGGCTCCCACCTGATGATGGCTGAGCCTAGACCCAGCACATCACAGTCTCTGTCGTGCTCTTGTTCTCGGACAGCCTGTCTCGTCCCTCCCCTTGGAGTGGTCAAGGCTCTTGCTGCTCTGTGGGAGCTACCCTCCAGCTTCTCCCCAGCTTGTGTGCCTGGGAGCGGCCCCCCCCCCCCCCCCCCCGCCTTTCATTCCATCCCCTGCTGGCTGTGTTGGCCATCCCTGGTCCCAGCCACAGGGGGCTCCTGTCTGTGTCCACAGAGCTGTCTCTGATCACGCTGCACTGGTTCCTCACGGCCTTCGCCAGCGTGGTGCACATCAAGCTGCTGCTGCGCCTCTGGGACCTGTTTTTCTACGAGGGCTCCCTGGTGCTGTTCCAGACCACGCTGGGCATGCTGCGGCTCAAGGTGCTACTGGGGCCGGACGCAGATGCTCTGGTACCCCTCCTCCGGGGGCCGAGTGGGGTTCAGCCTTCAGCTTCCTGTGCCTGAGCACCGGCCCCTCCTGAGAGGCCCACGGTGGGGGGGCCCGACCTGAGGACAGTGAGCAGGGTCAGCTCACGGGCCTGACGTTTGGCAGTGACGCTCCCTCCCCCCCACCCCTTCCCTCGTGTGGCTCAGGAGGAGGAGCTGATCCAGTCCGAGAACTCGGCCTCCATCTTCAACACGCTGTCAGACATCCCTTCGCAGATTGAGGACGCGGAGCTGCTGCTGGGGGAGGCCATGCGGCTGGCTGGCTCCCTCACGGATGTGGCCGTGGAGACGCAGCGCCGCAAGCACCTGGCCTACCTCATTGCGGACCAGGGCCAACTCCTAGGGACCAGTGCCACCACCAACCTGTCACAGGTGGGCCCATGAGGAAGGAGGCCCTACCTCACCCCCAGCGTGGGGGTCCTCGAGGAAGCCCGAAGTGAGAGAGGCTGCAGGGAACCCGCCAGCCCTTCCTTGCTCTGCTGCCCCCTCCCCAGCCTGGCACCCGGGGCTTGGCCCAGTCAGACCACAGCTGTGGAATGACCCGCTGCCCTTGGCCTTCTGTGCATCTCTGCTGTGACCTGCCGTTTGGCTGTGTGGCAGACCCAGCTTTGAACCGACTGCATTTCTGATGCTCAGAGCTGGCTGCGGAGGCCGTTTCAGATGAGGTGGCACAAGTGAGATGTTGGCCCCAGGAGGAGCTCGGTTAGCTTCACCATCCCTGCCGGCTGCCGCTGACCCACACTCCCTGCCTGCAGGTCGTGCGGCGCCGGACCCAGCGGAGGAAGTCTGGCATCACCTCCCTGCTCTTTGGTGAGAACTGCCATGGCTGCCGGTGCCAGGCTGGGTTCAGGGACTCCTTCCCTGCCTGCGAGTTCCAGCTTGCGGCTCCCAGCGCCCCAGCAGGGCAGGGTGGCGGTGTAGACCAGGAGGCGTCCGTTCTCAGACCCCCACGTGGACCCTGAGCATCCTTGGGGTTGGGGAGAGGGTGCAGGCCAGGGGCCATGGCTGCTATAGCTCACTGGGGCTCCCAGGGGAGGACGACCTAGAGGCGCTCAAGGCCAAGAACATCAAGCAGACGGAACTGGTAGCCGACCTCCGGGAAGCCATCCTGCGTGTTGCCCGCCATTTCCAGTGCACAGACCCCAAAAACTGTAGTGTGGTGAGTTGTGGGCTCAACTTGGGGGTTCTCCCTCCCTGGCCCCATCCTGAGGTAGCAGAGGCCCTGGTGAGGAGGCGCCTCTCCTCAGCAGACCCCTCTGCTGTTGGGGCAGGAGCTGAGCCCAGACTACAGCATGGAGAGCCACCAGCGAGACCACGAGAACTATGTGGCATGCTCACGCAGCCACCGGCGCCGAGCCAAGGCCCTGCTGGACTTCGAGCGACACGACGACGATGAGCTGGGCTTCCGCAAGAACGACATCATCACGGTGCGTGGGCACGTAGGCGCAGCTTCAGCGAGAGGTGGGGAGCTTGGCAGCGGGAAGCAGGGTGACCCCGGGCCGCCCGGGATCTGTCCCTGCTCCACCCACATGGCTGTAGGCACGGGGCCGGGCAACCAAAGCTTTGCTTCCTCCTCCTCTCTGCCTACCGCGCAGATCATATCTCAGAAGGATGAGCACTGCTGGGTCGGGGAGCTGAACGGCCTGAGAGGTGAGGCCTCCGTCTGGAGGAGGGGTGGGCCAGGCATTGAAACCAGGAGCCCTTCTGTCACCCTCCGGCTTCAGCAGGAGCCGGGCTTCCTCAGCCTGCCGGCCTGCCCTCACGCGGCCCCCACGGGGCCCTGCTTCCCCCGCAGGCTGGTTTCCAGCCAAGTTTGTGGAAGTCCTGGATGAACGGAGCAAAGAGGTAAGAGGGCGCACAAGGTACGGCTGCCCCTGGGAGCTGCTGCCGCCGCCTCAACCCTGGCGCGTGCTGGCTGGTGGCAGTGGCTGTGAGGATGGGGAAGGGGGTGTCTGGCCGCAGGCGTGGGACCGGGGCCTCTCAGACCCTGTCCCCCGCCATCAGTACTCCATCGCGGGGGATGATGCTGTGACAGAGGGGGTCACGGACTTGGTTCGAGGGACCCTCTGCCCAGCTCTCAAGGCCCTGTTTGAACATGGGCTGAAGAAGCCGTCCCTGCTGGGAGGTGCCTGCCACCCTTGGCTGTTCATCGAGGAGGTAAGTCAGTGGCTGGACCCACGTCCCCAGCTGTTCTTCTCCTTGAGCCCTTCCTTGGGCCCTGTAGAGCTGGCACAGGAGCTCATGGGTGGCAGTGTGCGCTTGGTTGGACTCTGTGACTTTGATCTGGTACCTATCCTGGTGTCCCTCACACTCACCTTGACCCCCAGGCAGCAGGCCGGGAGGTGGAGAGAGACTTTGACTCGGTGTATTCACGCCTGGTGCTGTGTAAGACGTACAGGTAACAGGCCCAGCCGCCCTGCCTGGTGTCCTCCTGGCAGGGTCTCCTGGTGGTTTTGTGGGGAGGGGGTGGGCACAGCCCGAGCCCTGCATGTCAGGGCAGCCACGGCAGCTTCGGTTCCTCCCTCAGGTTGGATGAAGATGGCAAAGTCTTGACCCCGGAGGAGCTGCTCTACCGGGTAAGTGGGTGGAGGGTGGTGCGGGCCTCCTGGGTTGGCAGCTGGAGCCCCCGGAGTGACAGCTGGGCCCTCCCAGGCTGTGCAGTCTGTGAACGTGACCCATGACGCTGCACACGCACAGATGGATGTCAAGCTCCGTTCCCTCATCTGTGTGGGACTCAAGTGAGTATCTGCCTACCGCGGGCCAATGACCGTCCTGTCAGATGAGTGGTAGCCTGGGCCGTGGGCCTGTGGGGCAGCGGGGTGCCTGTGAGCTGGACAGACGAGGCAGCTGGAGTGCCCTCCGGGGTGCCAAGGGGCCTTCCTCAGGTGCGAGACCAGCCATCGTTTTGTGGGCTGGGGAAGGCACACACTTCAGCAAGGTGACCGGTGAGGGGGCTCACCAGAAACGAGGCCGCCACAGAGAACTAGGGAGGGGGCACCTGCCTGAGGGTAACTTGGGCATCTGTGAGGCCCAGACCTGGGTCAGGGTGAGTGTGGTGTCTAGATTTGCCACTTGGCAGAGGGGGCAACCTCCAGGCTGCCGTGACCCAGGCCAGGGTGGGAGGAGGGGTGGTTTGTGGCGGCCAAGCTCCCGGAGCTCAGAACGTGGCTGTGGGCCTCACTCCGGGGCTGACCAGCAGGGCTGAGGCCCCGGTGCAGCAGGTGTGGTGGAGCCTGACACAGAGGGAGGGAGCCGGGACAGGGCTGAGGGGAGCGAGGGCCATGGGGACAGGGGCCCTGGGGGATGGGTGGGCCCCTGCGCGTGTCCCTCAGCGTGGGGGAGCAGGGCGCTCCGCAGAGACCTGGCTAAGAGCGAAGGCGCGGTCCCCTGATGAGGTCACAGCACAGGGAAGGCAGCTGGGGGCGGGCAGCCCACTCTTGCCTGCTTGTCCCCAGCGAGCAGGTCTTGCACCTGTGGCTGGAGGTGCTCTGCTCCAGCCTGCCTACCGTGGAGAAGTGGTACCAGCCCTGGTCTTTCCTGCGCAGCCCTGGCTGGGTCCAGATCAAATGTGAGCTCCGGTGAGTCCCCGCCCCTGCTTCGGAATCCCTGCCCCGTGGCTTGGGGTGGGAGAAGAGGGGGCAGAGCTGCCCTGAGGGAGACTGACGGCCTCCCCACTCCCTCCCTCACCTCCAGCGTTCTCTGCTGCTTCGCCTTCAGCCTCTCGCAGGACTGGGAACTTCCTGTGAAGAGAGAGGTGGGTGGCTGGGGTCAGTCCTCAGCCCCACAGCCTGTCCTCCCGTCTGGGGGCCGCCTGGGGTGGGGCAGGCCAGGCAGCTGAGCTGGCAGATCGCCCCAAAGCTTCTGGGCCGGCTGAGGCGGGAGGGCCCGTGGGGACCCCAAGTGCCGGCATCACCTACACAAACCACTCCGGCCCCGCCGCCTTGGGCTTTCCTTGCCGTGGCTCTAGCGCCCGTGCGCCCATGACGGGGGACTGTCCCTGTGTGCAGGAGGAGAAGAAGCCACTGAAGGAGGGTGTTCAGGACATGCTGGTGAAGCACCACCTCTTCAGCTGGGACATAGACGGGTGATGCTCCTCCTACGGTGGCCGTCAAGCCCACACCTCCCCCAGGCACCCGGCTCCCGAGCAGCCCCCTCCTCAAGCAAGCAGAGAACAGCACGGTCCTGGCCGGTCTTGGGCCTGCTCTGGGATGGGGTCTGAGGTGGCCCAGGCCCATTCTCAGCTGCGGGGTCAAGGGAAAGACGCACTGGAGCTCTGGCCAGGCACCACGACACAGCGGGACGCCACCTGGGGGCACCCAGGAGTGTCACGGGAGGACAGTGGGAGGCAGGAGCAGAAGGTGGGGCTCAGCCTGTTTTTCCCGGTACCCAGGGGAGGGCTCTGCACAGGCATTTACAGAGACCCCAGGCCCCCATTTCACAGTCTGTACCGACCAAAAACCTTGTGAGGAGGTGGAGAGCCAGGTCTGTTGTGTCAGGTTTTGCTCAGGAAGGGGATGGGGGTGGCCAGAGGCTCCCTGGCCTCTTTGGTTTGTAAATAAAGTGTGTCTTTGAGAAATCACCTCTTGTCTTCTGTCCAGCCAGGGCCACAGCTGTATGTCCAAGGTTCTGTCCTTCCTGGAATCATCTAGAAAGCCTAGGACCCAGCCATACCACCCATCTGTTCCGTGGAGTGAACAAAAATGGACCAAAGTCAGTGTTTTTGTTTTTATTTTAAAAAAGTCCACACAGCTTCCTGACCTCTGTCCCGGCACTGGTTTGGTGATTCCATCCCTAATCCCATTAATGATAGTGACAGGCCAGAGGGAGCTGAGGAGGTCTCAGTTTGAGGGCTGACGCCCCCCCCCCCCCCCCCCCCACCAACCCCCGGCCACCTCCTGTCCCAGGGCCATGGTGGCTGCGATGAGGCAGCGGGACGGAATGTGGGCGGGTGGCCAAGGAGGCACCTCTGCCCTTGTGGCACAAGTATGGAGCAGGGCACAGGTGGGGCACAGGCGGTGGCAGGGTGTCTACATGTCAAACACGCGTGATGGGGCTGACGAAGGCTGCATCTAACCCCAGGAGCAGTGGTCTCTGGGCCCTTCTATATTGTGCACAGGATGGGAGGGAGCTCCAATCCACCTCCCAGCCCCCAAAAATATATGTATATATATGTATGGCGATATAGAATATAGAGGTATATACACCTGTACAGAAAACGTTTGCCACCAACCGTTAAATGGTTACACTACACCAAGACACTAAAATGGCAAGGGGCTCCCCTCCCAGAAGCCTGGGACCCTGGGGTTGGCATCGAGGGGATGGGGAGGTAGAGGCCCAAGTTGGTTTCTTCCCTCATAGGGAAAGGGGACTAGAAGGAAAGAGAGTGACCCTGGGCCTCGCCTGCCTGAGCCAACTGCAGCCAGACTGCACCTCCGACCTCACAAAAGGAGGTCAATAGAACGGCCCTGGCCTGTCCAGGCCTCCTGAACTCTGGGGTTAGACCAAAGCTGCTCCTTGGCAGCCTGTCTCCTTGGTGAGTCTGAGCCAGGGGGCGGCACGGCCTGCTCCAGTCTCCCGGGGCGGGGAGAGCAGGGCCTATGATTGTCAGGACTCACGACCACACAGAGGTGGGATCAGGCTCTCCCCAGCTTCCAGCCCCTCCCATCCTGGCCCTGCAGCCCGAGAGCTACAAGCAGGAATCCCAGTGGAGTTGCAAGTCGTGACCATCGAGGAAGTCCGTGGAGAAGAGGCTGGGGGTGGTGGTGCCGAGCGGGGCCAGGCTGAGCACGGGGCCTCCCGACGACAGCTCCAGCCAGTCCATGCTGTCCAAGTGGCCGTCAGCCAGGTCCAGGCCCACGCTGCTGGGCTCGGGGGCAAAGTGCAATTCCGAGGTGTCCATGGGCGAGGGGGGGTGGTCCAGGATAGCAGAGCTGCTCAGCATCTGGCTGTGGAGGTCGTCAATGAGGGAGAGGGGCTCTGGCCCCTCGTGCCCGCTGGTCAGCAGGGGCAGCCCCGTGCTGCTCTCCAGGAAGTCCTCCAGGCGCCCAGGGAGGGCAGGTGAGCCTGAGGGAGGTGGCGTGGCCTGGGGGAGCTCGGCGGAGGGTGGGGACGGTGCGGCCAGGGGCGACCCGCAGGTTGCTGTCGAGGGGGGCTTCTCTTTCCCTGGTAGGGATGGTGGTGGCTCCTTGAAATCTGCTGAGATTTCTGCCAAGCGAGAAAGGGAAGGGATGTCAGAAACCAGGCCTGATGAATCAGGACCCGAAGCTGGCCCGACTTTATACCACATACAAAGGTTAACTCCAGATGGGTCAAAGGTCTAAATTCAGGAGCTTAAACTACAAAACTCTTAGAGGGAAATGGGACATCTTCACTGGACTTGTCAACGATTTCTTGGTTGTGACACCAAAAACACAGGTAACAACAAAAATACACACACTGGACCATATAAAAATTTAAAACTTTTGTGCGTTGAAAAGACCATCAAGAGAAAAGACAGTCCGTGGAATGGGAGGAAATGTCCACACACCATGTATCTGATGGGTCACATCCAGAGTGAAGAACTACAACTCAACCCCAAGGAACCGAAGGCAGAGACCCCACAAGATCTGCAAAGGACCCGTAAGGACAGGAAAAGATGCTCAACCTCATTAGTCACTAGGGGAAAGGCACGTCAAAAGTTTAAGGAGACACCACCTTGGGGCGCCTGGGTGGCCCAGTGGGTTAAGTGTCCGACTCTTGATTTTGGCTCAGGTCATCATGATCTCACAGTTCATGAGTTCAAGCCCTACGCTGGGGCTCTGTGCTCTCAGCACAGAGTCTGCTTGGGATTCTCTCTCTCCCTCTCTCAAAATAAATAAATAAAAAGAAAAAAAAAGATAACCACCTCACACCAAGTCAGCTATTATTTTTTTTTAAAAAATCCAAAGTGTTGGTGAGGATGTAGAGCAGTCCGAAACCTTGTGCGTGGCTGGTGTGAATGAAAATGGCGCAGCCGCTGCGGGAAGCCATGCAGGCTAGTGGGCCGGTGTTCACAGCAGCAGTACTCACAACGGCCAAAGGCGGAAACAAGTCAGGTGTCCATCAATGGACGAGCAGATGAGCAGCGTACTCTATCCCTACAGCGGGCTACCATTCGGCCACAAAAAGGAAGGAAATTCTGACACCTGCTACAACACGGATGAACCTGGAGGGCATTCTGCCACGTGAGGCAAGCCAGAAACCAAAGGACAAAATAATATAGGATTCCACTGATGCGAAGCTCCCTAGAATAGGCGAATTCAGAGCCAGAAAAGAAAACAGAGGTTACCAGGGGCTGGGGGGAGGGGAAGGGGGAAGTTACCACCTACTGGGAAACAAGTGTCAGTATAGGATGACGAAAAAGATCTACAAATGGATGGTGGTGATGGTTGCACAACACTGTGAATGTATAATGCCACTGAATTGTGCATTTTGAAATTATTAGAATGGCAGATTTTTTTCTGTGTGTTTAACCACAATAAAAAAAAAAATTCTGCAGAAACCAGGCTTGCTCCTGGCCCTCCCGGGCCTCTCCCCACCCCCGTCCCCTCTGGGCATGACGATCTCCCCAAGCTCAGTCTCCCCAGCTGCCACCACGGGGGGCCCTGCTGGCCCCCACCCACCCCGTTCAAAGGCCTTCTCCGGCACAGTTGCCCCGGCTCTGGCCAGTTGTGTGTTTTTTGTGTGGCAGGCAGCACGCCCGGCTCCCTTTCTCTGCCATCTCTTCACTGCTAGGGCTCAAGGTCTGGCCTCCTCCCTCTGCTTCCGGCACAATCTCGGTTTTCCCAGGAACTCCCCCTGTCTGTGCCCAGGCCTCTGTCCCGGGCTCTAGACCAGCCTCCAACCGCCTGCGAGCACCGCCCAGCCTAGCCGCCTCAGTGCCACCTGTGCTTGTTAGAAATGTACCCCAGGCCCCACTGTAGACTCCAGAACCTGTGGAGGCTCCTAGGAATCATGACCTTGAGGGGAACAACAGCTATTAAGCTCTGTGGGATTTCTTTTTTGAGATAACATTCACCATTTTATTTTTAAAAGATTTTATTCTTTAAAATACTAAATTACTTAAAGTAATCTCTACACCCTACATGAAGTTCCAACTCACAACCCCCAGATCAAGGGTCACATGCTCCACACAGACCGAGCCAGCCAGGCGCCCCCAGGAGTCACCATTTTAAAGGGTACCATTCCACGGCCGAGCTCTTGCTTGACCGGTACGTCTCGCTAACCCTCTCCCTACACCGGCACTAAAGCCCTCAGAGAACCTCCACAAGCTCCCGCAGCTCCCACCGGGCGCCGTGCCCTCCCCGCACTCAGGGACCTCCTCCGCCAGCAGGCGAACAGGCTGGCTCTCTGCTCCCTTCGCAGGAAACCCTCTGCAGAGAGCTCTCCAGACCAGCTGGCTCCTCCACCCCCAGGCCCTTGCCCACGCCCCACTGCGGAGCCCTGGTCGAGGCCACCACTGGCCACCACAGTGCTAACCCCGTGACCAGGTCTGGGTTCCTGTCTCCCCCGACTGCCCGGTGACAGCCCCGGACTTCAGGACTTCACCATCTTGAAGGCACCCTCCCGCTCTGCCCACGGCCAGACGTCACCTGCTCGTGCCCCTGGGTTCCGCCTCACCCTCCTCTCTGCTCGCCAGATCTCCTGGCTCTGAACGTCAATCCCGATGACAACTCCCAGTACCTGCCTTCACGTGACAGACTGCCCTGCTTGGCGGTCTCGGGAGACACACCTGAGCCTGACGGGCTGCACTGATGCACCCCAGTGCGCCCCCTGCGTCTCCCCCCGAAGTCCTGCAGCTGCAGGCTGGTGACTCAGGCCGAACCCTTCATACCCTCTCGTCCATGGCTAGTCCGTAAGAAAAGCAACTAGCTCTCTCAACTACACCCACACTCAAGTGCTTCTCCACTTCCCTACCACGGCCTGACCCAGGCCCCCTGGCCTCACCTGGATTCCCACAGCTGCCCTTCCAGCTGGAACAGCCCTCCACTCGACTTCATCCGGAGCCCAAGTCCTGCTCGGCGCCCGTGAGGGCTCGTGCTCTGCCCCGACGTGCACCTCCTCCCCCTCCTCTCCCTCCTGCGCTCATGCCGCTCCTCCAACACACCTGGCCTCACGGGTGCCCCCCAGGGAGCTCGACAAGGCCAACCCGACCGCTCTCAGGCACCTCAGACCCTCCCCCGCCCCGACTTTCCATAGTATTTACTCCTCACACGTGATAGAACTCACTCGTCTACGATGCCTCTCCTCACACTAGACCGTGCAAAGGCAAACGTCTCCGTTTTGCTCATCACTACACCCCATGCTGCGGGGACAGTGCCCACCACGCGGTGGGTGCTGGGGTAAAGCACTGCTACTTGAGGGCTGCATCCCCTGGCTGGTTCTTGCCCAAGCCGTGGAGATGGGATGTGTCTCAGCTGCTGTTACATCCAAACTATGGGGCCTTTCGTCCATTAAGTGTCCTTTCCATAACTAGACAAAAATCAATAAATCAACCACCCCAGGACTGAAAACAACCTCTGAAGAAAGGAGAAGGTTGGCTGGGAGGCAGCTCGGGAGTCTGGGCTTTACCTCCACTCTGAATAAGAATGTCAAACAGGTCATCCATCTGCTGGCTGGAGGAACCATTTTCCTGTGAAACAAAATAGCAAAAAGAAAAAAAAAAAAAAGATGACAATCTAGAACAGGAGGCTCCCAGCCTGGCTCAGGGCAGAGCCCCTTCCTTCTGCCCTTGAGCCAGCAGCCAAACCTGCCGAGTCCACCGGCCTGTGCTCAGGCTCCCAGAGCTCGCTCATTCTGCCCCCCGGCCCCGCAAGGCCCACTCTGACCCGGTAACACCCACTCCTGCCTGCCCCTATCCTCCGGCTGGGCTTGGTGGGGGGATTGTGGGAGCCCAGCCCAGCAGCCCAGGCAGCCCCCCACCCTGGCCAGGCCCCAGTCTACCTTCTTCACCTGCTGTCTGGGCTGTTGGCTCACAGCTTCCTCATAGCCAGGCGGCTCCTTCTTCAGCAGAGAAGTGGGGGTCCCAAAGAGGGGCTGTGATGGGTGCTCTGGGTCCATCTGGGCTGGTGGGCCAGGGGCTGCCGGAGAACCAGGCTGGGACAAGGGCTGGACAGGAGAACAGTGAGAGAACCGGTGACGGCATGAGGAAAGGAGGCCCAGGGCCCTGCACGATCCGGGAGGGCAAGGCAGGGGCGCCTACCTTCTGGGCCGGGACAACTTGTTAGCTGCCCTGGCTTTTAGGAAGCCTGCATGGAAGCCATCGGGGCAGAAAAGGATAGGGGATGGGGGAAGCCCTGACCTCTGACCCTGCAGAAGGTGGGGTAGACATGAGGCCACTGGCCACGTGGGTTTGGTACCAGCCACCTGGGAAAGGAGGGGTTCTGGGCTCCTTCGGCCTCTCCTCCCTGTCTGCCTGAGGCTGCTCAGGGGCCTCGGTCTCCCATCCTGAGGTGCCTGGTTCCTGTCACTGTCCTCTCCTCCGCACCAGAGCTCTGCAGGGCCGAGAAGCCACGCGAAGCCTAAAGCAGCCTCACCTTTGGACCGGCCAGGGTGGAGGGTCTGGGCTGTGAGGGTGGCAGCAGCAGGGAGCTGGCTGCCAGCACAGTTTAGTGGGGGACAGCTGGCTTCTCTGGGCGCGGGAGGGGAGTAGGGCTAGCACCAGGCTCGGCCTCTCCCAGGCAAGGGCTTCCCTGACCCTCACCGGGGCCTGTCCCACCCCTACGGAGCAGAGGCAGGCATGGTCCCTGGCCTGGGTGGGGGCTGCCCAGGTCCAGAGCTGGGCAGGCCCTGATGGCTCCACCCTCGTGGCTCTGGGGTCCTGGGCAGCCCCCTTAATGTTCCCAAGTCTCAGTACCCGTCCTTGGTGACATGGGGATGGTGACCCCTCATTTTAGAGGATCGAGTGGAAGTTGAAGGGAAACCAGCCCAGTCTGCCCAGCCATGGGGGCGCCTGGAAAACGGGGCTGTCACCGGAGCATCTTCACGGTCTCCCCCAGCCCCTGCCCCTCCTCCACCCAGGTACCTGCTGGGGGCTCCCGCCGGCCAGGCCGGGGCTGTCCACGTTCTTATTGGTCACGGTGAGGACAAGGTGGGTCCCTGTGGAGTCGGTGATGAGGGTGGGAGGTGTGACCCCCCTGAGGACGCTGGGGCCCTGCGGGCCCAGCAGCAGCTGGGGAGCGGGGGCTGGCTCGGGCTCCGGCAGCACGGCTTCCTGCTTCACCACCACGGCTGGGGGCACCAGGGGACGAGCGTCCGCGTGGTGGGCGGTGGGGGCCGCCAGGCTGGGGCTGAAGGGGTGTGCGGGACCCGGGGGCTGCCGGCTCAGCTGGCAGCTGGAGAAGCTGTTTTCCTGCTTCACTGGGGTGCTGAGGGGGGCGGGGGCGGGGCCGGGCTGCTGCGCCCGCTTCTCCTGCTCCAGCTGCAGCCTCAGCCACTCCACGAGCTGCTGTTTCTGGCGCAGCATGCGGGTCAGCTCCTCGATCTGCTTGTCCTTTTCCTGCAGCATCTGGTCCTTGTCACGCCCCTCCAGCTCGGCCCGCACCCCGGGGCTCCGGCAGCAGGACCCGGGCCGGGGGCCCTCCTCCTTCACAAGGATCTGCAGCGGTGAGGCCTGGAGGGTGAGCTGGGTCAGTGGCGACGTCACCATCTCTCCGAAGGTGTCCCCGGGTGTGGAGTTCTCATCGCCCGTGCTGAGCAGTGAGCGCTCTGAGGGGGTGGGAGACACGGGGGGTGTAGAGCCCGTGCTGCCAAATTTCACCACTCCGTTACCGGTCACCGTGGCCACCACCACCTCAGCCGGGGCCAGGCCCGCTGCCACCAGGGCAGGCCCCGTGCTTAGCCGGGTGGCCGGGAAGGCGACCACCACCTCACCAGCCTTGGGCAAGATGGAGGGGGCAGCAGGGCCCTTGGGGGCTCCTGGGGCAGGGCTGACTTGTTCCTGGTATGCACGCAGGCGCTCAATCAGGTCTGTCTTGGTGCCTGAGACGGGCAGTGACCGCAGCTTCAGCTCCTGCTTCAGCTCCGCCACCTGCAAGGGGCCGAGAGTCAGGGCCGCAGAGCGACAGAGAGAACTGGGTCCAGGCAGGAGGGCAGTCGGGGAGGTGGGAAGGATGAGCCTTTTGTCCACCAGGATTCATTCATCTGGGTCCCGCTGGTACTTCAGATACAGGCGCCCCTGCCCCTCCCACAGCCTGGAGGGTGAGACGTGTGTGTGTGTGTGTGTGTGTGTGTGTGTGTGTGTGTCCTGGGCCCATCCTCCTCCATCTGGGCACGATAGTCCCTCAGCTGTCCCCAGCCCCAGCGCAGTACCTGGTGCTCAATTAAATACTTAATTGAACCAACTGGATTTTACAGGTGAGAAAACAGACCACAAAAGTAAAATGACTTCCAGATCTCACCCAGCAAGCAGCAGAGTTAGATGTTAAACCCAGGTCTGATGGACCCTGGAGCCTGTGCCTAGCCACCCACACGAGGGCTGCATCTTACTGGGGTCGGATCATGACTCGGGAGGGGCTGGTCTGCTTCTGAGGACAAACTCTCCAGGGAGAGTTTGGTCTGTTCCATCTTCTGATCAGGGCAGAAGAAACAGGCCAGGCCCTGAGCATGACCCGCCCTCTGAGGTCCCAGGACACGAGCAGGGTCAGTGTCCCAAGCCCCAAACTATTTTCCCAGGCAGATGAACCACGTGTGTGCAGCACATTCAGTGGGGCGCTAACGGACAAAGTAGAAAAGGTGGGGAATTGAAGTCGGCGGCCCCACATTTGAATCCTGGCTCTGCCATCGGCCGGGTCTGAGACCTCCGACGAGCTCCTCTGTCCTCAACACCTCCACGTGCTCATCCCGAGGCAGTGGGGACAGTCCCTATTTCTCATGCCGCACGGCAAAGGCGAAGGAAGAGCAGTCATATAAAAAGGCTTGGTAAGCCCCAAGGCCCTAGACAGACACCGGCTGCGGTACTTAATGGTAAGGACTGTGATGACAAGGCAGATATCACGATGACCAGGGCCAGGCGAGCCTTGGCGCAGGTTCTAAGGGCCTCTGCCGGAGGAGACCGGAGTCCGGAGCTCTGCTCTGCCTACCACCGCCGTGGGTCTTACACCGGCTGCTTTCCCCACATAGAAACACTAGGCCAGACCCCAGGGGGAAGGCCAGCCTGGCGGCGGTCCCAGTGTCCCAGCAGGAAGGGCTCGCCCACCTACCTTCATGTCATCCAGGTTGGCAGGCAGGGCTCCCGGCTTGCCAGTCAGTGAGGTGCTGTTCTGACGTGCCAACCCACTGGGACCAGGAGCACCCGAGCTGGAGCCGCTACCGGTAGTGGAGAGGCTGCGTATCGGGGGGGCCCCGCCGCTTCCCGGAGCCTCACCTGCGGGCCTGAGAAGAAGGAAAGGCAGCGATGAGAGCCTGGCCAGCATCACCCTTGGGGCAGAGACGGGTACGGGGCGTGAGGATCCGGAACAAAGCCTCCTTAAGGATCTGGGTTCGCCCGCACCAGGCCCGGCGTCGGCCAGTCGGGCGGGGTAGGGGTGATGGTGGCGAGCGGGTTCCTACTTTGGCGGGGCGGGCAGGATGGTCTGGTAGTTATAGTGCTGCTGCTGCTGCTGGTTGAGGATCTGGAGCTGGAGGAAGAGCTGCTGCTGCTGCAGGATCTTGGCATAGGAGGAGTCCATGGCGGGCGCCCCCTTGTCCTGCTTTTGGTCCGGGGGGATGTACTGGTGATACTTGAGCTTCTTCACCTTTGGCTTCAGCTCCTTGGCTTTCTTGCTGCGCTGCGACTTCTCACCGGCAGACTTGGGTTGGCTTTGCTGAGGGCAGAGGAGACAGCAGGCGCCATCAGGGGGCAGCGTCGGGCTTCTGAGAAGGACCCGTCCGCTCCCCGGCTACCGGACAGCGGCCTCATCAGCGGCCACAAGCGTGCCAGGGGGGAGGCCGGGCACAGCCCCTCTTTCTTAAAAGAGCCTCTGGCCCGGAGACTAATCAACCAAATGCAGACGTCGCCATGACCTCCAGCTAAGAGTAAACACAACAAAGTACCAAACAGCTGGTGGATGGAGCTCACAGCCTCCACATCAGGTACTTTAGGAGACGTGTCACCCCGAGCGCTGGGGGCTGGGAGCCAGCCCACAAGGCCAAGGAATCCCCCGCGCAAGAGGAAGGGGAGACAAATAGATTTACGCTGTTCTTTCAAATGTGTATGCATAAAGAAAGGCACCAATTGTGCGATAAGGAACAGGCTGGAGGTGGATTTTTGGGGGAAAAACTCCGACATCTGTGGCCGCCAGGAATAGACCCCAGAGGTGAGAGGCACCCGGAAGAACAAACGGCCTGGGCACTGCGACCCTAGTGGGGCAGCTCACTGACTCCTCTGGGATGGGGAAGCCACACACTCGAAACTTCCTGCCAGCAGCAGGGCCTCGGGGGTGCTTTGCAGAGATGGTGCACACAGGGTGGGGACACCACACAGGAGGTCACCAGGGAGCCCCATGAACAAAAAGGTAGCAGCCGGAGGCACAGCAAGGACTCGGCTCCAGTGAGGGAATGGGAACCTGGATGGCTCCCAGGCTGGGAGCAGCAGCAGAGGCACGCGGCTGGCTCCCAGCCAGGGCGGCGTGTGTGTCGGGGGGCAGATGGTAAGATGAGAGGGAGAAGCAGGTGGGGCAGGAAGGAAGGGAAGCTGCCCCGGGGTTGAGGGGGAGAGCAGAGGTGCAGGCGTGGAGGGAGAGGCAGCAGTCTGGAGCGAAATCCCGGAGACCCTGAAGTAGGAGGCTCTGTGGGACAGGGAGGACGGACCCTGGGTCATGGGGCTGCTGAGCAACATGAACCTCAGTGCCCCACACGGTGTCCCCCACACCAAGGTCCCCCAGGAGGTGTCTTGGGGATTGGTGGTCAGCCTTGCCCCCCAGACATGTTAGGTCAGGTCTTGGAGGAAGAGAACAGAAAATGCCCCGGGGCACCTGATTGGCTCAGTTGGTTGAGCATGCAACTCTTAACCTTGGGGTCATGGGTTCAAGCCCCATGTTGGGTGTAGAGATTACTTAAAAATAAAATCTTAAAAAAAAAAAAAGCCCAAAGCAGCCCCTGTGGGACCTGGCGCCCATTATTTCCCTTCTCAGTTTTGTCACTCCTAGAGCAGACTTCGATCACTGCCTCATGTGGTGTCAGTAGACCAGAGGGGTTGGGTGGGGGTGTGTTTTCGCGGGCAGGGCGGAATAAGAGCCCTGTGCTCAGGAAATGGCAGCTACGAGGGTGACAGCCAGCGTCCGCAGAGAGAAGAGGAGAAACTCCCACGTTACTTCCATGACCTATGTTGGTGCACTCCCCCCGCCCCCAACCCCCAGCTGGCCCCACACTGGGATGAAATCACGGCAGGGCTTGGAGGGGCCCCGGGGAGGGGAGGGCAGCTGCTGGGACCTGTACCTTAATAAGCGTCGGGGTGGGCTTGGCAGGGGGGGCTGTGGTTCCATTGGTGAGGCTGGGAGGCAGAGGAGGCTGCTCTGCCAGGAAAAGTGTTTCTCCGGAATCCGGGCCCACTGGGAGCTGAGACACCACCTGAGAAAGGGCTGGAGGTGAGGACAGCCTCCCTCTCCCGCTGCCCCAGGGGGCACGACCATTATCAGGGGGTCCATCCCAGCCCTGCCCTGCCTAGAGGCGGCTACAGGCACCTCCTCCAGAGCCATCACAGGCAGGGGGCCACCAGTGGGCAAGATGGGAGGCGGGGTGAGAGCCCGGCCCCCAGGGCAGGGTTGAGGGAGCTGGAACATGGAGACACAGAGGGCAGTGAAAAGACCACTGAACTGAACTCGGGAGAAGCGGGCTGTTCCGACTGGACGCAGGGACAGGCCAGGGAGGCTCTGGAATCTTGCTGCAAGGCAGCCCCAGCCCGGGACCACAGGCTGGCGAAGTCTGGCCAAAACGGGGCCCGCTGCCGACACCTCCCCGCTCCCCACCACTGCGACTCAGGCAGCCATGGACATCCCCAGCTTCCCCACCACACCTGGCCCAGGCGAGACCTCACCCTGGGCAGCTCCAGCAGGTCTGGGGCCCTTGGGGAGCAGGGAAAGCATCCAGCAGGGGCAAGCTCACCTGAGTGGGGGATAGGGTGGTGGCACTGGACAGTGGCTCGCTGACTCGGGCTTCCAAGGGGGATGGCGCCGAGCCCTGGGACTCGTGGCTCGCAGGCTGCTCAGGGGATAAGGCATCACTGCTGTCCTCATCGAAGGAAGAGCTGTCCGCTACTTTCGGGTAATTGACCTGGCCCACTGAAAGCCAAAGCCATGGTGAGAGTCCACCTCCAGTGCCCGCGAATGGGAAGGGGGGTTGTCCCAGCAAGGTGCCCACTCTGGCCCCTCCTCACCCCCAGCGAGGCCGACGTGAGAAAGACCAGCAAAAGAGCTCCAAGAGAGCGCCTCTTCAGGACCCCCAAACAAAGGCAGGAAGAGTGCTGGCTACTAAGCTATCAAGTGCTCCCTTGCTTTTGACTTCGCTGTGTCCAGTCCCCAAGGTCAAGCCCTACTTTCCCTCCCTCCCTGCCTCCCTCCAGCCTGCAGCCTCCCTCATCTCATCTGCTTCCCTGCTGTTAAACGCACTTCACTTCCATCCTACGGTGGCACAAAACTCTTCTCTTCCCCCAGAGGCTTGTGGACCCTGCAATGAGGGCTCCTCCCCGGGGCTGCCTCCACTTCCTAAAGGGCAGGCACAGGCTAAGGGCCTCCCGGAAAAGGTACACCTGCTTGCACAGGTGAAACAGGATCACTGAAGTACAGTGACCTCCCTTTAGTGGCCTGTGACTCCCAGAGACCCAAGACCTGGCAGCAGCGGCCACCAGAAGAAAAGCCCCCCTGCTGGCTAGAAATGCCCTGCCCCGTGGTCAGGGCCCCTGGCCGCCTCAAGTGCACGTGCTCCTGGGGCCAGGCTGTGAGGGAGAAGCAGGGGGAGCAGGGCCCTAGTGTGGAAACGCCAGGACACAAAAGGAAGGAGCAAGTAGGTATTTCACACGATTCACATCACAACCACCCCCTCAGTGCCGCTGGGGGAAGAGGTTCTGCGCTGGTCTGCCATTCACACGGGAGGGACTGAGGCAGCGGTCACAGCACGGAGGTGAGCTGTCGGGCATGTCTGGGGAAATCTGCTGTGGTGGAAAGACCACAGATGAGGAACAAGAACACACTAGTAACTCTCCCAGCAGACTCCTGCTCTCCGGGGCCACAGCCTGAGGCTCTCTGCTCCCCTGCGACCAGGGAAGGATGTGCCTGAGCTTAAAGCTCCGGAGCCCGGGATGCCCATCGCTGGGCTGGCTCCTGTCCTCCGGCAAGGCTGGCTCCTACACCTCCTTTCATCTGCCCTGGCGGGGGCCACATGTGCAGCACAAGGGGGAAATGGAGCCCCGTTACTGTCGTGTACTTCAGGCCAGCCACACATCTAGATTTCTCCCACTTCCTCCCAGCAAGGAGACACGCCACGGGACAGCAGCCACACGACACCCAGCACCGGACGGCGGAATCCCGGACGGAGGAGCTTCGGCTCCACCCCCGGGGACAGTCCAAGCGGAGGGAGTGGCCGGCCACACCGGGGAAGCCCAATGACCAGTGTGGGCCAGGGTCCCTGCAGAGTGCATTCCTCTCCCTACGGTGGCCGGGTCTGGGCCAGGTGCAGGGTGTGGAGAGACAGAGTCCCCGCCCTCTGATTTTGGTCCAGTCGCCTCTGCTTGAGGGAAACACAGATGCTGAGGAGAGGCTCAGGGAGGACTTCTTGGAAGAGAGATCTTGCCATGAATCTTACAGATCAGCTGGGGGTGACCTGGGGGAGGGATGTGCGTGTGAGCACGTGAGTGGCAGCCGTGTGCTGGGAGTGGCCGTGGGGAGTGTGTGGGGAAGACAGCGGGAGGCCAGCCTCTGCAAAGCCCCTGTCAGGCCCCCACCTACAGCGGGCCTCAGGACTGCCTGGGCTCCCTCCCCACTCTCCACGGCCAGCTTCTCCTCCTCCTCCACAGACCCGGCCTGAGTCTCTCCCCTCCCATCCTCCCATCTCCTCCTCTGACTCCTTCCTCTCAGCCACACACCTGCATCGATTTCTCCTCCCAGCCCACCCTCTCCCTCCCCCTTCCTTCTCCGCTCACTTCTTGAACAAACGGCCTGCCTTTGCTGTCAACGCTTCCTTGCCACCTACTCATTCCCCAAAACCCACAGGATCTGGCGTTGGCTGGCAAATGCTCCTTTCTCTCAAGTCACCACTGGTCACTACGTACCCCGTCCTCAAACTACACCCTAACACGCCCACAGGCCGCTGCCCATGCTGTCCCCGTGCCTGGAGTGTCACGTACGCTCCCCATTTGGCAAAGGTGGACCCCAAATGTGCCGTACTGTCCGTGACCGCTCTCTGGGCCTCACCACCGTGCCCATCGCTGAGAGGACACCTTCTCAGCCGAGCTCGCACTGCACCTGACCCACCATCACCCCACGTCGTCCACGACAGCAGCCGCCCTTCTGTGAGGCTCCCCAGGCGCCAAAGACTGTGCGGGGCCCTTTATATCCATCACTGTGGACCTGAAAACTGTCCCACAAGCCAGGTGACTCAGCTACTATGTCACAGGACCATGACCTTCTCACTACGCAGCACTGGCACCTGACCAGGGGCCAGACTCAGAAATCACTTGTTCGTACATCAGTCTCCTCTCATTGTACTGAATTCTTTGAGGGCAGCGTCATATTTTGTTCATCTCTGTAAACTGCAGAACGTTACACAGGGCCGGGCACAATGCCGACTCTCAGGTTTCGGCTGGCTAGAGAGCCCAGAACTGACCGTCACCTAAACGCGGGGCCTGAGATTAGGGGCTGTGTGGAATCTGGTGAGGATTGGGCAGGAGAACACGGAGAGGAGGGGGGATGAATGCCAGGGCAAAGCGGTGAACTAAGAGGGTTACCGGCACCAATGGCAGAGGGGCTGCTGGGGCCCAGGGTGTGCAGCCCCCGGCACGCCGGCTGCCTCCGACCTTGTCAAACCACTGTCTGCGGTGCAGATGAGGCCCCGGAAACCAAAGTCTCCTCTGACCCAGGGCTCAGGGCCCAACTCAGCCTGGGGCCCTGCCAAAAAGATCTAACTGCTTATAACGAAGGGAGCAGTTGCGCCCCCTCTCTCTGGTGGCACAGCTACCTTCCAGGGGCAGGAACGCACGGCCTTGCCCAGGACCAGGTCTTGGGCCCGCTGTAGCCCAGGAGCCACATCGGTGCTAACAGTTACCAAACTCTAAAGGAATCGGGTCCGAACACCTGCCCATGGCACACGAGGCCCTGGCACGTCCCGGACTCTGCCCACCTCCTACCTCCCGTCTCGATACCCCCTCCTCCAGCTCCATGCCCAGGCTGCTCCTCACCTTGCACAGCTCTCCCCTGGAGCCCGCGGCACCTCTCTCCCCGAATATACTTTAATTCCTACTCATCCTGCAGCCCCAGACTTGGACGTCACCTCTTCTGGCACCACACCCCACTGTCAGGGCCTGGCTGGGGACCCTCCTCTGTGTGCCCAGCGTAGCCAGGGCTCTCTCCGACACAGCTTCTGTCTCTGTCTTGCTGCTGCCTGTTGACCTGCCGGTGTCTGCTCCTAGGCCTGAGCTCCATAAGGGCGAGGGGCCTGCTCTGCTTTGTGGGGCTGCGGTCCTAGCACCTAGCACACCTCTTGGGCCAACCAGTATTTGCTGAGTGAAGTATCTGTGGAAAGTGCCACTCTCTGAGAGAGACTGCACTAAGAAAAAGAGACAGTAAGGCACAGATTTCTAATTCCTGGCATCCCCGTGGGTTTACACACATCAGCCCTGACATCCAGCCACCCCGTGGGAGAGGACAAAGCCTCTGGGTATGCAGAGATGAAGGTGGACAGAGGTGCCTCTGTTGTTTAGTTACTCTGGTGTGACCCCTGAGGCCGCTGGCACTGCCCCAAGCTAACACAGCCTGTTTCTTGGGCCCTCACACTCTGCACCTCAGTTCCCAAGTCAAAGCCGGAATCAAACAGCAAGAAGTCCAGAGCCCCTCCTTCTGCATCTGGCCTGCATGTCCACGCAGGGTGGCTGGGGCCTCCTCACCAATGATGGCTTCTTTCAGGCTGGACTCCACAGGCAGAATGTTCTTCTCAACCAGCTCCATAGGGCCCGGTCTCTGTGCAATCTTCTCGTTGAGGTCATCGGCCAATCTGGCTCTCTTCAGCTTCAGCTGCTTGGCCTGGAGGGAAGGCTCGGCCGAGGTCTCTGCCCGTGGGAGAGAATGGAGTGCAGGAGGATGTAGGAATGGACCTGGCTCTACCCTGGGAGCTCCCGAGCAACTCTCCTTCCCTCTGGGGAAGGAGCAGAAGCCATCAGGATGCAGAGAGTGTCCCCGGCAGAGAAGGGCGGCCCAGCCTGAAGTTCTACGTGGACACAAGAAGGGGCCCCGAACTGCAGACAGAGCACGGGCACACCTAGCAAAGCTCACCGGGCACGGGGGGCAACAAAGCCGAAAGCGCAGCAGACAATGAAGCGTGTGCCTCATCCTCCCTCAAGCTTTCTGGGTTACAAAGGCAATTCAGTCCCTGCTGGGTCTCAGTGTCTCTGTCAACACAGTGCGGTGCTCGGACTAAGAAAAGTTCCTATCCAACCCCAAAGTTGGCTCAAAACTGAACAGGGGCGCCTGGGTGGCTCAGTCGGTTGAGCATCTAACTTGACTACGGTTCAAGTCATGATCCCAGGTCATGGGACCAAGCCCCAAGTTGGACTCCATTCTGAGTGTGGAGCCTGCTTAAGATTTTCTCTCTGGGGGGGCACCCGCGTGGCTCAGTCGGTTGCATGTCTGGCTTCCGCTCTGGTCATGATCTCACAGTTTGTGAGTTCGAGCCCCACATCGGGCTCTATGCTGACAGCTCAGAGCCTGAAGCGTGTTTTGGATTCTGTGTCTCCCTCTCAGTCTGCCCCTCCCCTGCTCATGCTCTCTTTCAAAAATAAACATTAAAAAAAATAAAAAATAAAAAGATTTTCTCTCTCTGGGGCACCTGGGAGACTCAGTTTGTTGTGTCTAACTCCAGCTTGGGTAATGATCTTGTGGTTCATGAGTTCAAGCCCCACAAGGGCTTGCTGCCAGTGTGGAGCCCGCTTCAGATCCTCTGTCCCCCTCTCTTTCTGACCCTCCCCCACTTGTGCTCTCTCAAAAATAAATTAAAAAAAAAAAAGATTCTCTCTGGGGTGCCTGGGCGGCTCAGTCAGTTAAGCCTCTGACTCAATTTCGGCTCAGGTCATGATCTCATGGTTTGTGAATTTGACCCCTGCATTGAGCAGTGCAGAGCCTGCTTGGGATTCTCTCTCTCTCCTCACCTCTCTTCCCCCACTTGCTCTCTCTCAAAATAAACAAACTTCAAAAAAAAAAAAAAAAAAAAAGGACGCACTGGTTCTTTAAAAAAAAGATTCTCTCTCTCTTCCTCTGCCCCTCTCTAATGCTCCTGCACATGCGTGCACTCTCTCAAATAAATAAATAAATACAGAACAACAACAAAAAAGAATTCAGTCACAGTGTTTTCAGCAGCCAGAACTGCTCCTTCACTAGAATGTGGAAAGAAGTGTGTGATGGGGTCAGGCGGAGCATACCTGCCATGGGCCCACTTGCGTCACAGAGGTCTGAGTGACTGCTGAATGAAGGCGCGAGTGAATGAGTGGAGGAGAAGAGACAGTAACTGCATCTTTAAAAGATTCTGGAGAACAGGCTTCATACCAAGGGGAGACAAGATCCGGGGCCACCACACAGCCAGAGGAGAAAAGGGCAAGCCGGCACGAGAGAATGTGACTGCTGCTTTGGGAACTCTCAGAAGCAGCGGTGGCTACCACAGCCCTGCTGTTTTACCGTGCTAAGGCTCGGCTCACCCACTGTCGCCAGAAATGGGAGTGAGAAGACAGAGGGAACAAGACACGTGGGTGATGCATGGTGAAAACAGCGAGGGTAAGGGGAGGAAGCATTTCCAGCCTAACACACCTTCCAAAATATGCATCCTGACCAGCTCCGATCTCTCCGGCCGGGAACGAATCTTCCGTTTCAGATAGTCCTCTGTCTACAGAAAAAACACACCAAGAAGATCTCAAATCCAGGATACAAGTTATGGAATGGACAGAACCAAAAAGCAGCCGTGGCTGCTGTGTCTGTGGTTGGTCACCTCTGTAGGCCCCCCTGACCTCAGCCTGGAGCCTGCAGGGTTCTGAGGCAAGGGGAGTTCTGGGGGAAAGGGCACATCCATTTCCAATGCACCTGCCCAGGGCACCACCCATCTATCCAGACTATTTGTCTCTCTGAGGCTGAACACTAATTTTTTCTTAAAAGTTTATTACTTGCACTATCATAAAAGTAATAACTATGTTCATCAAAGAAAATTTAGAAAATTAGAAAGTGAAACAATAATAAAAAATTTTAATCACCCACTTAGTATTTTGGGGTATTTATTTCTTCCATTCTTCCAGGCAGAAGATGTCTAATTTTAAGGAGTTGTAATCATACTGAATATAATTTTATGCCTTGTTCAAAAAAAGGTAGCACTGTATGATCTCATGAACATCTCCCACTCATTCTGAGTGGCTGCCATATGGAATACTAATTCTGATACATGGTGTCATAGCCCTAGTTCCCTAAAGTCCAGTGTCCTCATTTCGGCATTTCTGCAACTCCAGGTGAACGAAACCATTCCCTTAACAGTCTCTGAGCCAGCACATGCCTGGTGCTTGTGTTCTAATGTACAGGTGGCCCCAGATCCATCTGACTCCAGAGTCTATGCTCTTAACCTCTGCACCAGAATTTTTCAAACCATAGGTCAGGACCATTACCGGGTCAAAACCAGCACAGGGCAGGCTAAGACAACACAGGACAGGACAAGGTCGGCGAGAGCGGAAAAATAAAAACCAGGGCACAAAGTGTGTGGTAAAGGTGAAGACTTGGTGCCCCGACTGGGCAGCCCTGTGCCAGCCCTGGGGTGGTGCTGAGCTCTTTAGGAGACGGTTTAAAGTGGCTGTGGGCTCTGGGCCTATCGCTCTGCCCCATCTGCAGAGGGCAACAGTACTGCCATGGCTGCTGCAGGTGGCAGAACAGGTGCTGGACGCCACAAGTCTTCTTTTCTAAGCCACCTGAAGTTGGGAACAGTGGCCAAAGCCAAGGCAGAATACGGCACTAATTAAGAAAATATGTGGCATCCACAGGCCAAAGTTTGAGTCCCAGCTTTGCTACTTACTAGCTGTGTAACTTAGTTAACCTCTCTTAGCTGCATCTATGAAATGAAGACGAAGAGCACCTAACTCGTAAGAGCTGAGGTGAGCATCAACCACAAAATGATGTCGTGCTGCTTATAAAAGTACTCTGTAAAATAAGAGCTGTTCTAATCTGCCCCAATGAACTCCTTGCCTACTGAGAAGCAGTCCAGGTAATGGCACCACGTCTTATTGCAAGTGGGATGGGGCCATGGGCAATGCCATCGCCCCCCCCACCCCTGCCGTATTCTCCACTCTTCCCAGTAACTCCAACAGCACAGTTTGTTGCTGCTTTGTTCCCCGTGTCCATGACCTCATTCTTTCCGCTCACTCTAAGAATTATTCATAATTCTTGTTAGAAATTAAAAAAAAATAAAATAAAGACAGTAAGAAAGTCTTAGAGGTAAATATTTCAGTCTCTGAAAGAGTTGGCAGTCTTAAGGATCCATGGCCTATAGGGTCCTCTACTGGGAGGTTCTCTTTCCTTGCCTTTTTGTAAAAGAAAAAAGTGAAGGGGTAGAGGGGAAGCATGTTCTGGTGACTTCCCCATCTCTGCCCACACTGGGCAGCAGAATATCCCCCTGAGGCCCCTGAGGGAACTGAAACTGAGGGGGGACAAGGCAGCAGGCCAGGTGCAGCAACATGAACTGGGGCTCAGACAGGGGCCCTGCTTCTGCCTCCACAGCCTTGAGTGGACACTGGCTACTCTGGGCAACAGAGACCTTTTCTGTCCCTCGGAATCCCCGTCCTGGAGAGGTGTGGGCAGTGCAGCCACAGACTCGGGAGGACCAGCCCTCAGCAAGCTTTTCAATGGCTGCTGTTCACGTTCTAACATCCACAAAAGGTGAAGTGGAATTAAAGACGGGGAAATACCAGCGGTCTCCAGAGCCACAAGAGGGAGGACTGCTAATCATCATATACCCTTAAGTGCAGGAAAAGAGAAATTCTGATCCTGTTTTCAGATCGTGCCACAAGGTGGCTGGGGTGGGGACAGAATAGAAAAAGGCAGCGCCTCTGGTCTAGAAGGAGGTGAGGGCTGGCCCCAGGGCGTACTAGACTGGAAGGAATACAGCAGCAATACAATGGGCTCTGCAAATAAACTCTGGAGGTCCCTGGGGAAGAAAGGCCTTACCCTGGCCCGCTCCAAGCTCCTTCTCTGCTCATGAAATGCGGCTGGACTTTTCAAAGCTGTTGAGAAAAGAATCATAAAAGAATTACTTTTATGAAGCATCATGTGCACAGCTATAGTTTACGGTGGAGAAGGCATTTTAATTCAAGTTAATTTTAGAAATACTAATTCTTATCAGCGGAAGTGAAGAAGAACATGGCACCTGAGTAAGCACATATCTTTATGGTTCAGTTGCCCCATTAAAACAGTTCTGGTTACTTTATTCCTAATGAGAACAGTCGCTACCTAAGCCTGGGCTGTATAAAGTGCAAAAATGGAATATAGCTTAAAAAAGTAACCTGGAGGGGCGCCTGAGTGGCTCAGTTGGTTGAGCATTCGACTTAGGCTCAGGCCATGATCTCATGATTCATGGGTTCGGGCCCCAAGTCGGGCTCTGTGCTGACAGCTCACAGCCTGGAGTCTGCTTTGGATTCTGTGTCTCCCTCCTCTCTCTACCCCTCCCCTGCTTGTGCTCTGTCTCTCTCTCTCTCTCTCTCTCTCTCTCTCTCTCTCTCTCTCTCTCTCTCTCAAAAATAAATAAATAAATGTTAAAAAAAAAAAAAAAAGTATCCTGGACCTGTTACCAGACTGTTAGCTGCACAATCCTTATTGATCAGTCAATCTTCCAAGAATGCCTGCTGGGCCCCACCTCACTCTGGTAGGAGCACAGCTGCGTGTGGGGTCCACCTTACTCCTTCAACCTCATTAGGACTCACAAAGTGACCAAACTGAACAGGGCAGTTAAACCAGAAAGACCTAGGTCTCGTTGGGTGCCATTTCCTTTTTCACTTCAGCTAAAATGACCTTGAATTTCATCTCTAAGGACTAAAAGAATTTCACAGTGACTATCTGGTTGACCCTGGTGCACACAGCCAGCAGCTGACAAGAAGGGCTCACTACAGGCCCTGTCGAGGACTCAACTGTGGTCTGAATCTACCACCACACAGCCCACAGCTCTCGACTCAGCAAACAAGACCAAACCAAGACCAAATCTCCTCAAATGTGGCATCATGAAGACGGTTTTATGTCAAACACTTGGCTATAAAGACAAATGAGGAGTTGGGACAACCTGAGGGTAAGAGGATGAAAAGGCCTGACTCACTTCAAGTAGGGAACAATAGCAAGAGCAGAGAAATTTACAAGACCATGGTCAGTTTCACTTCTGCTGCCCTAGAATTTCAGAACAGCTGTGAAACTGTGTGTGGAGATAACTTTTGCTAGGCTGCTGGCTGTGGCAGGAGTGCAGGCATACAGAGAAGCTAAAAGTAGCAGGAGCACAGATATGACCCTATCCTGCCTGGGCCTTTGTGCTTCCTCCCCCCATCCTGCTCCTGGGGGCTGGGCCTCAGCAACAGCAGTCCCAGAAGAAAGATCTAAATGTCCCAGCAGTAGTTATTTAAAAAACAAAACTTTCTTAAATCTTAAGATAAAAAAGAATCATTAAAAAAAAAAAAAAAAAAAAAAAAATCAGTTAAGAGCCTACCCTGTTTTCTAACAGCAGGGGGAGCTATAGATTTAACAAATAATCTCTAAGAAAAAAACAGCACAGGCTCCTTCCCCAACCTACCAGAGCATTCCAAGGCACTATCCAGGCTATCCCAGCTCTGATCTGGGGTAGTCTTGAGCAATTTAGTGGGTAAGCAGACAGCTCCTGCACCTGCTTTCGTTGGGTAAAGCTGGTTCAACTTCAAAACCAGTCTCCAAAAGCCCTGACATGTAGAAATCTGGTACTGGGGTGTGATGGACCACTCTCAGAGGGCGTATTACAGGGATGAGACAATAAGTACAAAGAACCAAAGTGAAAACTCACAGTGTCTGCCCCATCCCACCCCCAGCTTCCTCTCTTATTTCTCTCCATAGCACTCATCACCGAGTGACATTCTTTACAGTAACAGCACACATCTTTCTAACTTGTTTATTGTCAGCCTCCCACCATTAGGACAAGTTCCATCAGGGCATGTCTATTTCCTTTGTTTCTGACAGTATCCCCAGTGTCTAGATTGCCTAGCATGTAATTGATTCGATAAGTTAATGAATATTCTTGTAAGAAACGGAAACAAAGCATACAGTAGTGACAGGAAAGCTAGACGGGTCTGTGGTGGAACTCTAAGCTTTCACTTGAACAGCCAGAATTTTGGTTCTCATCTGGGTTCAAAACATAGAAGTCCTGGATAGAAAATCAAGGCGTCTGTGGTCTTTTCCTGTTCTACCAATCACTACCGGTGTGACACAGGGGACTCCTTCCCAGTTTTCCTTTTCTTCTTCTGGAGAGTGAGAATCTGCCTACCTCTCGGAACCCTTGTAAGAATCAAATAAAAGTGGGTGCTCTGAAGCCAGTGGTGCACACACACATTAACGTGAGGTGCTGCTGTCACCAAACCCAGTGATGTAGCTGAATCATGGGTTCAATTCCTACACACACCTGCTAGTTTTGGTATCACAGCCACAGATGATCTACCTAGAACCCTGGCTAGCCTGCTGCCTCAACAACTTACACTGGCCATCCGAAAGGGTAAGGCACAAATCCAATTTCTGGAAAAGTAACTCACAAAAGCACAGAATTTCTAGATGGAAGGGGAGTGCATCAACGAATAGGGATAAGAAGCAGGAGAACTGGTTGTCATATACAGGACTTCCTGTTTGGTTAGGGAATCTTCACGTAATAGCAAAGGAGAGATGAATATTTATAGAGTGCCTACTTATGTGGCAGGCACTGTTCTAGATATTTTAAACATGTTATCTACTTTTATATTCCTAATGATTCATCCATGTGGTAGGTAACAATCCAATTTACAGATAAGGACAGGCTCCAGAGGGTAGGAAAGGCCAGCAAGTGACAAAGTGAGGTTATAGCTTCACTCTATCTCACCCTCAGGTCAGACTTCTTGCCATTCCTCTGGATAGATTTCTTAACTTCTTCAAAAAGTAGAGAAGGACGACCCTATTGGATGGGGAGGCAAGGAGGCTTCAATTACACACACTGCTCGGACATAGGGCTGAGTGCAGGCAATGTGGAAAGGTCAGCTCAACCACAGCACTGAGCATATACAGGTGCGAAGAAGGCGGAGAGGAGGGGTTCAAAGTGACCGCAGGCACAGAAAGCCACGGTTCAAAAGCTGGGGCTCACCGTGGAGCTCATGGCGCAGCCTTCAGCACTGACACTACAAAACAAGCGGGAGGGGTAATGAGAAGATCAGAGAAGGTCATGAGCTGCTCAGGGCCTGATCAAGAGAACCAGAAGTGAGGACCAAGAAAAGAATTCAAGACAATAATTACCAATCCCACAAAGACTATTTCATTTTGTTTTTATTTATTTATTTACTTTTAGTCTTTATTTATTTTTGAAACAGGGAGAGACAGAGCATGAGCAGGGGAGGGGCAGAGAGAGAGGGAGACACAGAATCTGAAGCAGGCTCCAGGCTCTGAGCTGTCAACACCGAGCCTGACACAGGGCTCGAACCCATGGAGTGTGAGATCATGACCTGGGCTGAAGTTGGACGCTTAACCAACTGAGCCACCGAGGCGCCCCAAAATGATTTTTCACTTTGTAACAACAACATCATAATCTCCCTGAATTCTCTTAACAACCCACGAGGTAGGGACCCTTCTTCCAATTTTATAGGTGATGAAACTAACACTACAGTTACAGGTCATTCATTCATACAGTGGCGGACCCCAACCCAGGTCTAGTTCTGTCTCCACTTTCATCTTTTGTCTCAACCTCCTGACAAGTGTGCTGGTTTCTCCCAGTCTGTGAACACCCCACTCGCTCTGTGCTACTCCTTCCCCATTGCTAACTGCTCTCTGAGAGCAAGTTCAGCAACTTCAATAGGTACTTCCAACAGAAGGGAGCAATAGCTCCTCTTCCTTTGGGTTTTTATCAGGATTCCTGTGAGAGGCTCCTCGGGTCTGCCTGGGGAGAGACTGGAGGTGGGGCAGCCGGTGCTCTCACTGCAGTGGGTCTGGGGTCGAGAAGGCATCCCCACGCGCATCCAGCCAGCTGTGCTCTAAGCCACAGCCATGGGGGGGAAAGTGGTAAAAGAGACACAGGGGTGATAAACGTACACCCTGGGCTTCCTTGATGTTGGAGTGAGCGGCAGTGTGGAGTCAAAATCACCTCAAGCTTCCATGCTGATAGAATGGGACACGAGGAAAGGCAGCAAAGCAGAAAACAGCTTTTAAAGTTTAGGCCTCTGCTTGTTGTGGAAAAACTCTGGAAGACTCAAAGTTGACCCATAAATGTGCGTCCAATGAGGAGGGCTGCGTTCATCCAGATGGAGGTCCAAGACCATCTCTCTCCTCCTTTCTGCCTTAGTGGCTTAGTCAGAAGAGCCAGGATATTATTCAGAAATTTCATTTCCCCAGAAACTCCTAGAAGTCCGTCTGTGAAAGAGAAGCCCCACAGAACTGACGCAAATTCCAAAACTGTGCATGTTGTCTGTAATATACGCGTCTGGGGTGGGAGGGCGGCTCTTGACGCTTCACTCCCACCCTCTGGGAGCTGGCTCCCCCCGGACACTCGTGCCGCTCTGCACGCACACAGGGGAGGGTGCACACATACTTGAAAGGAAAACTCAAATGAACAGAAATGGCTACGAGGTGTGACGCTCTTTGTCACAGTCTCAGTTCCAGCTGTGCGTCTCATCCCTGGCTGGCTGCAACCACCAGCTTAGACTCTGCCCCCTCTCTGGCACCCATTTTCTTTCTCCCCTTTCATGTTCTCTCCCTTAAATGAGGTTCCTGTGAACTAAAAAGAGAAAAACACTTTCAAGTTTTTAAGAAACATACTGCCATCAGCTTCCAAGGCAGAGTTCGATGCTCTGCTCACTGTGTCCACTGAGCTTTATGGCTTACCATGCAGAAGTAAGGGGGTCAAGCCGTCATGATTTAATCTCATACTAGAGAGTGAGTAGGAGGATCCTTAAAAACCAACCTCTCACATTAATTTAGGACATTAAACCAGTGCTTTCCCATCACAGCCCCAGATTTACTTAAACATGTAGACAAGTGAAAGTCTTCTAGGATCCACAAAGCACTTCTGGAAATGCATCTCAGCAAGGAATGGCCGCAATTAGCCATCAAGACTCATCTCCTCGTTACCATTAAGGAATATTTATTAAGTACCTGGGTTGGAATGTGGCTTTATTAGGCGCTGACATAATAAAAACGATGGCTCCCATCCTCAATAAGATACTTTTGCCAGAAACTCTCCACCAGTTCTGCATTCAGAGTAACTCAAAGCTACGAACATGGTACAGCTAACAGAAGCCAATGGAGTCCTGCCATAGTCCAAGGAGGCCTGCCTTCAGGCAAGCTGCTGGATTTCTCTCTCCACTGTAGAAGTAGGAGTCACACACAGGGGGTGAACATAAGTGGGGGTTTTGTGGGAGGTGAGGGGATAAACATATAATAATAACCCAGGTGGGATATTAGAAATATAGCAATCCATCCATCTATCCAATAAACAATTAAAACAAAAATTTTTTTTAATGTTTTATTTATTTTTGAGACAGAGAGGGACAGAGCATGAGCAGGGGAAGGGCAGAGAGAGATGGAGACACAGAATCTGAAGCAGGTTCCAGGCTCTGAGCTGTCAGCAGAGAGCCCGATGCAGGCCTCGAACTCACGGACTGTGAGATCATAACCTGAGCCGAAGTCGGACGCTTAAACCAACTGAGCCACCCAGGCGCCCTATATCCAATAAACAATTCTTAAGTAACTATTATGCCAGTTACTGAGGACAAGGATATACAGAATAGGGCTCCAGCCCTCAAAGGTAATTCATGGTCTGGTTAGAGAAAAGGACAAAAGAGGCAAAATTTAGCCCAAGGAAAGAGTGTATGAACTGTCCAGGTAGATTTCACAGAGAAAACCCGTACGAACAGAACAGAACAGAAACACCACAGGCAGACAAGGAAGGGACTCAGAAAGTCATCCGAGGCTAAGGAAGAGCAAGAACATGAAGGTTTGAAGGAGCACGACAAGTTCAAGGGGCTACAAGTAGTTTGATATGGTTGGACCAAGGAGGAGGTCATATGGGGACAATGAGGCAGAGCCCAGCCCACAAAGACCTTTCATTTGCTACTGCAGGGACTTGTGCATCTGGGACATGGAACAGACATACTGTTCTCTACTCTTCCAGCTAAATACAACTAAAAACTCTGGATGTTATATAAAAAACAAACATAAAGTAGGGGCGCCTGGCTGGCTCAGTCGGAGGAGCATGATCTGGATCTTAGGGTTGTGAGTTCAAGACCCCTGTTGGGGGCAGAGTTTACTTAATAAAAAAAAATTAAAACAAACTAACATACGTAGGTTCTGAAAGGTGAAGAGAAGAAGGCAGACTGGCAAGGGACCTTGAGACCTGAAGAACGACACAGTGGTGAGTTCCCTGGGTTTCCTTTTTATCTCATACATTCTAGACT
Source organism: Felis catus (assembly GCF_018350175.1). NCBI lineage: Eukaryota > Metazoa > Chordata > Mammalia > Carnivora > Felidae > Felis > Felis catus. The sequence goes on from NC_058374.1 coordinate 133,702,774, forward strand.
TGGAGCTGAAGAAGTCAACCATCTGTAAATGCCAATGGAGGCAGAACAAAAAAGTCCCAACAAAACCTACTCTCATTGGCCAAAGGACCAGGGAAAGGGCAACCTAGGCAAACAGAAAACTTTTGGACAGGGGCACCTGGGTGGCTCAGTCAGTTGGGCATCTGACTTCAGCTCAGGTCATGATCTCGCGGTTTGTGAATTCAAGCCCCACATCGGGCTCTATGCTGACGGCTCGGAACTTGGAGCCTGCTTCGTATTCTGTGTCTCTGTCTCTCTCTGCCCCTCCCCCACTTGTGCTCTGTCTCTCTCTCTCAAAAATAAATGTAAAAAAAAAAAATTTTTTTTTAATTAGAAAACTTTTAGACAATAATCGTTCTAATCCAGACTGATACCACAAAAAAACAGTGGCTTCACCCCTGACCAGAAAAGTCAAGTGGGGAGTCTAGACTCCCATCCTTGAAAAGGTTTGGGTTTTATTATAATAAAGCTCCCCAATACCCCTGCCCAGAGGCGTCAAAGAAGGCCAAGTAGAAAGCTGGGTCTTTCACTCCCACCAACCAGTAACAAATATCCTCCCCCCAACACACAAGAAATAAGTGGAGACAAAACAGGGAACCTGGACTTACACCCCTACCTCACAGAAATAAGACACCCCTCTGCATCCCTGCTGATGTCAGGAGAGGGCTGGTGAAAAGTCAGGACTTTCACCATGGCCCAGTGATAACAAGGTCAACCCTACCCATAAAAAAATCTAACATTCTGTCATCTAAGGCCTGGATGAAGAAGAAAAACGGTGGGTTGAAAAAGAACTTAAAGAAATAAATGGCTGTGGGGTGCCTGGGTGGCTCAGTTGGTTAAGCATCTGACTTGATTTTAGCTCAGGTCATGATTTCATGATTGTGAGATTGAGCCCTGCAGTGGGCTCCACGCTAGACGTGGAGCCAGTTAAGATTTCCCCTCTCCCTCTCAGCCTCTTGGGTGTATGCACTCTCTCTCTTGAAGGAGGGAAGGGGAATGGAGGGGAGGGGAGGGAAGGAAAGGCTGAAAACTTCCCAAATTTGTCAAGAGACATAATTCTACAGATTCAAAGTCTTAGCAAATCTCAAACCCAAATAAATTCATGCCAGGATATGACACAATTACACTTTTGAAAATGAAAGAAAAAACTTGAAAGCAGCCAGAGGGAAAACAATATGAATGACAATAAATTTCTCATCAGAAACCATGGAGGCCAGAGAGAAAGGGCATGATATTTTTCCTGTGCTATTAAGAATTGTATGCCTGGGTGGCTCAGTCAGTTAAGCATCTGACTCTTGATTTTGGCTCAGGTCATGATCTCAGTTTGTGAGATCAAGCCCCACATTGGGCTCTCCAATGACAGCAAGGAGCCTGCCTGGGATTCTCCCCCTTCCCCCCCCACCCCCCATCTCAAAAACAAACAAACAAAGAATTGTATCCAGAGATCCAGATGTAGTCACCACTTTAGCCAAGGAAGCCACATAATCAGACCTGCATGGAGGGGAGTGGGAGGGGTGGTATTTCTAACTTAATGTTTTATATTAAAAAATAAAATAAGCAGAAATGCGGCTGGTAATTGGCACATATTCATTTCAACTCCCCCATGTCTACATTCACATGCTCCCCTTCCCCGTGTCCCCTTTTACTTCTGAATTTATCAAACCTACCAAAACACTGAAAGAACAAATAATGAACAGCCCTATAACTCTGGCCTAGATCCACCAGTTATCTTTCAGCCATATTTGTTCTCTCTCTCTCACATGCATGGGTACAGACACACACAATTTTTGTTTACAGAATCACTTGAAAGTTGCAGATATCAATCAAGACATTTCAGCCCCAAATTCTTGGGAATTTCCTGAGAATAAAGACATTCTCCTACATAACAAAAATACCTTTATCACACCTAAGAAAATTAACACTGATTCAATATAATTTACAGTCCGTATTTGAATTTGCTCAGTTGCCCCCCCCAAAATGTCTTTTATAGCTGTTTAGATTTCCCCCCTCAATCCAAGATTTAATTGGGAGTCATGCACTACATTTGGCTGCTGTCCCTTCAGTCACAATCTAGAACAATACTCTTGCCTTTTTCGTTTTTCATGACACTGACCTAAGTATCTAAGCCAGTCGTCTTGCCAAAAGAATGTCCTATATTCTGAGTTTGTTTCCTCATGATTAGATTTATGTTAAATACTTTTGGCAAGGAAACTATACAGGTGATGTATACTTCTTAATATCAGGAGACATGTAAGGCCACGTTGCCCAGCAACTGAAGGTGCTCAAAGTTTGAAAGGTAACAGATGTCTCCATCTTAAAAGTAGCATTCCTCCTTTGTAATTAATATGCAACCTGTGGGGTAATATCTTGAGCCCATGTGAAAATCCTGTTCCCTAACCACCACTTCCCTCATGGTTTTAGCATCTACTGATGACCCCTGTCTCAAATCAGCTGGAATGGCAAACGAGTAAGAACTCATTTTTACGAGACTGTGTAGTGATTGAGAGGCCATTTAGAAGAATAAAATGGAATGACTGGGTGAACGGCTGTGACACTAACACTCCCAGACGGGGATATGGGAGGAGTAACTTGGGACAGGGTGGGAGAAACTGCGTTCAGTTTTGGGCGTGCTGAATATGAGCTGATCGCGAGACACCCTATCAGGAGATGTGCAAATTTGTGCATGTATGCACACGTGCATTTGTGTGTGTGTGTGTGTGTGTGTGTGTGTGTGTGTGTGTGTGTGTGTGATGTCATCTAAGGATAACGTGATATGATATGCAGAGACAGGAGAAAATATTTTCCAGGCTGAATCTTAAGAGAATCCCAGAATTTAAGTGATTAAATTCATCACTAGTGATGAAGAGAGCCCAGAAAAGGACCCCGAGGAGGCTCTCAGAGGCAGGAGAGGGCGAGGCAAAGCTGATGTCAGGAGGAAGCTTCAAGAAAGAGAGTAGGTGGAAGAAGAGAGACAAAATAAGGCTTGCGAAGTTTCCAGAGGATTGCTTATACTTAGGAAGTGGCCGCTGGTCTCAGAGCTATGCCAGAGGGTTAGCGGACTACACTAACTGCAACAGGTGAAGTAAGAGGTGAGGAAGTGGGGTCCAGAGGTTTACGTCTCCTAAGAGGTTGAGATGTGCTAACAGTAAACTACTCACTCATTCTCCCAATAAATATTTACTGAGAGCCCATGTGTCAGATTCTGTTTTCGTGCTGGGATATCCGTGTTCTCCTACAGCTTACATTCTAGTGAGCGATGACACACGAAACAAATGAACATATGATACCACAGGAGGTGAGACACACTATGAAGTATAAAGCAGGGGTTGAGTGATAGAGTGGTGAGGGCAGGAACGTTTCACCATACGGAAGGCCAGGAAAGACTTTCTGGCGTGCCATTTGAACGGAGACCTGCCTGAGGAAGGGAGTGAGCCCTGCAGCCATCTGAGGAAGAGCCTTCCTGGTGAGAGAACAGCAAAAGTCAAGGCCCTGGGTGGGAAGCTGCCGAACGACAGAGGGCGTCAAGGAGGCCAGGGTGGCAGAGCAGAAGGGACACAGAGTGTGAGGAGAGGCGGTGAGGGGGTAGCCACAGGGGCCTTGTAGGACTCTCGGCTTTACTCAGTTTGCGAGTGGTACTAGAGGAAATGACATGGAGAGAAGAAACAAAGTAGGATCGTGCCTGTCAATCTAGAGACTGACAAAAAGGTTCCCAAAAGTAACATAAATAGATTTGCTACAAATGGTTTCCTTGTTTTCCCCGATGTTTGTATAGTGTGTTGGGAATTACCTTCCTCGAGCTTCTTGGAACCTATTATTTTTCCCATTTCATACTGGAAAACTGACTTGCCTGACATCACATCCTGATCAACGACGGAATGGGAGACTAAACTTTGCTTCTCCTGATTCCAAAATTCAGATCTTTTTATTTGTACATATTTCAGCACAACAGAGGTAAGAGGAGGGGGTGGGGGTGTGGAAGATAACTCTGTCAAGTTATCTCTTTTCCCCCCAAAATGTGATAGTTACCACATGCACACACGTGCACACACACACACACACACACACACACACACACAAATCACAAACAAAAACTCCTCTGATTTTAATCTGATCTTTTGCATTTTGCTTTCTTTTCCTGGCTGCTCCTCTAGAAAGAGATGCTCCCTTCTCCTTTCTCTAATGTTGGCAATGGGACAGATACAACCTCAAAAGATGTCAAGGGGACACACATTCTCCCAGTCCTTTTCCCTCCAACCCTCTCTCCAAGGGGCCAATGTGGCAGAACAGGGAGTCACTGCATAACCAAACTCCTTCCAAAGTTGAAGGCGTCTTCTGCCTCATCCGTTGGCCCTTGCATGGAGGTCTGCACACAGCTCCAGGCAATTAAGTTGGCCACATGGACCACTGACACCGCCATCAGAGAGGCAGGCGAGGCAGGCTTTCCCCGGCACTGGAAAACGGGGTTCTTAAGCTTCTACACACAACCATTTCATAAACCAGCAGCCTCAATGGTCTTAGAAAGTTGGCATCAACTCTTGAAGCATGAAGACAGGCTGTCTTTCGCCTCACAACTCCTGAGAGGGGAGAATAACAAGACCCTGCTCCACCACTAGACATGAAAAGGGCAAAGAGGCCAGCAGCCCTCAGCCCAGCACGCCTCTGAGTGAGGTTCAAGAGTCATTTGCATCAGAACTTCTTTGGAGAGCAAGACTCTCTCTAGAATGCAGACTCCGGGCTTCAAGAATTTTACTCTATTATTAAGCTCCTCAAGGATTCTGTTGCTGCTAACATTCAAAAACCAAGATTTCTCTAAGTCCTAAAGGCAGAGAAAAGGCAGCACACGGCAGATGAGAAAGTAAGGATTTTTGTTTGCTCACTCTCCACCGTCAGGGGCTAAGTGACCACAAAGTACACCTAGTAAGCACTTGATAACTTTTCTCAACAGCTTCATTCAAATTTTCAACTCTGCTGGCTAGGTAGGTGCCCACAAGTGAGTAAAGAGCTTCATCTCCTGAGTCCCTTTGAGGATCATTGCTTTGAGTTGCAAAGTGTGCATTTCTGAGTCAAAGGATCATTCTCCTCCCACCCTGGTGAGGGCCTAGCTGGGATGGACTCCACACCCCACTGTTTGTACCTACAGCCTGGCAATCACACTCAATAAAAGGCAGCTATAGAAAAGCAGTTCTGGGTCTTAGAACATAGCAGGCGAGGAGCCCAGAGGATCGCTGGACTCAGGACAGGAAAGGGGGAGGGTCATTTACACACTTGAGTGACAGAAGCACAGAGGTCAGCTGTGTCACAAGTGTGACATCACCACCTTTAGGGAGACGATTCTGTATCCAGGCAGAACAGGGGCTCTTAACCTGGGGCACACTACACCAGCTTTCGAGAATCTATGAGGATTACAGGGGTAACTGTGTGCTGAATCCTGGGAACTTGTCTGGGCAACTGTGTGGTGAAGGGACACGTAAGATTTTCTAAGGAGTATCAATGGCACAAGAGAAATCAGGAGGCTCTGATTTAACTAAGGGTTATGCTGATGGAAGTGGAAAGATGTCCATGGCCTTTAAGCCCCACAGCCAGCAGACAGGAGCAGCAATTTGGAAGCAATTTCACTGGGGGGGGGGGGGGGGGGGAAGGGGCTCAAAAATGACGGGGTTACTCTCACCCCCACTACCAACTTTCACCTTACCTTACTTCCTCAACTATGGGTCCTGATCTGATGCTGTTTTCCATTTTCAATACTGAAGCTGCAGAGGAAAGTATGACAGGCTATCTCATAAAACTCCTACGTCACTGAGAACCATCAGACTGTGACCTTCAGGAATTAGCATGGGCTTTGGAGCCAGGAGACCAGACTGGCGCTGCCTCTGTCCTTCGGTGGTGGTGTGACTGTGGGCAAGTCACATGACCCCTGAGCCAGCCTCAAGAGCCTCATCGAGGAGGTGGCAATTATACAAACCTCCACACTGACGGCTGTTAGCATTAAAGAGAAAGTGCTCTGCCAGCTGCTAGAAGCTGTTAAATTTGAGGCATTGGTACCGTTTTCACTTTTTTTCTGTGCCATCTTCCTGCAGCAAACAGCAAGCATGTGGAATCAAACGCTGAGAGCTAACTGGGCCTGACTTCATTTTCTGTCTTAACTGTTTTTAGCTGTCCAATCAAAATGCCTCCAATTCTTGCAACAAAGACCATTAACTAAAGAGTTGTGTTGACAGTTCCAGGGACTGGCCATGACAATGAAAACCAGAACTAAGTCCAAGTCCATGTGAGTCAAAGAAAGAGCTGGGGTGGTGGGGTATGCGGAAGGGATCACACATTCTGGTGCAAGCAAGAATCCAAACTAACAGAAAACGTGCTTCATGTACATCCTGTTTTGGTATCAGGCTCGCCACCACCACTGTTTTGGCATCTGAGTTGTCATCCCCACCCAAACCAGCAGGAAAGCCAACAACCAAGAATAAATGTAAAAGTAGAGACTCCGAATGCTGAATCTTTTTCCTTCCCAGGAGTGCAAGCTGTTTCAGTCTCGCAACCTTGACCCACTGACAGCGAAAGAGACCTAAGACTGGGAAGAAAAGGTCAGGATGCAATCTTTTACATGATGAATTATCAACAGGTACACTGAATTCCTAAAGGTTAGAATATGAGGGGCCAAATATTGTGAACTTGGCCTTCTGAGCTTCCCTTTGACATACCTGCCAGCCATATTTATATGTGGCTCTCACATCGCAGTCCAGTCCAGTGCTCTGGACCAGTGACCACACTGCTGCATGCTCCCTGCTGAAGCACACACACACCCAAAAGCTACTATTTCTTACTGAAGCCCCGTAATCAATATGCTTAAGTCACCTGCGTAGGAAAAAGCTCCAAATCACCTGTGCCCTTTCTGCAGCTAGCATCCCACTGGGCTGAAAATGTTAAGTCGCCACATTGTCAGACACTATCACAGCCCCCTTGAGTGTGTGATTCTTTTTTTTTTTTTTAATTTTAATGTTTATTCATTTTTGAGAGAGAGACAGAGAGCAAGCAGGAGAGGGGCAGACAGAGAGGGAGACACAGAGTCCGAAGCAGGCTCCAGGCTCTGAGCTGTCAGCACAGAGCCTGATGTGGGGTTTTTACCCATGAACTGCAAGATCATGACCTGAGCTGAGGTCAGACGCCTAACCAACTGAGCCACCCAGGCACCCTGAGTGTGATTCTTTACATTTGTAATTGTACAGGTAAATTCTGTGAGTACCTTCAACAAGTGACTTTTATAAACTCCTTTACTCCATTTATTACCTTGAAAAGAAGTTGGCCTTGGCTATCTCAGACACTTCAAGAATTATTAAATAAAACTGAATATCCACTGTAATTTCTTTTGTTTAAGTTTTTATTTATTTTGAGACACAGAGAGAAAGCATGCATGGGAGGGGCACCGAGAGAGGGAAAAAGAATCCCAAGCACACTCTGAGCTGTCAGTGCAGAGCCTGATGTGGGGCTTGAACTCACGAACTGTGAGATCTTGACCTGAGCTGAAATCAAGTGTGGATGCTTAACCAACTGAGCCACCCAGACACCAACCCCCACCTTTTTTTTTTTCTACTGTACTTTTTAGATATTAAATTGTATCAAGAACCCATATCAAGAAGGCTACTTTTGATGGCCTGTTCAACAGAGCTTCCTATTAAAATTCTTCTTTGAATTCAACAATGAATATGCTCAGAACATAAACATACAACTCACTCTAGAGTCCTATTTTAGGATCTGTTACCAACTGGCCAAGGAGGAGGTTTGAGGCTAGTCACTAACCACTGAGAGAAGAAATCCTACAATAGCAGGAAGAGAGATGAGGTCGCTGACATCTATCAGAAATGCAACATTTAACACCCAGGAGTGATACACTCAGCTGGTCTCCTGAGACAAAACTGCTGAGGCCATGTGTCTCACACAATTTTCTCTCAGCTTTAGGTTTAGGGATCATATTAGCACCAATCCTAGGACACATGTTTACACTGGTATTTCTCAAATGCCATGTAAACTTGACATTCAACTACAGTGAAAGGGTCACACTTCCAAGCTGAAGAAACATCATCTCAATCAGGCAGTGTTCGCTGCATCTTAAAAAAAAAAAAAAAAGAAAAAAAAAAGGCTATATTGTACTCCTGACACTAATATAATGTTATATGTCAACTATATCTCAATTTTTAAAAGAAAAAGGCAACTAGGGGCACTGGGTGATTCAGTCAGTTAAGAATCCAACTCTGACTTTGGCTCAGGTGGTCATCTCGTGGTTCACAGGACTGAACCCAGTGTCCAGCTCTGTGCTGAGTGTGAAGCCTGCTTGGGATTCTCTTTCTCCCTTGCTCTCTGATCACTCCTTGCCCTGCTGCCCCCGCCCCCCCCCCCCCAAAAGAGTAAATTAATAAACATTTTTTTAATTAAAGAAAAAAAAGAAAAGGCAACTAGCTCTTTCAAACAAAGATATTTATATATCTAAAGAGCCAAATGGAGGGCACCTGGGTGGCTCAGTCCATTAATCGCCTGACTCTTGATTTCTGCTCAGGTTATGATCTCACCGTTCATGAATTTGAGCCCCACGTCAGGCTCTGTGGTGACAGGGTGGAGTCTGCTCGGGATTCTCTTTCCCTCTCTCTGCCCCTGCCCTGCTCATGCTTTCTCTCTCTCTCAAAATAAATAAATGAAATTAAAAAAAAAATGAACAAAGTAAACAAAAGAGCCAAATGAGTTGCAAGAATATTTGTGAGAGTCAGTATCTAAAAGAAGCATGAGGGCGCCTGGGTGGCTTAGTCAAATGAATATCCGAATGTTGATTTTGGCCAGGCCATGACCCTAGGGTCATGGGACTGAGCCCCAAGTCAAGCTTAAGATTCTCTTTCTCTCCCTCTCCTTCTGCCCCTCTCTCCTGCTTGAGCTCTCTCTCTGTTTAAAAAAAAAAAATTGGGGCACCTGGGTGGCGCAGTCGGTTAAGCGTCCGACTTCAGCCAGGTCACGATCTCGCGGTCCATGAGTTCCAGCCCCGCGTCGGGCTCTGGGCTGATGGCTCAGAGCCTGGAGCCTGCTTCCGATTCTGTGTCTCCCTCTCTCTCTGCCCCTCCCCTGTTCATGCTCTGTCTCTCTCTGTCCCAAAAATAAATAAACATTGAAAAAAAAAATTAAAAAAAAAAATTAAAAATTAAAAAAAAAGAAAAAGAAAAAGAAAGGAAGCATGAGCCTGAGGGCATAGACTAGACCAGAGGCAGTGGGCAAAAATTGGGGCTTGGGGAATGCCTTTTCTGGGTTCTTACTGGAGAGGGACATGGGCTGCATCTTGGCCAAATTTCTCTGGCCAAGGGACAGCAGTTCAGACTGCCACAGAGCTTAGGGACTGCTGCATAGGGACAGCAGTTCAGACTGCCACAGAGCTTCTAGTCACTCCCAAGTGGACTGGAGCAAATGGGAAATGACAGAAGCCGAGGTGCAGATCTGCACTCACCTCTGCTCCCACCTAGACTCAGAATCTACAAAGTACCCACTGAGACAGAAGCCTTGAACACTGTAACACTTCACTTAAAAAGCAAGACAAATGACATTTCCAGGAAGCCTATAATTTTGTCAACTTAGACCTAAGTTTTAAAAAGAAAAGGGCAATCCAGACTCAAACCAGACCCTCATCTCTCCTGAAATCACCTCTGTGTCCCCACTGGTGAACATTTCTGTCTCTTGGCAAGTTGCCCAGAGATTTTAAAAAACACTATTTCCACCCACTTATTTATTTGTTTTAAGAGAGAGTAAAAAAGAAACACCCACTGCCATGGAGACAGCAAGCTAATAAAACGATAGTCTTGTTACTATACAACCAAAATGGAAACAGTCTTAACAGAGTACCATGTTGGCTAGTGGTTCTCTGACTCAATAATTTTCAGCAACTGTTGTAAAGACGAAAATGCAAATAAGAGGTTATTTATTGAAAAATAGTTCCTGTTCCCAAACATTGGTTTTGAGAGAAATTAATAAGATGTGTGTGTGTGTGTGTGTGTGTGTGTGTGTGTGTGTGTGTGTGTGTATACTGCTTTCAGATTCACGAGATGATAGAGCCAAGCTAATGCTCCTCTCATTCTTGAGAATAACAGTGCCTATACTTCAAAAGCATGAACAATATATCGCCTCATTTACTTCCAAACTAACTCTGTGGATAGGTAAGAAGAGTTACTATCCCCTTTTTATAAAAGTAGAAGTTGAGTTCAGAAAAGTTAACTGAGTTGCCCAAAGTCACCTTGTTCCTAAGTGGGAGAGTAAGGTGTAAAACTCCACTAATACAATAGCCACCATCCATATGTGACTATTTAAATTTAAATTAAAGTTAAAAATTCAGCTCTTGGGGCACCTGAGTGGCAAAGTCGGTTAAGCGTCCGATTCTTGATTTTAGCTCAGGTCATGATCTCATGGTTCATGAGATCGAGCCCTGCATTGGGCTCTGTGCTCACAGCACAGAGACTGCTTGGGATTCTCTCTCCCCCTCTCGCTCTGCTCCTCCTCCATGTGTGCGTGCACACACACACACATAGGCATACAACACACACACACACACTCTTTCTCTCTCTCCCTCTCTCAAAATAAATAAATAAACATTTTTTAAAAATTTAGCTTTTCACTCAAGCTGGCCACATTTTGAGTGCTCAACATCCCACGTGGATAGTGGCTAGCGTTACATAATATTTCTATCACTGTTGACAGTGCTATTGGACAGGGCTGGTCTAGCGGCTAGTTCTTTTGAATTCTAGTAACTTGGGGAAAAGATCCCATGCCATCACCAAGTTACTAGATGACAGAGTTAAATTACAGCCTCTTTCTCATTACAAGAAACTCTGAGGCTTCAGGAGGTTGGTTTATTCTCTCAGGGTTTACAAAAACAAAAATCAGTTTTAAAAGAGCTTTACCAAAATGGATTTGACCCATTTGTACTAAAGAAAAAGAATCTGGAAACTCAGTTTGTACATCTGGTAAAGAATATTATTAGTAACGATTCCCAAGTTACAAATAAAAATATTATTAAGAAGAAATTCAGCTTCCAAGACAAAGGGATCATAGTAATCAATCCTGATACTGCAAGCCATTAAAAAACCTCTTGTTAGAATTTAAAAGAAATTTCTTGGGGTGCCTGGGTGGCTCAGTCAGTTAAGTGTCTGACTCTTGATCTTGGCTGAGGTCATGATCTCAACAGTTTGTGAGTTGGGAGCCCCGAGTTGGGCCCTGCGAGGACAGCGCAAAGCCTGCTTGGAATTCTCTCTCCCCCCCTCTCTCTCCTCCTATCCCACTCATGCTCTCGCTCTCTCTCAAAATAAACTTAAAAATAAATTTTAAAAAAATGTCTTCTTGGTGCAGAGATTGCTATAATCAGATGAACAGGAGATTTCCAGCTAACACTGGGGCCCAGTTAAAATGACAGATAAGCTATGAGTGCTACAACAGGGCCACACTGTCTCTATGTGTATGTATCACTTGGCTAACAATGACAGCTGAACCATGACAAAGGGATTAAGCTGCAGAACTAAAGGTTAGGGAGTCAAGATATGGCAAAGTTTATTAAAAGTACAGAGTGGTGGGACCTCATTACATAAAGCCGTTCTTTCCAGTTTCAATGTGAGATACACAGGGCCTGTTTGTATGATCCAGTCAAAACAGACCAATTTGCTCACTTTTTCACTTAGCCACATGTTTGAGCACCCTTCAGGGGCTAGGTAGTTTGAGAGGCTTCTGGATTGATACCAAGTGGCTGCCCTCTCTGCACTGTGTTGCCTTCGCACTCTCTGGATTCTCCTAACCATTCAGTGGTTAAGTGTCACCAATGGCACCGGCTGGCTGCACAGAAATGCCATTTAAAGTGAAAAATTGGGGCGCCTGGGTGGCTCAGTTGGTTAAACCTCCACCTTCGGCTCAGGTCATGATCTCACAGTTCGTGGGTTCAAGCCCTGCACCAGGCTCTGCCCTGACAGCGTGGAGTCCACTTGGGATTCTCTCTTTCCCCCTCTCTCTAACCCTCCCCTGCTCATGCTCACTCTTTCAAATAAATGAATAAACTTAAAAAATAATAACAATAAAGTGAAAAAACAAGCTCACTCAAGCAATGGAGCAAGGTTCTTAGAGAATCTACAGGACAAAAACTGATTTCTTCACATGCTTGCCAAGGTACCAAGGTTTTTCTACTACATGCACATGGGAAAATAATGAACTGAGGGTTAATTACAGCATTAGAAACATGCTACTCTATGCTTTTCTCAAGGATTCACAATAGACTAACAAAAGGCTAAGAAGGAAGAAGCAGACAAAGTTCTTCTTTCATATTCAGACAGATTACAGGAAACTTTTTTCTCATTTGTCTGGGATCAGGAGAATGTTCGCGTTTTCCTTTAAAAGGTTATTCCTCTGCAGCAGCTCTCACTGCCAGAACATTTTTCTTAATTTTCACCTAAACCTTATGCCCTTGTACACCTTTAAATGTCAAAGAGAAAGGAAGGCTGTGGGGGAAGTTCTGTCTGAGAACAAAGTGTAGCACACAAGACCCGTCTCTTCTAGGAGTCTTCATTCTGGGTACAGCAGCATTGCTGGGCTTACTCTTTGGACTTGAACGTCAGTTTCCTATCTGTGCCATCTCTCCTTTCCCTCAAGATATGTGGCGCTTCAGACATTATTAAAGAAAGCTCAGGGCCTGGATTATGTAATCCTTTGTTATCTGGCACTCTGTATTTGGTAGGGCTTATGTAGTGTTAAATGTGAGACACGTATTTACATGATGAGAATGACAGATGCTGGGAAGTGATCCTGTTTAAAACACACATCAGAAACCAACTTCCAAACCCCATAGTTTAGATGCCATGAACGGAGCACATCAAGCAGCAGTGGGACTGGGAGATTCTTTAATTCCCTACACTTTATGAAAGGTCATACTCCAACTTAGAATGATATGCGGAACCTCAACCACCCTGAGTGCAAAGGGAGCCATTGAAGACATGGTGTCCTACAGATACGCTGTCAGAACTGAAAGCCAGTCCTACGTGGCAACTGTGTAGGAGTATTCTGGGAGATGAGGTGGGTGGGCTTTTCTTCCCAGAGCTATAAATAAGATTGGAATGAGAAGAACTTGATAAAAGATATAAACACAGAAATGATGAGGCAAAATGCAGCCATGACTACACCACTCCCTTCCCCAGTTTGAGGCCCTACCTACTTCCTAAGTTGTACAGCAAACTTACATATAAACACGCTTTACAGAAACTCCTCAGCCTAGCAAGATGGGAAAGAAATACGTCCTTCCAACCAGATTACTTGTTCAGGTCTCCAAATCTCCAACCATCAACAACAACTTGCTGGTCACTTACAAGCTGTCTCCAGCACTGCTCAGGTTTTCTTTCAAAGATGTGGACTGGAGGGTGAGAAGTGGGGCTGGTAGAAGATGGCAGTAGTGGGGAGGTCAGGGAGGCACAGGGTGTGGGAGGTTACAACAAGAGTAAGGGTAGAGAGCACAGGACTATGGTAAGGAAGAAGATTCACTCAGAGGGTGCACAGCTGGCAAAAAACAAAAAACGAAAAACAAAAAAAAACAAAAAACAAACAAAAACCCTCAGCTTTGTGAACTCAGGACCTATCTGTGTATCACCAGGTATGTAGGTGAACAGGGAATTTCACACCTGAAACTATTCCCAGGCATCAACATTCTAGAGCTCCCATAATCTAAGAGTTTGCTACCTACTTCCTTCACTAGAAAAGCTGAAAACCAAGACTGTGTCCATAGCCAAAGGTGGTGCTTGGTAGGAGGAAGATGCTGTATTCTCACAGAGGCAGATCACTTCTAATCCTACAAGAAGCACAATTATTCTCACTTCACAGATACAGAGAACAACACAGAGTATACAATTAGATATTCAAAACATTTTAGAACCTGCGCTCCTGATAGAAGTGTCATTCCAAATTCCATGCCCAGAATTCCAACGAGTTTGCAACAGAGTAGTATCTGCTTCTGTGTGTCTGTCATTCACACACACACATATCACACTTTACAACCGAATGTCTTGATTCATTCATTCAGTGCCAGGCACTAGAGACAGGAATATAAATAAGTTACTTTCTCAAGGAGCTCACAGTGCAGTTGGAGGGAAATCTATAAGCAACTGCAGTAAGTGAAGCATCATTTGTCTTAACAACAGAGAATACTACAAGAAATGCTAAACAGGAGGACTGTACCCAATAAATCATATTGATCTATAGTAGCCCCTGGTACCAAGTGAAAGACAAGTGGGAGAATGCAAGGCTTTTAGACACTGAACATCTTACAGATCCTGAGAAGTAGCATTATGCTCTCAGAACTTGTACTGTAATTAGTCAGCACCCCACAGGATGCTGAATTGCTCTTTATTTTGTGCATCGGTGGATTTTAGCCACCCAAATAAACTGTTAAATGTCTTGAGGGCAGGTAACTAATTTGCCTCAAATTTCTTTAATCTCTCTAAGACTACCCTGGGCACAGAGAAGACATTAAACACATGATGTCCTTGGTGAAAGGGACAAGGAGATGAGACTCTGAGTGACCTGTCCCTCTACAAAGGTTTCTAGAGAGGCAGATCTGGAGTGTTTTGTAAAGCACATCACTGCCCTACCTGATCACATTATTGATCCACTGCACAAGCCGTCTGCTCTTGACTCTTTAAGGGGGGGCGGGGGGGGGGGGATGTCCTTCACTGGAAAGCCAGAGAAGATTGCAGCATAATGTGGGTAAATGGTTTGGTAGTTAATTGCAGTAAACCCGAAGCTGAATGTGAGACTTAAGTTCCTGGCTGATGCTTAGGACAGAAACAGACCTCAGATTCCTTACAGCTGCTATAAGGTTCTAGCTCTTAGAAATGGACCTGCCATTACCATGCCCTGAATCAAATCCCATCCTAACTCGCTTAAAAGGCTTCAAGGGCGGGGCGCCTGGGTGGCGCAGTCGGTTAAGCGTCCGACTTCAGCCAGGTCACGATCTCGCGGTCCGTGAGTTCCAGCCCCGCGTCGGGCTCTGGGCTGACGGCTCAGAGCCTGGAGCCTGTTTCCGATTCTGTGTCTCCCTCTCTCTCTGCCCCTCCCCTGTTCATGCTCTGTCTCTCTCTGTCCCAAAAATAAATAAAAAACGTTGGGGGAAAAAAAAAAAGGCTTCAAGGGCTTCACACTGTACCTAAAATAAAACCCACCTCTTCCGTGCAGTTAGTTGACAGGCTCTCATTTTAGCCCCCCCACCCTGCCAATCTTAACTTGGCCTGCTCTCCCTTCACTCACCAGGCCCCAGCCACGCTGGCTTCCTTGATGTTTTCAAACATTTTAAACTGGCTCTTACCTGCACCAGGCTCTTATGCTTGTTCTCCCTTTCCCCTGGCCCTCTGCCTGCTTCTGCATGGCTGACTCCATCTCATCCTTCAGACCTCAGCTCACATATTTCCTCCTCAGGGAGGCCTTTCCTGACCATCTTTATCCAAAGTAACCCCCTCTCATTCCTATTATTCCACACCAGCCAGTTAGCTTACATCGTAACAAACTTGGAAATTACGTAATTTCCATGTTCTGAAATTATCTTATTTGTCTCCTTGTGTACTATCACTATTCTCCTTTTAAACATAAAGCTCCTGAGAGCAGGAGCTGGATTTATATTGCTCCATCAATGGGCACTATAGGTTCCCAAATATTCTGAGTGAGTAAGTGAATGAGAATTAGGAAACTACAGTGGCAGCAGGTCAATGCTGCATTAAGGTGAAAAACATCAGTTCTCTCGGGGCGCCTGGGTGGCGCAGTCGGTTAAGCGTCCGACTTCAGCCAGGTCACGATCTCGCGCGGTCCGTGAGTTCGAGCCCCGTGTCGGGCTCTGGGCTGATGGCTCGGAGCCTGGAGCCTGTTTCCGATTCTGTGTCTCCCTCTCTCTCTCTGCCCCTCCCCCGTTCATGCTCTGTCTCTCTCTGTCCCAAAAATAAATAAACGTTGAAAAAAAATTTAAAAAAAAAAAAAAAAACATCAGTTCTCTCTCTATGAAGCTAGAGACTTACGGACTCTGTTATAGGACTTTTTCCTTTTTTTTTTTTTTTTTTTTTTAACTTCATTAGGGTGTGTCCAAGTAGCAATAACACACAAGAGAAAAGAAAGAAGGGAAAGCTTAAGTTCTCCACTGATGACTTAAAAAGAGATGTCAAAAAGAGCAAAATCTTGCTGGTGCCAGTTTCCACTTTATAATGCTGTTGGTATAAAAAGCAAATTTTCTTACTTCTCACAGATTCCAAAGTCGGTTTCATTTCTCCCCAAGTGATGTAGTGAGTTGTGCACCCAGTAAACCCAGCTCTGCAAGAACCCCACAAGCACAATCACACCCATGCCAGCCATAGGGTATCTGAGAATCTCACTCTAAAGAAAACCACAGTTGATTCAAAATAAAATAGCAGGTAGAAAAGGGTTTTCCCTTCCCAAGAACCTAAACACCTAAGGCAAAACACATGTAAGAGGTAGGTTCTTCTTCACAATACCCCAGCTCAAGATTTGCTCCTCCTAAAAGGGAAGTGTAATAGGGAGTAGAAAGCCCTGAAAGGTGCAACTCAAAAGCTAAGGATGGTTCAACGGCACCAGTAAACCTAACGCTGTTTGTTTCACTGAACCTGGTCAATAAGGGCAGTTAACTATTAGTGACTGAAAGCCCCGGAACTTGGAAAAGCACAAGAAAGAAGGTGACAAATGAAATCTGTCGCCCTCGTTTTGTTAGATCCTTCCCACAGCACACTAGGCATGCGAGCCATGTTGAAAACGCAAAACTCTATCAGACGCTGAGAGAAAGAGAGAGAGGCACTTACGCGGCATGATCCCTTGGCTCACCAGTTCTTCTCGAGTCCGGCGCTGCTGGAGCTTCAACTGCAGCACTGCAGGGCGGCAAAGAGAGAGGAGACATGGAGGTTCAGCTGGGCATTCCACCACAAAAGACACATTGTCAAATGCAGAGAAGGTCTCCCGCACAGAAGGGTGTAGTGTGAAAGAAGGGTCCCTTTAACCAGGACTGTCTATAATTGCAGAAGTGGCCTGATACAGCAGGGTTTCCGTATTCTGCTGTGGGCGGCGAGAGGAAGTTGCGAAGGGTCTTGCAGGGCGATAACAATCCACAAAGTACCAAAGTCTTGCCTCTTGCTCAAAAACCTCCTACAACACTGTATCCTCCTCCTAAGACTAAAAAAACACAAGTTCTTAACTCAAAGGAAATATAATGAGGACCAACACCCAGCAGGAAAGGCTTTCTAGATGGTCTACACTGTCTTCCTGGTAGCATGTGTTTACCACCATGAGTGCAGCAAAGACACGGTATTCACACAGATCAGGAAGTATTGGTTATTTGTAAAATCTTTTCTTTTACATCTAAAAATTACATGTACTTTTAACTGAGCAACGCATTTCTCTCGACCAGAAAACATTTTACCATTAATATAACTCTTTTCTTCCTCTTACTTTCATTTAGAGCTTTTTTTTCTGTTGAGGTGAAACCACCAAGCTACATGAGTCAAAGCGCACGTGGGCTAGGAGAGGGCGACGAGTATTTCTTCTATTTCTACTCTAATCACCTAATGAAACAACTCCATAGGCATTTTTATGAAGTTAAAAGTCAGTGATCTCTATTTCAAATGCTAATGAAACCTAAAGGGCATTCTCACTGCACACCACGCAGAATGACCACGGCACAGCCTGCATTCAAAGGCTAAGTGTGAAAATAAATGTTCAGAGGAGGAGGGCTAGGAGGATCCTGAGCCAGGGAGACTCCCCTTACATGAGAAGTCTGCAACTGTAAGGTCTCTGCAAGTCACACGTGAGGGAGACCTGCATCTATTAGGCATCATGTTACCTTAGGTACCTGCCTTTTCTATTCATAGAGCAGTTTTTAAGAATGCCTCCAAGAATGGCAGAACTCTAACTAGGCTCCTGACTACATCTCAAATTCAGCAGGTCCAAAGTAGAACGGGTCTTTCTCCCAAAAACCTAACCCACTTTCCATCCTCACTTCTCTAAATGGAAGCACTATCTGCAAAGCCCCCCACTCCCTGACTCCTGAACTAGTATTAAAATTTTTGAGCCAACTTCAACTCCTCCACCTCCCTCACACTCCTCCTCTTACCAAGTTACTGGTGCCACAGTTTTGCTATGTTGCACTGAGCACTCCTGGGCTCTCCCACTGTAAGCACCCCAATTCAAGGCTGTCTAATGACTCTTCCTCAAGTCTCACGTACTGGCCTGTTTATTCACTTCACCTGGAAATACCTACCCTTTCCATCTGACCTTCCTGACTCCCCAGCATGCAGAATTACTCTAGACCTCCTGGCAACTACCTTTTATCTGTTACAGAAAGTATAGTAATAGTTTACTCTGTGGAATAGTTACCCCCTGAATGTAGTTATCTCTCCTACCAGTGTATAAACTCCTGGAGGGCAGAGAAAATATCTTATTACTATATGCCCTCCATAGTACTTAATACACAGTAAGCATTTAATAATTGTTTCTTGAATTCAACTATATCTCAAAATGGTAATACATATAGTCTGAGAGATCTAATCAGGAGGTTATAACTATTATTTTTTTTTATAAATTAACACCTAAAGCCTTGCAAAATAAATGGATAAAACAACAGCCACACTAGTGGCATTTATAGAAAGTGTGCTCTGTGCCAAACAACGTTCCATGTCCTCTAATGTTTTAACTCATTTAATCTAACACCCCACTACGGAGAAACATGGGCATTACTAATCCCATTTTAGAGGTAGAAAAATAAGGCCCAGCGTGAAGTAATGTACCTAAGATTATTCCACTAATAAGAAGTGCAACAGAATTTGAACCCAAACATTCTGACTCTAGAACTTGGGTTTCTTATTTTTCTGCTTCTCCAGAGTCTTCCAGAAGCTGCAGAAACAAGAGGCATAGAATATGAGCACCTGGATGGGTTCTCTGGTGAGACAGACAAAGGGACTGAGGAAAATGGATGGTTCAGGCCAAGGTCAAAGGAGTTTGGGTTATACTTCAGTAAAATAAATTTAAATTAATCTAAGAATTTGATTTCAGATAAATTAGAACCATAGATTAGCAGCAACATTAATTATAAAAATAAAATGCAAATAGTTAATAGCTAGGAGTCATCGAGCATTGCTATGTGTCAGACCCTGTTAGGTGAGTGACATGCTTTTAATTTAATTAAAAAAAAAAGTCCCATGAAGATGGTACACTTATTATCTCCATTTTACAGATAAGGAAACTAAGGATCAGACCTTCAAAATTTTGCCTTGGGTCACACAGCTCCAAAGTGCTGGCATGAGAATTCAGTACAGGTCTTTGTGATTCTAGAGTATGGGCATTTAATACTATACATCTCTTTAGAGGAAAGAAAGTAAGAGGAAAAAAGGGAAAATATCTGTCAACTTTTATATACAGTGTTTCTAAAGCCCAGTGTAAGATGAGCTATTAGAAAATGATTTAAAAAAATTTTAAGTTTATTTGAGAGAGAGAGAGAGAGAGAGCGCGCGCGAGCGAGAGTACAAGCGGGGAAGGGCAGAGAGAAGGAGAGACAGAATCCCAAGCAGGCTCCACATCATTAGCACACAACCCAATGTGGGACTCGATACTCACAAACTGTGAGATCATGACCTGAGCCAAGATCAAGATGTTCAACCAACTGTGACACACAGGCACCCCAGAAAATGATTAAATACAACAAATTGATTTGATTTGTGAAAATAGAGAAATTTAGAAATTTAAGAAACTTACTTACAATTTAGTAAGTCTAAACACTTCAAAGGAACAGTAACTAATGAAAACTCTGGCCATCATCCAAAAATAAGTCTGAAATATCAATCAGCAGCCCTCCTAAATAACCCATCTATATATAGGGCCATAAGGGATATTATGCAAACTTCTTGACTGAAAAACTTGTTGCCTCATGAGAGCAAAAAGTCTATGACTCAAGTTTTCTATGGAGAACACAGTAAAGGCCAATTTACTAGCTCAAAGAGGAAAGTTTATCTAATATATCTTTCCATCTGTAAAACTAAATGAAATTAAAGTCCAGTTATCTGAAAATTCCATCCTGTCCCCTCTCAGCAGTGAACTCTAAACTCCATGCTTATCTGAAATCTGACCAAGTTCCCCATTCAAATAACAGAATTCACCCTGTATCAGTAGTGTCTGGAGTATTGGTACAACCTGACTATAGATAGGTACTGTTTTATACGTTGCACAACCCTCCCCTGCCAATTTGAACAATGTTTATAGGGAGGATTAAAAAAAAAAAAAAAAAAAGACCTAAGCAATAAACTCCAAACTATAGTTGTTAGTCTCTACTTGATTTTGTTTTAGAATTGATCTGTTTGGTTGTGTATATATACACATCCTTCTTCTAAAACTTTCAACTACAAAGTAATAGGTTATCTATATGAATTTCCCCTTAGTCCAACTTAATTCCTCTCAATTCTAAGCACTCTAAATAAAATGCCTATTATGTGTCCAGACTCTAGGGATTATTCATTTGAGAAGAAATCATTTAGTAACTCACTTATAGTAAACAGCCTAAGAGCCATATGTGCTAGTACATTTAATGCACACCCGCCATCACCAAGGAGTATCTGACACAAGTTCAAATGATCATATTCATAGGCAGTGCTAGACCAAGTAGATTCAAAAGAGTAGGAATTTGACAAAATCTCTCTATTCACTATACACCAGCATTTAGATTTCTTCTCCACTCTTCAAGTCGATAAAAACTAAACAAAAATACCTATATGTGTACATGCATGCGTCTTTATCCTTTCACTGTTATTGAATTCCACAAATTTAATATATCATGTGTCTCTAAAATTAATCAGGAATTAATCAGAATTAATCAAGTTTTCTACCTGTTTCAAACAAAGGTGATCGATCGCTATTTGTATAATTGGTTTCCTGGGAAATCAAAGCAAAGGAGTAAACGTCATATATTTCTGCCCTGTAAGGCCATGGAAGTGGGTTGATGGCATTCAAGGGGTAATGTCCCAGGAACGGACACCTCAAACAAATACATGAGTCAGGACTAGAAAGAAACAGCAAAAAGTAAGTGATGCGTCCTCAAGCCCAGCACTGTGGCTTCCACTGGTCAGTGGTCCTGGATTTCACTGGGGAGGGAAATGTGCATCTTGGAAGGTTGTCCTCCCCCTTATTCATATTTACCCATTAGTGATTCCACAAAGGCTTCTGGAGTAGAGGATAAAGTATTTATGAGGGAAGCAGAAAAGAACAGGAAGGGGGTTAGTATGGGAATAACCACAAAAAAACCAAAATCCTCCTTTGGCATCATCCTTTGTTCAGTAAGACCTCTTCAAGGAAGATTCTGACTGCAGGGACATTTCCAAAGCCGGATCTCCTAGTAACTGGTCCACTGTTTTCCCCTCCATAACCTTTAGGTACCAGTCCCAGAATAAATAAGCAAATACAACTTAATTCAACAACAGACATCACCACCTCTAACTTCAAACTGGAGAATCTGTTTCACTGGGATGATCAGAGAAGGAACAGGGTGGGTTTTAGCCTTAGGGGGAGCTTAGCAATGCTAATAATTAGAATACTCATCTTTGCAGCAGTGAATTACACCGATTTTATTGGTGTATTTTGTACCTGTTTATCTCCCATGCCTTAAAAAATCATTTAGTGATACCCAAATTGTAAACCACATCACCTATCACTTAGAACCAAAGCCTATTCTCTGAATATTCACTACTTCCATCCTTAGACTATATGATTAAAAACAGGTGAAGGATGTCCCAGAAGAGGGTACTCCTCATGTTCTGCTGCCTAGGTCACTTTATAGCATCACCACCAAAATGCAGACTGGAAGTCGGGATAGAGACACAGATCTCTGTTCATTTCTCATTCATCCGCCAAACAAATATTTACTAAGTAACTACTATGTGTCAGGCCCCATGTTAAGTGCTGGATACACCTGTGGTCTCTGCTCCTATATAAAGTTTTCAGTCCAGTGGGGAAACACACAGCAAATCACATATCAAAAGTACAAGTTGTGATTAAGGTTTTACAAGAAAAGAATGAAGGATATGAGAGAGGTCAGACCCTGGAATTCATAGTTTCTCCTCTATATGCTCTGTAATAACCACCTTTTCACATATCCTCTTTACTACTGTATATATAGTCAATTATTTAAGATACTAAAACTCCTTAAAACACAGAGAGATCTTGGGGTAAACTGTATTAAAATAAATAAATTGGGGCACCTGAGTGGCTCAGCTGGTTGTATCTGACTCGTGATTTCAGTTCAGGTCATGATTTCACAGTCGCGAGATCAAGCCCCACACTGCCAGTGAGAAGTCTGCTTGGGATTCTTTTCCTCCCCACCTCTCTCTGCCCCTGCCCCCCCCCCCCAAATAAATACATAAACTTAAAAAAAAAAGTTATGGACACGCAGTGTCATTTATTCACTTTGTGTTTATTTGCTTCACACACTAGTTGGTAAGCACACCAGTTCGCCTCATATCCACGCCTCCTTTAGTTCTTCCCTAGTTTCTTGTCAAAACTCTTCTCAGGCATTCATGCAAGAGATATGAGGTTCTACTAATATATGCCAGATATTTTGCTTGCTGCTGGAAATAGAGCAATGAACAAAGTCACTGCCTTCAGTGGTGTTTACACTTTCCTGGGTTACAAGAGTGAAGAGTACTTTCAAAGAAATACTCAAGACACCACATCCTAACTAAGCAGTTAGATTCTTCCCATTATTCAATTCATCCATTCAAGATCTTTTGCCCTCTCAAAGCCACAGTTGGCTACTAGACTACTGGGTACTACAAGTATGAAAAAGACGTGGTTCTCATTCTCGTGGAATTCTTACACCTAATGGGAAAGAGAAGCTCAAAATGTCTGGGGAGCCTGGGCGGCTCAGTGAGTTAAACGTCCAACTTCGGCTCAGGTCACGATCTCATGGTTCATGGGTTCGAGCCCTGCATCGGGCTCTGTGCTGACAGCACAGATTCTGTATTTTCTTCTCTCTCTGCCCCTCCCCTGCTTGTGCTCTGTCTCTCTCTCTCAAAAATAAATAAACATTAAAAAAATTAAAAAGAAAGAAAGAAAGAAAGAAAGAAAGAAAGAAAGAAAGAAAGAAAGAAAGAAAGAAAAGAAAGGAAGAAAGAAAGAAAGAAAAGAAAGACAGACCTGATGTCTGTAATGCAGACTTCTACTTAAAAGGTCATAGAAAAATGCAACTTAGCTAACACACATGCCCCTCTAAGGGTCCCTGACAAATCCAGTCATCTGGTCTTATGGGTGATATACATGTATGCATAAATAATAAAAAGAAATACTGGTTCCTTAAAAATAATAAAAGTCCAGGGCACCTGGGTGGCTCAGTTGGTTAAGCTCCGACTTCAGCTCAGGTTATATCTCACAGTTCGTGGGTTCGAGCCCTGCTGACAGTTCAGAGCCTGGAGCCTGCTTCAGATTCTGTGTCTCCCTCTCTCTCTCTGCCCTTCCCCGCTCACACTCTGTCTCTCTCTCTCTCAAAAATAAATAAACCTTAAAAAAAATTTAAAAATAATAAAATCCAAGTAGTTCTCTATTTTTTAGATGCTACAGGAATGCAAAGGTGATAGTACCCAACACTGGAAGTCACAGAGAAACAAGATCTTTTCTACATGGGGTAAGAATAGTGAAGCCACAAATGGGGTCTTAAAAATATTTTATCCTCATGATCAGTCTGTACTAAAGTTTCAAGTAATTAAAAAAAAAATTTTTTTTTAAGTTTTTATTTACTTCTTTTGAGAGAGACAGCATGCGCCAGGGAGGGGCAGAGAGAGAGGGAGGGAGGGGGAGAGACAGGGAGACAGGGAGACAGGGAGAGGGAGGGAGAGAGAGAGAATCCTGAGCAGGCTTTGCTGGGTCAGCACAGAGCCTGATGTGGGGCTTGAATCCACGAACATGAGATCATGACCTTGGCTGAAATCAAGAGTCAGATGCTTAACTGACTGAGCCATGCAGGTGTCCCTCATGTAATTTCTTGGTGTCATTCCCAAAAAGTAGTACTCGTCCGGGTCCCTATTTATTGTAATTTCTCACAAGTCCTTCCTGATAGAGGCCAGAGAGATGCAAGAAGAAAGAGAGGTGTCTGCGCTCCCTTGCTCTTTTCCCTGGCCTTTCCTGGTTTCTGGTTCTCAGACCCTAGAGAGCATCCCTGGAATTGTTTCCCTCTCCTGAGTTGTACGTAGGATTTCCTCAAGCTTTCCAGATGCTGAGTTTTTTTTTTTTAGACCCTTTCATGGTTCATTTTCTTCCTTCAACTTGGGAAACCGGCCTAAATGGGTCAGCACAATGTACACTGCACCAAACTGTGTTTCTGGCTTTTGTGCTTTTAATACAAACAACAGCATTTTTAAGACCCAGTGTATTCTATAATTAGCCCTACCCTTAACCAGAAAGAGCTTACTGTCAACCTAACTATAATTTCTGGGGAAAGGGGCGAGCAAGACATATGGGGTTGGTTATACGAATATTTCATAAGTTCCAAGTGGATGCAATACACTTATAGAACTGACCAAGAACATCAGAGAAAGAATCACAAGACACAATCCTGGCTCTGCTGCTACCTAATCCAGTCACTTAACTTCTTTTAGCCTCCATTTTCCCACTACAATACAATTTGTAAAAACAATCCTTGCCCTTTGAACTTAAAAAAAAAAAAAAAAGTTCCACAATGTATGTGAAAAGTGCTTTGTAAAACTATAACACAAAAACATAGCTTTTCTCTAGGACCGTAGACACGGCTAGTAATCTGGTACCACACTTCCAAGGACATGCTTTACTTTGCAAAATGAAAGGGCCTTATGTCAAAACATCCAATGTTGTTCTGGGACAGGGGGGACCAGGAGGCAGCTGGGGGAGGAGAGAAGAAAAAAAGAAGAGAGAAGAGGAGAGGGGAGAAAAAGGGTAGGGAAGGGCTTTGTTTCCTTTTGGAAGGTAGTTCTGACAGTGAAGAAGCACCCTCTGCTCTCAGACTCCATTCAACCTGGTATGTCTAAAGGGCAAGACCCAGCAAAAAGGCAGAAGGATCAGTACCCATTCATTAATAAAATGAAATACATAGTGAGTGTTCAAAGCATGATCCTGAAATTCTAAGCTGTCAATACAGAAATGGTAGTTAAAGGACCCAGAAAGGTCATTTATCTGTTGGCAGAGAAAAAAAGATCTGCAGAAATTCAGATCCAGAGTAAGACAAAAGGAGGAAGGAGAGGTAAGAAAAACATGGTTAATTCTCTCTGGGATCCTACTGATCCACCATCTGAAAATCATACACCTTGTGGTATCCTGGACTGGATCTTGGAATAGAAAAAGAAAATCAGTGGGAAAGCAGCTGAAATTCAAATAAAGTGTGGAATTTACTTAGTAGTATACCAGTGTTAACCTCTTAGTTTTGACAAATGTACCATTGTTACATGCTAACATTAGGGGCAACTGGGTGAAGGGTATATGGGAACTCTCTGTACTATCTGTGACTTTTTTGTAAGTCTAAAATTACTCCAAAATAAAAAGCTTATTTAAAAGAACCCATTGATTTGACTCTCCCTTCAGAAAGATTTATGAATCAATTACTAAAACATATTAAGGGTCAGGTTTTTGAAACTGAAATGTTACCATCTCTTGGACAAAAGAAATTGCTGATTAATTCCTATAAAAGACTAATTAGTTATGAAGAATAATGATGGGCCTTTTAATAAACTCAAAACATAAAAGGATTTGTGGCATAAACAAATAGAATGGACCACAATGTAATCCTGAAGAGAGATAAAATCATGCATATGAAAAACCACCTATGAGATTTCAAATTTGGTTATCAATATGCTCAATCATTCAACCCTTTTGCAATCCGATAAATTTCTCTTTTATCTCTGTATATATTGTGTAAACATGAGTTAAATTATCTCTCAAATAATCTGCTTTCCATATCAAAGTAATACCAAAAATTGATAAATATTATCTATTTAATCTGAATACTCTCAGGGATTCAGGCAGAGAGATAAGGTATCTTCCTGGGGTAGCAAACCTGGGCCACTTATATATACCTGCCCTGACATGGATGTGCAAAGGATAAGCTTATGAAAATCTAACTTAAGGCACTAAAATATGTAAGATAAAAGGTCTCTGTATTGTGAAATAATAAAATGGTGAAAACACACATGTGCTATCTTACTCAATTCTTAAAACAAAGCTACATGGAAGGTACTATCATTTTTTTTTTAAGTTTATTTGTTTATTTTGAGAGACAGTGAGCACCAGCAGGGAAAGGAGCAGAGACAGGGAGGGAGAGAGAGAGAATCCCGAGCAGCTTGACACTGCCCAGTGCAGAGCCCAACCTGGGGCTCGATCCCAGGAACCATGAGGTCGTGACATGAGCCGAAATCAAAAGTCGGATGCTTAACTAATACCCAGGCACCTGGAAGGCTTATCCTATTTAGTTTCTTGATATTTTTGAAATTAACTTTCAGTGTTTGTTATTCTGTAGATGAGGAAACTGAGCATAAGACAGATTAAGCAACTTGCCTAAGGTCACAAAGTAAAGGGCAAAGCAGAAATTGGAACCCAGCTCCATCTCCATCTACAGCCAGAGCCCTCAGCCACTCTTCTATGTTGTGTTTCTCTTCCTTCATAAAACAGATCAGTTCCTCATGTTTAAAAATGACACTATTAAGAGTGCTTTCTGCATGATGTTGCTGGAAAAAAAAGTGCTCTACCTACTTACTAGGAAGGGGGAAATCCAGGTGATTTCAGTGAATAGTACATGGCATTTCAGAACTCTAGAATCTAAAAGCTTCCCATATTAAAATTCCAAAAGGAATAGAGATTAACAGGATAACAGTGGTCACATGTAAAGGTCATTCAAAGGGGCTCCTCCCAGAGACAGGAAGTGAAGGACACAAGAGAACTTCGCAGGCCTACTTCCCAATTGGCTCTCAAGGCAGAAACATCCACACTGAGGAAGCACCTACTTCCTGGTACAACTTCATTCCTGCATTCTTCCCTGGTTTTTCCCTGGTATTAGTAAGAGTCTGGGTTGAATGATTCATTCATTCATGGAACTAATATTTACTAGGGACCTACTTACTATATGCCAGGCCCCATGCTAGATGATACAGCAGTAAAATGGACAGATGAGATCCTTGCCCTCACAGAGCATATGTTCTAGTGGGAAAAACATAATAAAAAGTTATTTATGTTATAATTTCCAGTGGCACATTATATGAAGAAAAATACAGCAGAATAAGAGAACACAGAGTGACTGGGGTGATAATTTTACACAGAGTACACAAGGAAGGCCCCTCTGAGGAGACACACATAACTCTTATAAAGAAACCTAAATGATATGATAAACCACGAAAAGATCTGGAGAAAGAGTGTTCCAGGCAGCAGAAATAAATAGCAAGTGCAAAGGTACTGAGGCGAGAAAAAGGCCTCTCTTGAGAAGGAAACGAAGATATAAGAGATGAGGAATCTAATATGTTGAACTCCTACATTATGCAGTCACTGGGTTCGATGTACTGCTTTAGTGACTCCTTTCATCTCAGCAGCTATTTGAGGTATGTGTTACCTCTATTTTATAGATGAAGAAACAGTGGCTCAAAGAGGTTAACTAACTATGCACAGCTAGTTAAGAGGCAGGGACAGAGTTCAAACCAGACTGGCCTGATACCAAAGTATGTGCTTTTTCTACCACATCACATTTAATGCCAGAGTCATCAGAAAAAAAAAATTAATAATTATGCATAAATAAGTAAATAAATCAAACTCTCTCCCATATCCTCAAAATGTGGGGCTCACCATTTCATTTTGGGTAGCTGCTCATCTCCCTCTGGAAGTAATGTCCTTCTCTAATTGCAGCGGGCAGATCTCCAACTGCCAGCTACTTCAGTGTTACTGGTCACTTTCCTAAGGATCTGTAAGGCACTGCTCAAACAACTCCCTCATACAAGATCTGAGCAGAACACGGACTTGCACCAGAGGTCTGAATGTGGTGTAGATAAATTGGGAACGTGCTTCCTTTAGACTGGCAGGGCCATCTGAACAAACCCTTCCAACGTTAAAGGCCCCAGGAACAGCGTTTTCCCTGCCGCATTAGTTCTGCACGTTCACCCAGGCAATGTGGGCAACCTGAAGCTCATCTGCCATTCTCTGTTGGTATTATTGGTGCTGACATTTTGCACCCAGCTTTGTTGAGGGTGGGTGACAGGTGAGCAGATTCAAAATTTGGAACATGATAGTCACTCTACAGCAAACCAGAAGGCACAAAAAATCCTTTCCCTGAAAAATATATTAGAGTACTTATTCTTTCCAGATCTTTATAATGTGGACTTGAAAAACATAGCATGATAGAATATTCATGACTGAAATAATGAAGGAGGCCTATATCTCCATATAAATTCTGTAAATATTTAGAAAGTTTTTTTTTCTATCAAAGTATTTCAAACTCTCCCAACAGGCTTATCCTATTTAGTTTCTTGATATTTTTGAAATTAACTTTCAGTGTTTGTTGTAACTAATGACATTTAACAGAAATTCTGAGGGGGGAAAAAGGTAAATTTTGATTAAAATAATTTTTATTTATTTTTTAATTAAAAATATTTATTTACTTTTGGGAGAGAGAGGGAGAGACAGAGACAGAATGTGAGCAGGGGAGGGGCAAAGAGAGAGGGAAACACAGAATCTGAAGCAGGATCCAGGCTCTGAGCTGTCAGCACAGAGCCTGACACAGGGCTAGAACCCATGAACCACAAGATCATGACCTGAGCTGAAGTCAGATGCTTAACTGAGCCACCCAGGTGCCCCCAAAATAATTTTTTAAGTTAATTTTTTTTAGGGCAAGGATTAGGAAAAAGAGAGGTGATCAGAAATGAGAAATTTGGCCAAATGTGTTAAAAATACACACATACAAAAATCTGGAAGTTCTTCAAATATTTATGTGTAAAGTTCTCTATGGGTATTTAAAGGAAAACACAATAGTTTTTCTTCTTAAAGCCTAGGTGATGTAAAATTTTACCTGTCTCAAAAAAATTAAAAGAGTGTTTTAAAATAAATTTTGGTAAAAGCTAACGGCAAAATTTTTCTTCTCTGTAGAAGATGGAAAGGCAAAGAAAGAGGCAAAAATTAAGGCAAAAATTAAATTTCATGCCGCACGTGAAGTATGAAAGCTGTAAGTCTATCAGCTAAAATTGCTGGAAGAGCTTCAATTCCCAAGATCAAATACACAAAGGAAACACCAGTCTATTGTAATATGGTAGCCCATCTAACTACTGCAGGATTTTCCCTCTCTCAATCCTCCTCCAGGTTTAGTAGAGACATCGGAGAAGTGAATGTGTATGTAACTGTAAGGGAGTTCATGTTGTTTCAAGAGTGCAACTTTGTATTTCCTCAAGTTTACGTGGTCAAATTTGCAAGTGGAACATTTCATTACTGCAGGTTTTGCACAAAATTTTACGAAACAAACCTACATTAAGTTAAAGCAGAACTGAAATCAATGCCTTTTCTGGCCACTTCAGGAATGAGTGCCATATATTTTCCTATCACAGAATCCTCCTTTTCATTTAAATATTTGGCTCCTTCAACACATTCCAGCTCCAAAGCTAAAATGGAAGTAGAATATAAAGTAACCAAACAATTACGCAGTTACCACATACCACATTTTTCTAGCACAATTTTGAGGGATGCAGAAGGTGCCACACCTACCAGCAGAATACTTATTTTTAAAATGTCCTGGCTACTAGCTTGTAGTTTCCCTCCTCCTGCATTTTCAAATCATCTCAGTATTAACATCCCTCCCTAAGAAGCCTCACCCTAGTTGTTTTGAAAAAATGCATTACACTTGTCTGACACACTGTGTGATACACACACAAGTAAGACCCCTCTTTCCCTAGCTTTTCTGCCTCATCAAGGCATGAAAACAGCCAGAACCACAGCAACAGCTGGGGATCATTAAACCGACAGAAATAGCTTAGGAGACTCCGATGGTGTGTGCGTGGGGGGAGGAGAGGCTCAGTATCAGATTAAAAAAATCAAAAGGGCAACAGGAAAGGAGGGGGGTGGAGAAAGGTGAAGCCTAAGAAGTCCATCACACCCAAATTTCCTTTACATAGCCAAAGGGATGCACTGAAGCAAAAGGAGGGACAGGTGACTGCAGCCTAACTTGCCTAGCCCCCACCTATTCTCACATGGAAGGCTTAGTCAAACCTGAAAATGTGGGTCAGTGAAGACAGGTGGGGGGTGGGAAGGTAGGGGGGATTCATGGCATCTCAAAGGCTAACCCTGGGTCATCCCTAGCCTGGAGGAATCTGGATGGGAGTCAGTTCTGGGGCTGTGCTGACAGTAAAAATCAACTTCAAGAGGCGGCAGAGGTAAGGGGTATGAAAAATATATGCTAACCCCTAAGTGGACTCAGAGACCAACCCAGTCCCAAGGAATCCCTTCAACTGGGGAGGACCAAATGCTCGATGAAATGCAGGCTGTCGGGACTGCTCCTGCCAGAGCACAACCACGCCTCCAATGCTAGCTTTGTAATCTGCCAGGCCTCCGAAGGTCAGTACAGGAATGTGCCATCTGCCTGGCCCGCTGCCCGAGTGTGTTCAGCACATATCTGAATGCCCCACAGGAGCTTTATTCAGATCACTGCATAGGAATGGGCTTGCATATCCTGATCCACATGACTTCAAGTCTGGTTAGTCTTAGGGTCCCTGGGTATTCTCTCTATCCCACTGGCTAGGTTGTCATTTAATATCATCAGGTCCTCTCCCACCAAGGCATATTCTTCATAACCAATCTCACAGGACTGCCGTTTCAGACAGTTCCTCACCTGCAAGCCTGAACAGGAAATGATTCGATTGCAGATATTATGACTGCAACTCTCTTTGGCAAGAGTGTTTGGTAACTGTGGGATTGCATGAACTTCAGCTGAACATTTTATTTGATGCATCTAATGATTTACTAGAGAAGGCTCCGGGCTGATGGCTGTTCTCAACAAAAACAACCACTAAATTATCCTCTTCTAGAATGGCTTCTTTTCTAACTCATAAACGTTGGAGGAAAAATATGCTTATGCATATTTCCAAATTATACCAGTTTTGGCTAAGTATATTTGAACACCATTTTCTATGGTTTTCCAAAAAAAAGCATTGGCTTGTGCTGAATATTTTATTAGTAAGGGCAGGAAACACACAAAAATAAACCTACTACAGAAGACTAAAAAAGCTATATGTATTTAGTTTACACATACACACACACACACACACAGGTATATCTCACATACAGTTCATTTTAAGGTTGCATAACACCGAAGGACACGATATGTGTCAAACTACTGTAACTAATCACTTTTCAGTGTGTGCAGCCTAGGTGGGAGTAATTGTACCAATATATTTCTCATCAACTTTTAACAGAGTACATTCTTTACCAGAAATATAAAAAATTAATGTCATAATATTTATAACCGATCACTTACTATGTACATGCCTTAGTACTAGGTACAACGTAGGAACTGAGAAGAAAAACAACCCTACATGTTTAAATAATACTTTACAAAGCTATTTTCACACATATGATCTTATTTGACTCTATGAGTTAGGATGGCAGACATCATACCCATGATATAATAAAAGACACAGGTTTGCCAAGCTTAGAGCAATTTAGCCAAACTCACATTGGCAAGATCAAACCAAGACTCTGTTCTTGACTATAGGCTCAAAGCTGGAGCGCTAGCTGCCTACCACAGAAAGGCTTTCAGCCCTCAAGGAATTAATCTCTGACACCCAATGCCTTGGCCAGTGTTTCTCAGATGTACCAAATTTCTTCTCAGTAAGAATCTCACCAATCTCCTGGAACAGCATCATATTCTGAATCTAATTCAAGCAATTGTGGGGAAAGGTTATTTATTCCTATCACTGACAATTAAGAGATATGAGTTTCTTCTGAAGGCTAGAATTATTAACGTGAGCCTGAATAAAACTGAATTAGGACAGAGTGCTCAAAATGTATGTCATTTAGGATAAACACATTTTCTTATGGGCATAACACTGCCCTCTAGTGCCAGGAAACACAGTACCCTCAACAAAAACAACCACTACATTACCCTCTTCTAGAATGGTTTCTTTTCTAACTCATAAACCTTGGAGGAACAATATGCTCATGCATATTTCCAAACTATACCAGTTTTGGCTAAGTAACTAGACTAGACTAACTAACTAGACTAACAGCTAATGCATATTAACCACCTACTATGTATAAACACACTTCACTAATAAGCACTTTAAAGGGAGAAAAAAAGAAATGGTTAAGCCTATCACACACACACAATCATAACAACTCTATAGGCCCCCAAGGAATTTATAAATATAATAGAGAAGATAAGAAATGTAAAACAAATCACAATAATCAAAGACAGTGTTGTAAGTGCTTTGAGTTTGCAGATGATGAATCACTAGAGTACAAAAAGGATCAGGAAAGCTTTGTAGGAGCAGCAGCATATAAACCATCTTTGGAGGACTTCAAAAAACAGATATGAACAAAAACCAAAAACTAGATGGGAGCCAAGACCTAGAGATAGGAAGTATTATAAGGTTAAGAATGTTAACTAATATGCTCTGACTTAGATATAGAATTAAGAATTAAGTCTGTGAAAGGGAGTCGCAGAAGGTATCTGGAAAGGTTGGCAAACTGTCTAAAACTGTGCCCTCCAATATGGCAGCCACTTGTCACATATGCTATTTAAATTTAATTAAAATTAAATACAATTAAAAATTCAGTCACATTTCAAGTCTCAAGAGCTACATGTGGCTAGTGGCCACTGCATTGGACAATATAGATATAGTACTGGGCAGTGCTGTACCAGCAAGCTGTATTAAACCACAAAACATCAACCTTTCGAGGGCTTCTTCTAAAAAATGCAGATCTGATCCTATTAATAATGAAAACCACAGGGGCGCCTGGGTGGCTCAGTTGGTTAAACATCCGACTCTTGATTTCGACTAAGCTCATCATGATCTCACAGATTGTGAGACCGAGCTCCACATTGGGCTCTGTGCTGACAGTGTGGAGCCTGCTTCGGATTCTCTCTCCCTCGCTCTCTGTCCCTCCCTAACCCTCTTGAAACAAATAAATAAGCTTAAAAAAATAATGGAAACCCCATAGGTCCTAATGCCATAAGGGGTAAATAAAAAAGTGTGGCCCCAGGGCACATGGGTGGCTCAGTCGGTTAAAAATCTGACTTTGGCTCAGGTCATGATCTCGCGGTTCATGAGTTTGAGTTCTTCATCGGGCTCTGTGCTGACAACTCAGCTTCGGATTCTGTGTCTCCCCCTCTCTCTCTGCCCCTCCCCCCCCCCCCCCCCCGTCTTGCTCTCTCTCAAAAATAAATAAAAACATTAAAAAAAAAGTGTGGTCCCTATTCTCCGAGGCATTTCCAACTGTCAACTAAAACAATAGTAAAAGTATCACACACACACACACAGCCTCCTATAATCCTAAACAATTATGTTTAAAAATGTGTGACAGCTTTTAGAATCTGTTTTGTTTTTTTGTTTTTTTAATTAGGAAAAAGGAAGCCAGAGCTAAGAAAACTATGAAAGAAGGAAAAGATTATCATCAGGGATATCTATAAGAATAAAACAAAAGTGGAGGAGAATAGTCTTCCACTGGGTATTTTTGAGTATTTGAAGGAAGAACTATCTTTATTCCTCAAACATCTGTTTCAAGCCCAAAAGAAGTAATACTGGACATCCTTTACACTTTCACTATCTAATGCACAATCTATTTCTTTTGTATAATTCATAAAATGACACTCATTTTTTAAAAAACAATATGTACTGATAGAAAACATAATATGAGTCCTCTCAAGATCCGACATATAGAATTCTAGGTACAAAGTTCTAAGCACAGTATAAAATTAGAAACACATACAGTCAACTGCTTAGGCTAGTTGTCTAAAATTACCATTCTGATAATACTTATGACAATTCTGCATCTCTATTTCTTATATACTTCTGTACTTCAAATAAAGACATTCTCAACGGGAATCTGTAACACTATAATCTTCTGGGTTACAATAAGCCAAAAGTAGCAGCCCAAAACTTTAAGTCCTAAACCGTACTCTCTCTCTGCCTTTCAAATAATCTTCCATAAAACGCTACTGTGGGTGATTCTTTGACATTAGTCTATAACACTTCTGACACTAGGCTATAAAACTTTTCAAAGAACAACCAACTGCCTCTCAGTTTTTAAAACCATTCTCTTTGCAAACCAGGCACTGACAATCACTCGTCTCTTCATCAGTGGATTCATTCATTGCTGATGCCACATGCTCAAATCATCCTGTCAAATGTTAGTAAAGTCCCAAAGAGATCTCAAGAATTCAAAAGAAATGTCTAAGTTTTTAGAAGAGTAGCAGTTATGAATCAATAGTAGAGATTGTGTATAAATTCTGCCAATGGACAACAGAAAGCTTTCTAAGCTAGCAGAGGGAAAATGTTGACAATTCTTTTCCATTCACATACGACAGAATTTGAATCGAGTCCTTACTCTCCTTTTTTCATAACCCAGAGTTCTGAAAGAATTACTGAACTTTTCTGCAGAACTCAAATGTGTCCATTCTATTCCCAAAGAATATTTTTTTTCAGCAGTTTCAGAATACAAAAGAGGGATGTTCACAAAAGAAAAATCCATTATGGGTGTTAACCTACTGTGCTATCTTTCATACATGTGGATGGAATTCTAATGTAAGTCTAAAAAGATTTCTTAAGGCCAGCCCAAACTGTCCACACTAACCCAAACTAACATGCAGTATAAGTCAAAAGGCTTCCAAAAATTATTTTATTTTAAATTATAATATCTTAGTGTTGTGACAGAGGTCATATATCCACTTTCAGTATTTAACAGAGAGAAGTCATCATCATTAGCTCCCTATTTATTTGTATAGTACCTATTGCCAGACTGTATTTTATTGATAAAACACTGCATCTAACCCATATAAAGGGGAAGAATCTCACCTTACAAAGAAAAGCTTTTTTTTCCTTCTTCCATAATCTAGGTCTGGTACATGAACTGTGCATGGGTAGAAGGAAAGGATCAAGAAAAACATCCTGAACACTGTCCCATCAGGTCATGAAGTACACACACCCTACGATACCATGCTCAGTTGTCAACCCGTTGAGGGCTCAACAAACTTTAATAAAAAACCGTGGGAGAGCAAACCACCCAAAGTCAAAGTTTGGATGGCTACCGAGAATTAGGGAGGAGTTAAAAAGACTGCAGTAAACTGAGGAGGAAACAAAAGCATGCAAATCCCAACAGGATAAATATGCCAACCTTCCCGCAAACTGTGATAAGGGGCCAGGCACACTGCTGAGTAGCTGTCCTTTCCCGGCTCCAGGACAATCCATGAGAGTGGCAGAATCCTGCAGGTGGGTTGATGAATCTTGGTCTTCTCCTCCAGCATGCTGGGGGAGATGTGAGGCTCCAAAGGCCAGTGTTGCAATAACCCTGTCTTCCTTACCTCACTCCTTAAAGAGGCCATTTATTATTTGCTGAAAATCTGATTAGCATTGCTCTTTGGTTAAAGGTGGGTACTTCATTTCTGCAGTGCTAAGGGTTGTAAGAACAGCTAGATCCCGTTTACTTAGGGAGTGGGGCGTTAAAAGCGGTGACAGCAGAAGGTCAGAATCAGTAAGTCTCCTGGAAAACATTTCTTCCTGTCAGCACTGGGCCACGACATAGACACCTCCCTCCTCTACCCAAATGCCAAAAAGCAGGACTGGGATGATTTCAATGTGTAGAGCTGGAAGAGAAGAGGGTTCCCTCAGAGAAAATGCTCGTAGCAACCAACCAACCTCATTCACCCAAAATAGTAAACAGCTGGTTTCTCTGCTCAGAAGCAAAAGGCTTCTGCCAGACAAGCAGTATCACATGACCAGGTTTCCTCTTCTCTCCTGTGCCTCTCTCCCTTCTTGTGCAAAGTCTGCACCAAAGTGGAACAAGGACCTATAACACTGCACTATTTTATTTCACTTGACATTTGTTTTTAAAATGTTTACAGATGAAAGATACCAAATTGGGAGCAAAGGCAGTCAGTACCAAGGGAAAAACTCAGGAAGAATTTACTTTGAAATAAGCCATATCACAGCATCAAGAAGGGTACCATAAACATAATGGTTAATTGGCGAATGTGCTCAATGAATGGATAAATGAGTGAACAGACACTGCTTAGCAATTTGCGGGTATTTTGCTGATAAAGTCTCTAAAAGAAGATAGAGCTCAGTACATATTTGACTTTTCTGTTTAGAAAGAAAAGAAAGGTTCTTCAGATGCTAGCTAGTGTCGGGGCATCTGGGTGGCTCAGTCGGTTAAGCGTCCGACTTCAGCCCAGGTCATGATCTCACCGTTTATAGAGTTCGAGCCCCACATCAGGCTGTGTGCTGACAGCTCAGAGCCTGGAGCCTGTTTCAGATTCTGTGTCTCCCTCTCTCTCTCTCAAAAATAAACTTGAAAACAAAATTAAAGATGCCAGCTAGTGTCAGAGACAACATACTGCAACAACAGTAGCAGCCCACCAAAATTTTGAGATTCATACCCTATCTTATCAACCTCAACTTACCTTACCATTTGATTTTACTACCTAAATGCCACAGTTGCATCATTCAAGTCACAGGGAAGAAAATCAGGGCAGCCACACCAACAGACTAAATTGAGAAAACTACCCAGGTAACCATGGAAACAGCTGCCATCATGACACTCACTGGCATGTTCACCCAAGGTGGTCAGCAAGGCTGACAGCGGTGTGCCACCAGAGCCTTCTCCCCACAAAGTTCCTCAGCACCTGAAAGCTTAGCAAGGCATAAACTGTAGAGGCACGGAAGCAAAAACCTCTACGCGGAGCAAGGTGTTCCAGTAGGAAAGCTGATAAAGTACAAGAATCAACTGTGTCACCATCATCTGCCACGGCCCCTACTCACAGGGCAAACCAGGGGGCTTTGAGGCCACAGTTGCTCATCCTCATTCACCCCCCTGCATTGTAAGAGGTTCAATAAATATTTGTAATACGGAAAGGAAAGAAAAAGATGAAAAAAATTATCAGAAATCCTTCATTTAAGCAACACCTTTTCCCCCAACAAGACCATGTGAAGATTATAATTGGGCCAATGTCACAATACAAATACCACCAATATGGAATGACAGCGTTTATATGAAATTCAGGAAAAAACAAAACTATGAGGGCAGAAAATAAAATCCGTGGTTGCCAGGCATGGAGAATGGGGAAGGAGATGGTTTACAAAGAGGCACAATGGAACTTCTTGATGGAAATACTCCATGTATCTCGATTATGGTGGTGGTTTTGCTTTTTATCAAAACTCACTGAACTGTACCCAGAAGAATGATGACTATCAACTGATCTCAATTTTTAAAAGAAAGCAGATTACAAAATACCACGCATAGAGGCAGAATGGAACGGAATGAATTATAGGCTCTAAAGCTAGATAGCCAGGGTTTAAATCTTGGCTCTAACACTTCATAGCTGAGTGACCTTGAGATACTTATCACGTCTGTGCCTCCATTTCCTCATCTGAAAAGTGGAGACAATAGTATTTATGTCGTAGCATTGCTATAATAAATGAGTCGAACACATGTAAAGCACTTAGAACAGTGCCTATCCTGCAAGCATTGAGTAAATGCAAGCTGTCGTCATCACTCGACGATATAGTGCAAACATAAACATATCACTGTGAACAGAAGAGGCTGGAAGGATGGTTGCTATCTGGGTGGTGGGAATAGGCTGATTGTATTTTTCCTTTTTCTCCCTTCTGTGTATCTGTACCTTCCAAATATTCTACATTAAACAAATGCCTTTATAATAAGCAAAAAAATCTTTTTTTTTTTTTTCCTCAAAAAAACATTTTCTTAAAGTGATAGAACACTAGGCTGGGACTCAGGAGTTCTGTTTTTTAGCTGTGTTAATTACTTAGCTGCATAACCTCAGGGTGTCACCTTCATCTCTAAAAAGGAGTGGGTCTCTAAGATTTATGTTGGGACTAAGAAAGTTACACCCTCTATTTTGTTTCATTTTTCTTTCCATATTTACTGCCTGCCTACCATGTGCCAGGCACTGTGATACAGACAGATGAAATGCCTAAGTCCCTGCCTTCATGGAATTTATAACACAGGCTCATAAACAGACACAGACTCGTACCCAATTATACAATCCGTCAGCATAATAAGTGCTCTGATGGGAACTCAAAAAGAAGACCTAGCCGAATTTGGAGGAGTTAGAGAAGATCTGACCTGAGACCTGAATGATTAAAAAAAAAAAAAAAAAAAAAGTCAGGAGGCCTGTGTGGCTCAGTCGTTTGAGCGTCTGACTTTGGTCAAGTCATGGTCTCTCTCTGGTTCATAGGTTTGAGCCCCGCATCAGGCCCCCTGCTGTCAGCACAGGGCCTAATTCAGATCCTCTGTCTTCCCCTGCCTCTCAAAAATATTTAAACATTAAAAAATTTTTTTTTCAAAGATAGGGGCCCTGGATGGCTCAGTCGGTTGAGTGTCCAACTTCAGCTCAGGTCACCATCTCACAGTTTGTGAGTCTGAACCCAGCAATGGGCTCACTGCTCTCAGCGCAGAGCCCACTTCAGATCTTCTGTCTGCCTCTCTTTCAGTCCCTCCTCTGCTCGTGCTCTCTCTCTCAAAAGTAAATAAAAAATATTAAAAAAAAAAAAAGTCAAACTAAAGATGGGGAAAGAAAGTGCAACCAAAGGGAGAGGCATGTACAAAAGCAAAAGGTGTGAAAATAACAATTTCTTGGGGAATAGAGGATGGACAGAAAAGGAAATAGAGAAAGGGCATTTTGACACAGTATGGAAAGAAAGAGGGCCAACACCAGCAGTAGGGAGGTTGGTTAGGAAGAAGGAAATGGGCAGACTGTTGATAATCTCCAGAAATCATATGGGGCTGGAAATGTTTTATTCTCTCTCTCCTTTGTTTTAAGAGAGAGAATGTACAATGCACAAGCTGGGGAGGAAGGCAGGGGGTGGGGGGGGGGAGAGAGAGGGAGAGAGGGAGAGAGGGAGAGAGAGGGAGAGGGAGAGGGAGAGAGGGAGAGAGGGAGAGAGGGAGAGGGAGAGAGAGGGAGAGGGAGGGAGAGAGAGGGAGAGAGAGAGAGAGAGAAATGTTAAGTAGGCTCCAACATGGGGGCTTAGCCCAACATGGGGCTCGATCACACGACCCTGGGATCATGACCTGAGCTGAAATCAAGAGTAGGACGCTCAACCCACTGAGCTACCCAGGCTCCCCTATAAATGTTTTATTCTTACTCAAATTATATATGCCACAAATAAATCCGGTAAATGTTAGTCTAAGGCGTACTTTATTATACTTATAAATACAGCATATACTGAGAAAAACTTTACAAACAAAAATGTCAGTTCACTTCCATATACTACGTGGCTAATCATACATCATCGTTTAGTCAGCAAATAGTTATTTTGTGTGTTATACATATGCTAGGTGCTGGGGAAAAAGGGAGACACAGACAGTAAACAAAGGAACAACCAAAGCAAGCAAAAGACTCAGATTCACTTTTTCTTCTGCCCAAGACTTATTGGGATCTTCACCTCTCAGAAGCCACAGAGGCAATGGGACACAGTGGCTGGGAACTGTGACTTGGAACCAGACAGATCTTTGTATAAATTTTTGCTCTTACCACCGGTCACCAGTTTGGCTTTGGATAAGTCACACAACCTCACGGAGCTCTCACCTTACCTGAAAATGGGGATAACGTAACCAAATACATTTGGTTTAAGATAAATTTTATGAAACAAGCAATACTGAGTATGTCAGCTATCCAGAAAACGTTCAGGAAATGGTTTCTTTTATTAATTTTAATTTTCCAGCTTAGGACAGCTCAAGACCTCCCACTATATAGACAAATACACTCACAGGATATAAAACAGGGGGAGTAAGGTATAAAGATCTATTTAACATTACTAAATTTACATTTTAGTGAATTACAACTGTTTTCTCATAAAGATGTCATGCTTGGAACTAACATTCCTGAAGGATTTGTCAAACTGTTAATATCTGCCTATATTACATGACCTAGTAAATTAAATAAAAACCATCACCCAAAATAGGGAGCCAGTCACAATCTCTTCTGGGATTCCTCATTCTGACTCTGACACGGAGTCATCTAACGAACCAAGACAACGCAGAGAACTGATAAGCAGTCTGAGCACAAAAGTGGAGCAGAGGGGTCACAACACACTGCAGACCAGTGGTTTACTGCAAGCAGACTTTCTGAAACAGGAAAACCAAGATGGAAGGAGAGTTTTCTCACTGGCTGCACCTTTTAGTAATCATGTCTTCCAGGAAAAAAGACGAACAGCAGTTAATGTTTCTCAAGGGTGGGGGGGAACTGCTGCTTCCCTATAATCACATACTCAAATATGCTTCAACCATCTTTTTAATTTTTTTTTCAACCATCTTTTTAAAATGTTTATCTCTTACAAATGACTTCAAACGCTCTAGGGGTCAATTAAAGATTTTAAAAGCAGAACATACCACACATTAAGAAAATGTCTTCTCTATGACACTAGAGTTTAAGGGCCAAAATGATTCTATTTAAACTGCTCCCCCCCTGCCCCCCGCCATACAGTTTCTTTTGCAATGAAACCAAGCAGTGATCCTTCAGTCCAAACAGAAGAATTTAAGAAGCAGAGGAGAACCGACAGGATTTTCAAGTAAAACTTTTCTTTTTTTCGCTTTTTAAAAAAATTTTTGAGAGACAGAGAGACAGAGAATGAGCAGGGGAGGTGAAGAGAGAGAAGGAGACACAGAATCTGAAGCAGACTCCAGGCTCTGAGCTGTCAGCACAGAGCCCATCGCAGGGCTGGAACCCACAAACCGTGAGATCATGACCTGAGCCGAAGTCAGATGCTTAACCGACTGAGCCACCTAGGCGCCCCTCAAATACAACCTTTCATTCAAGTATACGTTTTTTTAATATTTAAGTCTATGCTTATACATAAAGAACACCATACTTTTACATCCCTTTGTCTTATTACTGGCTTACAATCTCTTTTATAAAGATTAGTCTCTGTAGAGAATTCTCAAGCTATCAGGGAACCCCAGGATCTTTCTGCCTACCTAATCCTACAGAGGACATCTTCTTGATGCTCCCCTCCACTCTCCCCCCTGTCATTAGGCCACAATGGAAGGTGGCAGCTAGTGAAGCTTTTTTGGGTAACTTTGTAATTAATTAATTTATTTATTAATTTATTTACTTATTTTGAAAGAGAGAGAGAGGCAGAGAGAGAATCCTAAGCAGACTCTGCACCGTCAGCGCAGAGCCAGAACCATGAGATCACAACCTGAGCTGAAATCAAGAGTCAGACAAATGCTCAAGCTACAGAACCACCCAGGCACCCAGCTTCTGGACCACCTAAGCACCTGGCTATGCTCCACTCTTACAGGTCTCCAGGATGTACTATGTACTGGCAAGAAGAGCTTAAAGAAACCCACAAAGACAGGTTCTTCCTTCCAGGTGCAGGAGAGCTGAGCTAATTATGCTAGAAATCCGTCCATCAGTGCTCTGCCATAACTGCTTGTGATAGGCCCAGAACATACTTCCATTCGCTCTGTTTCAATGATCCGGGTGTCACCAAACAAGCTCTTGACATAATGAACTTAGAATGAACAAAATTAGAAGTGCACAGTTTGGGGGGAAAACTATCAAAACTGGGTCAAACTACACTCCTGTTGATTCCTTCTCATTTCTTTGTGGTCTTTGATTCTTCACGCTTTTCAAAGCTGAAAGCTGCCGCAACTCTTCTAGCACAGGTCCGTCATCCCTCACTCATCTCCTCTGCAGCAGGAGTACTTACTGCATTCTAACTTCTCTGCCTCTCCTGACGTTTTCCCTAGAAACCAGGCTGCCCGGCAGTCACTCACTCACCAGGGTTACACATTTTGCTTCACACACATCAGTCTTCTAGCTGACATAATACACAGAAGCTCCAGTCTGAGAATAGTACAAATAGGAGCGTCACTTAACCACACAGTGTTTGCAATCTGGGAATCTGAAAAAACTTTCAGCCCTTTAAGATAGTGAGTTTATTGGGGAGCCTGGGTGGCTCTGTCGGTTAAGCGTTCGACTTCGGCTCAGGTCATGATCTCCCAGTTCGTGGGTTCGAGCCCCGTGTTGGGCTCTGTGCTGACAG
The DNA here is from genome assembly GCF_018350175.1 of Felis catus. Lineage (NCBI taxonomy): Eukaryota > Metazoa > Chordata > Mammalia > Carnivora > Felidae > Felis > Felis catus. The sequence goes on from NC_058374.1 coordinate 133,745,070, forward strand.
CTCGGAGCCTGGATCCTGCTTTGGATTCTGTCTCCCTCCTCCCCTGCTTGTGCGCATTCTCTCCCTCTCTCAAAAATAAATAAACATCAAAAAAATTTTTTTAAATAAAATAGATAGTGAGTTTATTGAGATCCCTAAAAGATACTATACTCAGAGTCAGTTCCTTTGGAAGGCTTCATAATCTTATTTTATTTATTTAGTTTTTTAAATGTTTATTTTTATTTTTGAGAGAGAGGGAGAGAGTGGGGGAGGGGCAGAGAGAGAGAGGGACAGAGGATTTGAGGCAGACTCTGCGCTGACAGCAGAGAGCCTCATGCAGGTCTTGAACTCATGAACTGTGGGGATCATGACCTGAACTGAAGTCGGATGCTTAACCAACCGAGCCATCCAGGCACCTTGAAATGCTTCATAATTTTAAAGAGTGCTGTCCTTCATCACACATCTTGAGACTGATACTATTGAACAAAAATTTTTTTTTATCAAGACTGTATTACAAAGAAGGCATCAACACTTCCCAGGATACTTTTAAAGAATAAACTAAGGCCACACAGGCCCACTACAAAGATTCAGTGAAACGTAGGGACACTTGATGGCATTTGGTTAAGCGGCCAACTCCTGATTTTGGCTCAGGTCATGATCTCACGGTTCATGGAATCGAGCCCTGCATCAGGCTCTGTGGTGACAGCAAGGAATCCTGCAAGGGATTCTCTCTCTCCCTCTCCCTCTCTCCCTCCCCTGTTCACGCTCTCTCTCTCAAAATAAATAAACTTTAAAAAAAAAAAAGATTCAGCGAAACTGTGATGAAAATAATTTCATAGTTTTTTTTTTTTTTCAACGTTTATTTACTTTTGGGGCAGAGAGAGACAGAGCATGAACGGGGGAGGGACAGAGAGAGAGGGAGACACAGAATCGGAAACAGGCTCCAGGCTCCGAGCCATCAGCCCAGAGCCTGACGCGGGGCTCAAACTCACGGACTGCGAGATCGTGACCTGGCTGAAGTCGGACGCTTAACCAACTGCGCCACCCAGGCGCCCCAATAATTTCATAGTTTTAAATGTAAACAGTGAAGTTAAGAACTCAAAGTTGGACTGGGGATAATGAGCCTTCTTCGTAAAAGTTCATTATTTTAAGAAAACATATATATTGTTTTATAAACGAAAATTAATTTTAAAAGTTAAAACATGACTACCACTTGCTTCGTAATTTTTAAAAATTCACTTAGGGGTGCCTGGGTGGCTTAGCCGGTTAAGTGTCCGACTTTGGCTCAGGTCATGATCTCACGGTTCATGGGTTCGAGCCCCGCATCAGGCTCTGTGCTGACAGCTCAGAGCCTGGAACCTGCATCAGATTCTGTCTCTCCCTCTCTCTGCCCCTCCCATGCTCATGCTCTGTCTCTCAATAATAAATATTAAAAAAAAATTAAAAAGGAAAAAATTCACTTAGATTTCTCAAATTTCTTAGGTCTAAAATTCTCAGATAATCTCAAGACAAATGCTACATCTGGTCTGTATTCAGGCCATGGCTCTGAACATACCAATATATCACCTTACTATCAGGAAACAGCAACTTCCCTGATTAATAAAACTAGGTGAATGGTGAGGAAGAATAAAAATTATCTTTAACTCTTATATTTTTATGAAAAATCAAAAAACAATAGAGAGCCAAAAATTATTTTCTGAATCCAGACCTTATATTTAAACTTCATCCCCACAAATTTAAGCAATCAAAATGACAAGGGGAAGCATAGCAAAGCAGTCACTTAAATAAGTAAAAGCTTAGAAAGAATGTGGTCAAACAGAATCTTCAGTTCAGAATCTCAAGATGCATAATAATAAGGGACACTCCACTCTTTTTAAAATTATGAAACACTGCAACTTGGAATTGACTCTCTGAGTCTACTATCTTTTAAGAAACACAGATCTGCCACCTGTTCACATCCATCATCTTAAAGCCCTGGCTCAAAACTTACCTTTTCCAAGAAACTTTCCCTAATTAACCTCAAGAAACTCTACTCACTCCACCTGCTATACTTTCAGCATATAAGTTTCTCTGATTTTGTATCATGACTACATCTATCTCCAACTAAATGCTAAGCTCTTTGAAGAAAAGGATTAATGTCTTTTTTTTTTATTTTGCCACAAAATTTTGCCAAAAAATAAAATAGGGCTCTACCCAATGGATACTCAACAAACATTATCAAATACCCACAGCTTCTAGTCCACTATTTTTCAATGAATGCATAAACAATTATCGAACATTTAGTACTATTATTTACTATCATCGTCAGATCCCAGGGAAAGGGATTTGGAAAAAGATCTTACTCAAATTAGTCCCTGGTACTGATGATGGCTAGACTGTGGTGGTCCATATTTATGTTAAACAAAACTTAAAAATTATCCAGGAGTCTTATCCAAACTCGTTCATACTATATCTAATCAAGAGATTGAATGGTATTAACAGTCAGGTGCTCTGAAGTCAAAGGTGCAACTCCTTCCTCCAGCACTTATGACTAGGTTCCAGTTTCTCTCAAGAGTAAAATTCTACTTCACTTGAAGGACTCCTATTAAGAGTTAAATGAGATAACTGTTTAAAGTATCTACTACAAGGAAGACAGTCAATACAGGGCAGCTATCATTACTGTTAAAATTATAAGGTTAAGAAAAATTATTCATAATATAAATTGTGTTACATTAAAGCACGCATTACAGCATCAATTCTCTGGTTAAACTTGGTACATAAAATAAAATCCCTTCTTGAATGTGATCTGCTTTACCACTGTGATAAACTTCCCCAGAAAAGTGATCTCTACTACATGGTAATTTACCAAGGATCTCGGGAAAAAGATTTTGCACAGCTGCAAAGACATATTTCTCAGCAAAACTCAGTTTTATGCAACATTTTCAGATTAATAGATGCCTTAAAATTTGAATGCCAGCTTTTCACTGTTAACAAACTGCTGTATTTGTCCCTGATCCCTTACAATCCACGTCTCTCCAGCATTTCAAGATGTGGCTACAGTGTCCAGAGAGGCTAGGCTTTCATATGGCTTATTCAGCAAACTTGTTAAGAATACTAACTAAAGTTCTGATTTAGTTTAAAGTTGACAGTGAGCTACCACTTCCCACCATTAGACCAAAGAATTTATAATACTTATATCTAGCAGAGAGATGGGGGAAATGGTGGTCTCAAACATGGCTGGTGGAAATGTGAAGTGTCACAGTCTTTTAAAAAGCAATCTGGCTATGCCATCTATTGAACTTGAAAATACATATTCTCCCTAACTAATCAGTTCCATGCCTAAGAATATGCACCACAGAACTACATTCTTAAAACATATATAAAAAGAATGTTTATTGCAGCATTTTTCCTAATGGCAAAAAAGGAAAGAAGTGAATATGAAATCCATAACTAATATATGGTCATTAAAAAGAATTAGATGATGTGGGATTCTATTAAGTATTGTTGAGTGAGAATTACAAAAGGTAAAAAAAAAAAAAAGCATGTGATTTCATTTAAAGGCAAGTCAATAGCAAAAAAGAAAAAAAAAAACACTGCATGTGCACAAGGATCTGTATAGGAATATGTCTGTGCAGAGAAAAATATGGAAGGTTATACACTGGGTTGTTTACATGGTTTGGGGGTAAAGACTCCCCAGTGTGAGGGTAATGATGAAAAAGAAGGGGAGGGAATACTAAGCAAAAAAGTCTGTTCTTAAAAAATAAGGATGGGGCACCTGGGTGGCTCAGTCGGTTATGTGTCTGACTCTTGATTTCAGCTCAGGTCATGATCTCACGGTTTATGAGATAGAGTCACTGCTTGGGATTCTCTCTGCCCCTCCCCTGCACGTGCACACACATGCATTCTCTCTCTCAATAAATAAACTTAGAAAGGAAGGGAGGGAGGGAGGAAGGAAGAGAGGAAGAAAGAAAGAAAGAGAGAGAGAGAGAGAGAGAGAAAGAAAGAAAGAAAGAAAGAAAGAAAGAAAGAAAGAAAGAAAGAAAGAAAGAAAGAAAGAAAGAAAGAAAGAAAAAGGGACGTCTGGGTGGCAACAGCTGGTTAAGCGTCTGACTTCGGCTCTGGTCATGATCACCCAGCCCATGGGTTCAAGCCCTGCGTCTGGCTCTGTGCTAACAGCTCAGAGCCTGGAGCCTGCTTCGGATTCTGTGTCTCCCTCTCGCTTTGCTCCTCCCCTGCTCGCACTCTCTCTCTCAAAAACAAATAAACATTAAAAAAAAAGTAAAAAGAAAAAACAATATACATTTTCAGATTTATGCATTTATGTAAAATTATGTTTATATGTAGATTTAGGTATGAAGATTTACGTAAATTTTTTAAATAATAATAATCCCCTAAATGGACAGTGATGAATTATGACTTTAAAGAATTTATCCAATGATCTCATTTTGATTGCTACATTTGTCAGCTGATCTTTTTCTATACCATGTCTCTAAAATTAATGACCCTCCCCCATTCAGCACCACCTTCACAGCGTAAGCAGACTTAAGACCCACACCAGGAAGCACTATTAGCAAACACCTAACCCACTGCACTAGCTCCCAGCGAGCACAGATGATACACAACAAAAATTTACTTTATAAAATATAACCATGAAACACTGTTGAGTACACTATTATTTCAATTCCTTAATGGCCAAATACAAGAATACTGATCATGCTTACTATGGCTGGTGAGTTCTGACTAGATGTTGGTCTCTGCTAGCACCTGTTGAAACCTACCTGCACCCAGAGAAGCATACTCTAATCTTAGAAATCACATTCTTACATTACAGAAATGAGTCCCCAAATCCCAGTTACTGTACAAAAAACTATTACTAGTGTTTCTCCACTTTAAAGAAACTTCTGGTTGAGATACATCAGAAGGCATTCCATCCACAGAAAGTGGCAGTGTGCAGAAATAAATTTTACTGGGAATAAACAAAAGCATTTTTTCATACTCCATCAGGAACTATGCTTTATTTTTAAGTTTCTATTATTTACTTAATCAAATGGGAGACTAAATTGTCCTCAGCTTCTGCTAGGAGAAACACTTCTCCCTAGAAGCCACTATGCTAATCTTAACAATAGTACACGTGCCAGGTACTGTTCTATGTGCTTTACACATTTCAACTCCCTTAATCCTGACAAAACCTAGTGGTTCTTAACCCAGGGCAATTTTGCCCCAAGGAAACATAAGGCAATATCTGGAGACATTTCTGTGTTACAACTGGAAGGTGGCTACTGGTATCTAGTAGGCAGCAGGCAGGTATTTTGCTAAATACCCTACAACGCACAGGAGAGCCCCCCACAACATGACCCCAAATGTCGATAGCACTCAGGCTGAGAAACCCTCCAGAGATCCCATGAGGTGGGCACTACTGTTGTTTCCATTTTTCAGATGAAGAAACTGAGGCATCGAGAAGATAAGTAACTTGCCTAAGGTCACAGATCTGGCAGATGGCATAGCCAGAGTTTGAACCTAACAGTGTAGCTCCAGAGTCTATTCTCTTCTCCAGAGGCTATTCTCTTATCCTTTCATAAGAAAGACAGGGGCACCTGGGTGGCTCAGTCGGTTAGGCGTCCGACTTCAACTCAGGTCACGATCTCTCAGTCCGTGAGTTTGAGCCCTGCGTCGGGCTCTGGGCTGATGGCTCAGAGCCTGGAGCCTGTTTCCGATTCTGTGTCTCCCTCTCTCTCTGCCCCTCCCCCGTTCATGCTCTGTCTCTCTCTGTCTCAAAAATAAATAAACGTTAAAACAAAAATTAAAAAGAAAAAATAAGAAAGACAGACAATAGTTAGGAAGCTTACCCATAACTTTCTTTCCTCCTCCAAGATTCCAGGCTTGTTTGGAAGAATGAATTATTTATTTGTTCATTCATTCTGAATTCCGTCTATCTATCTGACCATCTAGTTAATATCTAAGTATTCACTTAGCATCCACTACATGCCAGGTACTGCTCAAAGCAATTCTAGGCAAATAGGATCTCTGTCCTGTGGGACTTATGTTCCTCACTCATATTCACTCCCCCACCGTCCTTACTAGTCCTTGAATATGCTAAGCATGATCACAGCTGTGTCTGCACAAGTCTTCCCCCACCCCCACACACACATACAAAAACAAGAGCATGGCTCACTCCTTCCACTTCCTTCAGGTCTCTGCTCAAATGTCTCTTTCTCGGAAAGGTCTTCCCTGACCATCCTTTCTAAATTACCTACAGACTCTCATCATCCATCTCTCTTCCCTGCTTTCTTTTACTTTTTCTTTAAAAAAAAAAAAAGATTTTATTTTTAAGTAGTCTCTACACCCAACATGGGGCTCAAACCTACAACCCTGAGATCAAAAATCGCACACTCCACCAACTGAACCAGCCAGGCGCCCCTCCTGCTTTATTTTTCCTAACAGCACTTATTCCTAATAATACGTTACACATGTGCTTGTTTTCACTGGCTTCCCTCACAAACCGAAGCTGAGAAGTCCACCCGGTGCCCAGTGCATTCAGTAACTAGTTGTTCAATGACTGGATGAACATATGTCCTTCCAAACTAACCATTTCCTCACAACTGCCACCTCTCATCTGGACTTCTGCAACTGCCTCTTATCTGGTCTCCCCACCACCTTTCTTAGCCTTCTTCAATCTTCTACACTAAAACCACAATCATCTTCCTCAATGGTAAATCTAAGGTCACGCCTCTACTCCAAACCCTTTGATGACCTCCCGTTGCTCTTACGATAAAGTCCAAACTCCTAACATGGCTCTTAAGGCTCTCCTGAATCTCAAAGTTATGTTCTTACCATTCATCTTCTCAAATTGCTTCAGTCACGGAAGCAGCAGTAACAGCTAACGTGTACTGAGCATTTGCTGCGTGCCAGGCACTAATCTGAGGGCATTATATGTCCTAAATCATTTACTCCTAAACTGAAGTAGGAATTACTGTTATGTCTGTTTTCAGATGCAGAAACTGAGGCATAGAGAGGTAACTGTCCAAGGACAACTAGTAAGTGGTAAGGCCAGGATGCAGGCTCAAGTGGCCAAGCTCTGGAGTCTTCGCTCACGTCCATTACACTACGTTCTCTATACCAACTGCAACCAGAGCCCCTCAGTTCCGTGAGTGCACTACCTCACTTCACACCTCCAGGCCTCCACATCACACTCTACTGGAACAGCCTTCGGCTCACAGCTTAAACACTCCTTCCTTCGCGAGGCGAGGCCTTTCTGTGATGTTCGCTGGCATTGTTTGGATCACCCTGCCCTGTTCTCCCCTGGCATTCTGAATTTCCCACTATAACCTCCATTCGATTTTATTATAGTTACTTATCCGCTTTCACCACTAAGTTTCAGGTTGCGCAAGGGCACGGACCATGTCTATCTTGTGTACCACTACACCCCCAGCACATGGCCCAGGCCCTGGGATGCATGAGGGGCTGAGTGAATAATTTCACAAGGCAGTAGCACCATGTAGCCTTTCCTAATCCCCCTCCAAAATTCATTCATTGGTAGAGAAACAATGCCCTTATGGCACATGTTTTATGCTTCATATTTTTTTATGTATCTATTAAAAAGGGTGCATACAGGTATCATTTTTCCGTATGCTTGTGAAAAGTAGGTTATCTTATACATTGTTGAGACCTTGGAAGTGACTTTCACAAACTCTGCACTTAACATGCTGTGTATAAAGGATTAATCTAGATTATTTCTTAAAACTGCCTATAAATCTACAATTATCGCAATAAAAATCCAATTTAAAAAATAATTATCGTAAGAAATAGGTTGATAAATAATTACTCAGGAGCTTAAAATGACTCCCCACTATCTGGTAAAGGACAAACTCTCCGATTTAACATTCAGAGTCCTCAATAATCCAGCTCATTACCTATTCAACCCAATCTTCTCTTGCAACTACCCTGCATCTCCTATTATAATCAGGTGAAAACTTTACCCTTCTTCACATACCACATCTAGTCTAGTTTCCAGATCCTGCCTTAGAATGTTCTTCCTATCTGAATACTATCTGACTCACCCTCCCCTCCTCTGACTCCTCTTGCCTTCCCAAATGGCACTTTTTCTCTAAGGCTCAGCTCTCAACTTACCTCCACTGTGAAGTTTTTCTGACCTCATTTATCTCCTTTAGGATCTTATAATCCTCTGTAACCCCTGTACCTCCAACAAGAATATAAATTTCCTGAGTTTCAGAATCTCTCCTTCTACTTCTTGGGAACTCCCCAGAGTACCTATCGGAGTGTTAAGTATATAGTCAATAATTAATAAACGCTTGCTGATTAAAGGAGAAGTCTCACATTAGCCACGCGTATTATGAAGCCTCAGTCATCCATGCTAACGGCAGAGCCACTGCAGAGAAAGACAATCTGCTGGCTGAGTCCAGCTATTGTTCAGAGTGGCCAGGAACGCCTGTATAGTTCCTGTTAGCACTGTGTAGCGGTTTCCAATTTTCCAGGAAGTCGCAGAGCCACTGCAAATGGTCTCACTACACAATTCTTCTCCTGTCAGGGCCCAGAGCCTGCTCAGCTCATCATTCCATACTGGCAAATGGCTGTATAACTTTTCCTCATCTGTGACACAAAGATAAAAATAAGCAGAGGTAGTCATATTCTAAACATTTGCTGGTTCACACCTTCTCCTAATAGGGAGATCATTGTTTGGACACAAAAGATCAACTATTCTAACTCTTACTAGGCAAATACCTTGTTTGTCTCAACAAAATGCTTTTGTAAACAGAATACGGTGGCAACATCAACAAGACTTTGAAAGAGAGAGCTGCCAAAGAAAACCCCTGTGATGATCTACTTTTAGGATGATCCAGAATTGATAAAAAGCCAAATTCTTCCCATAGTCCATAGAGATTTGCCTCGGCCTACAGCTATTTTTCCTAAGTGTTTCTAAACTCCTAAAATTCTTTCTGGTTTGCTTCTCTTTCTCATCCAAGTGGTCAAAATTTTCTTGTAACAATGTATCCACAACTGAAAAGCTAAGTTTCTCAGCCTGAATTTTTGTTTACACCTGGTAGAAGCTACAGCTTTCTCCCAGAGGGATTTCAAAATGCCCGAGCTTATCTCCAGAAAACTCTTCAAATACTTTCAATAACCTAATAACAACAGCTTTGCTACTAAAAAATTTCCCAACATCTTCCTCCTTTGGCAGGCCCTGCTGAAATCCCCCTCCCCATAAGGGGGAATCTGAGTAAAAACACTGCCAGCTTCAAGTTCCCTTAGGCAAGTTTCCAGCCCCAGTCAAGGCCATGAGGTTAAACATTTCTCAATGACGCAGGCTCCCTCAGAGGGAGGAACAAGAAAAAAAAAATCAGAACTTATTCTTCCCAGTGCAGTAAATCAAGAGAGAGTGGCCAAGTCCTAAAAAAAATAAGTATAAGTTAAACTACATACTGTTTGCTCTGCAAAGGCCCCCAGTAGGAGCACAGAACTGGCACAGAACTGGGGTGGGAGAAAAGGCAACCGCAGCACCAGCAGTCCAGTCAGGTTGGCAGATAAACCTCTAGGCTTTCCAGAGAATCTCTGGAATATTAATAATGGGTATGTCTCCAATCACTGTACGATCTTTGATAACTAGAGCAGCTGAAGCAGTGATGGAATCGGTGGTTGTGGGGTAAGGAAATGGCAGTCATACATGAAACAAGTCATTATTCAGGATTCAAATGTGTATTAGGTAACAGGTGGGGAAAACTAAAGGAAAGAACACTTAACCTCTTGGGGAACGAGTATAAGCCTGATCATAGAGAAAGCAAGCTCATCTGAGGGGTTAGCAGGGCTCTTGGACCTTTGGCCACCTGCAGATAGATAAAAGAATGAAAAAATCAGAACTCCTCCCCCCAGAACTGCTTTATAGACAATAGAACTTTACAGTTAAAAGGGTCTAATCCTCACAAGGAGATACCAGTAATGAGAATATTATGAACATCTGTACAGCGCTCTCCTTCTCAAAGTGCCTTCACTCACTTAGTTCTGAAATAACAACTGTTACGTGCCTGCTGTGCACCAGGAACTGGCTGGGGGGGGGGGTACAGAATTAATTATTAAATGATTATTTCTAATAATGAGACCCGCCAGGAATAATTATGTAATAAAATAATCACTCTGGTGGTTTGTACCAAGTACAGGGAGAGCACAGGAGAAGGAGCACCCAAGCCTGTCTGGAATCAGAGACCACATGCATCTCAGAAGAGGCAGCCCTTGCTGGGACCTGAAAGACAAGTGGATGTTGGTAGGCTGGCAAACAGATGAATGGTCAAGTCACAGAGAAGATTATATGCAAAGGAAGAGAAAATTAAAAGAGCACAGAATGTTCTGGAAAACTAAAAGCAGTTCAGCATTGCTGAAGACTTTAAAGTTGGAAGTGACAGGAGATGACTGAATAATTAGTCAAAGGTCAAATACAAATGTAATAGTTTAAAATTTTACCCCACAAGAAATGGAAGAATTCTGAGAAGAATAAAACGATTAGAAGTGATTGTTAGAAAAAGCATGTTGGGGGCTGTATGAAGGACAGATTAGAGAAGAGTCATGCTATAGGCAGGGAGACCAATCAGAAGGCTATGAAACCACAGTGAGAAATGAGAGTCTGACTGAAGGCAGTGAGACAAAATAGGAACAGTCAAAGCAGAACCAGCATCTTAGAACTCAGAGACCAAACAAATGCAAGGAATACAGGAAAAGAGGAATTGAGAAGGACTCCTAATCTTCTGATTAGGCAACTGGTACCAAGTTAGGAGATGCAGGGGTAGTCGTGGGGAATGGTGACATCATCTTTAAGTATGTAAAAGCCTGAAGTTCATGTGAGTCACCCAAATGTCCAGGTGGGAAGAATGAGTGGATTAAATGAACCCAGAGCCCAGGAAGTAAGCTGGGGATAGAAGTACAAATGCAGACATCTGGAATAGTGGTAGTTGAGGCCACAGCTTGGGATGAGATTGCTGGGGAGAATGTGCAGACTTAGGAGAAAAAGGGGTCAAGGACTAATCCTGGGAACTACATTAAGGGACACGAAGAAGAGACTTCTTGCAAAGAGACTGAATAGTGTACAGAGAGGCAGAAGGCAAGCTAGAGAGAGAATGGGATCTGTAGTTCAGCTGCCCTGGGTCTGAACACCTTCCCTATTTGGGGGAAATTCCAAGATAGGGGAAGACAGGCCCCTCTACCTAGTACAGAAGCAGAAGAGGAACAGACAGTCCCTCTCAGCATCCTGGCCTCTAGCTCACAAAACATAACCCAAGTCAGCCAACAGATCCTCCCATTTAGAACTCTGAAGATTGGGGGGATGACACAAAGATCGAAAACACAGCCAGAAATTATTCATGGCACTGTGGCAAGTGTCTACTGGTGGCAGTGCCAGGAGCATCAAGTGTTCGTGGGAGACCAGACCAGCAGCAATAGCGCAGAAGGACCAGTGAGCAGTGCCAGTCCTCAGCAGACTGGCCATGTGACACGTTCTTCTCTATGTGCTCTTCACTCAATTTCTGCTCATTTTCTGACCTTTGTTGGCCAGCTCTCTCCTTAAGGCTGTGCGCTATATAATACTCTTCCCAAAAATGTATTTTATGCTTAGGTTAACCAAGATTACATAGAGAACTCTGAGCATAGAATGAGGAAAGAGCATCAAATAGGGTCAAACAGTAAAGAAGGTCAGGTAAGAGGAGGCCTAAAATGGGCCCACTGCATAGGGTGACTAGAACAGTTGGTGATCTTGGTGAAATTGCTCACGTGTTATGTCATTCCATCCTTACGACACCTTCTGAGGAAGATAAGGCAGGCACTACATCTTTACTTTAACAATAAAAAAATGAGACTAGGGGCACCTGGGTGGCTCAGTTGCTTGAGCATCCAACTCTTGATTTCAGCTCAAGATCCCAGAGTTGTGGGATCGAGCCCCGCACTGGACTGAGCATAGAGCCTGCTTAAGATTCTCTCTCTCTTTCTCTCTCTCTCTCTCTCCCCCTCCCTCTACCCTGCTCATGTTCTTTCTCTTTAAATTTTTTTTTTTTTTTTTTTAGCGAGGCTAAAAGACACTAAGAGGATTGTTTAAGGTCATATGGTTCTTTTTACTATTCAAGGTTGCCCTCAAGAAAGTTATTTTATGGATGTTCATTTCAGGAGACGATGTTAAACGTTTATACTATTTCTTTATACCATGTATCAAATGACACAGATGATGACCACATTTGGTTCCCAATCCCAGACTTCCAGCTTCCTTAATTTTGGTAATATAAGAAGATCCTAACAAAAGTACTAGGATCCTTGTAGACAACCACCCAGAAACATACCTCAAGGAACATGAGGCTCCCTGCCATCACCCTTTCACAGCTCATGCAAGGTACCACGGTCACTACTTAAAGAATACATCATCAGCTATAAGGAGTCCTCAAGTGGAAGAAGGGATCTTCTATTCCTGACCATGAGAACCACTGTGGGAATGAGCGGGTGAGAGCTTTCAAAAGAAGATGATTATTTCTCAACTTCATTCCTTTGGGATATGTCACAGCCAGGAAGGGAGAAATTGGAAAAAGCAGCTTTCACAAGCTGCCAAATCCATGTCCTAGTCCCAGGGGATAATTAGCCAATGAGGTTTTGTGGAGTTGATGTAATGTTGGCAGAGGCTAATGTTTTATGGTTAAACATGTAGCCTCTTGATATTTAGCTACAGGGCTAAAAGGATGACATCTTGAAAGGCCAAGAAACTCAAACCCATAACACCACCACTTAGCAATTTGCATCTTAAAAGTAATTTGTAAACTTTAACTGACACATCTTCATCATGAATAGTTTACAAGAAATTTATTAAACAGTGAATTTTCTAAATCTTATTTAACTCTTTTACTAAGGAAAGAAATTTCTAAGCACCTTCGGAGAACAAAGACAATTTAGAAAGCTTAAAGTAACAAAAGAAAGAAATTAGAAGAAAGGAAGTTTTCCAAGAAATAAAGTCTGTTTGTGGTACTTTAATCCCACTACCAGCATACCAAGTTTAAAGCTGTCTGACGTCCTTATGAAAACAATTTTTGAAACTGAGACACTATGCCAAGAGCTTTCAGGAACACCGCATATCTCACAATAATTGTCTATCTTCACCTTAAAAGTTCTCTGAGATGCAGGAGGTTAAGAGATCAGTGGGCAGGGAGCATGAGCATTCAGATGCTGACACTCTTGGTTTGAGCCTGAGCTATTACATTTCAAAATGGACACTGGCTCTTTTAATGAAAACTGTTAAGTCCTTTGACTTAAATATGGCACAGTGATCTCCCAAAGCCTGAGACAATACCAGTACATTAAAAAGAAAACATTTAAATCTCTAACTAATTAGCTGGAACACCCAGTGCTCCCAAATATGTGCTAGCTCCATACTTGAAACAGGAGCCAATTTTTGGTTCAACCCTAAGCAGATGTATACCTAGAGACGGGATATGAATACTCCGTAGTTTATATATCTTGACAGTTTCACAAAAATTGAGAACAACCTTTCTCAAAATGAATGAGGGAAAGGGAAAACTGGTACAAAAAAACATGACCCTCTACATTTTAAAGAGAGACTTGAGGGTTATCCTTAGCAGGATGATTTGTACTTGCTCTACGAGAGGGTTGGAGGGTTGGAGGACCTGAACACTGAATGTGCCAGGAGTGGCCTTCTTCTTCTCTGTATCTCCAATATTTCATGTTCACGTCATTCATTCATTAACATACATTTATTCACCACCTGTTATGTATCAAGCTAAACAGACGCTGGAAATAAAATAGTGAAACAAAATTAACAGTAATAGGCAGATACATGCCTTCATAGAGTTTATAATCTAGTGAGGGAGAATTGAACCAAAAAAATCCCATAAATAAATATATAATCTCAAAGCACATGAAGAAACAGAGAGTGAGAAAGAATGAAAATAATCAGAGAGGAAAAGGAGGGAAAGAGGGAGGACAGGACATTTTCTGAGACCTGAGGATGAGTAGGACAATAAACAGATGGGAAATAGCGGGGAGGGAAGGAAGGAGAGGTGGATAAAACCCAGGAAGTGAAAAGGGGGAGGGGTGCTGAAGTTAAAGAGGTAGGCAGATAAAACTATGCACACTGACTGGGAAACATACTTACTATCCCAGTAGTACCAATACCGACTGCAGGGCCAGATATGACCCAAGCTCTGACTCTTAGCTAGCAAAGTAGAATATGATCCCTGTGCAAGTGGGGACAATAAGTTTTTCTAGATTCTGAAATAACTTCCATGTAATACCTAGAAATTCTGAGTATATAAAAAATATACTTTGTCTTCAAATTTATCAAGACTTTTCTAAAAACATTCATACTGACACCATAGTTGGGATTAAACATAAATTAGCAACATTGAGTCAGTCGACCAAAAGCCTAACTGCAAGGGGATCTTTAGGATAAAAGCTAATGGAAGATTACAGGATTTGCAAATATCTCGTGGACTGACTTAGCAGATACAAAACTCAGTTTTTAAGATTCTTGAAAGCTCTGTACTACAGAGCTCGACAGAAAAGGGGGAGGGAGGCAAGGGACCTTTTTCTTAACAGAGCCAGCAAGGACCTTCACATGGAAAATGTTCCTACTCTAAAGATATACAGGTTTAAATTTACTTCTTACCCACAGAAACTATTTGCTACATCGGAAAAAATTTCTAACGCACATTTATGGCAAGACACTCAAGAGGTTTTGCTTAGTTTCAAACATATGACACTAGTGTTCTGGCCATGGGTGTAGAGTCAGAAATCTTACTACACTGTAATTCAAAATAGCATCCTTTCTAATCCTCATGAACAGGTACAAGACTGTTAAAAACATGGAAACTTTCTAAATCAGGTTATGTGCAGAGAAAAGGTCGTCCCTATGCAGAAAGGAGGTCTAGGACAACAGAATTTAATGCAAGTATTCCAAAAGACGAAGAAATTAAAGGTTTTTTGTTGTTGTTGTTGTTTTTTCAACGTTTTTTATTTTTGGGACAGAGACAGACAGAGCATGAACGGGGGAGGGGCAGAGAGAGAGGGAGACACAGAATCGGAAACAGGCTCCAGGCTCTGGGCCATCAGCTCAGAGCCCGACGCGGGGCTCGAACCCACGGACCATGAGATCATGACCTGGTTGAAGTCGGACGCTTAACCGACTGCGCCACCCAGGCGCCCCTGTTGTTGTTGTTTTTAATGGTTACATCATAGTATTCTGGGGAGAGGAATAAGGCAGGAAGAGAAGGGGGCAAAAAAGGTTAAGGAATGTGCTGAAAGAAAAGGACAAAGGAATCTAGATGAGTTGGGTAGACAAGAGGTGCTATAAAAATTTGGAGGATAAAAGGATTTGAAACTCAATCTAGAAAGCAAAATAACGTAGTGGTAAAGAACACAGTTTCTGAAGCGATCACGTAGGTGTAATCTAAGCTCTACCACCTATTTGGTGTGTGGCATTGACCAAATTCCTTATCCACTTTGCCCTTTAATTTCAACATCTGTAAAATGGAATAGTAAGAACATCCATCTCATATAGTTGTTGCAAACACTAAGCATTAATATATGGGGG
This sequence comes from Felis catus, assembly GCF_018350175.1. Taxonomy (NCBI): domain Eukaryota; kingdom Metazoa; phylum Chordata; class Mammalia; order Carnivora; family Felidae; genus Felis; species Felis catus. The sequence continues at coordinate 133,760,611 of NC_058374.1, forward strand.
CACATGGGTGGCTCAGTCTGACTCTGGATTTCAGCTCAGGTCATGATCCCAGGGTCGTGGGATCAAGCCCCACGTGGGTTCCACGCTGAGCATGGAGCCTGCTTGAAATTCTCTATGTCCCTTTGTCCCTTTCCCCCACTCACACATTCTCTCTCTAAAATTAAAAAAAATTAAATTAAAATAAAAAAAAGAGTTAATATATGTAAGGAGGCCTGGAACACTGTGGCACATGGTAAATCCTATTTGAGTGCTGGCTACTATTATGTTATTTTAAATATATTTTTATATTTTTGTTGGAATTCTCACAAAATCCACTTAGAATTCCATACTCTAGAAATATGTCTCTTATGTTTTGAGATTTGTTTATCTTTGCATTTTCCTGTTTGGTCTCTACTAGTTTTTAAAGGTTTATTTTTAAAATGTAAGGCTGCTCACAGCAATAAGAAAGAAAGAAAGAAAGAAAGAAAGAAAGAAAGAAAGAAAGAAAGAAAGAAAGAAAGAAAGAAAGAGAAAGAAAGGAAGGAAGGAAAGGCATCCAGATTGGGTAACGAAGAAGCAAAACTTTCATTATTTGCAGATGACATGATACTACATAGAAAAACCCTAAAGACTTTACCAAAAAACTACTAGAATTGATAAATGAATTCAGTAGGTCACAGGATATAAAATCAATGTACAGAAAACTGTCACATTTCTATACATTAATAATAAAGTAACAGAGAAATTAAGAAAATCTCATTTACAACTGCACCAAAAATAATAGAATACCTAGGAATAAACTTAACCAAGGAGGTGAAAGAGCTATACTCTGAAAACTATAATACACTGATGAAAGAAACTGAAGGTGACACAAACAGAAAAGATATTCCATGCTCATGGATTAGGAGAATGAATGCTATTAAAATGTCCATACTACCCAAAGCAATCTACAGATTTAATGCAATCCTTGTCAAAGTACCAACAACATATTTTGCAAAACTAGAACAAATAACCCCTAAGAATGTATGGAACCACAGAAGACCCCAAATAGCCAAAGTCATCTTGAAAAAGAAACATAAAACTGGAGGTATCACAATCTCAGATTTCAAGATATAATACAAAGCTGTAGTAACTAAAACAGTATGGTACTGGCACAAAAATGTACTGGCTCATTGATCAATGGAACAGAATAGAGAGCCCAGAAGTAAATCCACGGTTACATGGTCAATTAATCTTTGACAAAGGAGGTAGGAATATGCAATGGGAGTGGTGTCAAATAAAGCCTTGACAGGATCCTGGGCCGCTATTTTGGTCTTGGGGGGTGGGGGGAAGACTATGCAATGGGAAAAAGATAGTCTCTTCACAAATAGTGTTGGGAAAACTAGACAGCTACATGCAAAAAACGAAACTGGACCACTTTCTTACACCATACATAAAAATAAACTCAAAATGAATTAGAGACCTAAATACGAGACCTGAAACCATAAAAATCCTACAAGAGGGCACAGGCAGTAATTTCTCTGACATCAGCCATAGCAACATTTTTCTAGATATGTCTCCTCAGGCAAGAAAACAAAAGCAAAAATAAACTATTGGAACCACATCAAAATAAAAAGCCTCTGCACAGAAAATAAAACAATTAACAAAACTAAAAGACAGCCTGCTGAATGGGACAAGATATTTGCAAATGACAGATCCAGTTGGAGTTAGTATCCATAATATATTTTAAAAACATAATACCTGGGGCGCCTGGGTGGCTCAGTCAGTCAGTTAAGTGTCCAACTTCGGCTCAGGTCATGATCTCACTGTTTGTGTGTTCGAGCCCTGCATCGGGCTGTGTGCTGACAGCTCAGAGCCTGGAGCTTGCTTCAGATTCTGTGTCTCCCTCTCCCTGTGCACATCCCCCACTTACACTCTGTGTGTCTCTCTCTCAAACATAAAAAAAGTTAAAAATTTTAGAAAAACACCCCAAAACCAAATAATCCAATTAAAAAATAGGCAGACTACATGAACAGACATTTCTCCAAAGAAGACATACAGATGGCCAATAGACACATGAAAAGATGCTAACATCACTCATCATCAGGGAAATGCAAATCAAAACCACAATGAGATATCACCTCACCTGTCAGAATGGCTAACAAAACACAAGAGGTAACAAGTTTGGCAAGGTCATGGAGAAAAAGGAATACCCACGCACTGGTGGTGGTAATACAAACTGGTGCAGCCACTGTGGAAAACACTATGGAGTTTCCTCAAAAAATTAAAAATAGAATTACCATATGATCTGGTAATCCCACTACTAGTTATTTACACAGAGAATACAAAAACACTAATTCAAAACAATATATGCACTTTTGTTTATTGCAGCATTATTTTAAAATAGTCAAATTGGGGAAGCAACCGAAGTGTATACACACACACACACACACACACACACGGAATACTACTGAGTCATAAAAAGAATGAAGTCTTGCCGTTTGCAACAACATGGACGGATCTAGAGGGTATAAGGCCAAGTAAAATAAGTCAGCCAGCGAAAGACAAATATGATGTAATTTCACTCATATGTGGAACTTAAGAAACAAAACAAATGAACAGGGGTGCCTATGTCAGTTAAACGCCTGACTTCAGTTAGGTCATGATCTCACGGTTCATAAGTCTGAGTCCTGTGTTGGGCTCTCTGCTGTCAGCGCAGAACCTGCTTCAGATCCTCTGTTTCCCTCTCTCTCTGCCCCTTCCCCACAGGCGCACATGTGTGTGTGTGCGAGCGCGCCCGCACACACGCACTCTCTCTCTCTCAAAAATAAAAAAATACTTAAAAAACAAAGAAAAAAAGATACAATAAAACAGACTCTCTAAATTCAGAGTACAGGCTGGTCGGAGGGGGTATGAGTGAAGTTGGCGAAGGGGATGAAAAGTATACTTTTTGTGATGAGCACTTAGTACTGTAGAGAATTGTTCAATCACTATATTGTACACCTGAAACTAATGTAACACTGTATATTAATTATACTGGAATTAATATATATAATATATATTATATAAATTTATTTTTTATAAATTTTGTATCTTATAAATATTTTATAAATTCATTATATAAATATATATAAAAAGCTAACTTGGTTATGCTTACGGGAAATAACAGAAGATTTATCCACCTTTGGGGCACAGTTTTAAATGGGAAAACACCTTACCCAGTGTTCAGTATTGTCAGGTCAAAGAATTGAGTGAGGGCAAAGGAAGGAAATCTCAGGGAGAAAATTCAGAAATCACCTACAAAGCTGATCTTTCTAACTTAGAAATGATCTCCCAGAACTATTCCCTTGAGAGGTTTTGTGTAGTATAGCACATTTCCTAGCAAGAGATCAGGGGCTGGGAGAGAGAATGGTGTAGGTAGGAAAGAAATTCATGTATTTGTTTGTGTTTGTTTGTAGCAACACCTAACAGTGCCACCACCTTTTTTCCCTTTGCTTCCTTCCTTCAAGAGTCATTTTACCCCCAACCTCCTGGTGCCCAAATTAGCTCTGGTACTCTACAGTAGAGGTGAAAGGCAATAGACCCGACGTTATACCCAACGGTACATTTTCTGCTGCACATAAAAGGAAAACAGCAAGGGCGCCTGGGTGGCTCAGTCAGTTAAACATCCAACTCTTGATTTTGGCTCAGATCATGATCTCATGGTTCATGGGATCGAGCGCCACACTGGGCTCCAAATCGAAAGTGTGGTGCTGCCTGGGATTCATTTTCTTTCTCTCTCTCTCTCTCTCTCTTTCAAAATAAATAGATTTAAAACAAAAAAGGACAACAGCAATACAAGTAAATAGAATGTTCCATAAACTTAACAAAAATTAGAACAATTACACCCACTCCTACCTTTGAAAAGAACAGCAACAGAATCATGTTAGTTCAAAAGCACAAGAGCATAGTCTGACTGGAACTGATCAATCTAAGTTCACTTTGTAAACAGACTAGATGGAAAAGGGAGAGAGAAATTAACAATAGAAGTCAGAGTCCTTGGGTTAATTTGTGGTTCAGTTGTTAGCCTATAAGAAAAAGGATTTTTTAAGTTTATTTGTTTATTTTGAGAGAGAGAGAGGGAGTGGGGGAAGGGCAGAGAGAGAGAGGAATCCCAAGCAGGCTCTGTGCAGTCAGCACAAGCTCGATGCAGGGTTCAAACTCACAAACTGCGAGATCATGACCTGAGCTGAAGTCAGATGCTTAACTGACAGCCACCCAAGTGCCCCAAGAGTTTTAACCTAAAGATCACTTTAAGCTTACAACAATTAGAGATAATTTTATAAGTTTTAAAAATCAATTTTATTGAAGTTTAATTTAGATATAATATACTTCACCCATTTTAGGCATGTAGTTCAATGCATTTTGACAAATGCATATACCTGCATAACTACTACAATAATAAATACACATTTTCATCCCATAAAGTTCTCTTATGCCCCTTTGCAGTTAACTTCTCTGTTTCTGGCCCCAGGCAACAACTGATTTGCTGTCTGTCACTCTAGAGAATCTTGCATATTGTTTATACAATTTTTTTCTAATGAGAAATAATTCACATACCATACCGTTCAATTCACCCAAAGTGTATAATCCGGTAGTTTTTAGTATATTCTCAAAGGTGCGCAACCATCACTATCTAGTTCTAGAACATTTTCATTACCTCCCCCCACCAAAAAACCCCCATATCCATTAGCAGTCAGTCAACACCCCATTTCATTCCCCAACACCAGGTCCTGACAACCAATGGTCTATTTTCTGTCTCTATGGATTTGCCTATTCTGGACATTTCATATAAATAGAATTTACAATATGTGGCCTTTTGTGTCTATCTTCACTTGGCATGGTTTCAAGGTTCATTTGTTTCACAGACCGTATGTGTACTTCATTCCTTTTTATGGCTGAATAACATTCCATTGTAAAGATATACCACATTTTGTTTATCCATTCAACTGATGGACATTTGTGTTGTTTCTACTTTTGGCTAATGCTGCTATTAACATTTGTGTTTACGTTTTTGTGTGGACAAATGTTTTCAATTTTCTTGAGTATACACCTAGGCGTGGAATTGCTGGGTCATATGGTAAGTCTATGTTCAATGTTTTGAAAAGCTGCCAAACTAAATTTTTCAAGTAAGCTTTTTATGTTGAGGTAATTACAGATTCATATGCAAGTTACAAGAAATAATACAGGGAGCGTGCCTCGGTGGCTCAGTTGGTTAAGTGTCAACTTCAGCTCAGGTCATGATCTCACAGTTCGTGAGTCCGAGCTCCAGGTCAGGTTCTGTGCTGATAGCTCAGAGCCTGGAGCCTGCTTTGGATTCTGTGTCTCCCCCTCTCTCTGCTCCTTCCCCACTCTGTCTCTCTCTGTCTTAAACATAAACATTAAAAAAAAAAAATAAAGAATACAGAGAGATCCCACATATCCCTCACCCAGTTCCCCCCAATGATAACATCTTGCAAAACTACAGTGCAACATTACAACCAGGATATTGACAGTGATACAATCGAGATACAGAACATTTCCATCATGTTGACCTTTTATAACCACATCTACTTTCCTCCCAGCCCCTGACAACCATCAATCTGTTCTCCATACCTATAATTTTATCATTTCAAAAATGTTATACAAATGAAATCCTATAGTACATAACCTTTTGGGATTGGCTTTTTCACTCAGCGTAATTGTCTGGAGAGACATCCCGGGTGTTTTATGTATCAGTAGTTTGGTCCTTTGTTATTACTATTATTATTATTATTACTGAATAGTATGTTGCAACCTGCATTTTTAAGGACATTATATAAATGGTACCATTCAGTATATACTCATTTGAGTCTAGCTTCTTACATTCAGCACAACGTTTCTGAAATTCACCCATGTTTTTTATTTAAATTTTTTTTTAATGTTTATTTTTTTGAGAGAGAGAGAGAGAGAGAGTGCACGAGCAGTGGAGGAACAGAGAGAGGGAGACAGGGTCCTTCCTAAGCGGGCTCCATGATGACAGCAGTGAACCACATGCAGGGCTCAAACTCATGAACTATGAGACCATGACCTGAGCCTAAGTCGGATGCTCAACTGACTAAGCCACCCAGGCACCCCCATGTTCTTGAATATATCAGTAGTTTGTTCGTTTTTATTGCCAGTAATTTTCCACTTTATGGATGTACCACAATTTATCCATTCACCTGCTGATGGACATCTTTGTTCTTTCCAGTTTAGAGTCATTAAGAATAAAGCTGCTGTCAACCCTCATGTGCAAATGTGAATATGTTTCTACTTCTCTTGGATAAAGGCCTAGGAGTAGGACTGCTAGGTCATGGAGTAAATATGTTTAACTTTATAAGAAATGCCAGATTGTTTTCCAGGGGCACCTGGGTGGCTCAGTCAGTTATGCATCTGACTCTTGCTTTTGGCTCAGGTCACGATCTCAAGGTTGGTGGGATCCAGCGCCACATGGGGCTTCTGCACTGATAGCATGGAGCTTGCTTGGGTTTTGCAATCTTAGGTAAGTCACTTAACATTCTTAGTTCCCAATTTGCTCATCTGTAAAATGAAGGATCACCTCCAAGATCCCTTTTCAGGTAAACATTTCAGGTAAACATGCCAAGGAGAAGCCTATTTGTTCTTTCTCCCCAAAAGTCAAGAAAAATGGCTAAGAAGGTGTCAAATTGTGAACATTTCTCAAATGCAGAATACTGTACTAGGAACAAGTTTTCTTTTTTTTGTTTCCTATTTATCCAACGCTCCAACACTAATTAGAAATCATACAATCTTTCTAACCACTGCATTCTTCTCTTCTCATTTTTATCATTTTGGGCAGTGCTTACCATCCAGGAAATACACCAACAAGTCACCTTAGTGTTACCCGTTTACCTCAAAAACAAAGTCAACATAAATACGTTAGGACAATAGAGCTCAACTTTAACACGCACCTGAGGACCGTGTGCAAATGAAGATTGTGACTGTGTGTGTGAGGGGGGCCTGAGACTCTGCATTCCTAAAAAGCTCTCAGGTGATACAGATGCTGCTGGTCTTTGCAATACGCTTTGAGCAGCAAGGTATTAGAAGACTGAGGTCATAGTTTCCATTTGGGCAGCTTCATTAATGTTGACACCATAAGTTTTCAATACTCTCTACACAACCGAATATTTTATAAATTAGTCTTACGCACTGATTTGAGGAATATAATATAACTGATTCTCAAGAGAATATACTAAGTTAACAGTTCAGAAAATCAAGGCCAGTTTAATTAACATTTTAATTCTTCAACATAAAAGCTTCAGGTCCTATTTATAAGGCAAAGATGAGGCAATATGAGTTTTGGCTTTCTGATGAAGAACAGATGGACTGCCAAGAGGATTTCACACTTAAACCCTAGGGTCAAAGGACAAAATACATTATGAAAACATAGCTTCAAATAATTAAAGCATTTTATACTACTGCCATTATTTATGCCTATGAGAATTCAAATTCTTACCCATCAAAAACAAAAAAAAAACTTCATATGTTTTTACTTCATAAAACTTCTGAAAGGTTCAGCAAATTGAGAGTAGTTCGTGTGCTCAGGAAGGATCTATGGCTCTGCCAAGAACATGGCCTAATACAAACACTGCAAAGATGATTTTCAATAAATCTTACAAAATAGAAACAAAGGCAAAAAATGTAAAAGTGATTTATACTATTCTATACTATATTTAAACTAGACTGGTCAGAAGGAATAGCTTAATGGGATGAAGTGCCTCCTTACCATGCACTGTTTGGTCTTTGCCTGCAGAGGTCCCTAATCAATAGTTCTAGCTCCAAATCCAAGATGCTATACTTCCAGCCATTTTCTTCCTCTTATATAACTAACTGCACCTATATGACCTACATGTGCACACACACACACACAATTAAATATGGTTTTCATCTGAATACAACAGAAATGTATGTTTATGATAGAAAATCAGAGAGATACAGGAAAACTTCAAAGAAAAAAACACCCTACTACCCAGCAACAACTATTAATATTCTGGTATATATTTCTTACAGTCATTTTTTAAGGATCAAATGGAAAAATAGTACATTTTTCCACATCTTCAAATAATCTCATGACTACATTAGTAATTATATGAATGCACTATAAGTTATTTAACCAAACTCCTACTGTTAAAATTCAGATTTCTGCTTTAGTTTTTTTTTTTACTATTATGAATAATACTGCTATAAGCATCCTTATACATAAATCTTATATACCTTTTATAATTTCCTTAGAACAAACTCCTAAAAGTATTTCAAGGATAAAGAAGAAACATATTTTTAAAAACTTTTGTAAGAGTTGCCAAATGCCTGGGAATGCAAGCTGGTGCAGCCACTCTGGAAAACAGTATGGAGGTTCTTCAAAAAACTAAAAATAGAACTACCCTACAACCCAGCAATTGCACTACTAGGCATTTATCCAAGGGATACAGGTGTGCTGTTTCGAAGGGACACAGGCACCCCAATGTTTATAGCAGCACTATCAACAATAGCCAAAGTATGGAAAGGGCCCAAATGTCCATCGATGGATGAATGGATAAAGAAGATGTGGTATGTGTGTGTACACACACACACACACACACACACACACACACACACAATGGAGTATTACTGGGCAATCAAAAAGAATGAAATCTTGCGATTTGCAACTATGTGGATGGAACTGGAGGGCATTATGCTAAGTGAAATTAGTCAGAGAAAGGCAAATATCATATGACTTCACTCCTATGAGGACTTCAAGAGACAGAACAGATGAACATAAGGGAAGGGAAACAAAAATAATATAAAAACAGAGAGGGAGACAAAACATAAGAGACTCATAAATATGGAGAACAAACTGAGGGGTCCTAGACGGGTTGTGGGAGGGGGATGGGCTAAATGGGTAAGGGACACTAAGGAATCCACTCCTGAAATCATTGTTGCACTAGATGCTAACTAATTTGGATGTAAATTTAAAAAAATAAAAAATTAAATTAAAAAGAAAAAGAGTTGCCAAATGCCAAAGAGTTGTGGCAAGTTGTCAGAATGTACAGGAATAAATTAAAAAAAAAAAAAACAATTGGGGTGCCTGGGTGGCACAGTCGGTTAAGCATCTGACTCTTGAATTTGGCTCAGGTCGTGATTTCACAGTTCGTGAATTTGAGCCCAGCATCAGGCTCTATGCTGACAGTTCAGAGCCTGGAGCCTGCTTCAGATTTTGTGTCTTCCTCTCTCTCTGTCCCTCCCCCTGTCGAGCTCTGTCTCTCGCTCTCAAAAATAAACATTAAAAAAAAAATTTTTTTAAAGCATCAAGTACTATGTGCCAGAATTATTAAAAGCATTTTACATATATTAACTCATTTAATACTTACAACAACTTCCTGGGGCTGGCATTAGTACTATTACAATTATTATTATTATTATTATTACTATTATTTTATTTTATTAAAACAAATTTTTTTAACATTTATTCATATTTTGAGAGACAGAACATGAGTTGGGGAGGGGCAGAGAGAGAGGGAGACAGAATCTGAAGAAGGCTCCAGGCTCTGAACTGACAGCACAGAGCCCGACACGGGGCTCGAACTCACAGACTGAGATCATGACCTGAGCTGAAGTCGGATGCTTAACTGACTGAGCCACCCAGGCGTCCACATTACTACTATTTTAGAGATGAAATAACAGGCACAGAGAGGTTAAGTATTTTGCCCAAGATCACACAGCTAGTTAGTGGCAGAACTAAGAAACCTGGGTTCCAAAGTCAATGCTCTTAGATTTTTTTTAACATTTATTCATTTTTGAGAGACAGAGGGGCAGAGAGGCATTTTGAGAGGCAGAGAGCGAGAGGAGACACAGAATCTGAAGCAGGGTCCAGGCTGCCAACTGTCAGCACAGAGCCTGATGCAGGGCTCGAACCCATGAACTGTGAGATCATGACCTGGGCTGAAGTGGGAAACTTAACCAACTGAGCCACCTACTTGCCCCATATGTTCTTAAACACTATACCTACCCTTCTCAAACTTTGATGTCCTGACTTCTTTACCCTGTTATAGTTATTGAGAACTTCAAAGAGCTTTTCTTTCGTTAATGTGGATTATATCTACCAGTATATTTCAGATAAGAAATTAAAAGTGAAAACATTTAAAATATTTATTATTACTTTAAAAAAATAACAATAAGCCTACGTCACATGAAAACATGTTTCTATGAAAAATACAATTATTTTCCAAAACAAACAAACAAAAAAAACAAGAGTATTACTGCTTTCCTATTTTTGCAATTCATATATACTTCATTCAATCTGTTGAGATATCACATATCCTATAGCTCTGGAAAACTAGAGTGTATGCTCATGAGAGAATAACAGTAAAAAAGGTAAATAGTATTTTAGTATAAATATATAAAAAGACTTCATCTCATACCTACTGAAAAGGTCTCAGGGACACCCAGGGGTTCCCCCGACCACACTGTGAGAACCACTACACTAGTTAGTACAGTGCACGCTATACAAAATAGTTGAAAAGCACGGTCTCAGGAACACGGTCTTAGGTATTTGCCTAAAACACCTTCCAAATTTTCTGATCTATCATTTATTCAAGAATTATTTTAAGTGCGTATTATACATGTCAGGTGCTGGAAACAGCAGAAAACAAGAGAGAGAGATCCCTCATTTTGAGGTATTTATATTCTAGTGGGGAGAGTAGCAGTAAACAACAAACAAACCTATAAGCAAATAAAGTGTGTTCCCTCAGATGATAAATGGTATGAATAAAAATAAAAGCAGGATCTTACAGGATGGTCAAGGAAGTCCCGAGAAAATGATATCTGAACCTCACCGAGAGGTGAGGGAGCAAGCCATGAGGCTACCCAGCACAAAGTGCCCCACGTGGAAGGAATATCCGGTGCAGCAGCCCTGAAGCTGGAGCGTCCCTAAGTTGTGCAGGGACAGCAAAGAGAGAGGTGCGGCTAGGACAGATCAAGTGACGGAAAGGAGCAAATGCAGTCTGAGGGTCACAGAGCTGCAGGCAGATCACACAAGACTTTGTAGCCCCTATAAAGACTTCGGCTTTTCCTGTGAATGAGAACCACTAGCAGGTTCTAGACAGAAGGGATCTGATCTGGCCCTCATTTTATTTTTATTTTTATTTTAGACAGAGCGTGCACATGTGCTCGTGTGCAGTAGGGAAGAGGCAGAGGGGGAGAGAGAGAGAATCTCAAGCAGGCTCCACACTCAGCGGGGAGCTCTTCTCATCACCTGAGCCCAAATCAAGAGTCAGACACTTAACCGACTGCGCCACCCAGACGCCCCTGATCTTCATTTTAAATGGAAAATAGAAGTAATTAGTGTTTAAAGTAAAAAACCTGAATGTAAACTCTTACTGTGTGTCCTGAAGCCTCTCTGAGCCTCAGTTTTCTCCTTGGTAAAATGTGAAACTACAGATGCCTCATAGACTCGTCAAGATCAGACAAGATAACACACACAAATACTTTATAATGTACAGACTATAAACATTTCATGACTAGATTTACTTTTGCCGGGTAACTGTCATGTACCCCCCTCTTCTCTAGGCCCTTATCCCATACTTACTCCACTGCTGCAGCCACCATCCCATTTATGCGACTGCCGTGAGATGAAGAAGACCCCGACACCATGAGTTCAGTCTGATATTGCCCTTTGACTTGTTGAGAGAAAGGCAGAGAAAGTTATTTTTTGTTGTTGATGGCAGAGTGAGGGTTTTTAGCATTTTTTTCCTTGTTGTTATAAAGAAAATCCTTTCAAAAAAAAATGCATGTGGTAATCATAAAAGTGAAGTTCCAAAAAAAACAAGACTGTATGAAACTCATCTTTATTTCATTTGGCACTGTTTTAATAAAGCTAAAACTGTGGTTCGTGGTCTTGACAGCTTGCCTCATCCAAAAGGAAACAAAAGGGAAGAAAAAAGGATAGAGACACATGGATGAATTCAAATTCCTTTGATCTGGGTCCTATTTCTAAGGGGATCCCAGATAAATTAATGAGTCAGAGAAAAGGCAGTAAGATGTAATCCAGAATACTGATGACAATAGCTGTCTGTCTGCCTACCTGTCTTCTGAGATCACCATCAAGGTATGAGATCATCAACCAGACCAGAGAAGGAAGGCAAGATAGAGGCCCACCAGAGAACCACAGGGCCTATAGCATCTGACTCCACTTCTCAGGGGCAGGAGCTAGACACCCAGGCCCTGGTTTTATCTCCACCTCTTAATATGTGAGTCAATCTGAGTAGTGATAGAAACCTGCAATGGAAAAACCCAAGGAAAACCAGGATCTCTGGGGAAAATTATAAACAATCTCCTACATCAGAGGTCTCTGAGGGTTTCTTTTAAGTATGTTACAGCAGAAAGAGCACTATCATGAGAGTAAGGAAATGAATTCTCCTTCCACCTCTACTACTAATTAATTATGTGGCTTCAGGAAATAAATTATCCTCAATGGACCAATTTCCTCTTTTTTTTTTTTTTTAAGTTTTACTTATTTAAGTAATCTATACATCCAACATGGGGCTCAAACTCACAATCCCAAGATCAAGAGTCACATGTTCTTCTGCCTGAGCCAGCTAAGCTTCCCCCAGTTTCCTCATCTTAAATAAAGGAGAGGACAAGAAACACCTAAGGTTTCCTCAAGCTCTAAAATCCTTTGAATATAAACAAAAAATATGTTTTTTTTAAAGCCCACATTAATATTTCGATTTTTAGGATATTCAAAAGATAAGTATTGCTGAAAATTCTGAAGTTTTTCACCAGCTCTATAAATCCCTGAATGATGTGAACCCAAACAAGGGGGCCCTACCTTAAAGAGTTAACCTACTACCAAAAGGGGCAAAAGTTACCTGCCCACCATCTTCCTTCAACTTTATTTTTATGAATTACTATTCCCCTCTCTCCAACCCAAACTATTATAAAATACACGGTTCAGAGGCAAATTGTAATGATCAGCAAACTAGAAACTTTTTTAAAGAAATCTGCAAGAATTAAGTATTTAGACATCAAGTGATGGAAGGAATAAATGGACTGAGGAACACTCTTCAATTGTTAAATTAATATTTTTTAATAGATAACATGTATATGGTACAAAACATGAAAGATTCAAAAGGCAGATACAGTTAAAAACAAAGAAAACTGTTTTCTGAGGGATAAATCGGAGAGGGCACTTGGAGGACTTCAGCGCGTGTTGTGCTCGATTTCTTAGGTTGGGTTATGTACTCCATATATTGTTTTAATACATACTCCGTATGTTCTTTCACATTTATGTGGTATTCCATAATCATAATAAAATTAGAAGATAACTGTTTTGTGGAACAAAAAGTCTCTTCTATCCCAATCCTCCAGCCCTGAGGTAGTCACTGTCAGCAGTTTCTTATGATCCTTCCAGAGATAACCTAGACACAAAAACCAGACTCCCTAATGGTATCGCATCGAGATCAAGGTATGTCAAGGGACCAACAGAAACCTAAGGAACTGTGTCAATTCCTTTCTCAAAAGTCAACTCTGTTGCACTGTTGTAGACTCAGAAACTAAGACTACACTAGCTGGATACAGGGACGAGGCCCGCCTGGTCAAAGTCTTACATACTAGCTGGCAAGAGCCAAGCCCCAGCATTCCTCTGTTCTAAAATGCATCAGCCAGTGCCCCAACATTCCCTTACTCTTAAACTTCAGAAATCCCAAATATCCATCTCAGATCATTCGTTTTCTAATTACAGTGATCTAGACAGGTGTCCACAGTGGTGACAGATGCTTTAATCCTCCAATCGTGGTTTGATCAGAACACTTAGATTTAACAATACACATCATAGGAACACAGGGCACACTGCACATCCTGAGATGTGGAAGAAGTTCAATTTTCAAAGCCAGGCGTTCAACAGCACCTACTCTGGGCAAGGACTGACTAAGAGACGAGACGGTAGTTGGAGGATTCAGTTCTCAATGCAAAACAGATTTTTAAAAATTCTGAGAATATCTTGTTTTAAAGGCTTATGCCTATTTATTAGGGGAAGTATGCCAAACCAGATTTTTCATTTATTCAAAAAAGATACTTACTGGAGTGTCTACCATGTGCCAATGTCAGGAGCCAAAATACAAATGACTATATTGCCTTTGAGAAGCTAATAACCTAATTAGAGAGATGGGTAAAGATGATAATTAGCCTACAATGTAAAGGTGGTGCTGTAGGAACAGAGAGAAGGAAGGACTGACTCTATTCAGATGCTTCACAGAAAGGTAGCATCTGAACTGGATCTCAAAGGGTCAGTAAAGAGACCATCAGCAGTGAGGAGGATGAAAATCTTCATATACAAGCATGTCTCACCAAAATCTCCCAAGCTCCAAATACTAAATGAACACTGTTAATAAATACACAATGTACCCTGGAACATTGCTATAACAGTCAGTATCCTGAAGTTTAATTTAGGATAAAGGCTTTGCATCTTAAATCTTGTCCCAAAAGTTTATTTTTAAAAGTCTCATTAAACAGGGGTGCCTGGGTGGCTTCACCTATAAAGTATATATTCAGGGAAGTCCAAATATTGTATTGCTAGAAATTAACCTATGGCTCATGTAGTCTAAATATCTTGACTTTTTTTTAGAAAGAACAGTGGGCTTTTAGTTTATCAAGGCTTCATAATGATGCTTTTTCTTTTCCTAACATAAATATAGCTATCATACTACTGTTGCAATCCAGCATAATGGCCACAGCTTAAGAAGAAAACAGTAACAATATTACAAAAATTTTGAACATTTAGGAACCACAAGTACTAGAGAAATCGGTTTGCTATGCCCACTTTCTCTACTTTTATGAACACAGGCAAAAGACAAAGGTACACACACATGCTATTTATTCTCTGCAGATCTTTCATTTTACCTGTACCCAACACCCTTGTCAATTTTATCTGTACTTGTCTTACATACTATTATCCTTTGAAAGTTTTATGAAGTAGTTGGTCCAACAGATGGGTAGCTAGCCCTGCCCAACATATGTCATAGGAAAAACAGCTCTTAGGCAAGGCAAGAAGTAAGTCCCTTTAGGGGAAAGCAAATAATCTTTTAACCTTTACGAAGAAAAGTTACTGGACTGAGATAATCTGTAAGTAACAAAGCGATCAAAGAAGGGTGAGAGAGTTCAAATGCTAACTTATATTCCCTGAGATAAAATGTGCACTTGCCCACATACAACAGAGAACTCTAACACAGAGAAGGGAAACAAAACAAACCCCAAGCCAGTTTAACTGGGAGTGATTTCATCAGAGACAAGTGGGAAACAGTCAGATAAGCATACTATCTTGTTTAGAACACGGAACTCAAGAGATCTGAGGGAGGAAAAGGAAAGGCAACAACCTAAAAAATATAGCATATATGAACAGAAGAACTCAACTAATAAATGGCTCATCGTGGTCTTATTTGTAAAACCAGAAAGAACGGCAGCAGTATCTTTCCTCTTTGCCCTTCCCCGTCCATAAAGCTTAACCTGATAGCATCTGATCCCGTCTTCAGATGGATATCTGTGTCTTTCAACATACTATCTAAGTGTTCCCCAAGGAGAACAGTAAGACCAATTCTGCCAGAGACAGTATCTGCCAAAACCTAGCTCATTCTAACGAGTGAAAGCCAGTGGATGGGAAGAGGTCCGCAAATGCCACTTGTATGAATCTTTCAAGATATGCTCTGAAACAGGAAAACACTACAGACTACATTTTAGCAGAAGTCTAAAAATAACAAAAGAACATTCCCTATTTTTAGATAACTAACTTAACAAGTTTCAAAACACTAAAAGTAAAGGGGACCATTAAAAACAAACTGGAATTTTAACTGTTTTAAAAGACACTTCTGAATTGAGAAAATTGTTTTTAGAGACAGAATTTCAAAAATCTTACATTCTTTCTGTTGACTCCTTTCTTGCTCAAACTTTCCCATCTCCAAAACTTAGAGTCTCAATATTATTGGTTATAAAAGAACATTTCCAAGAACCAAAAGATGATACTGAAAGGAGGTTATACCACAAATGAGAAAGAACTAAAGAAAAATTTTAAAACATGCTTTCACAAACAGACGTAAGAGTGTGGACAGTAATGTATAAAACAGCAAAAGCAATTTAAATATCCTACATTAAAAGCAGTGCTACAGATAATAATAAAACACTTAATTACAGGAAAGTGTTTTCTTCCCCTCACATAGGTCTCCTCACTGAACGGTTTTAAGTCAGTAAATATCTAAAGCAAAGCTATGTCTGAATAACTGGAGTTTGCAACTAGAAAAAAAAACGACTAATTTTTTTTTATAATAAAAACCTGAACATGAAGTACATTCACTGGACAAGTTATGTTTAGCCCCATCTATCTTCCTCCCATTTCCATCCAATCCTAGTACAGATATACCCAACCTTATTAAAGAAACCCATGGCAAATAGGATCTGCAGGAGATACAAAATTACCGGACTGCACAGCCATCATTAACATCTCTGGTTCCAGTAGAGTCATGACAGATTCTTCTCAGAAACAGCAACCCACAAATGTAATGAAAAAATTCAAAGTCACAGAAGATGTTGTCTTCAGAGGCAACTGAAGCTTTCATAAATTCAATCTCGTGCCTTATGCTCAAATCAGGCTGTGAGAACTCACTCCCCTTCTCAGTACAGTTACCAATTTATCCACCCTTCAGGCAAGTCAAGATGGCACAGAGTTGAATTACTGCCGACAGGAAACCAAAAGGCGCTCAAGTTAAGACATATGAAGTGTGGTTAGAACAGTGAGTGAGCTCCTCCCCTTGCTGTTCGTCTCTGGGGGGAGGGGAGAGACATACAGAAAGAGACCTTCAGAACACAGATCAAATGCTTCCCCCCACCCCCCACCCTTTTCAGGAGGAGAAGGTAAGGTTTGTTCAAAACTTTTAGTATAAGGGACTTGGCTGCTAATGCAGTTTAGAGCAACAGATTAAAACACAATTCAAACAACTCAATCCTTTGAAACAAACAGCCCAATTACTGACCCATTACTTCGGTGGGGATGGGAATTAGGGACATACAAACACATGCATACAGAGGGTTGTGTATGGTGAGTTCGTTTTCTGAAAAAGAGTTCTAAGGGCTTTTCATCTGTGGTATTTATGGATAACAGACTAAGGAAGCTGAATATTTAACTACAGAAGCACAAGTATTTCTCCACCCCCACTCCAATTAAAATATCTGTTTCAAAAAGTCATCTGAATACATTCCGGAGCTGTAATCTGTCTTTCAGATCTGCCAATCCCCTAAACGAGCCCCTTAATTTGTTCCTATGTGAGACATGTGATCTGTCAATAGAGTTTTACTGATGTTATTTGACTTTTCTAAAATGGGTTGTGATCTTGCTAGACGTACGGAACACATAAGATGACAGTTCAAATATATAAGAATTTCCCTTATACTTCAGTTCTTTTTCCACTAGCACAGAGCAGGCTCTTCTGAACAAGAACGAATACAGGCATTTTACCTTCCACTGCAAAAGACAAAAACAAACTAAAATCCTTTCAAACCAGAGCAATTTCATTTATCCAAACTGAAAGCCTCACTCATTCCCTTCACAGTCCTTTTCACTCACTGACC